>NC_092764.1:30395504-31009879 GCF_047496795.1 Chiloscyllium punctatum
TCCCTATAACCCTGTATACCATTGATTATCAAAAAATATTCAACTTCTACTTTAAATATACTCAAACATTGAGCTTCCACAGACCTCTGGGGTAGACAATTCCAAATATTTACCACTATCTGAGTAACAAAAATCTTCTCACCTCATCATAAAAGGCACCTTCTTACGTTTAAATTGCACCCCTTGTATTCTATCCGCCCCCATATTTTGTAGGTTTCAATAAGTTCACTTCTCATTCTTTGAAACTCCAGAGAATACAGGCCCAGTTTACCTAATGTCTCTTCATTGGATAGTTGCAGGAAAAGGTTTGATGAATATTTGTTGCACTTCCTATATGACTACATCCTTCCTGAAGTAAGGAGACTAAAATTGTACACACTACTCCAAGATGCAGTCATCATGATTACTTCATTACAGTTGTACTCAAATCTTCTTGCAATAAAGGCACTGATTAAAGGTTTTGAGGGTCCAAATACATTAGATTCATCAGCTTTCTTTCTCAATTTTATTAATCACATCCTCAAAAACCTCTAAGAAGGTTTTGCACTCACAAATCTATATTGACTATGCTCAATTTTCATTTGAGTGTCACTTTTTTTATTATACATTCTAATATTTTCCTTACGATTGATATAAGGCTTGTAGGGTCTATTGTTCCTTGTTTATTCCCCTTGCTTCTTTCTTCAATAATGGGTGTCAATGACAAGCTTCCAACCTAGAGCAAACATTGAAATCATGGAATTTTGGAAGACGAATATCAATGTATCAACTATGTCTATAGCCACATTCTTCAACACGCTGGGATGTAGAATATCAGGTCTTGAGGGCTGCAAAACAAAACCTGGAAATTATAGACCAATAAGCCTAACATCTGTGGTGGGTAAGTTACTTGAGAAGATTCTGAGACACAAGATATACATGCATTTGGAAAGACAGGGTTTGATTAGGAGCAGTCAGCACTGCTTTGTGCATGAGAGATCATGCCTCACAAATTTGTTAGAGTGCTTTGATGAAGTGACCAGGAAGGTTGACGAGGGCAGGCCGATGGATGTAGTCGACATAAATTTCAGGAAGGTCTTTAATAAGCTTCCACATGGTAGGTTACTCTGAAAGGCTAGATCACATGGAATCCAGGGGGATCTGACAAATTGAATGCACAACTGGCTTGATGGTAGGAAGCAGAGGGTAATAGTGGAAGAATGCTTGTCGGACCTGTGACTAGTGAAATGCCACAGGGGATGGTGCTGGGCTCATTGCTGTTTGTTATCTATATCAGTGATTTGGATGAGAATATACAAAGCATGATCAGTAGGTTGAGAGTGTGAGTGTGTGGAGCAGGAGAATTGAAGTTCCGGGCATAAGCCCTTCATCAGGAATGAGGCTTGTTGACCAGGGGGCTGAGAGATAAATGGGAAGGGGTGTAGGTGGAGGTCAGGTAGCTGGGAATGTGATAGGTAGATGAAGGTTTGTGGGAGAGGTGGGGGATAGTGATAGGTCAGAGAGGAGGATGGATTGGATAGGTGGGAAGGAAGATGGACAGGTCAAGAGGGCAGTGCTGAGTTGGAGGCTTGGGACTGGGATAAGGGGAGAAGGGGAAATGAGGAAACTGGTGAAATCCACATTGATCCCGTGTGGTTGAAGGGTCCCAAGGCGGAAGATGAGGCGTTCTTCCTCCAGGCATCGGGTGGGTAGGGTTTGGTGATGGGGAGGCCAAGGACCTACATGTCATTGGTGAAGTGGGAGGGGGAGTTAAAGCGTTCGGTCACGGGGCAGTAAGTTTGCAGGTGACATTAAATTAGGTAGTATTGTGGATAGTAAGGAAAGTTATCAAAAATTGCACCAGGACCTTGATCAGCGGGGAAGTGGGCCGAGAAATGGCAAATGGTGTTTAATATAGATAAGTGTGAAGTCTTGCATTTTGGAAAGTCACATCAAGGTAGGAGTTTCATGGTGAATGGTAGGGCCTGAAGGAGTGTAGTGGAACAGAGGGACCTTGGAGTTCAGGTTCACAGTTCTCTGAAAGTGGAGTCACAGGTGGACAGGCAGAAAGTGAGGACTGCAGATGCTGGAGATCAGAGTCAAAAAGGTGGAGCTGGAAAAGCACAACTGGTCAGGAAGCATCTGAGGAGCAGGAGAGTTGATGTTTCAAGCATAAGCTCTTTGTCAAGAAATTAGTAGGGCCTAAGGGGGCTGAGAGATAAATGGGAGGGGGCTTGGCTGGGGTGGGGCGGAAAGTAGCATGGAATGTGATAGGTAGATGAAGGTGGGGGCTGATGGTGATAGGTTGGAACAGGGCTGGGGGGGGGTGGAGTGAATACGTGGGAAGGAAGATGGACAGGCAGGACAGATCAAGAAGGCGGTCCCAAATTGAAGGGTTGCATCTGGGATGAGGTGGGGGGAGGGGAGATGAGGAAACTGGCGAAGTCAATGTTGATACAGTGTGGTTGGAAGGCCCAAAGGCAGAAGATGAGGCATTCTTCTTCCAGTCATTGGGTAACTAGGATTTGGCAGTGGAGGCCACCAAGGACATGCAAGTCCTTGGTAGAGTGGGAAGTGGAGTTGAAGTGGTTGGCCACAGGGTGGTGGGGTTGTTTGGTGCATGTGTCCCAGAGATGTTCTCTGAAACATTCTGAGAGTTAGCATCTTGTCTCCACAATGTAGAGGAGACCACATCAAGAGCAACAGATATAGTAGAAAAGGAGTTTGGATGTGCAATAAAATCTCTGCCAGATGTGGAAGAATCCTTTGGGGCCTTGGATGAAGGTAAAGGGGAAGGGGTAGTTGCAGGTTTTACACCTCTTGCAGTGGCAAGAAAAGGTGCTGGGAGTGGAAGGTGGGTTTATTGGGGGGGGGGGGGGGGGGGAATGTGTGGACCTAACAGGGGAGTCACAGAGGGAATAGTCTCTGCGGAATGCTGAAAGGGGTGGGGAGGGAAATATATCTCTAGTGGTGGGGTCTGACTATAGACGGCAGAAATGGTGGAGGATTATGTGTTGTATCCGGAGATTGGTGGCGTGGAAGGATCGGTGGGGGGGGTTTGATCCTTGTTGCGGTTGAAGGGATGGGGTTCAAAGGCAGAAGTACGGAAAGTGAAGAAGGTACTCTGGAGGGCATTGTTGACCACGTTGGAGGGGAAATTGCAGTCCTTGAAGTAGGAGCCATCTGGGATGTTTTGGAGTGGAATTGATCCTTGTGGGAGCAGATACAGTGGAAGTGAAGAAATTGGGCATAAGAGATAGTGGTTTTACAGGATGGGGGGATTGGGAGGTGGTGTAGTCCAGGTAGCTGTGGAAGTCAGTAGGTTTGAAATAGCTGGCTGTGTTGCGTCAACCACTGGAAATGGAAATAGAGAAGTCCAGGAAGGGGAGGGAGGTATCTGCGATGGTCCAGGTGAATTTGAGGACCTCCTTGTGGGAGCACAAACTGGCGCCAATACAGTAATTGATGTAGCAGAGGAAAAGATGGGGAATGGTGATGGTGAAACTGCGGAAGATGGATTGTTCCATGTACCCGACGAAGAGACAGGTATAGCTGGGACCCATGCGGCTGCCCATGGCTACCCATTTGGTCTGAAGGAAGTGGGACGATTCAAAGGAGAAGTCTTTGAGGGTGAGGACCAGCTCAGCCAATTGAATGAGTGTGTCTGTGGTAGGGTACTGGTTGGGTCAATGGGAGAGGAAGAAATGGAGGGCTTTGAGGCCTTTGTCATGGCAGATGAATGTATACAGGGACTAGATGTCCATGGTGAAGATGAGGCATTGGGGGCCTCTAAATGAAGAAGACCTCTAAATTGCAGCAATGTCTTCCTCATCGTGGAGGACTGATTTTTTTTAAATCAACTTGCCACATTTCCTGAAGGCCTGCTTTATCAGCATTGCACGTCGTTTTTCTCTCTCCACATCCAGTGCCTCAGTTAGCCTTAAGCTCTTTACCTGTTACACTATACTTTCACTAGACTTTTCTTCCGATTCTTCCCCCTCTTCGCGTGGAGTGCTAAAATGGCCTTGAACTTCACCCACTATACCATACTGCTGATGGTCCTGTGAAACTGATGTTATGATTCCAGCTGATGGAAGGTTTTTGGTATGCTTTCCTTTATTGGTCAGAGTATTGAGTACAGGAGTTGGGACGTCATGTTGTGGCTGTACAGGACATTGGTTAGGCCACTGTTGGAATATTGCATGCAGTTCTGGTCTCCTCCCTATTGGAAAGATGTTGTGAAACTTGAAAGGGTTCAGAAAAGATTTACAAGGATGTTGACAGGGTTGGAGGATTTGAGCTATAGGCAGAGGTAGAATAGGCTGGGGCTGTTCCCTGGAACGTCGGAGGCTGAGAGGTAACTTTATAGAGGTTTGTAAAATTATGAGGGGAATGAATAGGGTAAATAGACAAGGTCCTTTCCCTGGAGTTAGGTGTTCAGAACTAGAAGGCATAGGTTTAGGGTGAGAACGGAAAGATATGAAAGAGATCTAAGGGACAACTTTTTCACGCAGAGGGTGGTACGTGTATGGACTGAGGTGCCAGAGGAAGTGGTGGAGGCTGGAACAATTGTAACATTTAAAAGGCATCTGGATGGGTATATGAACAAGAGGGCTTTGGAGGGATATGGGCTGGGTGCTGGCAGGTGGGACCAGATTGGGTTGGGATATCTGGTCGGCATGGACGAGTTGGACTGAAGGGTCTGTTTCTGTGCTGTACATCTCTATGACTCTACAACTCTATAAGTCAGATACCAAAGTAAAGTCTGGCTTGATGAACTCTAAGTGATATTTCTGTAATTTGGTTACTGTTATGGTCAGGCACTGAACACTACACAAGAGGCTAAGATTGTATGTTGAACAGGATAATGTAAAGACAGCACATAAAAGAACATTTTTAAAAGCGGCATATAAAAAAAATTGGTGAGATTTTATCATAAACAGCTTGTAGGAAATTATCTAACTGTGATCGTGCTGTTCTTATTTTCAGAGGCTTGTTCCTTGAAGCCACTAAGCCTAAATACAATAAATGAATACACCCTAACATTGATGTCTGTTGCAAGACCCTCTCAGAGCAGCTCCTTAAAGTTCTAGTTCCATGATATAGCAAACAGGAATAGCCAAACTATCTACTTTGACACTGGAGATACTGTCAATCTAACCAATGAAATGTGAAACCTGAAAATGTTGGCAGGAAATACTGCGCACTTCATTCACAATCAAATAATTTCTTTAGCAAAATCAGCTGGCTAGTTTAGAAAGTCAACTTCAAGGCTGAAACACAGAGCAGTTTGGAGATAACTATAGCAGATACATGATGAACTGAAAATATTTACCTAGTTGTGTCATCACATAGCTTTATGGCACAAATCTCTAGAATTGATTGAGTTTTTTGAAGAAGTAACAAAGAAGATTGAAGAGGGCAGAGCAGTAGATGTGATCTATATGGACTTCAGTAAGGTGTTCGACAAGGTTCCCCATGGGAGACTGATTAGCAAGGTTAGATCTCATGGAATACAGGGAGAATTAGCCATTTGGATACCGAACTGGCTCAAAGGTAGAAGACAGAGGGTGGTGGTGGAGGGTTGTTTTTCAGACTGGAGGCCTGTGACCAGTGGAGTGCCACAAGGATTGGTGCTGGGTCCTCTACTTTTTTGTCATTTACATAAATGATTTAGATGCGAGCATAAGAGGTACAGTTAGTAAGTCTACAGATGATACCAAAATTGGAGGTGTAGTGGGCAGTGAGGAGGGTTACCTCAGGTTTCAACAGGATCTGGACCAGATGGGCCATTGGGCTGAGAAGTGGCAGATAGAGTTTAATTCAGATAAATGCAGGGTGCTGCATTTTGGGAAAGCAAATCTTAGCAGGACTTATACACTTAATGGAAAGACCAAACGACCATGAGACATAGGAGTGGAAGTAAGGTCATTCGGCCCATCGAGTCCACTCCGCCATTTAATCATGGCTGATGGGTATTTCAACTCCACTTACCAGCATTCTCCCCGTAACCCTTAATTCCTTGTGACATCAAGAATTCATCAATCTCGGCCTTGAAGCCATTTAGCGTCCCGGCCTACACTGCACTCCGTGGCAATGAATTCCACAGGCCCACCACTCTCTGGCTGAAGAAATGTCTCCGCATTTCTGTTCTGAATTTACCCCCTCTAATTCTAAGGCTGTGCCCATGGGTCCTAGTCCCCTCGCCTAACGGAAACAATTTCTTAGCGTCCACCCTTTCCAAGCCATGTATTGTAAGTTTCTATTAGATCTCCCCTTAACTTTCTAAACTCCAATGAATACGATCCCAGGATCCTCAGCCGTTCCTCGTATTTTAGACCTACCATTCCAAGGATCATCCATGTGAATCTCTGCTGGACATGCTCCAGTGCCAGTATGTCCCTCCTGAGGTGTGGGGCCCAAAACTGGACACAGTACTCCAAATGGGGCCTAACCAGAGCTTTATAAAGTCTCAGTAGCATATCACTGCTTTTATATTCCAACCCTCCTGAGATAAAAGACAACATTGCATTCGCTTTCTTATCACAGATTCAACCTGCATGTTTACCTTTAGAGAATCCTCGACTAGCACTCCCAGATCCCTTTGTACTATGGCTTTATGAATTTTCTCACCGTTTAGAAAGTAATCCATGCTTGTATTCTTTTTTCCAAAGTGCATGACCTCACGTTGAATTTCATCAGCCATTTCCTGGACCACTCTTCCAAACTGTCTAGATCCTTCTGCAGCCTCCCCACTTCCTCAGTACTACCTGCCTGTCCACCTAACTTCGTGTCACCGGCAAGCTTCGCTAGAATGCCCCCAGTCCCTTCATCCAGATCATTAACATATAACGTGAACAGCTGCGGCCCCAACACTGAACCCTGCGGGACACCGCTTATCACCGGCTGCCATTCCAAAAAAGAACCTCTTATCCCAACTCTCTGCCTTCTGTCAGTAAGCCAATCCTCAATCCATACCAGTAGCTCACCTCGAACACCATGGGCCCACACCTTACTCAGCAGCCTCCCGTGTGGCACCTTATCAAAGGCCTTTTGGAAGTCTAGATAGACCACATCCACTGGGTTTCCCTGGTCTAACCTACTTGTCACCTCTTCAAAGAATTCTAACAGGTTTGTCAGGCATGACCTCCCCTTACTAAATACATGTTGACTTGTTCTAATCCGACCCTGCTCTTCCAAGAATTTAGAAACCTCATCCTTAACGATGGATTCTAGAATTTTACCAACAACTGAGGTTAGGCTAATTGGCCTATAATTTTCCATTTTTTGTCTTGATCCTTTCTTGAACAAGGGGGTTACAACAGCGATCTTCCAATCATCTGGGACTTTCTCTGACTCCAGTGACTTTTGAAAGATCTCAACCAACGCCTCCGCTATTTCCTCAGCCACCTCCCTCAGAATTCTAGGATGTAGCCCATCGGGGCCAGGAGATTTGTCAATTTTAAGACCTTTTAGCTTTTCTAGCGCTCTCTCTTTTGTAATGGCAACCATACTCAACTCAGCCCCCCGACTCCCTTTAATTGTTGGGATATTACTCATGTCTTCCACTGTGAAGACTGACACAAAGTACTTATTAAGTTCTCTAGCCATTTCCTTATCTCCCATCACTAGGCTTCCAGCATCAGTTTGAAGTGGCCCAATGTCTACTTTTGCCTGTCGTTTGTTTCTTGTGTATTGAAAGAAACTTTTACTATCATTTCTAATATTACTGGCAAGCCTACCTTCATATTTGATCCTCTCCTTCCTTATTTCTCTCTTTGTCATCCACTGTTTGTTTTTGTAGCCTTCCCAATCTTCTGATTTCCCAGTGCTCTTGGCCACTTTATAGGATCTCTCTTTTTCTTTGATACATTTCCTGACTTCCTTTGTCAGCCATGGCTATCTAATCCCTCCCCAGATAATCTTTCTTTTCTTGGGGATGAACCTCTGTACAGTGTCCTCAATTATACCTACAAACTCCTGCCATTTTTGCTCTACTGTCTTTCCCGCTAGGCTCTGCTTCCAGTCGATTTTCATCAGTTCCTCTGTCATGCCCTCGTAATTACCTTTATTTAACTGTAACACCATTACATCCAATTTTGCCTTCTCTCTTTCAAACTGCAGACTGAACTCTACCATATTATGATCGCTGCTTACTAAGTGTTCCCTTACTTTAAGATCTTTTCTAAAGTCTGGTTCTTACATAGCACTAGGTCCAGAATACCCTGCTCCCTTGTGGGCTCCATGACAAGCTGTTCCAAAAAGCCATCCTGTAAGCATTCCATGAATTCCTTTTCTTTGGATCCACTGGCTACATTATTTACCCAGTCCACCTGCATATTGAAGTCCCCCATGATCATCATGACCTTGCCTTTCTGACATGCCTTTTCTATTTCCCGGTACATGTTGCGCTCCTGGTCCTGACCACTGTTAGGAGGTCTGTACATAACTCCCATTATGATTTTTTTTGGCTTTGTGGTTCCTCAATTCCACCCACACAGACTCCGCATCATCCGACCCTATGTCGTTCAGTTTAATTTTGTTCTTAACTAACAAGGCCACCCCGCCCCCTCTGGCCACCTCCCTGTCTTTTCGATAAATTGTAAATCCTTCAATTTTAAGGTCCCAGGAAGTGTTGCTGAACAAAGAGACCTTGGAGTGCAGGTTCATAGCTCCTTGAAAGTGGAGTTGCAGGTAGATAGGATAGTGAAGGCTGCATTTGGTATGCTTTCCTTTATTGGTCAAAGTATTGAGTACAGGAGTTGAGAGGTCATGTTGCAGCTGTACAGGACATTGGTTAGGCCACTATTGGAATATTGCATGCAATTCTGGTCGCCTTCCTATCGGAAATATGTTGTGAAACTTGAAAGGGTTCAGAAAAGATTTACAAGGATGTTGCCAGAGCTGGAGGATTTGAGCTATAGGGAGAGGCAGAACAGGCTGGGGCTGTTTTCCCTGGAGGGTCAGAGGCTGAGGGGTGACCATATAGAGGTTTACAAAATCATGAGGGGCATGGATAGGATAAATAGGCAAAATCTTTTCCCTGGGGTTGGGAGTCCAGAACTAGAGGGCATAGGTTTAGGGTGAGAGGGGAAAGATATAAAAGAGACCTAAGGGACAAAGTTTTCACACAGAGGGTGGTATGTGTATGGAATGAGCTGCCAGAGGATGTGGTGGAAGCCGGTACAATTGCAACATTTAAGAGGCATTTGGGTGGGTATATGAATAGGAAGGGTTTGGAGGGATATGGGCCGGGTGCTGGCAGGTGGGACTAGATTGGGTTGGGATATCTGGTCGGCATGGACGGGTTGGACCAAAGGGTCTGTTTCCATGCTGTACATCTCTCTGATTCTATGACTCTATGAACCTTAAACCTCAGGTACAATATTTGGTCTGGCAGTGAAGATTTATGACCCCTCAAGAGGGGCCTCTTGGTTCGAGATCGGTCAAAAGATTCAACAAAATGCAGTCTGTACAAAAGCAAGGGTCATTAGTTTATTGAATTAAGGTACCCTTGTTGCAATTCTGACTAGCAACACAAAGGTTAAAGCTTCTGTGTTCCATGGTGAAGTTGCACAATTACATTAAAAAATTATACATTATTTATGTGTTTTTTTTAAAGAGGTAGTACAGCCTTAATTACAAGGAAAGACCAATCACATATAATAAGGTGACATGATTTAAAGCAAGTTAATCCAATTATATTTCCTGGGAAAGTGTTCTTATTTACGTAAATCATCATGCCATGGTAGGAGTTCAAGGTTAGTTTGATTAATGGTCAATTAATGTGTCAGTATTCATTTTATGAAAACTCTATTGTCCTCTTATTTTTGGGTTTCAGCTTAATTCTGCAAATCAGCAGTACAAGTTTACAGGGTTCAATCACTATTCTCAGCCATTTTCTTATATTCTTTTAAATTGAAAAGCCATTTGTGGTTCGTAAAAATCTACATATACTTGTTGCTTCTAATAATAACTTCAGTTCAAATTTTAGATCCTCAGCAGCATCTATGGAAAGATTTCCAAACTCACAACTACTACCATTTAGAAGAACAAAGGCAGCAGATACATGGGATACCAGACTGCTCACAATCCAAACTTGGAAAAATATCGCCATTCCTTCACTGTCATTGGGTCAAAATCCTGTAATTCCTTGTCTAGCAGCTTTTGGGATCTACTTGCAGTTCACTACCGCCTCAAGGGCAACTTGGGACAGGTAATAAATGCTGGTTAGCCAACTACGCACATGTCCAATAAGTGCATTCTAAAAAAGCTCACTGTTCCAAATGATTTTTTGGATTAAGTATTGAATAAGTTCTTGAATAAATAAAAAAAACCTTTTAAATGTACTAGAAACTGAAAACCATGTGCCTCTCCTTTAGAGCTGCTGGCACTGCAATACATTGAGAATGGTGAAAGTTATAAGGACCCCTAATTCAGTCTGTGATGAGGAACAGGCAGTGTGATTGTGAGTGATGCAAATACAAGATGGAGGAAGTAGCCCTTGCAATTGTCTGAAAGGTTTGAGGTTCTTAAAGAGGGGGCTGAAGGGTATGAGTTAAGTAGGCAAAAGTGAAGACTGCAGATGCTGGAGATTAGAGTTAAGAGTATGGTGCTTGAAAGGCACAGCAGGTCAGTCAGCATCGGAGGAGCAGGAGAATTGACCTTTTGGGCGAAAGCCCTTCATCAGGCACCACAATCTCGACTCTATAGGAGTTAACTGACCATGGCACCATTTTACAGGAATCCATTCAAGCAGGAGAGGTTAATAGGAATGCGATTGGCACACTGATCTTTACATTGCTGAGGCTAAACGCCAGCTCGCGGACACCTCGTCCTACTGCCCCCTTGACCATGACCCCACCTCCCACCACCAAACCATCATCTCCCAGACCATCCATAACTTCATCACCTCAGGGGATCGCCCATCCACCGCCTCCAACCTCATAGTCCCACACCCCTGCACCGCCTGTTTCTACCTCCTACCCAAAATCCATAGACCTGACTGCCCCAGCCAACCCATTGTCTCAGCCTGCTCCTGCCCCACCGAACTCATCTCTGCACACCTCAACACGGTTCTGTCCTCCTTAGTCCAAGAACTCCCAATCTACGTTATCTACGTTTGGGACACCACCCACGCCCTCCACCTCCTCCATGATTTTCATTTCCCCAGCCCCCAATGCCTTATCTTCACCATGGACATCCAGTCCCTATACACTTCCATCTCCCATCACGAAGGCCTCCAAGCCCTCCGCTTCTTCCTTTCCCGCCGACCCAACCAGTAACCTTCCACTGACACCCTCCGTCGACTGACTGAACTGGTCCTCACTCTGAACAACTTCTCTTTCCAATCCTCCCACTTCCTCCAAACCAAAGGAGTAGCCATGGGCACCCGCATGGGCCCCAGCTATGCTGCCTCTTTGTAGGATATGTGGAACAGTCCATCTTCCGCAGCTACACTGGCACCACCCCCCACCTTTTCCTCTGCTACATCATTGACTATATCGGCGCTACCTCGTGCGCCCACAAGGAGATTGAACAGTTCAACCACTTTACTAACACCTTCCACCCCGACCTCAAATTTACCTGAACCATCTCAGACTCCTCCCTCCCCTTCCTAGACCTTTCCATTTCTATCTCGGGCGACCGACTCAACACAGACATTTACTATAAACCGACCGACTGCCACAGCTAACTAGACTACACCTCCTCCCACCCTGCCCCCTGTAAAAACGCCATCCCATATTCCCAATTCCTTCACCTTCACTGCATCTGCTCCCAGGAGGACCAATTCCAATACCAAACAATACAGATGGCCTCCTTCTTCAAAGACCACAATTTCCCCTCAGACATGGTTGACGATGCTCTCCACCTCATCTCCTCCGCCCTTGAACCCCGCCCCTCCAATCGCCATCAGGACAGAACCCCACTGGTCCTCACCTACCACCCCACCAACCTCGAGATATATCGTATCATCCTTCGTCATTTCTGCCACCTCCAAACAGACCCCACCACCAAGGATATATTCCCTCCCCTCCCCTATCAGCATTCTGGAAAGACCACTCCCTCCGCAACTCCCTCGCCAGGTCCACACACCCCCACCAACCCAACCTCCACTCCTGGCACTTTCCCTTGCAACTACAAGAAATGCAAAACTTTCGCCCATACCTCCCCCCTCACTTCCGTCCAAGGCCCCAAGGGATCCTTCCATATCCATTACAAATTCACCTGCACCTCCACACATATCATTTGCTGCATCCGCTGCACCCGATGTGGCCTCCTCTACATTGGGGAGACAGGCCGCCTACTTGCGGAACGTTTCAGAGAACACCTCTGGGACACCCGCACCAACCAACCCAACCGCCCTGTGGCTGAACACTTTAACTCCCCCTCCCACTCCACCAAGGACATGCAGGTCCTTGGCCTCTATAGCCAGATCATGGCAACACGACGCCTGGAGGAAGAGCGCTTCATCTTCTGCCTAGGAACCCTCCAACCACAAGGGATGAATGCAGATTTCTCCAGCTTCCTCATTTCCCCTCCCCCCACCTTATCTCAGTCCCAACCCCTGGACTCAGCATCGCCTTCTTGACCTGCAATCTTCTTCCCGACCTCTCCGCCCTCAACCCCTCTCCGGCCTATCACCCTCACCTTAACCTCCTTCCACCTATCGCATTCCCAATGCCCCTCCCCCAAGGCCCTCCTCCCTACCTTTTATCCTAGCCTGCTTGGCACACCTTTCTCATTCCTGAAGAAGGGCTTATGCCCGAAACGTCGATTCTCTTGCTCCTTGGATGCTGCCTGACCTGCTTTTCCAGCAACACATTTTCAGATGTAATTGTAGTAGTATAGTTAAGGTGATAGATCCAGTACTCTGCTGCAGAAAATGTATGTTCAGAAGACTGTGTTACTTGCCTTGCGCAGGGTTTGGGCCAATTGCTTACTGGGAAGGGGGATGATCCTGTTATCATGTTGTCACAAAGCTAGTCGTTTTTTTTTCTAAAATCTGTTCCTTGGCTCAAGGATACTTTGTCCTTGATTTTTTTCAGAGGGGTAATAAACTGGGCCGGGCTCCGATCAGTCTGGTTTAGTGCAGAGATGAAAAGGATTTTGAGAGGCCTTTTGTTTATATGTAAACAGATGAGACTTCAGGCCAAAGTGGTCATAAGACCATAAGACATAGGAGCAGAAGTAAGGCCATTCGGCCCATCGAGTCCACTCCACCATTCAATCATGGCTGATGGGCATTTCAACTCCACTTACCTGCATTCTCCCCGTAGCCCTTAATTCCTTGTGACATCGAGAATTTATCAATCTCTGCCTTGAAGACATTTAGCGTCCCGGCCTCCACTGCACTCTGCGGCAATGAATTCCACAGGCCCACCACTCTTTGGCTGAAGAAATGTCTCCGCATTTCTGTTCTGAATTTACCCCCTCTAATTCTAAGGCTGTGTCCACGGATCCTCGTCTCCTCGCCTAACGGAAACAATTTCCGAGCGTCCATCCTCTCCAAGCCATGTATTATCTTGTACGTTTCTATTAGATTTCCCCTTAATCTTCTAAACTCCAATGAATACAATCCCAGGATCCTCAGCCGTTCCTCATATGTTACACCTACCATTCCAGGGATTATCCGTGTGAATCTCCGCTGGACACGCTCCAGTGCCAATATATCCTTCCTGAGGTGTGGGGACCAAAACTGGACACAGTACTCCAAATGGGGCCTAACCAGAGCTTTATAAAGTCTCAGTAGCACAACGGTGCTTTTATATTCCAACCCTCTTGAGATAAGTGACAACATTGCATTCGCTTTCTTAATCACGGACTCAACCTGCATGTTTACCTTTAGAGAATCCTCAACTAGCACTCCCAGATCCCTTTGTACTTTGGCTTTACGAATTTTCTCACCGTTTAGAAAGTAGTCCATGCTTGTATTCTTTTTTCCAAAGTGCAAGACCTCACATTTGCTCACATTGAATTCCATCAGCCATTTCCTGGACCACTCTTCCAAACTGTCTAGATCCTTCTGCAGCCTCCCCACTTCCTCAGTACTACCTGCCTGTCCACCTAACTTTGTATCATCGGCAAACTTCGCTAGAATGCCCCCAGTCCCTTCATCCAGATCATTAATATAGAATGTGAACAGCTACGGCCCCAACACTGAACCCTGCGGGACACCTCTTGTCACCGGCTGCCATTCCGAAAAAGAACCTTTTATCCCAACCCAACTCTCTGCCTTCTGTCAGACAGCCAATCTTCAATCCATACCAGTAGCTCACCTCGAACACCATGGGCCCTCACCTTGCGCAGCAGCCTCCAGTGTGGCACCTTATCAAAGACCTTTTGGAAGTCTAGGTAGACCACATCCACTGGGTTTCCCTGGTCTAACCTACTTGTCACCTCTTCAAAGAATTCCAACAGGTTTGTCAGGCACGACCTCCCCTTACAAAATCCATGTTGACTTGTTCTAATGTTTTGGAAGTGATCTGTATAAAGAAAAGGGCGTGGTCAGCTCTAGCTGAGCTGAGCAATTTAGATCAGTCGGACCTGGTGAGGAGTTCAACAGGGAGCTGTGTGGAAACTCTCTTTCTCCCCTTCAACTTCAACTGTAAGCATATGTTTTATTTATACTGGCTTGTAAGGAAAGCTTGCTTATTGGGACTGCTGTGTCTATTCAGAACAGCATAATTAAATCTAATTGGATAGACTGAGTACTGTAGGCGTTCTTTATTCTGTTCTTTGTGTTTCATTGTGTAATTTTGTGAATAAATTTTTGTCTGTTTTAAAATCTAGTAGTCAACCTAGCTAATTAATTTTCACTGTACACTTACTGAAACAAATTGCAAAGTTATGGTCTGAGCTGCCTGCTTAAGAGTGTTTTGAGTGGTCTGGCTTAGTCCATAACACTGTCTACATAAGTATCAACAACGTAGAACTTCTTTCCTAGTCCAATCTAGGTACAGAAAATGACAGCTGGGTTCAAAATCAAACAGTAAACCTTCACAGGTAAGAATTTTGGATTGTTACCTAAACCATGAGCATACTAGTGTAGAGTAAATAAAATTAAGATTAGAGAGATGAATGGTTGGGTCAAAAACAGGTATGATTCATAGTGTACTTGCATCAGAATTGGAGCAAGTGGGTGCTTTTCTATTAAGGCAGGCTTCATTGAAACTCTGCTAGGACTAGTGTTCTTGTGAATTATATAACTCGGGCAGTAGAGAGAGATATAAACTAAATAATGGGGGGAGGGACTATGTAAGAGTAGATCTGATAAATAAAAGGGAAACGAGAATAGAATGGGGCAGTCATTGGGTGATGATAATGAGGGTGAGTCAGGAAGAGACAGTGATTATAAACATGATAATGTACCAGCGCATATAACCAGAGATTGCTGAAATGGTCAAAAGACAGAATTCAAGGTTCTATATCTGAACGCAGTCAGCACTCATAATAAAACGGATAAGTTATTTGCACAGATAAAGATACATAAGCATAACCTGATAGCCTTTACAGAAAAATGGTCGTAAGGTGACCGAGGCTAACACAAATAATAATGAGTGTTTGACATCTTAAAAATGGAACTTAGGAGAAGATGGTGAGGTATCTCTCAATTAAAGATGCAATTTGTACAATAAAAAGAGCTGATGTTTATTTGAAAGAGCAAGATTTAAGATCAGTTCATGTAGAAATAAAAAAAAAGTGAGAGGTCACATTTGGGTGTAATTTAGAGACCCTCAATTAGTAGTTACACTGTAGAACAGAGACTGCAAGAAGAAATGAATGGGTGTAGTAGAAATGTATCTCAATAATGATGAGTAACTTTTAATCAATTGCAGATTGGGCTAACCAGCTTTACAAAGTTGTTGGAAAATTAATTCATACAGGGTATCCACAGAGCATTACTTTCTACAGCCAACTGGAGATTGCTTATCCCAGACTTAGTTATGAGCAATGAAATACGATTAATCAGTAACCTCATGGTAAAAGAACATGTAGGTGACAGTTATTGTAATGTGGTAGAATTTCACATTCTGTTTGAAGAGGACAAGATTGATTCTGAGAGGAGTGTTTTAAGCCTGAATAAAGGTAACTATAACAGTACAAAAATGGAGCTGGCTGAAGGGCACTGGGAAATTAGGTCATATGGTTGAACAGTGAAATGCAGTGACCAACTTTTAAGAAGATGTTACCACAGGATTCTTATCAGTGTCTATTATGTTGTAACTTGCCAAAGAACTTTTGAAATTCAAGATATACAGTTTGAATCAGGCTATGTATACCAACCTATTTATTTTTAAAATAAGTTTCAACCCAATTGATGAAACATGGCCTTCATTTCATGAGGTCCTTCTTGTGCTGAGAATCTCTCATTCTCAAATGAAAGCTGAGGGGGAAGAACTATAACTGAGCAAGGGGCTACATTCAAAGAACTTATGATTCAGATACAGTCAAGTTATAGTCCCTCAAAAAGAAACGCTAAGACCAACAAATCCAGAGCTCGGTGACCAGTGGTGTTCCGTAGGGATCTGTTCTGGGGCCGCTGCTCTTTGTGATTTTTATAAATGACTTGGATGAGGAAGTGAAAGGGTGGTTGGTAAGTTTGCTGATGACACAAAGATTGATGGAGTTGTGGATAGTGTGGAGGGTTGTTGTAGATTGTCTGGATGACAAAGGAGGTCGAAATTAAAATAAAGAAGAAAAAATATGCTTATTAGGTGGAAAATACAGCTAAATACAAGAATAAAGAAGCTTCAGAGGGAAGGTGAAAAAAATCATTGTGCTTCTCTACTGAGTAATTATGAGAAAGGACTGCAGGCTAACAAAGTGGAATCCCCAAGTCTTCTATAGGTGTTTTATTGTAAAAAATAAAAATCACACTACACCAAGTTTTGTCCAACAGATTTATTTGGAAGCCCTAGCTTTCAGAGCACCACTCCTTCATCAGGCATACAAATATTCAATACTCTAGGGGAAGGAAGTATAAAGATTATTAAAGTAATTTATTGTAAAGTAGTTTTCAATAACATTGCATCATCCAGGAAATAAATAACAAATCCAGCTGAGAGATTCCCAGGGGAAACAGTGACTATGCGTGAGCAGCTCTGCAAGTTTCAAATACTGCAAGGAGATTTTAAAACTTCATGTAAACCACATAAAAGCTTAGAAAAATCATGGACCCTAAATGTACACTGTCTACACCTTTTGGGTACATGGAAGGGCAACACCAAATAAAATGGAGCACTTTGCAGCAAAAGATTTTTGAGATTTTGAATTGCTTCAGGATTGGACACTAGGTCTGAAGCCAAGTAGGCCAACACATTAGTTCACTCTGTAGGAACAGTCGCATATGATGTTATTGTAATATAGGAGTATCAGATGATTGGAGGGTGGCAAATATTATTCCCTTGTTACAGAAAGGGAATAGAGATAACCCTGGGAATTACAAACCAGTCAGTGTTACATCGGTGGTGGGCAAATCATTAGAGAGGATTCTGAGAGACAGGATTTATGATCATTTAGAAAATCATAGTTTTATGAGAGATAGCAAAACGTCGTGAGGAGCAGGTTATGCTCACAAGTCTTATTGAATTCATTGAAGATGACAAAACACATTGATGAAGCTAGAGCAGTGGATATGGTATATACGGATTTTAGCAAGGCATTTGATAAGGTTCCCCATGGTAGGCTCATTCAGTAAGTGAGGAGGCATTGGATACCAGGAAATTTGGCTGTCTGGATACAAAATTGGCTGGCCCATAGAAGACATAGGGTGGTATTTGATGGAAAATATTCAGCCTGGAGCTCGGTGACCAGTAGTGTTCCGGAGGGATCTGTTCTGGAACCACTGCTCTTTATGGTTTTTATAAATGGCTTGGATGAGAAGGTGAAAGGGTTGTTGGTAAGTTTGCTCATGACACAAAGGTTGATGGAGTCATGGATAGTGTGGAGGGTTGTTGTGGGTTGCAATGGGACACTGACAGGATGTAGAGCTGGGCTGAGAAGTGGTGGATGGAGTTCAACCTGGAAAAGTGTGAAGTGATTCATTTTGGAAGGTCGAATTTGAATGCAGATTACAGGGTTAAAGGCAGGATTCTTGGTAGTGTGGAGGAACAGAGGGAGCTTGGGGTCCATGTCCATAGATCCCTTAAAGTTGCTACCCAAGTTGATAGGGCTGTTAAGGCGGCATATGGTGGGGATTGAGTTTAAGAGCCGTGAGGTTATGCTGCAGTTCTATAAAGCCCTGGTTAGACCATACTTGAAATATTGTGTTCGGTTCTGGTTGCCTCATTATAGGAAGCAACAAAATTCTGGAAAGAGCCAAATGCAACAAAAGGGTCCAGAAACCAGGTGAACTAGTACATGCTTTTATTGATGCAAATGATCTCTCGTAAGAGAGAGCTACAGAGTGATGTTCTGGAATGGTAACAGTTCTTAAATACTAAAACTCTTAAACGGTCATAAACTCTTTGCATTTACTTAGACTGAAGATCAACTTAATAAGACTGTAGCTAGGGAAATTCATTTGATGACATCAGTGGGTATTATCGAAAGATATCACATTTACAAAATTAAAGCCAACAGCTGTTTTTGGCATGTTCCTTTGGCTGATATGTCAAAACTGCTAATATTTCATTACTCTACCATTTGGTGTAACAACCACACCAGCAATTTTTCAAGAATCCTATTTAAAATTTGCAGAGCTTTTAAGGAATAATATGTCAAATGGATGACATTGTAGAGCATGATGACCAGCTTTCAGAATATAACCTGATGGTTAAAATAGTTTTAAAACATCTAGAAGGCAGCCATACTGTGTAAATCTTGAAAATATCAGATTTGTTTCCTGAAGCACATTGTTAGTAACAATGGCATAATGGAGAGCCTCTGAAAATAAGAGTATTAATGAATTCCCCAATCCTATTTCCATTCTGGATCTTCCATGCTTCCTTACGAATGTTAATTGGCTGGCAAAAATCATGCTTAACTTTGTGTTTGTTAGTCAACCTGAAGACATAGAAAGAAGAGTTAGTAAGTTTGCAGACGACACCAAAATTGGAGGTGTAGTGGACAGCGAAGAGGGTTACCTCAGATTACAACGGGATCTTGATCAGATGGGCCAATGGGCTGAGAAGTGGCAGATGGAGTTTAATTCAGATAAATGCAAGGTGCTGCATTTGGGAAAGCAAATCTCAGCAGGACTTATACACTTAATGGTAAGGTCCTAGGGAGTGTTGCTGAACAAAGAGACCTTGGAGTGCAGGTTCATAGCTCCTTGAAAGTGGAGTCACAGGTACATAGGATAGTGAAGAAGGCGTTTGGTATGATTTCCTTTATTGGTCAGAATATTGAGTACAGGAGTTGGGAGGTCATGTTGCGGTTGTACAGGACATTGGTTAGGACACTTTTGGAATATTACGTGCAAATCTGGTCTCCTTCCTATCAGAAGGATGTTGTGAAACTTGAAAGGATTCAGAAAAGATTTACAAGGATGTTGCCAGGGTTGGTGGATTTGAGTTATAGGGAGAGGTTGAATAGGCTGGCGCTGTTTTCCCTGGAGCGTTGGAGGCTGCGGGTGACCTTATAGAGTTTTATAAAATCATGAGAGACATGGATAGGATAAATAAACAAAATCTCTTCCCTGGGGTGGGGGAGTCCAGAACTAGAGGGCATTGGTTTAAGGTAAGAGGGGAAAAGATATAAAAGAGACCTGAGAGGCAACACTTTCACGCAGAGGGTGATATGTGTATGGAATGAGCTGCCAGAGGATGTGGTGGAGGCTGGTATGATTGCAACATTTAAAAGGCAAATGGATGGGTATACAAATAGGGAGGGTTTGGAGGGGTATGGGCCAGGTGCTGGCAGGTGGGACTAGATTGGGATATCTGGTCAGCATGGACGGGTTTGACCAAAGTGTTTTTTTCCATGCTGTACATCTCTGTGACTCTATGACAGGTATGAAAGCTCAAGCATGATATTGGGATGTATCTCAGGAAAATCAAAGAATCAAGGGAATATTTCTTTCACTGGACATCTAAGTTTGTTAAGACCTGTCAGTTCTGATAATAATTGTTTCTGACACATCATCTGCAGGACTAAAGAGGGGGTTGTTTTTCAAGAGCAGCCAGATGGATTGCAGGCCAATTTACTATATACCTCGGGCAAGTCCAACACTGACAGGAGGTATGTGGTTACAGCGAAAAAGGTTCTTGCATTCATGTAGGATTTCAAGGAGTTCTGATATTATATCATCAGCTCAAAGCTCATCATAAAGACAGTTCACACCCACAGTTTCCTTATTCAATTAAAAAAAGCTCACCAGAATGCCCCTGAGAATCCAATGATTCCTGTGCAAATTAATGCACTTGACCTATGAAGTGGCAAATGCCCAAGGCAAACTGCAAACAATTGCAGACAATTGTCCAGACCTACCATTAATCAGCCTATACAACAGCCTGCCAACCTCATTAGTGAAGTTGAATCACATTACAGCTTGTTAAGGCACAATGGCCAGTAAAAAGCTGCAAGAATTTTGTCACATGTGGATACATGATGAGGAATGCTTTTTGTCAAACTGCACTCGAGGTTGGTCATTTGAAAGTGTCATGGAACCTTCCTTTTAACAAAGGAAGCACTTCACTATTTTGGACTATTCTGGATGGTTTGCTGGTTTATGATGAGAGGCTGTTAATTTTAGCCTTACTCTGACCAGATCTTGGAAAGAATATACAAGGGCCAGATAAAATGTGAGAGCCCAGGCTCAGTCTTCTGTATGGTGGTCGGGAATATTGAGATGTATAGAAAAAATGATTTAGAGAGTCATAGAATCATAGACACGTACAGCACAGAAACAGACCCTTCAGTCCAACTCATCCGAGCCGACCAGATATCCTAATCTAATCTAGTCCCATTTGCCAGCAGTTGGCCCGTATCCCCCAAACTCGAGGGTGCGGTGTTGGAAAGGATAGCAGGTCAGGCAGCATCTGAGGAGCAGGAGAATCGACATTTTGGGCAAAAGCCCTTCATCAGGTTTGAGGCTGTGAGTCAAGGGGGTAGTGAGATAAATGGGAGGTTGGTGGGGCTGGGGAAGGTAGCTGAGAGTGCGATAGGTAGATGGAGGTGGGGGTAATGGTGATAGGTCAGAGAAGAGGGTGGAGCAAATATGTGGGAGGAAAGATGGACAGGTCACAAGGGCAGCGCCAGATTGGAAGGTTGGAACTGGGATTAGGTGGGGTTCAGGGAAATTGAGGAAACTGGTGAAGTCCACATTGATGCCCTGGATTTGAGGGTCCCAAGGCAGAAGATGAAGCATTCTTCCTCCAGGCATCAGGTAATAAGGGAGTGGTGATAGAGAAGGCCCAGGACCTGCATGTCCTTGGCAAAGTGGGAGAAAGTGTTGAAGTGGTCAGCCACGGGGTGGTGGGGTTGGTTGGTTGGTGCGGGTGTCCCGGAGATGTTCTCTAAAGCGCTCTGCAAGTAGGCGTCCAGTCACCCCAGTGTAGAGCAGACTGCATCGGGAGCAACAGATACAGTAAATGTGTGGGAGTGCAGGTAAAACGCTGATGGATGTGGAAGGCTCCTTTGGGGCCTTGGACAGAGATGAGTGGGCAGGTCTCGATGCAGGTTTCACAATTCCTGCGGTGGCAGGGGAAGGTGCTGGGAGGTGAGGGTAGGTGCATGGGGGGGGGTGCATGGACCTGACGAGGGATTCGCGGAGGGAATAGTTTACGGAAAGCGGATAGGGGTGGTGAGGGAAATATATCTCTAGTGGTGGGGTCCATTTGTAGGTGGCAGAAATGGCGGAAGATGATGCAATGTTGGTTGGTGGGGTGGAAGGGGAGGACTGGGTGGGGGGGGGCGGGTCTATCCTTGTTGCAGTTGGAGGAGTGAGGTTCGAGGGCAGAGGTGCGGGAAGTGGATGAGATATGCTGGAGGGCATCATCCACCACATGGGAGGGGAAATTGCAGTCTTTTAAGGAGGAAGCCATCTGGTGTATTCTTTGGTGGAACTGGTCCTCCTGAGAGCGAATGCGGCAGAGGAGGTGGTATTGGGAATAAGGGATAGCATTTTTGGAAGAGGCAGGTTGGGAGAAGGTGTAGTCCAGGTAGCTGTAGGAGTCAGTGGGTTTGTAGAAGATGTCAATGTTGAGTTGGTCACCATTCATGGTGATGGAGAGGTCCAGGAAAGGGAGGAAGGTGTCTGAGATGATCCAAGTAAACTTAAGGCCCAGGTGGAATGAGTTGGTGAAGTTGATGAACTGTTCAACCTCCTTGTGGGAGCATGAGTGGTGCTGATAAAGACATCAATGTACTAGGAGAAAAGGTGGAGAGCGGCACCGGTGTAACTGCAGAAGATGGACTGTTCCATATAACCGACAAAGAGACAGGCGTAGCTGGGGCCCATGCAGGTGCTCATGGCTACCTCTTTCATCTGGAGGAAGTGGGAGAATTCAAAAGGAGAAATTATGGAGGGAACAGTTCCACCACAGAACACACCATCTTCCCTCCCACCTAGTTGCTCCATCCTCCTCTTCGACTTATCAGCATTACTCCCAGCTCCATCCACCTATTGCACTCTCAGCTACCTTTCCCCCCCAGACCCACCCCCTCCCATTTTTCTCACTACCCCATCAGCTCACGGCCTCATTCCTGATGAAGGGCTTTTGTCTGAAATGTGATGATCCTGCTGCTCAGATGTTGCTTGCTTCCTCCTGTGCTTTTTCAGCACCACATCTATACTCCGGTTGCAGCATCTGCAATCCTCACTTTCTCCATATTCTTTGAAACCCTTACTCATATACCTATCCAGATGCTTTTTAAATGCTATAATTGTACCAGCCTCCACCACTTCCTCTGGCAGCTCATTCCATACACGTACCACTCTCTGCATGAAAAAGCTTCCCCTTATGTCCCTTTTATATCTTTCCCCTCTCATCTTAAACCTATGCCCTCTAGTTCTGGACTCACCCACCCAAGGGGAAAGACCTTGTCTATTTATCCTATCCATTGTCTCATGATTTTATATTCCTTTATAAGGTCACCCTGAGCCTCCGGCCATTTAATTCAGATAAATGCGAGGTGCTGCATTTTGGGAAAGCAAATTTTAGCAGGACTTATACACTTAATGATAAGGTCCTAGGGAGTGTTGCTGAACAAAGAGACCTTGGAATGCAGGTTCATAGCTCCTTGAAAGTGGAGTCACAGGTAGATAGGATAGTGAAGAAGGAGTTTGGTATGCTTTCCTTTATTGGTCAGAGTATTGAGTACAGGAGTTAGGAGGTCATGTTGCGGTTGTGCAGGACATTGGTTAGGCCACTGTTGGAATATTGCGTGCAATTCTGGTCTCCTTCCTATCGGAAAGATGTTGTGAAACTTGAAAGGGTTCAGAAAAGATTTACAAGGACGTTGCAGGGTTGGAGGATTTGAGCTATAGAGCGAGGCTGAACAGGATGGGGCTGTTTTCCCTGGAGTGTTGGAAGTTGAGGGGTGACCTTATAGAGGTTTACAAAATCATGAGGGGCATGGATAGGGTAAATGGGGTCGGGAAGTCCAGAACGAGAGGGCATAGGTTTAGGTTGGGAGGGGAAAGATATAAAAGAGACCTAAGGGGCAACTATTTCACGCAGAGGGTGGTACGTGTATGGAATGAATTGCTAGAGGATGTGGTGGAGGCTGATACAATTGCAACATTTAAGAGGCATTTGGATGGGTATTTGAACAGGAAGGGTTTGGAGGAATATGGGATGGGTGTTGGCAGGTGGGACTAGATTGGGTTGGGATATCTGGTTGGCGTGGACAGGTTGGACCGAAGGGTCTGTTTCCATGCTGTGCATCTCAATGACTCTGTGACTCCAGGGAAAACAGCCCCAACCTGTTCAGCCTCTCTCTATAGCTCAAATACTGCAACCCTAACAACATCCTTGTAAATCTTTTCTAAATCCTTTGAAGTTTCAGAACACCCTTCCGCTTTCTCAGTATTGGGTGTTTGCATTATACAGAACAAAATAATGGGAACTTCTTATTGCAACTGAATTCCCATCTCAACTGTGGGAACTATATAATTAAAAATCACACAACACCAGGTTATAGTCCAACAGGTTTAATTGGAAGCACACTAGCTTTCAGAGCACTGCTCCTTCATCAGGTGATAGAAGGAGCGTCGCTCTGAAAGCTAGTGTGCTTCCAATTAAACCTGTTGGACTATAACCTGGTGTTGTGAGATTTTTAACTTTGTACACACCAGTCCAACACCGGCATCTCCAAATCGTGGGAACTATATGCATCCTCAAATATTATGTTCAGTCTAAAATTCTTCCTTATCATTGTTGTCTAGTTCCTCAAAAAAAAGAGACAGCTCCAACCAGAACATTATCAATGAATTTGCCCAGGTATCCCACAATACTGCAGCAGTCAAATCATTACAAACACAAGTCACTACCAATGCAAAACAGTCCCAACTTTATTGTAATTTTAATAACTTTATGACTAAACAATACTATATCTAATCCTATTCAGCCTCTTAAGCTTACAATACTTCCTCAGTCTTTGTAGATTTGTGCAACCCTTCTCTCTATCTGTGGGACTGTGAAACTGCTTTCTGTCTTTTTCTCTCTCTCTGGACACTTAGTGGGTCTCTGCCTTAGCCATGCTGGGCTCTTCAGAAACGTCTAAGCGACTGGTCTGCAGGGGAACCGTGTTTTAACATCTTTTTAAACGGTTTTCTGCAAATTTCTATTAATCTGGCCAATAAGGGAAACTCACTTAATAGCTTGAAAGATTGTCAAACATTTGGATGGCTTGCTACTATTTGCTTCTTTGCACAGAAGGACCCGGTGCCTTACTGTCTAGGCTCTCTGGGAGATAAGCTTTTTGGGATGTGTCTTTCCAGGCTAACTTTGCTTTTTACATTATGCTAATATCATTAGCACCTGAGTGCCATGTTTGCACGAAGTCTGGCATCTAGGTTTTGTGACTTCAACATTTTACTTGGCCAATATACCCAGCATCCCTTGTTGTCTGACCAAGTTAGCAATTTGTGTTTTAACAGACAGGAGGCTGCTTCATCGTTAACAATTACTTCTACAGGTATATACATTATGACCACTGAAACAGTCATTTGAGTTTTAAATCTCTGCAAGCCATAGAACACCTGACCAAATTATCTCCAACAGTAGTCCACAATTTGCCAATGACTGCTTCACATACTTTATTGATAACTTCAGGCTTGCGCATCTCATGCATTCTGCACAGTATCATCAATTCAATGGTGAGGGCAAAAGGGCACATAAACAATCAAGGCAAGGAGTTGAACAAGATTAAGGAATTTCTTACTATATTCCTAACCTGCAGGTCATTCCACTGTAATGTGGGTTGGCACATCAGAAGTTTTCATGGACAGAAAGCTCCAACCACAACTTCCCATCATATCCCAAAAAATTACAATCCTGGAATAGAATGCATGATTAGAGTTGAAAATGTGTTGCTGAAAAAGCGCAGCAGGTCAGGCAGCGTCCAAGGAGCAGGAGAATCGACGTTTTGGGCATGAGCCCTTCATCAGGAATGAGGAGGGTGTGCCAAGCAGGCTAAGATAAAAGGTAGGGAGGAGGGGTGTTGGAAATGTGATAGGTGGAAGGAGGTTAAGGTGAGGGTGATAGGCCGGAGTGGGGGAGTGGGCGGGGGCGGAGAGGTCAGGAAGAAGATTGCAGCTTAGGAGGGTGGTGCTAAGTTCGAGGGTTGGGACTGAGACAAGGTGGGGGGGGAGGGGAAATGAGGAAACTGGAAACTGGAGAAATCTGAGTTCATCCCTTGTGGTTGGAGGGTTCCTAGGCGGAAG
This sequence comes from Chiloscyllium punctatum, assembly GCF_047496795.1. Taxonomy (NCBI): domain Eukaryota; kingdom Metazoa; phylum Chordata; class Chondrichthyes; order Orectolobiformes; family Hemiscylliidae; genus Chiloscyllium; species Chiloscyllium punctatum. Next base: position 30,421,318 of record NC_092764.1, read on the forward strand.
ATGAGGTGCTCTTCCTCCAGCTGTCGTGTTGCTATGGTCTGGCGATGGAGTTGTCCAAGGACCTGCTTGGTGGAGTGGGAGGGAGAGTTGAAGTGTTGAGCCACAGGGTGGTTGGGTTGGTTGGTCCGGGTGTCCCAGAGGTGTTCTCTGAAACGTTCCGCAAGTAGGCGGCCTGTCTCCCCAATATAGGGGAGGCATGATTATCAGAGTACTAGAACAAGAGCAGTCCTGTCAAAAACAGCAAACCTACATCTACTGTAGTTAACCCACTAGGAACATGTGAAAATATATACATAATAATGGAGCAGAGGTCCAATTTGGTCCACTATCCAATATGATCAGAACAGATTTTTTTTAAGTTGATCTATTTTTCTAATCAGTCTGTTCAGGCATGTTATTACATACTCTGGAGCAGGTGGGACTTTAACAAGGGCCTCCTGATTCAAGGTTAGGGACACTACAGGTCCATAGTTCATTAGATATAGAAGCAGCATTAGGCCATTCAGCCCATTGAGTCAGCTCCACCATTTGATCATGGCCAATGTTCTTTTCAGCCCCATTTTCCTGTCTTCTCCCCATAACCTTTTAACCCATTACCAATTTAAAAACTCCTCCTTAAATTCACTCACTGTCTCAGCATCCACTACACGTTGGGGTGGTGAATTCCACAGATTCACAACCCTTTGGGAGAAGTAGTTTCTCCTCATCCGGTTTTAAATTTTCTACCCCTTATTCTAAGACTTTTTGTCCTAGAATGCCCTACAAGAGGAAGCATCTGCTCCATCTATTTTATCCATACCCTTTGAATCATCTTGCATACCTCAGTTTGATCTCCCCTCATTCTTCCAAATTTCAGAGAGTATAGGCCTAAACTGTATAACCTCTCTTCACACATCAGCTATGTCGTATTTGTGTTTTAAATTTCACATTTACGCTTACTCCCAATAACCTTTGATTTCCTTTTTGTTTAACAAGAATCTACCTACTCCACCAGGCTCATGAAAGGATAAAATGTCTGATTAAAGGACCAATGGAGAGGATATTTCAGAAGGTATTTTACATGGAAACTGGAGTGATCTCCTTTCATCAAAGATGATGATCACTCATACAATGACGAAGGTTCATGACACTATTATTACATTGGAAGTTCACTTCTAAAGTGAAGGAAAATAGATTTTTTTTAGTTTTTCAAAAATCTGATGGTCTATTTTGAAAGCCAGACAGCCATTGTAAACAGTGAGCTTAAAAAGAAAGCATTTCCAAGAAGTTGTGTGATATTAAATAAATGAACAGCAAACCACTAGGAAGATAATTGTTGGGTTTTGCTGACTTGGGTTTTACAACCCAGACAGAAAGAAGGAGGGAGAGAGAAAAGGCCCCAGAAGTAAGTTCATTCAGATGGGAGAAGTGGTGCTATTACCATCAGTCAGGACAGAGGAAAAATCTTTGTTCATTTTGAAGGACTCCAGAAACAGAAGCCATGATGTATCAGAGAGGAAAACATTCTTCAAGGCTGTTTAAGAGGATTTTAAAGAAACCAATTTAAATAGCAACACGAGCTGAGTTAGCAGCATGTTTAAAGATAATGGTAAAAGACATTAACTGAAGCAAACAGCATCAAATGAATGCAGAAATTTGCTTAAGAGAAACTCATTACTGCTGGGTTGGCTGAACAAAGAGCTTTATTGTGGAGACGGAGTGGTCATTCATCAAGAATTTGGTGTCTGTAAGGTTATGATTGAGGCGTGATTGTTGTAATTTTCTTTCTGATATTGTAAGGAGACTGTTTTAAATAGTTCTTGTGTTATTAAATAGTTTGATTACCCTTTTGTATAATAAAGTATCTATGATGTTTTGTTAGAAGCACTTTGACAGTAATCTTATGATTTAATGACATATCTCCATAGTAAACAAAAATAAAAATTAAACTTCTGGTCTATCAAGCCAGGTATCAATCTGGGATCTGATTAGTTCTGAATTGCCATCAGCTGAGATACTAACAATATTTTTGGAAGAACTCTATGTTGGGTCAGATTATTAATAAAGAACCAGATGCTATAAATCTCAAAAACTGCCGATGCTTGAAATCTGAGACAAGAAAGGAAAAGGCTGGAGAAACTCAGGTCTGTCAACATGAATCTTAACATAGACTATCCAACTCCAGACGAAAGAGTTCAGAGAGACACTTATTATCCATGCCTGACAAGAACACAATCAGAGAGAGTTGAGAATCATCCTCTCAGACTAAATTTGTGCTGTCAAAGTCTTGGGGGAAATGGATAATAAAGAAATATGAATGTAAAAAGTAACAACAAAGACTTGGGGGAGATGTAGTATTTGAATTTATATGCTTTAATGTCAGGGACTTTATAAATAACATCTTCTGTAATGATCTTCTATTATCAATTTCCTAATGTGAAGTTAAACGGCTGTCTTGGTATTTCTGCTTTTATAAATAGTTCTTCTAAAACAAACTGTGGACTGCAATAAAAAAGACACAAAAACAACAACACATTGGCTTTACAATGCACGGCATTAAGTAATGCATCCAGGCAAAGGGACAACTATTTTAGTTTAATTCTACTCATGAAATTATGCTGTAAATTATTCCAAAGAAGAAAAAAAGAAATTCAAGCAAATAGATGAATCTTCAACATTTGCAGCTCACAGTAAAACTTCAAAGCCCCATTTTTAAAAATTAGATGTTTGATTTTATGAGCTTTTATTCTGCTTCATACTATTCACATTGTTGTACATAGCAAAACCCAACTTGCTAAAAAATGGATTTTATTTTAACATCAACTGGAAAGAAACTTTGTGTGCTTATAAATTGGATGAAAGGCTGAATTCCTGGTCTTAGCAAAGTGATTATCAGAATAACTTGCAATGTGGATTAGCTTTGCAGAGTCTTTAAACATTATTTTTTTCATCTTTGGTTGTGGGCATTGCTAGCATGGCTGCATTTTATTGAATATCCACAGATACTCTGAAATGATGATGATGAATTACCACCCTTGAACTACCACAGTTCCTGGTACTCCCACAACTATGTTAGGTAAGGAATTACGGGGTATCTTCCCAGAAATGGATGGAGAAGCAGTGACATATACAACTACAAATTGGTCTCGGAATTGGAGTGGAACTTGGAAATTGTGATTCCAATGGCAATGTCCCTGATCTGTTTTTCAAATGTTGATACAACTTCATATAACCCAAACTTCCTGTTCAAATTAGACTTCAGTGATGGCTGAAATGGAATATTCAGCACAGCAGTTGTTAATTCCACCATTGAGAAAGAAGCACCTCATTTGTTCTACATTACTGCTATGAAAGTGATGGTGGTCTGAAGATTCAAGAAGAACTTTTTGCATTGGTACTGTTACTTTGCTGGATTTGAAGTGCTTTTTTATAAGAAGTGTACCAAAGAAGGCAGTTTTTTTTGGGCATTGTGAAAGGAGTTAACTTCACAGCAGTCTATATGATGAAAGATGACTGAAAGTGCCAAAGCAGTGCTATACCAAGTATATACTGGATTAAATGAGGAAGGCTTTGTAAGATTATGAAGGCAAATAAACCCAGTCTAATGATTATGGACATAATAATGTTGCTATCAAATTTTCTATGACAATCAAGCATCTTCTTGCATGCACGCAAAACAATATTACAACCTTCACTCATACATCTAGACATCAGAGCCTTGCAGTTGAAACATTCTGATTTGCATATTTTATAGCCAATATCATCTCTGGAAATTTATGGCCAAGCATAGCAAAACATATGCATGCCAAGACTTGGTATGTTGATAGAAGTAGTCACAGTTGGTATGGAAGACAAGGTACACTTGGCTGTTAACTTCTACATTCTTCAAAGATCCAAGCTCTCAAAGTGCAGTATCTTGTGCCTTTCCTTGTGTTAGGCTTGATGGTAGAAATTCATCTTTTAAATCAGACAGAATAGCGGTAGCAGGGAATGCTAGGTAGGTAAACTAGCAAGAAAGGGGGTGGCATTGTGGCTCAGTGGTTAGCACTGCTGCCTCACAGCACCAGGGTCCCAGGTTCGATTCCAGCCTTGGGTGACCGTCTGTGTGGAGTTTGCACATTCTCCCTGTGTCTGCGTGGGTTTCCTCCCACAGTCCAAAGATGTGCAGGTCAGGTGGATTGGCCATGCTAAATTGCCCATAGTGTTAGGTGCATTAGTCAGAGGGAAATGGGTCTGGATGGGTTACTCTTCGGAGGGTCGGTGTGGACTGGTCGGGCCGAAGGGCCTGTTTCCACACTGGAGGGAATCTAATCTAAAATATCAAAGCTGACAGTAAGAGCTTTTTTAAATGAGGAAATACAGGGCATCGAATAAATACTTTGCTTCAATCTTCATGGTAAAATATCCAAATAGCATTGTAAAAATAATAAACATAATAACTATCACAAGGGAAAAAGTACTATGGAAACTAATAGGGCTAATGGCTGATAGGTCCTCTCGGCCTGATGGATTGCACCCTAGGAGATTAAAGCTAGTAGCTACAGGATAATGGATCCACTAATAGCAATATTCTAAGAATCCTTAGATCATGGAAATCCCAGAGGATGGAAGTCTGCTAATGTAACACTTTGTTTTCGAGGAGAAGTTAGAGCCTATTATAAAGTGTATAATAGCAGAGCATTTAGACAACAGTCAGCATAATTTCATGAAGGGAAAATCATACCTGACATTCATTAGAGTTCTTTGAGGAGGTAACAAGCAGGATAAAGGGAACCAGTAGATGTAATACATTTGGCTTTTTAAAATTGGCATTTGGTAAGGTACTGCATTTTAAGATGCATAAAATAGGAGCTCGTGGTATGAGGGTAGCATATCAGAATGGATTTAAAAAATGATTAACTAATAGAAGGCAGACAGATGGGGTAAAGGGGACATTTTCAGGGTGGCAAGCTGTAACTAGCCAAATGCCACAGGTATTTACAATGCATATTAATGGTTTGGATGATGGAAAAGAATGTAGTTTACCAAATTTACAATGACATAAAAATAGATGGAAAGGCAAAATAGATGGTGAGGACGACAAAGGTCGATAGAGGGATGTAGGCATGTTAAATCATTATTCCATCTGGCAAGATTTTGACTAAGGTGGGAAACTGCAAGATTGTGAACTTAAGCAGGAAATATATTGGAGTGAATATTATTTAAATGGAGAAAGGTTTGTGCTGCAACTTTCTGCAAACTATTTGAGGTTCCTTGTGTATGAATCGCAAAAAAAAAGCTAGTATACAAATTTAGCAGATAACTAGGCTGGCAAATAGACTGTATCTCAAAAGGAATGGAGTATAAAAATAGGGAAGGCATGCTAAAATTACACAAGGTACTAACTAGATCACATTTAGAATACTGTGACCGGTGTTGGTCCCCTTATCTAATGAAAGATATGTTGAGACTTGAGGCAGTCCAAAGAAAGTTCACTAGGCTGATCCTATATTTTCAGGGATCCTGTTATGAGGAGAGGTTGAGTAGATGGAGTCCATATTGCAGTTTAGAATGACAGACAACCCTATCTCAACATGCAAGATTCTTAGGGGGCTTGTCAGGGTAAACAGTGAAATAACTCCACAAAGGCTGGTATCCTGTTACCAAGTCACCGTTTATGTATATGTAGTGAGTCCTTGATACTGATCCAGCTCTCAGAATAAATAGGATGTCTGACAATCTTGTTTTTTTTAAAATTTTATTAACCAGCACAAGTTACAAACAAGTTAACAATGAACAGCAGTTTATAAGAAACAGCAATTTACAGGGAAAAGGGGTGGCAAAGCCAGACCCCCAAACCCCACCATACAAACCAGTTCACAGGGAAAAAAGGATGAACCTCAAATCCCACCTTATCATTTAAAAAAAAAGTAACCACAATCAAATGCAAACAGTCTGATAAACTGAACAATAAAACTGTGAATGCATCATTGACACTCCCCAGCAACCAAGCAAACCACCCATCCCTCCCACTTTCTGGCCACTCAAAGGCAGCCCACCCCTTCTGGCTCTGTTAACCCCATGCCCCTTCTGGTGCTCAGTCTGCCCTGACATCTTCCAGCCACCTCTAGGACAGAGCCATCCCGTTTCCCCACCCCAACAGCGATCAGGACGGCCTACCCATCTTCCGGCTTCCCCAACTGCTCTTCGCACCTTCCACGTCTAGGACAGCCCACCCCAGTATCTTCCTAGGTGACAGCACTGAGGATGGCCCCGCCTTCCAGCTCTCAGTCTGTCCCTATGCAACAAGTGGCTTTCACACACCCCAACGCGCCATCAACCTGTGGATTGCCCTGACACACATTCCGGTTACCTCTAGGACAGCCTGTCCCCCTCCCTTGAACACCGGTGCACAGGACAGTCCACAAGTCTTCTGGATCTCGGCCTGTCCCTATTCACCTTTGGGCTCTCAGCTACTCTGACACACCTTCTGGCCACCTCCAGGACAGCCTGTCCTGATTACTCCTTCTTGGGATGACAGTGCTCAGAACAGCCTACCCACTTTCTGGCTCTCGGAACAATTGGCATCGGGGTGGCCTTCCTATCTTCCGGCTCTCTCGGGATAACAGCTTTTGGGACAACCTATGAGCCTTTCAGCTCACAGTGAGGCCTGCCAGACCAGGGACACAAAAGACAGTGCAGGTGATAACCCCAATAAACAAGACAGAGTCAATTACCAACAAACAGAGCCCCTTCTGGTACACAGAGTTCGTTACCATAAACAGTTCTGTTCAAAATGCAGATTCCATTCCCAGGAACAGAATCCACTCCAGTACGCAAAGTGCATTGACAGAAATAAAGACAAAGGCAGAGTCCACTCTGGTATGCAGAGTCCACTCCTGAAGGCTGCAAATCCACACCCCTCAGCACACACAGACAGACGTTCAATCTCCATAGAGGCCTGGTCTATCCAAAGAGAACCAGGCCCACTCACAGAAGTACAGTTCATTGTAAAAGGTACAGTTAACTCATGGGTGGTCCACTCCAACAGGCAGCAAATGCTCACCTCCCAGCACACACACAGGTGTTCAGTCTTTACAAAGGCCTAGTCTACCCACAGAGAACCAGGCCTCACAGAAACAGTTCATAGGAGTTTGGTCCACTCCCAAAGGCAGATTCCACTCTAGGATACAGCACATATTCGCCTCCCAGCACACACACAGGTATTCAATCTTTACAGAGGCCCATGCTACCCAAAAAGGGCCAGGCCTATCCACAGAGGAACAGTCCATCTGGAAAGGTGCATTTTCTCACAAGGGCTCAGTCCAAACCATAAAAAGTGAAAACACACAGAAAAAAAATAGAGAGGAAGAGAACCAGGCCCACTCACAGGAACACAGTGCATTGTGAAGGTGCAGTTAACTCACAGGGGTTTGGTCCACTCCCAAAGGCAGAATCCATTTCTGAAATCAGAGTCCACTCCCAAACTCCAGGATGTAGCAAATGCTCACCTCCCAGCACACAAGTGTTCAGTCTTTACAGGAGCCTAGTCCATTGACAAAGAGCCAGGCCTACTTACACAGGAACAGCTCATCTGGAAAGGTGCATTTTCTCACAGGGGTCAGTCCAAAACACCAAGTGAAGACACATTCAAAATAAAGAAAGCCAGAGTGTAAGGGCTAAGACTTGCCACAAAATCAGCATTGTCCTTTTCTCAAAAGTGAAACAAAAAAGAGTAACAAACAGGCTGTAACCAACCGGTGAAACAACAGTTCCCTAATGAGGGCTGAATTATACCTGGAACACATTGACTGGTGTAAATCAGGCAGTTTAGAAATCAGTCCTCAACAATAAAAAAAGGAATACCAGTTAACAAACTGACTGTAGTTCAACCTGTCCAGGAATCACATCTCCCCCAAAAAACACAGAAACCAACAGCAGCAGGACACACTAGCTGTGGTCAGCCAGCTCGGAGTCAGTCCCTTGACACAAATCTAGCACTCTGAGCAAACAGGATGTCTGACAATTTTGGTTTTTTTAAGTTTTATTAACCCGAACAAATTACAAACAAACAACCAGTTAACAATGAACAGCAGTTTAAGAAACAGCAATTTACAGGGAAAGGAGTGGCAAAGCCAGACTCCCAAACCTCACCGTACAACTAGTTCACAGAGGGGAAAAGAAGAAAAGAGGACGAACCTCAAATCCCACCCTATCATTTAAAAAAAATAGTAAACACAATCACATAAAAACAGTCTGATAAACCAAACAATAAAACAGAGCATATATCCCAGACACCCCTGGCAACCAGCAAACCACCTGTCCATCCCACCTCCTGACCACTCAGAGGCAGCTCACCCCTATGCCTCTTCCGGCTCTTGGTCCATCTTGACACATCTTCTGGCCACCTCTCGGACAGCTCGTTCTGTTTCCCCACCCCGGACGACAGCGATCAGGATGGCCTACCCACCTTCTGGCTTCCCTCACTGCCCTTCTGCACCTTTCGGCCACCTCTAGGACAGCCCGCCCTGTTACCTGCTCAGGGTGACAGTGCTGAGGACAGCCTTCCAGTTCTCTGTCTGCCCCTATGTACCATCTGGCTCTCGCCCACCCCACCCACTATTCGGCCTGTGGACTGCCCTGACACACCTTCTGGCCACCTCTAGGATAGCCCGTCCCCTTCCCTGGGACGATGCCGCACAGAGCAACCGACAAGCCTTCTGGGTCTCAGCCTGTTCCTATGTGCCGTCTGGTTCTTGGCTACTCCAATACACCTTCCGACCATCTCAAGACAGCCCGTCCTGATTACCCCTTCTCGGGACGACAGTGCTCAGAACAGCCTACTCATCTTCTGGTTCATAGGATGGCTTAGCCACCCTCCAACTCTTGGGGTGACAGCTATGAGCCTCCCAGTTCACAATGAGGCCTGCCAGACCCAGAGACACACAAGATAGCACAGGTGATAAACCCAACAAGCAACAAGATAGAGTCAATTACCAACAAACAGAGTCCTTTCTGGTACACAGAGCCTATTACCATAAACAGTTCTGTTCAGAATACAGAGTCCATTCTCAGGAACAGGGTCCACTCAGGTATGCAGAATGCATTGTCAGAAATAGAGTCCACAATCAAAGGCAGAGTCCACTCCAGTATGCAGAGTCCACCCCTGAAGGCAGCAAATACAGATCCCACAGCACACACACAGGTGTTCAATCTCCATTGAGGCCTGGTTTGTCCAAAGAGAACCAGACCCACTCACAGGAACACAGTACATTGTGAAGTTACAGTTAACTCACAGGGATTTGGTCCATTCCAAAAGGCTAGTTCACTCCAGGATGCAGCAAATGCTCACCTCCCAGCACATACACAGATGTTCAGTCTTTACAGAGGCCTAGTCCACTGACAAAAGGCCAGGTCTACCCATGAGAACAGCTCATCTGGAACGATGCATTTTCTCACAGGGATTTAGTCCAAAAGTGAAACACATTCAAAAGGAAAACCAGAGTGCAAGGACAAAGCCCTACTACAAAATCAACATAGTCCTTTTCTCAAAGGAGAAAAGAGTAACACACAGGGTATAACCAACCAGTGAAACAACAGTTCCCTAACGAGACTGAATTACACCTGTAACACTTGACTGTTTAAATCAGTTTAGAGATCAGTCCTCAAAAAAAATGCCATTTAACAAACTGACTATATAATTCAGCCAGGTCAAGAATCAGGATTCCTCCAAAAACAAACAGAAACCAACAGCAGCAGGACACAGTGGCTATATGGCCAGCCAGCTCAGAGTTAGTCCCCTCCCTGACACAAATGGAGAGTCTTTGACACTGATCCAGCACCCTGAGAGCCAGCTCTCAGAGTGAACGGGATGTCTGACAATCTTTATTTTATTAAACAAGACTGTTTACAAAATAGAGTATACAGAGAAACAATAATTTTACAAGGGAGAGGAGAAGAACCCAGGCCCCAAACCCTACTGTTCAACCAGTTTTCAGGGAAATGAGGACAAACTTCCAATCCCACTTTCATTACAAAACAGTAATAGTAACAAATACATACAAACACTCCAATTAGATTTAAAACAGTGCATAGAATAGAGACCCCCTCTTACAGCAATTCAGCAAGCCACCGGTCCCTCCCATCTTCCGGCCACTCTCAGGCAGCTCGCTCCTACGCCCCTTGCGGCCGTTGGTCCACCCCATGCCCCTTCAGGCTCTCAGTCCACTCTGACAACTTCTGGCCACCTCTAGGACAGTCCATCCCATTTCCCCAACCCCGCCCCCTTCTAGACGACAGCAATCAGGACGGCCTACCCACCTTCTGGCTTCCCTAACCACCCTTCGCACCTTCCTGCCACCTCTAGGACAGCCCGCTCTGGTACTGTCTAGGGTGACAGCATGGGGCAGCCCACAAGCCTTCCAGATCTCAGCCTGCCCCATACACACCTTCTGGCTCTCGGCCGCTTTGACACACCTTCCGACCATCTCTAGAACAGCCTGTCCCGATTACCCCTTCTTGGGACGACAGCGCTCAAGACTGCCTACCCACCTTCCGGCTCTCAGGACAACTGGGATCGGGGTGGCCTACCCACCTTCAGGTTCACAGGACGGACTACCGGCTCTCTCGGATGACAGCTTTTCGGGACTACATCAGCCTCCCAGCTCATTGTGGGGCCTGCCAGACCTCAGCACATACAAGACAGTGCAGGTGATAAACCCAACAAGCAACAAGACAGTGTCAATTATCAATAACTAGAGTCCTTTCTGGTACAGAGTCCATTAGCATGATGTTTTTTTCAAAACGCAGAGTCCATTCCCAGGAACACAGTGCACTCCAGTGTGCAGAAATGCATTGTCAGAGATAGAGTCCACAACCAAAGGCAGAATCCACTCCTGAAAGCAGCAAATGCACACCCCACAGCACACACAGTTGTTCAGTCTCTATACAGATAAACCAGGCCCACTCACAGGAACATAGTACATTGTGAAGCAGGGGTTTGGACGGCTCCTGAAGTTGGAGTCGACTCCCGAACTCCAGGACACAGCAAATGCTCAGCACCCAGCACATACACAGGTGTTCAGTCTTTACAGAGGCTTAGTACACCGACAAAGGCCAGGCCTACCTACAGGAACAGCTCATCTGGAAAGATGCATTGTCTTACAACGGTTCAGTCCAAATGCCAAAAAAGTGAAAACACATTTAAAAAACAAAGAAAACCAGAGTGCAAGGGCTCAGTCTTGCCACAAAAATCAACAGTCCTTTTCTCAAAGTACAAGAGAAAAAAAGAGTAACACACAGGCTGTAACCAGCCAGTGAAATAACAGTTCCCCAATGAGAACTAAGATACATCTGAAACACATTGACTGTTTAAAATCAGCCAGTTTAGAAGTCAGTTCTCAATAAAAGGAAATACCAGTTAACAAACTGGCTGTATGGTTTAGCCAGTTCAGGAATCAGGTCTCTTCCCCCCCAAAACAGAAACCAACAGCATCAGTACACACTGGATGTGGGCAGCCAGCTCAGAGTCAGTCCCCTCCATGAGAAAGGGAGAGTCCTTCACCACTGATCCAGTACCCTCAGAGCCAGCTCTCAGAGTGAACAGGATGTCTGACAATCTTGTTTTTTTCCCTCTACACTGAGGAGACTCAATCTCCTGGTTAGAATTTTATTCAACAATACAGAGTTTACAAAACAATTAACATTAACAGCTGTATACAAAAACAGCAATTTTACAACGGAGAGGAATGGCAAAGCCAGGCCCCAAACCCAACCAATCAACCAGTTTTCAGGGAAATGAGCAGAAACCTCAAATCCCAATTTCAATCATTACAGAACAGTGACAGTGACATTTGTACCTAAAAGACAGTCCAATTGCATAAAATCAGTACATAAAATACAGACGCCAAGCAACACACCATCCGGCCACTCTAAGGCAGCCCACCCTTACGCCCCTTCTGACTCTCTGTCCACCCTGACAAACCGTCCGGCCACCTCCAGGACAGCCCACCCTGGTACCTGCCTGGGGTAATAGCACTAACGACGGCCTACCAGCCGTCTGGTTCTCGGTCTGCCCCTACATATCATCGGGCTCTTGCCCACCTTGATGCGCCATCTGGCCTGTGGACTGCCCTGACACATCTTCCGGCCACCTCTCGGACAGCCCGTCCCCTTCTCTGGGACAACAGCATGCAGGACAGCCCACAAGACTTCCGGATCTCGGCCTGCCCTTACACACCTCCTGGCTCTTGGCTGCTCTGATACCTCCTGACCACCTCTAGGACCACTCGTCCTGATTACCCTTTCTCGGGACGACAGCGCTCAGAACGGTCTACCCACCTTCTGGCTCCTTGGGGCGACTGGCATCAGGGTGGCCTACCCACCCTCCAGGGCAACCTACCGACCTTCAGGTTCACAGGATGGCCTACCCACTCTCCAGCTGACAGCTTTCAGGACAACCTATGAGCCTCCCAGAGCATAGGTAAGGCCTGCCAGACTCAGGGACACAAGGCAGTGCAGGTGATAACCCAACAAGCAACAAGACAGTCAATTACCAACAGAGTCCTTTCTGGTACACAGAGTCCATTACCATAAACAGTTCTCTTAAAATGTAGAGTCTATTCCCATGAACAGAGTCCACTCCAGTATACAAAGTGCATTGTCAGAAATGGGTAAACTCCATACAGCAGAGTCCATTGCTAAAAACAGAGTCCACAACAGAGGGCAGAGCCCAATCCTGAAGGCAGCAAATGCACCCCCCACAGCACACAGGTGTTCAGTCTCCATAGAGGCCTGGCCCATCCATAGAGAGTTGAGAAGTGTGGTGCTGGAAAAGCGCAGCAGGCCAGGCAGCAACCGAGGAGCAGGAGAATCGATGTTTCGGGCATAAGCCCTTCTTCAGGAATGAGGCTGGTGTGCCAAACGGGCTGAGATCCTAGTTGATCTTAATCTACTGCGAATCCTCTTGCAAGTATGCCTACCTTGAAGAAGCTCTCCTCCTCCCTCTACAAGGATCTCAGTGAGTCCCTCTCTCACTGCACCCCCCAGGTCATCTCCTCTGCCCTGAAGCTCTTCAGCCACGTCCTGAAACAAACTCGCTACCACAGCCACATCTCCTTCCTCAGCACCTGCCTACGGAACCGACTGACCCCGCATAGACTCCGGACTACATTCAGACCAACACAATTTGGACCCAACCAGGACAACCAGTACCTGCAACAAATCCGAAGCCTCCAGCAACAGACCTCCCTCCGGATTGTCCGCTCCACGCTCACAGCCATGCACCGCTACCTACACTCCCTGCAGTCAGCCCTACCCCAGCTCAGGACAACACTGTCCCAGACCTGCAAAGGACCTTTGCTGTTCTTCATCCTCTGAAGAATTCATACACTGAACAAATGTTTTTTCCTAGCCATATCGAACATCAAAGAAAGTAAGTACAAAAAACTTTCATGTACTCACCCCCACACTCCGGATTCCTTGACCGTTCCTGAACCTTCTCGTGACTTCCGGAACCGCTCGGGTGCCATTGCCCACGCGGCTGCTGCAGCTACCACCGCTGCGGCGAACGGTGACATCACTTCCACCCCCACCACCGCACGGACAACAGCCACCACCGACCATGCATCCTCCGCGATCGCCGCCCAGACAACTGCCTCCACGATCGCCAAGAAGACCATTGCCGACAGATACGCGGCCGCTGCGGGATCCATGGCCACTGGGACCAGCGCCGTTTCTGCCCGGCGCACCACTTCCGCCATCAGAGTTGCCGTCGCCACAGCCACTTCCGCTCCCAGAGTTGCCGTTGGTGCAGCCACCTCCGCCCCTGGAGCTGTCATCGCCATAGCCACTTCTGCCCCCGGAGTTGCCATTGGCGCAGCCCTTTCCACCCCCGGAGCTGTCGTCGCCACAGCCACTTCCGCTCCCAAGGTTGCTGTCGCCGCAGCCACTTTCGCCCCTGGAGCTGCCATCACCACAGCAACCTCTGCCCCCAGTGACATCACTCATCTGCTCAAGGACCACACCGCACGCTACGCCACTCCCACATCGATCTCCGCCCCCCACGTCGATTTCCGCCCTCCCACGTCGATCTCCGACCCATGTTAATCTCCGCCCTCACGCCTAACCCCGCCCTTACACCAATCTCCGCCCCCACACCAATCTCCACCCCCACGCCGATCTCCGCCCCCACGCCGATCTCCGCCCCCACGCCTAACCCTGCCCCCACTCCCAGCTCCAGCCACACACCAGGTCCTAGCTCCCAGCACTGCCGTATTTTCACCATCCCTCTCGAACTCCCCCTCCCTGAGAATGAATGATCAGTCCTCAGCAGAGGCCTCACCTTCATTCCCCTACGCACCCGGATCAATGAGTTCGACACGCGGCGAGACATCGAACATCTCTTCCGCCGCTTTTGCCTCCGCGCCTACTTCTTCAACCAGGACTCTCGCCCACCCTCTGACGAACCCTTCTCCCGCCTCCAACACACCCCATCCACCTGGACACCCCGTGCTGGCCTCTTACCCGCCCTCTATCTCTTCATAGCCAACTGCTGCAGCGACATTAACTGCCTCAACCTGTCCACCCCTCTCACCCACTCCAACCTCTCACCCTCGCAACGCACATCCCTCCACTCCCTCCGCTCCAACCCCAACCTCACTATCACACCGGCAGAAAAGAGAGGCACGGTGGTAGTTTGGCGCACCGATCTTTACACCGCTGAAGCTAGACACCAGCTCGCGGACACCTCCTCCTACTGCCCCCTTGACCATGACCCCACCTCTCACCACCAAACCATCATCTTCCAGACCATCCATAACCTCATCACCTCAGGGGATCTCCCATCCACTGCCTCCAACCTCATAGTCCCACAACCCCCCACCGCCTGTTTCTACCTCCTGCCCAAAGTCCACAAACCTGACTGCCCCAGCCGACCCATTGTCTCAGCCTGTTCCTGCCCCACCGAACTCATCTCTGCATACCTCGAGACGGTCCTGTCCCCCTTAGTCCAAGAACTCCCCACCTACATTCGCCCTCACCTCCTCCATGATTTTTGCTTCCCCGGCCCCCAACACCTTATCTTCACCATGGACATCTAGTCCCTATACACCTCCATCCCCCATCACGAAGGCCTCCAAGCCCTCCACTTCTTCCTCTCCCGCCGACCCAACCAGTACCCTTCCATTGACACCCTCCTTCGACTGACTGAACTGGTCCTCACTCTTAACAACTTCTTCTTCCAATCCTCCCACTTCCTCCAAACCAAAGGAGTAGCCATGGGCACCCGCATGGGCCCCAGCTATGCCGGTCTCTTCGTAGGATATGTGGAACAGTCCATCTTCCGCAGCTACACTGGCACCACCCCCCCACCTTTTCCTCTGCTACATCGATGATTGTATTGGCGCTACCTCGTGCTCCCATGAGGAGGTTGAACAGTTCATCCACTTTACTAACACCTTCCATCCCGACCTCAAATTTACCTGGACCATCTCAGACTCCTCCCTCCCCTTCCTAGACCTCTCTATTTCTATCTTGGGTGACCGACGCAACACAGACATTTACTGCAAACTGACCGACTCCCACAGCTATACCTAGATTACACCTCCTCCCACCCTGCCCCCTGTAAAAACGCCATCCCATATTCCCAATTCCTTCACCTCCGCCGCATCTGCTCCCAAGAGGACCAATTCCACTACCGAACAGCCCAAATGGGCCTCCTTCTTCAAAGACCGCAATTTCCCCTCCAACGTGGTTGACGATGCTCTCCACTGCATCTCCTCCACTTCCCGCACCTCCGCCTTTGAGCCCCGCCCCTCCAATTGCCACCAGGACAGAACCCAATTGGTCCTCACCTTCCACCCCACCAACCTCCGGATACATCGTATCATCCTTTGTCATTTCCGCCACCTCCAAACAGACTCCACCACCAGGGATATATTTCCCTCCCCACACCTATCAGCGTTCTGGAGAGACCACTCCCTCCATGACGCCCTCATCAGGTCCACACCCCCACCAACCCAACCTCCACTCCCAGCACCTTCCACTGCAACCACAAGAAGTGCAAAACTTGTGCCCACTCCTCCCCTCTCACCTCCCTCCAAGGCCCCAATGGATCCTTCCATATCCGTCGCAAATTCACCTGCACCTCCACACACATCATTTACTGTATCTGCTGCACCCGATGTGGTCTCCTCTACATTGGGGTGACAGGCCGCCTACTTGCGGAACATTTCAGGGAATACCTCTGGGACACCCGCACCAACTAACCCAACCACCCCGTGGCTGAACACTTTAACTCCCCCTCCCACTCCGCCAAGGACATGCAGGTCCTTGGCCTCCTCTATCGCCAGACCCTGGCCACATGACGCCTGGAAGAAGTGCGCCTCATCTTCCGCCTAGGAACCCTCCAACCACACGGGAGGAATGTAGATTTCTCCAGCTTTGTCATTTCCCCACCCTCCACCTTATCTCAGTCCCAACCCCCGGATTCAGCACCGCCCTCTTGACCTGCAATCCTCTTCCCGAACTCTCCACCCCCACCCCCTCTCCGGCCTATCACCCTCACCCTCACCTCCTTCTACCTATTGTATTCCCAGTGCCCCTCCCCCAAATTCCCCCCTCCCCCCACTACCTTTTATCTCAGCCTGCTTGGCACACCAGCCTCATTCCTGAAGAAGGGCTTATGTTCGAAATGTCGATTCTCCTGCTCCTTGGATGCTGCCTGGCCTGCTGCGCTTTTCCAGCACCACACTTTTGAACTCTGGGCTCCAGAACTGCAGTCCACACTTTCTCCCATCCATAGAGAACCAGGCTCACTCACAGGAACACAGTACATTGTAAAGGTGCAGTTAACTCACAGGGGTTTGGTCCACTCCCGAAGGCAGGGTCTTCTCCCAAACTCCAGAATACAGCAAGTGCTCACCTCCCATTACACACACAGGTGGTCAGTCTTTACAGAGGCGCAATCACAGGGCCAGGCCTTCCTCAAGGAACAGCTCATCTGGTGAGATGTATTTTCTCACAAGGGCTCAGTCCAAAACACCAAAAAAAAGTGAAGACACATACAGAAAAACAAAGTAAACTAGAGACCAAGGGCTAAGCCCTGCCATAGAATCAATATTGTCCTCTTCTCAAAGTAAAAGAGTAAAGAGTAACACAGGCTGTAACCAGCCAGTGAACTAACAATCCCCTAATGAGAACTGAGTTACACCTGAAACACATTGACTGTGTAGATCAGACAGTTTAAAAATCAGTCCTCAATAATAAAAAAGAAATACCAGTTGACAAACTGTTTATATGGTTCCGCCAGTTTAGGAATCAGGCTCCCCCCCACAAAAAAACAGAAACCAGCAGTACACACTGACTGTAACCAGTTAGATAGGAGTCAGTGCCCTGACACAGATGGACAGTCCTTGACACTAATCCACCTCCCTCAGAGCCAGCTCTCAGAGTGATCAGGCTGTCTGACAATCTTGGGTTTTTTTCTTTTTTTTTACAGGTTCTCCTCTACGTCATGCACCATCCTGAATTAAAAGTGTATCACTATTCCTGCACTAACAGTGGGTCAGAATCTTAGATTGTGTAGGTGTCACCTGAAATAACTCCACGAAGACCAGTATCCTATCACCAAGTCACTCTTTATTTACACATGCATAACACTTGACGCTGGTCTGGCTTCCTCAGAGCCAACTTTGACAATCTTGTTATTATTTTTATTTTATTTATTTTAATTTAAAAAAATATTTTATTAAGCAATTACAAAACATAGTTTACAAAAAACAGTTAACATTTACAGCTGTAGACAATCTTGTTATTGTATATTTTTTTTAATTTAACCCCCACACTACCGCCTAAGTGCGGTAGTGCTTATTTTTATTCCCCAGCACCCATAGTGTGTGTGTGTGCAGGTGTGAGACACAGTGAAAAGACACAAAGTGCACGAATCTTTATTCAATTTCCACCACCAGGAAGATAGGAAAGACACCCGAGTGGCCAGTGACAAGCACTGCCCTTCAAACCACAGGGCAATGCTGTGTGAGCAAAACAGTGAAGGGGAGGGTAGGGATCAAATCAAAATAGGGTTGGAGGGAGAAATGATGCACTCCACTCCCTGCGGCGCCCACCTCTCCCTGAACGACTCCAGGGTGTCGGTGGACACCGCGTGCTCCTTCTCCAAGGACACCCGGGCTCTAACGTAACCCCGGAAGAGGGGCAGGCAGTCGGCCCTAACGACCCCCTCCACGGCCCGCTGCCTGGACCTGTTGATGGCCAGTTTGGCCAGGCCCAGGAGCAGACTCACGAGGAGGTCCTCGGACCTGCCCTCCCTCCTCCGTACCGGGTGCCCGAAGACCAGGAGCGTGGGACTGAAGTGCAACAATCTTGTTATTTTTTATTTTTTATTTTTTTTTTATATTTAACCCCCACACTACCGCCTAAGTGCGGTAGTGCTTATTTTTATTCCCCAGCACCTATAGTGTGTGTGTGTGCAGGTGTGAGACACAGTGAAAAGACACAAAGTGCACGAATCTTTATTCAATTTCCACCACCAGGAAGATAGGAAAGACACCCGAGTGGCCAGTGACAAGCACTGCCCTTCACATCAAAGGGCAATGCTGTGTGATCCCCTGTTTATATTCATTCTTAACTTTTTTTTTCCATGGTGTGTGTGCGCAGGTGTGAGACACAGTGAAAAGACACAAAGTGTACGAATCTTTATTCAATTTCCACCACCAGGAAGATATGAAAAACACCCAAGTGGCCAGTGACAAGCACTGCCCTTCACATCAAAGGGCAATGCTGTGTGAGCAAAACAGTGGAGGGGAGGGTAGGGACTAAATCAAAATAGAGTTGGACGGGGAAATAATACACTCCACTCCCTGCGGCGCCCACCTCTCCCTGAACGACTCCAGGGTGTCGGTGGACACCGCGTGCTCCTTCTCCAAGGACACCCGGGCTCTAATGTAACCCCGGAAGAGGGGCAGGCAGTCGGCCCTAACGACCCCCTCCATGGCCCGCTGCCTGGACCTGTTGATGGCCAGTTTGGCCAGGCCCAGGAGCAGACCCACGAGGAGGTCCTCGGACCTGCCCTCCCTCCTCCGTACCGGGTGCCCGAAGACCAGGAGCGTGGGACTGAAGTGCAACAATCTTGTTATTTTTTTTTTTTTTTTTTTTTTTTCGTAAATCTCCTGTTAATTTTTTTTTTTTTTTTTTTTCTTTTTCTTTTTTTTCTTTTTCTTCTTTTATTTTTAACCCCCACACTACCGCCTAAGTGCGGTAGTGCTTATTTTTATTCCCCAGCACCCATGGTGTGTGTGTGCAGGTGTGAGACACAGTGAAAAGACACAAAGTGCACGAATCTTTATTCAATCTCCACCACCAGGAAGATAGGAAAGACACCCGAGTGGCCAGTGACAAGCACTGCCCTTCAAACCACAGGGCAATGCTGTGTGAGCAAAACAGTGAAGGGGAGGGTAGGGACTAAATCAAAATAGAGTTGGAGGGAGAAATGACGCACTCCACTCCCTGCGGCGCCCACCTCTCCCTGAACGACTCCAGGGTGTCGGTGGACACCGCGTGCTCCTTCTCCAAGGACACCCGGGCTCTAACGTAACCCCGGAAGAGAGGCAGGCAGTCGGCCCTAACGACCCCCTCCACGGCCCGCTGCCTGGACCTGTTGATGGCCAGTTTGGCCAGGCCCAGGAGCAGACCCACGAGGAGGTCCTCGGACCTGCCCTCCCTCCTCCGTACCGGGTGCCCGAAGATCAGGAGCGTGGGACTGAAGTGCAACAATCTTGTTATTTTTTTTTTCAAGTGGCCAGTCACAACTCCAGGGTGTCGGTGGACACCGCGTGCTCCTTCTCCAAGGACACCCGGGCCAACGGCCCCTTTTTATTTTTTTTTTTTTTTTATTTTTTTTTTTTTTTTTTTTTTTTTAACCCCCACACTACCGCCTAAGTGCGGTAGTGCTTATTTTTATTCCCCAGCACCCATGGTGTGTGTGTGCAGGTGTGAGACACAGTGAAAAGACACAAAGTGCACGAATCTTTATTCAATCTCCACCACCAGGAAGATAGGAAAGACACCCGAGTGGCCAGTGACAAGCACTGCCCTTCAAACCACAGGGCAATGCTGTGTGAGCAAAACAGTGAAGGGGAGGGTAGGGACTAAATCAAAATAGAGTTGGAGGGAGAAATGACGCACTCCACTCCCTGCGGCGCCCACCTCTCCCTGAACGACTCCAGGGTGTCGGTGGACACCGCGTGCTCCTTCTCCAAGGACACCCGGGCTCTAACGTAACCCCGGAAGAGAGGCAGGCAGTCGGCCCTAACGACCCCCTCCACGGCCCGCTGCCTGGACCTGTTGATGGCCAGTTTGGCCAGGCCCAGGAGCAGACCCACGAGGAGGTCCTCGGACCTGCCCTCCCTCCTCCGTACCGGGTGCCCGAAGATCAGGAGCGTGGGACTGAAGTGCAACAATCTTGTTATTATCTCTCATCCAGGACTTCCTGATTGGACCAGATTAACAGTACTCAATCAGAGAACTCATATTCTATGAGGTCCACCTGGCTGACCTCATTACAATCACTCTTGTGGGACAGTCCAGAACCAGTCAGCACAATCTCAGAGCAAGGAGAAAATTCTTCTCTCAATGGGTAGTGAATCTGTGCAATTACAGACAATAAACAGCTATGAGGAGCTCAATCCAGAGTGGAAACGTCAGAATTTGTGAAAATCTCTCCCAAACCCATGGTCAGTTTCATTTCTTGCTAGTCACTATTTTACTTTTATTGTCCCTAGTTTCAGAGTCGCTACTAGACATAGAATCATAAAATAAATCCCTACAGTGTGGAAGCAGCCATTCAGCCCATTGAGTCCACACTGTCCAGACCTTCTGAACAGTATCCCATCTAGACCCACTTCCTACTCTATCCCTGTAACCCTTACGTTTCCCATAGCTAATCCACCTAGCCTGCACATTTCTCAAAACTATGGGTAATTTAGCATAGCCAATCCACCTAACCTAAACATCGTTGGATGTCAAAATATTTTCTCCACACCTACTCATCAAAACCCCTCAGCTCAACTCTCAGCCTCTTCTCACCTTGTTCACTGTGCTCTGATATTCATAACCTCTTAGTTCTGGTATCATCATTATAAATCTTCTTTATCCATCTCCACTGTGTACAAATATGAGTTACAGCTGCTAGTGACACAAAAGAAGCGAAGACTTGTAGTAATCAGTATCACTTTTTCATTCATTTAGGGCTAAGGAATAAATGCTGCTGTATAACCCTGATGCTCACATCCCATGAATGCATTAAAAATCTCTGTCTAGCATGAACACCAAAAAAATTTCATCTTATGTGGAGGATTAGCAGGGCAGTAACAGTGGTATTCAATTGCAAAGACTTGTCTTGATAGTGTTGCAGACTAGCATATTCCATGTAAAGCAATTGGTGTCAGAACGCTGATTGCAGCATTGACCTCTGGTTCCGGAAGTTGCTGCTCCGCACAGACCTCAGAGGCCCACCCTGCCAGAAAGAAAATGAGCAGGAACGTTGATTTCAAAGTCCAGGGATACATGCTGAGGTACGCGCTAAAGCTTGCTGTAATTGCAGCAAAGGTGCAGTGTAGGAAGGCCTTTCAACGACAACATACTGAGGGATTGGTAACTTATACGTTCCATCATGCTACATGCTTGTAACAATATGTGGTTACTGTCACGTGATTTTCAATTTAAATGCAGCAATGAGTGGAAGGTTCTCACATGAGACAAGTGATATTTTATCATATTTTCTGTAACATCTGATTTGAAATGTTTTGAAATGTACTTATAGATATTTTATGAATAAAATATATTTTTGCAAAAACGAAAGTAGCAGTAGGGGAACAGGAACATGAGGCTGGGCTAGCTGAAAAGACTCACTTGCCAAACACAAACATTAATATTTTTTCGGGTTGGCATGCAGATACACTCTATTTTGTTCAAAAACTGCACAATCTGCAGGTTGTCAATCCATGTGACATGTTATAAACTTCTACTTTGGAAATAGAACCAGTTTGACTCAAGATTGGAATACAGATACTCTCTAACCTCACACCTTTTATGCATTGTCTGAGTTAGATGTCACTTTTTTAAAAAAAACCTTAAACTATCTTGTGGATGTGACTTGAAAGAAGTTCTGGAATTTACATATTAATGAATTGATACCTGCAACACATTCTAAAGGACAAAAGACTTAACAGCAATCTAGGTATGTTCAATATATCCCATCAGTTGCATGACACTATGATCTTTTGCTATAACTTCTGTGTTTTATAATCCTTCTGCATGAGTTACCTGACGAAGGAGCAGCGCTCTGAAAGCTTGTACTTCTAAATAAACCTGGTGGACTATAATCTGCTGTTGTGTAATTTTTAAGTTTGTCCACCCCAGTCCAACACTGACACCTCCACATTATTTCCGGAGCTAGTCACTGTTAAAATAGATGAAACATATAGTCAATTTTGCACACTGAAAGCTGCCATAAATTTCAAAGTTGTAGTAACTGGACAGTTTATCTTTGCTTGTAGTTTTGGTTGATGGATAAATATTGACCAGGACAGGATGAATAACTCGAATGATTTCCCTGCTCTTAAGTTCAGTATTGCCTTCCATTTATTACCCCTTGTGATAAAACCGACTGGGCTGTCATATACTATCTGATCTGGAAGAGAGGACTCTGTCTGCCTCTCTCCCTCATTATTGTGCTGAGGTATCAACCTCGACTGTAATGTTTTGAAGAAGGACCCAAAACATTAACTCTGATTTCTCTCCATGGATGCTGACAGACCTGGTAACTTTCTTCAGCAATTTCTGTTTTTGTTACTTGAAGAGGAACTTACACCTACAACTTTCTGATGACCATCTACTGAGCCATGACTGTCATTTTCATGCAATTAAAGTATTCTATATTTTAGAGGGATCATTTGATTTTAAAACAAGACACATAAAAGCTGCCAACAGTCACTTAGCTGATCCTTATTAATTCACTGCCAACCAATTGGTTAGCTGTTGGAGGAGATTCTGAGGTACAGGATTGACATGAATTTGGAGAGGCGAGAACTGATTTTGGGATAGTCAACATGGCTTTGTGCATGTGAAATCGTGTCTCACTCACTTCACTGAGTTTATTGAAGAGGTGACAAGAAGATAGATAGATATTGTCTATATGAACTTTAATAAGGCCTTCAACACAGTTCCGCACAGTAGACAGGTTTGTATGGTTAGATCACGTGGAATACAGGGAGACAGATTAGTAAAATTAGATCACATGGAATACAGGGAGACAGCTAATTGGATCCAAAATTGGCTTGACAGCAAAAGACAGTGAGTGATAGTAGAAGGTTGTTGTTCAGATTGGAGCCTGCGACCTGAAGTGTGCCACAAAGATCGGTGCTGGTCCACCGTGTTTGTTATTTATGCAAATGATTTGGATGAGAATATCGAGGTTTGCGGATGACATCAAAATGGGTGGTATTGAGGACAGTGAAGAAGGTTATCTAAAAGTACAAGATCTAGATCAGCTGAGCCAATGAGCCAGAGAGTGGCAGATGGAGTTTAAGGTACTCAATGGAGTTTAGAAGGATGAAGGAGGATCTGATTGAAACTTACAGAATACTGAGAGGTCTGGACAGAGTGAACATGGAGACAATGTTTTACGAGTGGGAGAGACGAGGGCACATGAACATAGAGTCATAGAGTCATAGAGATGTATAGCATGGAACCAGATGCCAACCAGATATCCCAACCCGATCTAGTTCGAACATAACCTCATTGTCAAGGGATGGCCCTGTAAAACTGAGATGAGGAGGAATTTCTTCAGCCAGGGGGTGAGAATCGGTGGAATTTATTGCTGCAAAAGGCTGTGGAGGCCAAGTCATTGAGTGTCTTTAAGAGAGAGATAGAGGTTATTCATTTTCATAGAACATAGAACAGTACAGCACATTCCCTTCGGCCCTCGATGTTGTGTCAGCCTTTTCTCCTACCTCTAAGATCAGACTAACCTATATACCCTTCACTGTACTAACTTCCATGTGCCTATCCAAGAGTTGCTTACATGGCCCTAATGTTTCTGATTCTACTACCACTGCTGGCAGTGCATTCCACTCACTCACCACTCTCTGAGTAAAGAACCTATCTCTAAACGTTCCTCCACTTACCTTAAAATTATGCCTCCTTGTGATAGACATTTCTGCCATGGGAAAAAGTCTCTGGCTATCCACTCTATGTATGCCCCTCAACATCAAGTACATCTCCTTCAAGTCACCTCTCAGCTTTCTTCGCTCCAATGAGAAAAGCCCTGGATCTCTCAACCTTTCTTCATAAGGCATGCCCTCCAGTCCAGGCAGCATTCTGGTAAATCTCTTTTTCACCCTCTCCAAACATTCCACATCGTTCCTATAATGAAGTGACTAGAACTATGGTCTAACCAGGACTCTATAGAGCTGCAGTATAACCTCATGGTTCTTAAACTCAATCCCCCTGCTAATGAAAGCTAACACACCACATGCCTTCTTAACAACCTTATCAACCTGGGTGGAAACTTTGAGGGATCTATGGACATGAACCTCAAGATCCCTCTGTTCCTCCACACTACCACAAATCCTGCCTTTAACTCTGTATTCTGCATTCAAATTAAATTTTCCAAAGTGAATGACTTCATACTTTTTCAGGTTGAACTCCATCTGCCATTTCTCAGCCCAGTTCTGCATCCTGTCAATGTACTGTTGCAACCTACAACAGCCCTCCACACTATACATAGCTCCATCAACCTTTGTGTCATTGGCAAACTTACTAACCCATCCTTCCACTTCCTCATCCAAGTCATTTATAAAATAACAAAGGGCAGAGGTCCCAAAACTGATCCCTGCAGAACAACACTGGTCACTGAACTCCAGGCTGAATAGTTTTCGTCTACTACCACCCTCTGTCTTCTATGGGCCAGTCAATTCTGTATCTAGACTGACAGGTTTCCTGTATCACATGCCTCCTTACTTTCTGAATGAGCCTGTCATGGTGAACCTTTTCAAATGCCTTGCTAAAATCAGTATACACCACAACCACTGCTCTACCTTCATCAACGTGTTTTGTCACGTCCTCCAAGAATTCAATAAGGTGCATGAGACATGACCTGTCCCTCACAAAGCTATGTTGACCATTTCTAATCAAACTATGGTTTTCCAAGTAATCATAAATCCTGTCTCTCAGAATCCTCTCCAATACTTTGCTAACCACAGACGTAAGACTGACTGGTCTGTAATTCCCAGGATTATCCCTTTTCCCTTTCTTGAACAAGGAAATAACATTTGCTAGCCTCCAATTATCTGACACTACTCCAAAGGACAGCGAGGACTTAAAGATCATCACCAAAGGCGCAGCAATCTCTTCCCTCGCTTTCTGTAGTAACCTACAGTATATACTTCTGGCTCAGGGGATTTATCTATTCTTACGTTTTTCAAAATTTTCAGCACATCCTCCTTCCCAACACCAAGCTGTTTTAGCATATCAGCCTGTTTCACGCTGTCCTCAGAAATGTCAAATTTCCTCTCAGTAGTGAATAATGAAGCAAAGTCTTCATTAAGGACCTCCCGTACTTTCTCCCGACTCCAGGTGCAAATTCCCTCCACTAACCCTGATCAGCCCTACCCTCACTCTGGGCATCCTCTCGTTCCTCACACAAGTGTAGAATGCCTTAGAAAACCCTCTTGCCCTCTAAAGCTTTCTCATGCTCCCTTCTAGCCCTCCTAAATCCATTCTTCAGTTCCTTTCTGGCTACACTGTAACCCTCTAAAGCCCTGTCTTATCCTTGCCTCATCAACGTTACGGAAGCTTCCTTCTTCCTCTTGACTAGATGTTCTACATCCCTTGTCACCTAAGGTTCTTTCAACTTACCATCCTTTCCTTGCTTCAATGGGACAAACCTGTCCAGCACTATCAGCAGGTCATTCCTAAACAACCTCCACATTTCCATTCTGCATTTCCTGAGAACATCTGTTCCCAATCTAGGTGCCCTAGTTCCTGCCTAATAATATTGTAATTCCCCCTCCCCAATTAAATACTTTCCCATACCATCTGCTCCTATCCCTCTCCATGAGTATAGTAAAGGTCACAGAGTTGTGATCACTATCACCAAAATGGTGTCACATCCAGAGATCTGACACCTGGTATGGTTCGTTGCCAAGCATCAAATGCAATATGGCCTCCCCTTGAGTCGGCCTATCTACATATTGCATCAGGAACCCTTCCTGCACATGTCTGACAAAAACTGCTCCATCCAAACTGTTAGAACTAAGTAAGTTCCAATTTAGTAAGGGGATCAAATGTTACAGGGAGAATGCAGGAGAATGAGGCTGAGAGATATATTAGCTATAATAAAATGGCAGAGTAGATTTAATGGGCCAAAAAGCCTAGTTCTTCTACTACATCTTATGGTCTGTGGCATATCATTTTAAAATGTGGCACCAAGAACAATAGCACTAAGATGAGACAGCACCAGAGAAGAGAAAGGCAAACTGGCTAAGAACAACTGTCTTGAATTAGGCAATCGAGTGTCTTTAAAATGAAAAAAAAAACCTTCCAGAACCCATCCTGGAAGAAATGTGAAAGAAATCTTCAACTACAAAACTGCAAAAGCCATCACATGGTTGAATTCTGACTTCAAATTTACAAATTTTCACTTTGAAAGATAAATCTTCAAGCAAGTAACTTGCTTACAATGACAATGGATTGAACTGACTTTCAGCTTTATAAATATCTTTTATCTGTATCTATGTGTAATCATTTTACTACAGAAGGAGACATTTGACCCGTCATGTTTGTACCAGCTCCCGAAAGAGCAACCCAGCTAGACCCATTCTCCAGCCTTATCTGTGTAGCCCTCTAACTTCATCACTTTCAAATATATGTCCAGCTCTCTGTTGAAACCTCCTACGGAATCCACCTCCACCATTCTCCCAGACAGTGCATTCTGAAACCTAAGAACTGTCTGAATAAAAAAGTTTTTCCACATCTCATTTTTTGCTCTCTTTCTGACAAACTTGTGTGAGAAACGAAGCTCATACACTTCAATAATTTCAGTCCGAGACAAGATCTGAATCAGTCGTGTCATTTAATTTACTCTTACAAGAGGGTGTGGTGTCCACTGTCCACAAGGCAGGGACACACACACACTGAATTCAACTAGTACACAACATTTATGTAATTTGGTTCCTATTCTTTCATCCCATTGCTCCTCCCCTGTTTACATCTCCCACCTCTCTAAGACCGGTGCCCATTACTCTTGTTTATCTCTTGCCTTATCCGGCCTTGTCTGTGACAAAAATCTGACCTCACAAGGCCGTTTGACCACATCCTGTTGTGGTCCATTGTTAGGTATATCCTTCTTCACTACCATCTGTTTCCCTCACTTGTTATGACCTCATGATCTCATGACTTCTTGATTGTGGTTTGTTCTTGGTTTTGCAGAAGCGGGAAACAGGTGCTTATAACTACTGTTTGTACAGGCGTATCCAGCTTAACCCCCTCCCCTCACAGCACCTTATCTATTTGTCTGTAACATCTACCATTGTTTGCAGGCACATTTCATTCTTGCATGCACATTTTAGCTAATTCAAAAACAATTATGTATTTCCTTCACATCGTTTTCATTCTTGTTGACTCAGCTCTTGGCTGAAACAATTATACACTGGTGTGAGTTCATTTACCTTGCATAAGTAAATATGATTACAGAAGTAAAAGTACGTTACCTATATCCCACAATTTCCCCCTTTTTCTTTAATTATCATTTGTTACCTTCTGCATTTTTCTGATGTCATTTCCAAATTGACGAGCATCTTACCCAAAATTTCGTTTATTTTGGAAATCTCCCTGAGGTCACTTATTCCTTCATTGTTTAACAGTTAGACCCCTTCTCTCCGATTGCTCTTTAGGGGCATTTGTTTCATTAAGGTCGTCACAATCAGTCTCTGGGTGAGCCCTCGTATACAGGGTATGATACAACAGCCAATGGCTACCAATATCCTTGCTACTACTCTCAGGGAAGTAAGGATGGAAACCACCACCCCCTTCAATTTTCCAAACCATGATTCAAGCCATCCTGAATTCTCAGCCAGTTCCTCTGCTAAGGTAGTCAATCCCCTTAAGGCCCGACTAATTGAACCATCAGGCACAGTGCTATTAGGAATAAAGGTACAACAGCTTCTTCCTAACATCACACACACACCCTTTTCCCACTAGAATTATGTCAAGGGCCATTCTATTTTCCCATGCCATCCTACTTGTTGCATCAAGCTGTTGTGATATTCCTTTAACCACATCTCTTGTATAATTTATAAATCACTTTTGATTATAGAAAATGTAATTTATCCAATCTACATTTTTATTAATTGTTACCCACCAGAATAGAGCTGACTCAAAGCCTGCTGCAACCTGGTTGCGAGCCTTGAACTCATCAGGTACCCCCCCAACCTTCTCCCCCCCCCCCACTCCACCACCCCCCCGGGACTCCTACAGAATCGAGATAAATCCTATCATTGAAAGAAGTGTCGAACAGTGATCTCTTACTCCTTCCATTTTTCTCTACTATCTTTTCCTTCTCAAATCCCAGGGTAAATGGAATTGCCAATTGTACAATTGCACATATCCTTCTCCAATCCGGAGGTAGGGTGGGTCTCAATATTTTGCCTCCACAGTCCCACCACAGATCCGCTCGGGGAACCTTTAGTGCTGGGTAGTTCCCTCCCTTGTCCGTTTTGGTGACATTCTTAATAACATAATTTCAGCTCCCCCATATCTCTGGACCGACTTGTACCTCGTCTACACACACACGACATGTGATTTCCAACTGCGGCTGAAAACGTAGGGGGGGGCTTTTAAGTCTTTCTTCTCCAAGAGAGGGAACATCAGAGATAGGGAGGCACAGTTCCTATCATTCCATGCAGCCTCATCCTGGTACAGGGCTATCATGTATTCCATGCCCTTCCTGTCTCGCTTCCACCCGAGCGGAAAGGGAACCACCTGGGCCACTGGTCTACCGGAGGCACATGCATAGCAATTGCTCTTGTTCAGACTGTTTACAGTATACTTTACCCAGTCAACCCAGGTATTTGCATCCCCATATCCAGTTTCTATTTCGATGGTCTGTTTCACGTTCTTTACCTCTATAATTTTTACTACTTTAGGATCATTGGGAGGGGTGAAAGGTTGTACCTTATTATCCAGTAGTTCTGCCCGTTTCCCTCTCCTACGCTAATTTGAAAACAACAGCCCGAGAAATTCTTCCCATTTGCTTTCATTTCTATCCCAAATGTTTCATTTAACTGTATCTCATAGGTGGCCCCCCCCCCACCCTCTCCAGAATTGCTTTGTGCCATGTGGTTTTCTTTATCGTTATGTATATAGGGTTATGCTCTTTATTAGGACAATAGAGAGCTGGTCAGAAGGGGGCCTGGTGTATTGTGACAAGACCATTATACCAGGTACCATCCCCAAAGGACTTAAGATGTATCTCTGAGCTGCTGTACTGTCTCTGATTATCTACATCCCCACAATTTACTAAACTACATGCATCACATCTATTACTTGCGGATTATCAGACTCAGGAACCGTTAATAACACATATGGAAATAATGTTTGACAAAATCCCAATATTAAGAGAGCTTGTATCATCACCCTAAGCATCCCCAGCATTCTAAAAATCGTGTTGAAGCACCAAAAGACTTAATATATAATCCCATAGAAATAATCCCATACTCGCGTCGCCACTGTATAATTGGTTACTCAAAGTCTCTTTAGCCTGAGTTTCAGTGGTTCTTGCGTTGATTCGGCTGTCCAGACTTCTTCCTCAACTGGAGATTCCACTGGCCCTTTGATCAGAGTGTAGTGAGTCCAGCCTTTTTCTGCCATTCTTATTGCTGTTTCAGGGGTCAAAACAGCCTGGTACAGCCCTTCCCAGTCCTGTTACAATTTAGTCCCTGTCCATGATTTTACTAAGACCCAATCTCCCGGTTGAATCGGATGAACAGCGAATTCAAGGGGCAGAGTCTGTGACAATAAACCCTGTTTCCTGAGGAAAGACAAAGAGGAGGACAAGTCCAGAATATACTTCTTTAAGAACAAATCTTTAGTTTCTGGGATTGGCAGTGGCCAGAGATAGGAGCTTCCCGGGGACCTGGGACAGTAGGTATTAGGGAATAAACCACCGCTTCCTGTGGATTCAGGGCTGCTTCTTTCGTTACCTCATCAGCCAGTAATGTAGCTTTCCATTCTTTAATTAACAATGAATTAATGCAGTCATGTTTTAAATTAACCATGAATCAATATGACAGATCACTGAGACTGTGTGAAGGGATCCTGCCAATTAATATTGATTCAGGTTAGCACAATTGATTTATTATAAATATTAATTATTACTTGTATATTATATAAATATAAAAATCATTATCTGTCATTCAGGGTGGAAACGCAACAAATGACCAAAACATTTTTAAAACTGTAATTGCGCAGTTCTGTTTGTTTACCAGTCACTTGTGCTTTCTCATTCTGTTTCTGTAATTGTTTTGCTCGAGCACATTCATTTTTAAGAACCTCAACACATTTCATAGCACCATTTGCAGTTAATTCAATCCCCAATTTGGTGACAGTATCTTGTCAATGAGCGCAAAACTGATTCTTCATGCCTCTCATCACAAAACTGTCACCATAATCCAATTGACTCTTTCATTCCCACTGCCTTGGGCTTAAATTTTAAGGATGACCTTGCTGCCCCTGTATCGACTAGGAAAACTATGTCCTCTTTATAAAGTCCCACCTTTAAATTTATCAAAGGTTCCTGGTGGGTCCCCGGGGGCAGGAACCCCTGACACCCCTATTTTTCATCAAGATTCACAAACGGTACTGTCTTCACTTCCTTTTTCAAATCTGGACACTCTCTCTTAAAGTGACCCGTTCTTTCACAGTAATAACATCCTGCCTGTGGGGATTTCCACTTCGATCCTTGTTCCTTTCCACCAGACCCCTTAACATCTCCTCCCTGACCATTCCAGTTTCTTTCTCCTTTTAGTTTTGTCCTTTCCTTTATTATCTCATCAACCGTGGCTTATCATTATTTTTGCCTTTTGTTTCGACTTCTCATGTTACGTTGCCAGATCAATCGCTGACCCGATTTAACCAACTGAACAGCCTTAGGGCCACCTCATGGCAGTTCTTCATCACCCAATGTTTTAGTTAGACCTTGGGAATTTTTTTTTAAGAAATATTGCAATATTTCTTGCTTCCCATAACTTCAAATACCAATTCATCAATTTATGCTTGTCTAACTTTAAAGCCTGTTCCCAACTTGTAAATATATATTTATATATTATAAACTCAGTTATTCAGTATTCAATATTTAAAACGTAAAATGCATACAGTTCCCAACTTTGAAATCCACTATAATTACCCAGTTTTAGTTCCTTAATTTAAATCCAAAATTAGTTTTCTTAAGTAGCCCTGACCAATCATTGCTCAATTACAATACTACAGGTTGTGAAATAATTGGAGCTGCCTTAAAAGGATTTGTCTATTCAAGTTAAAACAAAACTTCTAATGCATGAATAGTGGCCGAATCCAAGGTCACAGATATTAACCATAGGATTTTTTTTACTACAATCTAATGTTGAACTGAAACTTCAACTGTCCTCCATAAATCGCTTTTATGTAAGGATAAAAGAGATTAGTTAGAAACTGTTAGTAAGGCACTCATTCCTGAAGAAGGGCTCATGCCCGAAACGTCGATTCTCCTGCTCCTTGGATGCTGCCTGACCTGCTGATCTTTTCCAGCAACACATTTTCAGCTCTGATCTCCAGCATCTGCAGTCCTCACTTTTTCTCAGTAAGGCAGTCATGACCTGTAAAAACAACAGGAATCATCATTGTTTATTTCATAATCACTATAGAATCCTTAACCTTAAAATAAATCATGTTAAGTTTCCATAATAAAAAACACAGTCAAAACAATCCTGGAACTCAAGCTCCAGGGAATAAAGCACAAACATTCAATCACCGACAAACAAATGTGCATTCAAACCAAATCATAAAGGGTGAAACTTTCTACCAGCTGTACAGCCCTCTTCGTTCTCTCTCTCTCTCACACATCATATCTCACAGACACTTTCTGAGCTTCCCGCAACAACACCTCTGGGTGCTCCTCGCTTCAGCCCTCTATCTTTTGAATATGTTTCTGGATGTCTGGCCATGATTTAGTTACAAAGTGTACCCTCAGTAGCCCTTCAGCCACTAGCCCTTCCGACTTGAAGCATAATCTGATTTCTCCTGACTGTAAGGCTGTTTTTCATTGACATATAAATTCAAATAGTTATAAACCCAGTCTTCATCCGACCCGTACTTTGGCCAGAAGACGGCGGGATTAAGAATGGATTCCTTAGTCCATACAAAGCAACAATATTTAATAATCTTTTTCCCTTGTATAAGTATTTCTTTTCCAATTCCACAATATCCTGCCCAAAGGACTTTCTGAAGATATGTTGTAAGGGACCCCGCCTCCATTTCCATTGCTTCCATTGTACCCACGGCACAGCCCATATTGAGTTCCTTCGTTAGTCCCTTATTAACTACTAAAACTCAATCCCGGCCACCAAGGCAGTACTTAAAAGTCAATTTTCTTACCTTGGTCTGTGCATAGAGTTGCCTGGCCTCTTTTTGCTGTATTTCCTATCAACCTCCTTTCACTGTCTGATTCAGATGTCTCTCTTGTGGGATTCGTACCAGTCACCCAAGGGAGCGGACCAAACTGGGACACAAGACCGCTCCTCAATTGTGAAAGGGACACGTCTTCCCAGTGAAAGGGCCAGCCACCGCCTCCCCAACCCCCCTCAGTGATGGAAGAATATCCTGGACGGCCCCCAATTGTGAGAAATGAAGCTCACTCACTTCAATAATTTCAGTCCAAGACAAGATCTGAATCAGTAGTGTCATTTATTTTACTCTTGCAAGAGGGTGTGGTGTCCACTGTCCACAAGGCAGGGACACACACACACACTAAATTCAACTAGTACACAACATTTATGTAATTTGGTTCCTATTCTTCCATCCCATTGCTCCTCCCCTATTTACATCTCCGACCTCTCTAAGACCGGTGCCCATTACTCTTGTTTATCTCTTGCCTTAGTTATAAACAATGACTGCAGATGCTGGAAACCAGATTCTGGATTAGTGGTGCTGGAAGAGCACAGCAGTTCAGGCAGCATCCAAGGAGCAGCGGAATTGACGTTTCGGGCAAAAGCCCTTCATCAGA
This sequence comes from Chiloscyllium punctatum, assembly GCF_047496795.1. NCBI lineage: Eukaryota > Metazoa > Chordata > Chondrichthyes > Orectolobiformes > Hemiscylliidae > Chiloscyllium > Chiloscyllium punctatum. The sequence goes on from NC_092764.1 coordinate 30,454,607, forward strand.
AATAAAGGCAGTGAGTCTGAAGCATGGAGAGATAAGCTAGAGGAGGGTGGGGGTGGGGAGAAAGTAGCATAGAGGACAATGGGTGAGTGGGGGAGGGGATGAAGGTGATAGGTCAGGGAGGAGATGGTGGAGTGGATAGGTGGAAAAGGAGATAGGCAGGTAGGACAAGTCCGGACAAGTCATGGGGACAGTGCTGAGCTGGAAGTTTGGAACTACGGTGAGGTGGGGGAAGGGGAAATGAGGAAACTGTTGAAGTCCACATTGATGCTCTGGGGTTGAAGTGTTCTGAGGTGGAAGATGAGGTGTTCTTCCTCCAGGCGTCTGGTGGTGAGGGAGAGGCGGTGAAGGAGGCCCAGGACCTCCATGTCCTCGGCAGAGTGGGAGGGGGAGTTGAAATGTTGGGCCACGGGGCGGTGTGGTTGATTGGTGCGGGTGTCCCGGAGATGTTCCCTAAAGCGCTCTGCTAGGAGGCACCCAGTCTCCCAATGTAGAGGAGACCGCATCGGGAGCAACGGATACAATAAATGATATTAGTGGATGTGCAAGCAAAACTTTGTTGGTTGTGGAAGGCTCCTTTAGGGCCTTGGATAGAGGTGAGGGAGGAGGTGTGGGCGCAGGTTTTACAGTTCCATATCTCTTGCCTTATCCAGCCTTGTCTGTGACAAAATGCTTATTTCTGGCTTCACAAGGCCGTTTGACCACATCCTGCTGTGGGCCATTGTTAGGTATATCCTTCTTCACTACCATCTATATTTCCCTCACTTGTCATGGTCTTATGACCTTGGTTTGTTCTTGGTTTTGCAGAAGCGGGAAACAGGTGCTTATAACTACTGTTTGTGCAGGCATATCTAGCTTAACCCCCCTCCCCTCACAGCACTTTATCTATTTGTCTATAACATCTACTATTGCTTGCAGGCACATTTCATTCTTGCATGCACATTTTAGTTAATACAAAAACAATTATATATTTCCTTCACATCGTTTTCATTCTTGTTGACTCAGCTCTTGGCTGAAACAATTATACACTGGTGTGAGTTCATTTACCTTGCATAAGTAAATATGATTGCAGAAGTAACACTGCTTTACCTATATCCCACACTTGAAATTGTGACCCCTAGTTACTGACATACCAAATAGTGGAAACAGAATACCCTTCTTTACCTTGTCAAAATTGCTAATAACTTTAAACATTTTACATTATAGTTTTACATTATAGTTATTGTACCTCACTTTTACTTAGTGATTTTTAATAATAATTCTGCAATAAACTAACTTTGATCTTGTCTCAAACCTAAATATTTCAAACCTAAATACATGCAAACAATCTAAAGATGTGCTTAAGTAATATGATTAGATTACTTACAGCATGGAAACTGACCTTTCAGCCCAACAAGTCCACACATTTACCCCTTCACCTGACACTACGGGCAATTTACCTAACCTGCACATTTTTGGTCTGTGGGAGCAAACCCACACAGACACAGGAGAATATACAAATTCCACACAGACAGTCGCCTGAGGCGGGAATTGAACCCGGATCTCTGGGCTATGAGGCAACAGTGCCGCCTGATCTGCTTTTCCAGTAACAGGCATGATCTAGAAAATAAGACACTGCCTGAAGGGTGGATTTAGATTCAACAGTGCTCTACGCTCCATCACACCAAGTGCAATGCGACAACTTCTTTTAGGGAGCTGCAGTCTATAAAGCTGACAACTCCGCCCCTTGCACAAAAGAACCATAGACACAGCGCTATATTAAGAGTCGGGACTGTTAGGGGAAAAGCACAACAGGTCAGGCAGGATTCCTGATGAAGGGCTCCTTCCCGAAACTGTGATCTTCCTGCTCCTCCCAGACCTCACTGTCCCCCACTGCGCTATTTTAACATAACTCAATGTCGGTGAAAAAAAATGCAACAATGCTGAAATCTGGCAAACTATTTTGCTTCCCATTCTGAAACGTGGATGGATTTTTCTGCTAGATTATCCTGAAATAAAACAGAGGCTATATACCTAATGCTTAAAGTTACAGAATCCCTACAGTGTAGAAACAGGCCATTCAATCCATCGAGTCTACACCAATCCTCCAAAGAGCATCCCACCCAGAGCCACCCACCCCTACATTTACCACGGCGGACTCTGAAAATATGGGCAATTTAGCATGGCCAGTCCACCGGTATATCTTTGGAATGTGGGAGGAAACCCGCGCAGACACGGGAAAAATCTGGAAAGCTCCTGACAGGCAGGAACCCAGGGGCTGGGGTTGAATCCAGGTGTGAATCCAGGGGCGGTGAAGCAGCAGTTAAGCATTGGGTAGCTGTTGGACACGAAAGGTTAAAAAAAGGAAACGGTCCGAGGTTAGTGAGCACGGACAAGTGAATGGGAACCAACCCTGCCAGAGCGGACACCTCAGGGTGTTGAAGAGTGACTACTAAATCCTGTCATCTCTCCATTCAGGACAGTTATAGGCTTTTCAGCAAGTTCACATCTAGTGAAGGGAAAATGTCCACGTTTGCACGTACGATGGCTCCTTACAAGGAACCACGAGCAACCTTCCGCCCCCTTCGCTACTTGATCTCGTTACTAGTGAGTGCAGTTCACACTGCAGTTCACAGTTTTTTCAGCCACCCCCGAATTTGCAGCCAGACTGAACAAACTTTTACTGAAGAGGGTTTGGTTTTTGCAAAATTACGTTTCTGTAACTGTCGCTCACGGGTGTGCCTGCTACTTCTCGCTTTGCAGCTGGCAAGGTCTGAGTAAGCCCCATCCCTGCTCTGTGTGTGTGTGTGTGTGTGTGTGGGGAAGCTCAGTGTGGGAGGAGTGAGGTGGGAGGTACTCCAGACAGAAGAGAAGAGAGAGTTGATCACCATTAACTCGCTCAGACAGTCCACAGCGGGGAAGACTGTAGATAGAGCTCAAAGGATTCCGGAGACTGGCTCAAACAGTCCACAACCAACACTTTGGAAATAAAGAGCCCTATTATTCAAGAGGACTTACACCTTGGCTAGACCGGCTTGAATTCAGGATTGCAGAACTGACAGGCGAGTACAGTGAAACATCGTCAATTTTTATTTTAAAAAGGATTAAATCACTTTTATTTTCTCTGATTCGGTGAATCTTGACGTCTTCAGACTGCATTTGATCGGAATGATATTTCCAGCCCGTAGATGGAGGTCTCGGTGTGGTTGGGGGTGGGGGGGGGTGGTGGTTATGTTTGTTTGTCTGTCTTCCTTCAGCAGCCAGAAATGCGGCAGGATTTCATTCAAAAATGTTTTAATGAAACATCTATTATTTCAACCGGGCTTTATTAACAGGCATTCAGACCGTCAAACGGACAGGGAGACTTATAAAAACAGACAGTAGCTTCAGAAACCCAGCAACTCTAGCAGGCGTGTGTGGTGAGGAAACAGTTCACATTTGGAGTCTTTTTCAGCGCTATGGAGAGGGGGGGCTGTAGACCCTGTGCAAGAAAATAGGATTCTTTTAGAGGGGCATCACGGTCGGCACTGCCGTGGTGGGCCGATGGGCCTGTTCCTGTGCTGGACTAGCCTGTGCTTGTTCAGTCAAACTGTGGATTTGGGAATATTTCTGATGGAAGCAGCTGGGCTTTCGAAACGTGTTTCCTGCTATTTGAAACCAAGCCGAGTGATGGCGGGGAGGCTGGCAGCTGAAGAGGGAAATGGAACATTTTAGAATGATCCATTTGATAGTGTCAGTTCAGTGGGTAGGTGTAGTGTCTCCAGTTGGTGGTAGATCGATCATTCCTACAATGTTTGGAATAATTTGGAGACAATGTCCCCACATCCGCTAGTGTTCACCTTTTGGGTACGTCATCATTTCGAACTCGGAGCTGACACTTAGTCAACGGTGAGCTCAGAAAATGAACTTGGATCAGGCAAAAACTTTGTACATGATCGCTTCTCCAAATTACTGTACACGAATTGTGGTGGGCAGAGCCCTCTTAGAGTCTCCGTTTGTGAAAACAAGATAAGCTATGAGAAATGATTACTAGCATTTTAACAAATTAATTTTTATTTCTGAGATGGTAAAAATTTATGGACAGATAGCGTATCCCTCCTTTTATATTTGTGTGCAGTGAAATGGAATTCAACTTCATGCAGTCACATTCTCTGTGTGAATGTTTTATCTGCAGAGTATGATCTGCCCCCAATAATTCAAGGTCATGTTTTGTTCCGTAAAATATAAATTATCCGATTAAAGTAACAAGTAATACAACTGAATGAAAATTCAAAGATGAAGAAAATAATTATCATATCTTTTGAATTAAGAAACTTTGACTGAGGTGAGTATCCTGGTGAACAGGGTAAACTCAGGCATTTTGATTTCTGAACATTGAAACTAGAGTACAAGCTGTTCCTAGCCTACACTGCTACTCAATAAGGTTATGACTGATCTAATTGTAGCCTCAATTTATTGTTGCAGCCTACATCCAGTCATTAAAATGGGAGTCAAATGTGAAGGAGATGAGCATCTTAACTGCTCATGAACTGAAAGAGATTTGACACTACAGGCATTCCCAAATATTCTTCCATAAACAGAAGCCCAAAGTCTTCTCTCTGGTTTTCTTGTGCAGGTTTCTGACCCAAGTTTTCATGCCCATTGATAATGCAATGTCAGGGAGAAAAAGATAACAATCAATATTCAATGTTATTGTCACAAATTGTTTGAAGCCACACTGAGTTCCGAATAGTTCAGTTAATATACAACTTATCCAGATGGGCTGGAAATTCCTTGGAATAATTAAAAATTCCCCTTAAATTTGTTGATTGTATGTTGACACTTGATACCGCAAATACAACTGATTATGCACTTTTCACCTTGGGATTGTTAAAATCAGCCTGAGCTCCTTGTTCTAATCTTGGGTTCAGTGTCTTGGAATTTAGATAGCACTTTTGAAGTAGGAAAAGAACCTCCCAATCTTTCTCAGGAGTGTTATCAAATACAGTGTGACACTAAACAGAGATGTGTGGTCTGATGTAAGTGGAAGCAGGTAGCCTTGGTGACAATCTGTCTTATTTTTAAGGAAATGTAACATCAAGATTATGAATAAGCTGTTTCAGCCTCAGTTATGAGTGAGAGACATGAAGGCAACGGCTAGGGAATGAAGTTTGTGGCAAAGACAAAAGGCAATGGCTTTAGTTGTCCCAATATTTATTTGAAGAAAATTCTTACTCATCTTTGTGTGGAAAATCAGAGATGGTAAAGGATCAAGGAAGACAATGGTGGTGACAGAGAGCGGGATGTCATCAGGATTCATGTGAAGCTTGACTTGTGTTTTCAAAATGCACAGTTAAATGTTAGGTGAAAATGGAACTGGGCTTGGCTATGTCCACCTTGATGACTGAGGAAACAAACAACCCTCATAGTTAAAATTAAATCTGAATAATGAGAACCATGGACCTTGAAACCTTATTTGTCAAAAAAAACTATCTTAGATTTAAAATTACAACTGATCTAGCAGCCACTGTCATTTGTGGAAGAATATTCCAAACATCTACCCCCTTTGTGTGTGGAAATACGTCCTAACATCTCTCCTGAACAATCTGGTCCTAAATCTAAGAACTATGCCCCCAAGTGCTATAGTCCCCAACCAATGGAAATAGTTTATCTTTACCTATGCTCTCTTTTCCTGTTAATATTTTGAAAACTTTGATTAGATCACCTCTTAACCTTCTAGTTTGTGGTGAAGACAGGCCTAATTTGTATACATCCTCATAACGTAACTCCTGAAATCTAGGTATCATTCTCGTTAACCGACAGTATACTCCCTTCAAGGCCAGTATGTCCTTCCTCAGGTGTGAGACCCAGATCTGCTCACAGTATTCCAAGTAGGGTCCAGTTGGGGTTTTGTATAACTGCATCGTAACCTCTGCATCCTCATACTCCTATCTAATGAACAGTTGGATGAAGTATCAGGACATATGGCACCATGAGAGTATGCTTTTAGGAAAAAGTGAGGAGGGGGAAGTCAGATTGTTTCATATTCATATATTTATAATGGATTGGAGAAAAGAAAAGTTTGAAATTAACTTTGAATTCCAGTAGCAATTAATGGTTTAAGTTAAATATTCAATTATGTTTAGAAACACATCATATGGATGTTATGGTTAATTAAGATTGAGGAATCTAAACCCATCAGATAACATATTTCATGAGGTAAGATGTGATCGAAACTGATAAAATTAATGAAGAGGTTTCCAGAATTACCTAATTTCTTTAAAAAATGACAGTAAAATAATCAATTACTTAATTTTACTGAATGTTTCATAAAAATAACATTAAGGGGTGAAAATAAAATTACAAACATTTAAGTAACACAAATTCTGACATGAGCATTTACATCAGGTCAATAAATTCTGAGTTTTCTCTCAAAGTAACTTTAATTCTCCTGTTACTGATGGATGGTTGGGTGCATCTGACATGAAGTGACTTTGTGTATGTTACACATGTTAAATTTCGGTGTTTCTTGATTAATGACTTGCACTTGTATTGTTCTGTAAAAATATAAATATCTGCTACAGAGTTTCGTTGAAGTAGTGCCAATCAAAAGAGATTATGCCAAGAAAAAGACTTGCAAAGATCAGCAGAAAATAGGCTTAAGGAAGGTCTTAAATAGATGGGGGTCCTGGTGAGGCAGAGGAGTACAAGGTGCAGAATCTAAGAGCAAGAAGCCAGACAAAAGCAAGCACAATTCAAACAAAAACAAATTGCTGGAAAAACCCTGCAGATCTGGTAGCATTTGTGGAGGGAAAGCAGATTTAACATTTTGGAACCAGTGACCCTTGGTTCTGAAGAAGGGTTTTTGTTTTTTTTATTTTCAGCATCTGCAGTTCTTTTGATTTTTTTTTGTCATTCATGATTGTCTGTGGTGGGGAAAAGGGATTTAATTGTACATAAGAAACCAGAGTTAAAGAACTGCAAAATGAATTAAAGTGAAGTGAAGGCTGAGAGAGACCATGGAATGAATAAGGCATTAAGATGAGAATTCTAACATTAAGGCAGAGTTTTGGGTTGAGGTGAGGTCAACAGGAGATACTGAATTAAAGGCTGACCTGGAAAGCCTGAAGTAGTTGAATCTGGATGTGACAAAACAAGGGTCACAATTTCAACAATGGATATGCAGGTTTACAATCTTGTAGGATTGGAGGTAAGCTATCTTTGTGGCAAAGGGACCCTATGAGGTCAGAAACCTAAGTATGGGTTGGATAGAGCTTCAAAGTTGCAAACATGTCAACCTGGGATAGTGGTCAGGGAGCAAGGTGGAATCAATGGAAAGGGAAAGGAATTTGACATTGGCCGAATGACACCATTTAGTCTTTTTGATTTTAACTTAGGAGAATTCGAGAACTGGATACCAAACAAACAGTCTGCCAACACAGAGGCAGTGGAAGGTTCAAGAATGATGATAATTGGGTGGGGTCAATATTATCAGTACACATACAGAAACTGACCATGTATCTTTGAAAGCAGGTTGTAGATGAGTGGTGACGATTGATCTTTGGCATACATCAGCCACAATAATGAGGAAATAACCCATTTTAAGATGGGCTGTGCATGCAATTGGTAAGAATGGAATTAAATAAGGGCAGTCTTGCTAACCTCAGTATCAAAGGAGAGGCATTGGAGAACTGTGGTATTATTAAGAATAAGAACACATCAAGATGGAATAGCAGACTGTTTTCACTATCTTACCTCTTGCTATATATTGGTAACCCCACAGTGCCCAACTTTACTACAGAAAGCAGTCTGCAAAAAAGTTGTTTTTAGCTTTTAGCAAGTATGTAACTAAAGCAGATACTTTGAATTGCATTTTGCAGTGTTGTATTTTGTGTGAGATCTCTTATCATAGCATCTTGAAAATCCAGTGTGCTTTTTGTACTCCACCCGAGTCAAAGCCCCTGAATGGCCTAGTAAGCCAATCATATCAAGAGCAATTAGGCAGGGCCAATAAATGCTGGTAAAACTAGTGAACTAATGAACAAAGTAAGAAAAAAAATTAATGGTGTAATGTTCAAAAAGGCCTTTTTCCAATGCTATCTATGATACAATTTTTTAAGAGATTGGACTCTAATATGATGAGTGAAAATAAATAATGTTTCCTTTTTTTGATGAGCTTGTGCAGGTATATGAATGGGAGGAGTTTAGAGGGATATGGGCCAAGTGCTGGCAAATGGCACTAGATTGGGTTAGGATATCTAGTTGGCATGGACAAGTTGAACCGAAGGGTCTGTTTGTGTGCTGTATATCTCTATGACTCTATAATTCATTATAATACACAAATTATGAGGAAACTCTTAAAATATTATCTCCAGCAGTGCACAAACCTGATAGCTGCCCAGCTAGGGCTTAGCAGAAATGCGGTGATAAGCATGCAGTAGAAACTCTACATGATGTAATCATAGTCAAAAATTGTGGCACTGGAAAAGCACAGCCGGTCAGGCAACATCCGAGGAGCAGGAGAGTCGACGTTTCGACCATAAGCTTTTCAACAGGAATGATGGAGAGCTTATGCTTGAAACTTTGATTTCCTGCTCCTTGGATGCTGCCTGACTGGCTGTGCTATTCCAGCACCACACCTTTTGACTCTGATCTCCAGCATCTGTCATCCTCACATTCTCCATGATGCAATCATAATCAAAGTATTAGTGATAAACAACTAGTGTCACTTTGGAATTAACAAAGATAAAATATAGAAAAGTTAGCAGGAATTTAACTTTTGCATGTTTTTGTATGCTATAATTGAACAACCTCCTGTGATTATAAAACACAACAATATATACCATCACCTAATCTCCCATCATCAACATCTTACAGTTCAGGTACCACTGACCAAAAGCTTAAATGAGTGAACCATATAAAACCATTGGCGGTAAGAGCAGGACAAAAGCTGGTTATTCTTGTTAAATGACCTTCCTGAAAACTGCTCAAATCCTCCCCTACTAAACAATAGTATTGCTGAATCAGATGGAGTACCTGCCACAAGATTGTATAGCTGCAGCCAAATCAACATTCAAAATCTAGATTGCATCCAAGATCAAGCTGTTTATTCAAGTCGTGCCCTTTGTGGATTCAACCTATCCCTCCTAAGATGACACTCAGTAATTATGGAGAGCATTACCTTCATTGCTGTAGCTTATTATAATTACTTCAAAAGTACCTCCCTCCCTGCGATCCCCACCACATGGAAGAACAGCATCACCTGCAAATTTATCTTCAAGTCCAACACCATCCTGACTTGGAAATATTTATCTGTCCTTCATTGCTTTTGGAAAATATCCTGGAATTCCCTACCAAATGACATTGTGAGAAAATTATCATGACAAGGACTGCAGCACTTCACAGGTCTTTCATTACCTTCCTATTTTCCATGTCATACACCCGTAGAAGTGGAAAATGTATGGTACAGAGAGAGAAAGAGAGAGAGAGACCATTCAGTTCAAGATTTGACCTGAATGATTCGGTCTAATTGATTTTTGATATTGATCTCTAACCTTGGAGGTTACAGTACTTCAAATGCATATTCAAGTGTTCCAGACTCAAACAAACAATCTCTGTGTGGAATTATTTCTTGACGTCCATATCCCTCTCCTATCCTGCTGCCAAATCCTTTAAATTGATGTATTCTGGCTATTGAGCTCTCTTAAGGAAAGCAGATCCTTCCTATCCATTTTATCTATTATAGCTTTTTAATCCTTCATTAATTCTCTTTTCAGCCACTTCCATTATAAAGAAATAACCTATATTGCAAGATTGAATAAAATAAACTTATGTTAAAATATTAACATTTTACAAGCTCTAATGAAAAGTGAGATAAACACTTATGAAAATTTTAATGATAAAAATCTTTTATTAAATCTATACTTGCTTTAGTGTCTAACAGAAGTTTCAATGTTAATTCTAAAACTTATTTGTTCTAAATTCCTTACCCTGTGAATGACATAAAAAGATTCAAACCCTCCTCCCTTACTCAGTAACTGATATATTATTGAGATATGTTGCTGGATTATATAATTGTATGTATGCATTGAGTTGTCATTAGTGATTCTTATTGCCTCATTAAAATTTCTACTCAGTTTCTTCCAAAATTCTGGTCCATAGCTGTCCTTATCAACTGGAAAATAATATGCAGCGCAATATATGCAGTGTGCCCAATTTTGCAATATATATCAGTCCCATCGAATCACTTGAAATCATCTCATTTTTCTCAACATGACAAGAGAAAATTGGCTAAATATTTCAGAGCTTTGTCCAATAAAAGTTGTATTGCGGCTGTGTGTGTATGAGAAAGAGGTGCATTATCTATGTTAGATATGACAGAACTACACACCTGTGACAATCTTTCATTTATCTTCATAGTCCAAATAAAATGTTAATTATTATTCTCAATGAAAAGAATTAAATGATGTCTTTCAGAATTAGTGTTTCAGGTTGTGTTTCTTGGAAAATTATTTGAATAGAACCTAAATGATAAATTTGAGTACAAGTTAAACTCAATGTTGAAGACTGATCATTAACTACAAATTTTGATTTTGAAATTGCATTGAAAGAAGAAAAACAAAATCAAATGTCCTCTTATGTAAATGTACAATTTGTAAGGATTTCTTTATCTGGCTTCAAGTCGATGAGTTAGGCACTGATTACTTGTGTGAAACTTTTCTATATGTTAATTCACTAACCAGGCTTTTTGAATTAACTTCTAAAGGAGTTTGATTGACAGTAAGACAGTCTATTCATACACAGAGCTTGTTGCAGGCTCAGCCCTATCTATTGAGTTATCAAGAGACGCAATGATCTCTGATTGAATTTTGTCATTTTAAAGTATAAGAAGACATATTTTAAAGCAGCCCTGTGTTTACTTACAGACCTTGAGAAGCTAAGTAGTGACACAATGTGAATTCCGCATATCTGTTTATGCAGCTGAGTGATACATATGTATATTAAGGACATCATCTGTATATATTATTTACAATTGTAGCAATAAATCATGAAATATTTAATTTAATATCTGCAAATAGCACTTAGAAATTCACTAGTGAGGGCTGCCAGATCAAGGACTAACTTCCTCAAATTATCAAGACTTCAGCCACCTTCCAATTCTTCTCAGCTGACAATTTCCAGAAATCTACCAGTGAATCACATTCTACCTGCAGTTCTGCCAGATTTTTTTTTTCTCCCCCCAAACAGTACTTCTGAGCGGTAGCACACTACTCACAGTATTGTTTCCTTGTGCTACTGGTGCCTGAGGCCATCCCAATGTTCCTGATCATATACATTTACCACCACCACACCCTTTTTGTCATATTTCAAAATAGTAGTGACCTACCTCCTTGGTATATTTTAATGTCATTTTATTGTTTTCCTTTGTCATTAGGAAGGTAAAGGATAAAAATTAAGTTCAGTTCTAAATGAATATCTGGTATTGATGTCTTACAACGTTTCTCACAATCAATCAATTTTTTTTAAACAAAAAGGATTGTTAATATCAGGCACAATGAAGAATCAGCTTTAAGGGTAGCTTTATGATTTTGGAGCATTGTAATTAGGAGGAGGACTGAGAAATACAGCATAGTATCTCAATTTGAACTGTAATTTGAGCATGGTCTCACATTTAAATCAACCATTAACGCAGCCTCCTCAAATTCCTTGAACTCACCCAATCTTGGGAACTATACCCCACCTTCTATCCCATTCCCCTCCAGAGCCTTTGTGATCACTAAAATGCCATGTCATCTTTCATCAGGCTTCATTCTTGAGTCACTCCAATCATCCCATTTCTCAGTATTAAATGACTCTCAAAATCACAAATGGTGACTATCCCTCTGGTCTTTCTCAATCTGTAGGCTTTCAAATGGTTGATCATACAATTTTACAATTCTCTCTTCTGTCATCCAACAAAGTGGAAGTCCACTCACCTAGTTCCATTCTTATCTATGATTTGCCAGTTAATCACTTGTAATTTCACTGTTACCTCCCCCCACCGAGCCACAAGGACCTGTATGTTTGCATTTATATGCTGTGCCTCGGCAAACTCATTCAAAAGCATGATGTTAGTTTTCACACGTACACTGACAGCACTCAGCTCTACCTCACCATCATCTCTCACAATTCCTTTGCTCTCACTAAATTGTCAGACTAATGCCCAATAGGATAAATTTCTTTCCAATTATATATTGGAAAGGCTGAAGCTATAGTTATTTTGCCATCAGTCCAAACTCCATTCCACAACTACCAACCCTATCTTTTCTTGGCAACCGACCATTTAACCCTGAGATGAGCTTAAGATTGTCTGTTTTCAACTCCATAACATTACTTGAATTCATCCAACCTCAGCTCATATGCTGCTGAAACTGTTTTGTCTTTAATATCATGAGAATATGACTATTGAGTACACTTTTGGTTGGTATTTCTACCCTCTGTAAACTTGAGATAAACCAAAACTCTGCCTAGTTCTTAACATTCATCTATTACCCCTATATTTGCAGATCTACATTGGCTTTTCTTTGCTCCTACAAGGGATGTAGACATTACATGGCTTTGCTGCTCCCCACGTCTGTAATCTCCCCCACCATCATAATCCTCTGAGATATCTGTACTCATTTAATTCTGTTCTCTTAAACATCCCCAATTTCAGTTGTTCTGTCATTGGTGATCATGTCTTCAGCTATCGAAGTTCGAAGATTCAGAAAGACTTCTGTATGCCTCTCTCACCCTTATCTTTCCTTTAAGCCACTCCTTAAAACCACATTCCATGGCTTGATATCTCATTATGTTTCATAACACTCCTGTAAATTGACTTTAAAGTTCTAATTCTGGAATTTACAGAGCCCTTGACATTTTAGAACTGCAATTAGTATCAATCTCTTTCTATCTCAGTATTTTGCAACCAATTATTTCAAAAGATTAGAAAAGTCATTCTTTCAATCTCTGATCATCACATGACTGTTTCATTCAGAGGATAAAAATCATGTTGTTGAAACAGTAAAATATTTTAAATTGTCGAGAGATTTAAAAAACATTCTAGTAGAGTGAATAAATCCCCAGGACCTGATCAGGTTTTTTTAGATTAGATTACTTACAGTGTGGAAACAGGCCCTTCGGCCCAACAGGTCCACACCGCCCCGCCGAAGCGCAACCCACCCATACCCCTACATCTACCTCTTACCTAACACTACGGGCAATTTAGCATGGCCAATTCACCTGACCTGCACATCTTTGGAGTGTGAGAGGAAACCGGAGCACCCGCAGGAAACCCACACAGACACGGGGAGAATGTGTACCCAAGAATTCTGTGGGAAGCGAGAGAAGTGATTGCTGGGCCTCGTGCTGAGATATTTGTATCATTGATAGTCGCAGGTGAGGTGCCGGAAGACTGGAGGTTGGCAAACGTGGTGCCACTGTTTAAGAAAGGCAGTAAAGACAAGCCAGGAAACTATAGACCAATGAGCCTGACCTCGGTGGTGGGCAAGTTGTTGGAGGGAATCCTGAGGGACAGGATGCACATGTATTTGGAAAGGCAAGGACTGATTCAGGATAGTCAACATGGCTTTGTGCGCAGGAAATCATGTCTCACAAACTTGATTGAGTTTTTTGAAGAAGTAACAAAGAAGATTGAAGAGGGCAGAGCAGTAGATGTGATCTACATGGACTTCAGTAAGGCGTTCGACAAGGTTCCCCATGGGAGACTGATTAGCAAGGTTAGATCTCATGGAATACAGGGAGAACTAGCCATTTGGATACAGAACTGGCTCAAAGGTAGAAGACAGAGGGTGGTGGTGGAGGGTTGTTTTTCAGACTGGAGGCCTGTGACCAGTGGAGTGCCACAAGGATCGGTGCTGGGTCCTCTACTTTTTGTCATTTACATAAATGATTTGGATGCGAGCATAAGAGGTATAGTTAGTAAGTTTGCAGATGACACCAAAATTGGAGGTGTAGTGGACAGCGAAGAGGGTTACCTCAGATTACAACAGGATCTGGACCAGATGGCTCAATGGGCTGAAAAGTGTCAGATGGAGTTTAATTCAGATAAATGCGAGGTGCTGCATTTTGGGAAAGCAAATCTTTGCAGGACTTATGCACTTAATGGTCAGGTCCTAGGGAGTGTTGCTGAACAAAGAGACCTTGGAGTGCAGGTTCAGAGCTCCTTGAAAGTGGAGTCGCAGGTAGATAGGATAGTGAAGGTAGCGTTTGATATGCTTTCCTTTATTGGTCAGAGTATTGAGTACAGGAGTTGGGAGGTCATGTTGTGGCTGTACAGGAGACTGGTTAGGCCACTGTTGGAATATTGCATGCAATTCTGGTCTCCTTCCTATCGGAAAGATGTTGTGAAACTTGAAAGGGTTCAGAAAAGATTTACAAGGATGTTGTCAGAGTTGGAGGATCTGAGCTACAGGGAGAGGCTGAACAGGCTGGGGCTGTTTTCCCTGGAGTGTCGGAGGTTGAGGGGTGACCTTATAGAGGTTTACAAAATTATGAGGGGCATGGGTATGATAAATAGACAAAGTCTTTTCCCTGAGATTGGGGAGTCCAGAACTAGGGGGCATAGGTTTAGGGTGAGAGGGGAAAGATATAAAAGATACCTAAGGGGCAACATTTTCACGCAGAGGGTAGTACGTGTATGGAATGTGCTGCCAGAGGAAATGGTGCGGGCTGGTACAATTGCAACATTTAAGAGGCATTTGGATGGGTATATGAATAGGATGGGTGTGGAGGGATATGGGCTGGGTGCTGGCAGGTGTGACTAGATTGGGTTGGGATATCTGGTTGGCATGGACGGGTTCGACTGAAGGGTCTGTTTCTATGCTGTACATCTGTATGACTCTATAACTCTATGATGAATGGGCAGGTGTACATATTTACAAGAACTGAATCATTACTATATGTGAAATTAACAAAATGTTCCTGAAACCAATCCCTATTGATTGAACTATGAATGGCTAGTTTGCCAATAGTGGAGGCACTTCCTATAAATTTTCATTCATTAATATTAAAGGATAGAAAGTCATTAACAGTAGTTTACACTGTTTCTGAGTGAAGAACACAATATTGCACAAAGTTCAGCACTATTTGTGACTCCTCGGATCCTGAAATTGTCCATGTCCAAAAACAATAAGACATGGATATTATCCAGGTTTGGGATGACAAGTGGCAAGTAACATTCATGCCACACAAATGCCAGGCAATGACCATCTCCAATAAGAGATCTAATCATTGCCCCTTGACATTCATTAAAAATACCATCACTGAATCCCCCACTGTCAACATCCTGGGGGTTACCATTGACCAGAAACCAAACTGGACTCATCATATAAATAAAGTGGCTATGAAAGCAGATCACAGGCAAGGAATACGGTGGTGAGTAACTCACCTCCAGACTCCTCAAAGACTATCCATCATCTACAAGGCACAAGTCTTATGCAACAGTGTGTACTGTCTACAAGATGCATTGCAAAAATTCACAAAGATTCTTAGGCAGCATCTTCCAAACCCACAATCACTTCCATCCAGAAGGACAAGGGCAACAGATACACAGGAATACCACTAACTAAAAGTTCTCCATGACACACACAATTGTGACTTAGAATTATTGCCATACCTTTTTAGTGTCGCTGGGTCAAAATCCTGGAATTCTCTACAAAAGTATATGGACTGCAATGGTTCAAGAAGTGGAGGTGCCAGTGTTTGACTGGGGTGGACATATACTGGATTAGTGGTGCTGGAAGAGCACAGCAGTTCAGGCAGCATCCAACGAGCAGCGAAATCAACGTTTCGGGCAAAAGCCCTTCATCAGGAATAAAGGCAGTGAGCCTGAAGCATGGAAAGATAAGCTAGAGGAGGGTGGGGGTGGGGAGAGAGTAGCATAGAGTACAATGGGTGAAGAGCTTCAGAGCAGAGGAAATGACCTGGGAGTTGCAGTGGGAGAGGGACTCCCTGAGATTCTTGTAGAGAGAGGAGGAAAACTTCTTCAAGGCAGGCATCCTTGCAAGAGGATTCGCAGTAGGGTTAAAATCAACAAGATAAAAACAATGACTGCAGATGCTGAAAATCAAATACTGGATTAGTGGTGCTGGAAGAGCACAGCAGTTCAGGCAGCATCCAACGAGCAGCAAAATCAACGTTTCGAGCAAAAGCACTTCATCAGGAATAAAGGCAGTGAGCCTGAAGCATGGAAAGATAAGCTAGAGGAGGGTGGGGGTGGGGAGAGAGTAGCATAGAGTACAATGGGTGAAGAGCTTCAGAGCAGAGGAAATGACCTGGGAGTTGCAGTGGGAGAGGGACTCCCTGAGATTCCTCTTGCAAGGATGCCTGCCTTGAAGAAGTTTTCCTCCTTGTAGAGAGAGGAGGAAAACTTCTTCAAGGCAGGCATCCTTGCAAGAGGATTTGTTAAAATTCACATGACACCAGGTTATAGTTCAACAGGTTTATTAGCTTTCAGAGTGCTGCTCCTTTATCAGGTAGTTAATGGAGTATGACTATAGGACACAGAATTTACAGCAAAAGATCATAGTGTCATACATTGATGCGATATATTGAACAAACCTCAGTTGCTGTTAAGTTTTCCATCTTTTAGAATGGGCTTTAGTTTTTTAATTCATTAATATGTAAATCCCAGAACTTCTTTGAAGTCACATTCCTAAGATAATGTAAGGCTTTATTTTAGAAAGATGACATCTCAGCTCAAACAGTGCATTAAAGGTGTGAGGTCAGAGTCTCTATGTATTCCAGTCTTACCTGACAAAGGAACAGCGCTCCAAAACCTTAGTGCTTCCAAATAAACCTGTTGGACTATTACCTGGTGTCATGTGATTTTTAAAGTGGTTCAAGAAGGCAGCTCACCATCACCTTCTCATGAGCAAGTAAGGATGGGAATAAATGCAGGCTAGCCAGTGATGCCCATGTCTCACGAGTGAATAAAAAAATTCCCTGCATGCAAGGTGATGGCAAGAATCTTCAGAAAAATGTTGCCTACTGTGATATTTTGCTGCTGAAGTAAACTAGCTTCTTCAAGGCTATAAGTTCTTACAGCATGAGGATCGACAGGATGACATTTCCTATTACCTGGGTGGAGATGTATCTGCCTTCAATGTTCACCCCTGTGTTTAGCAAGACTTGTGAGGTCAGTGGAGTTTGTGTTAGTGGTGTACTCAACAAATCTTTCATGCTCTTCACCTTCCATAAGTGGATAAAAATTCTAAGAGAAAGCTTCAGGGTAGGGAAGAGGTTGGAGAAGAGTTGTACCCACCCTAAAGAAAATTGAACTTGCTTCCATGGCTTTTTTTTAAGGGTGCTGATGCAATCCTGGCTTCAATCCCCGATGTGTCCACAATCCATGATGTGTCTGAGCAATCTATTTTCATTACCTATGATAGACTGTAACCCTAGAGTTCACTCCAGAAGTGATAACCATGAGACCACTGACGTGAAAATTGATTCTTCTGACCCAATTTATGATTAGGTGAATTGATAAAAAGATCACTTGAGAAACTGCAAAAGTGGGCAGAACTGCAGATATTTTGGACTGCAGGACAATTCCTATCAAACCTTTGTCTCCATTTGCTTTTTTTTTACCTTTCCCTCAGCTATGACACTGAAACACTGACTTTTCTTAACATCCCAAAGTTTGTGGGATATAAAAAAATAAAGTTTCAAACTTCAATTATAGCCTCAACTTTAATCCATTCAATCCTGATTTTATTGGTGCTGGGACAGGTTCAGATGACCAATCTGCTTTCATAAGGCTGTGTGCCTCATATATTGTAACTTCACTTTAAATACAACGGGATACCTAGCATCAAATGGAGATGAGAATGATTGATTGTGTTGAGGGGTAAGTGCTTTTCCATCACTGCTTATGGATCAGTGGGAGCAGCAATATGTTTCCTTAACTAGTCCTGAAGCTAACTTGGTTTTTTTTCCTGTGATTGACACCCTCCACTCCACCCTCCGCTCAAAAATTTACTGACCCTCCAACTCTGCCCCTGACACTCGCTACAAGCCCCATTTTACAATTTCCACTCAGTTGTAGGAAAATATGTGAGGTTGGGATGATAAAGTGGGGATTCTTTGCCTGACAGGGAGTTGGATTTGTTAATCTGGCTGGTTCCAGGCAAGAAACCTGAAACGGTATGGATATTGCAGAGTTAAATTTCACAATTCCCATCCCTCACCAATTCCAATCTGGTCTGTAAATTCAGCACCTGCAAAAACCACATCTGTAATCAATAATAATTGTTTTGTAGGTGCTATTACCTGTAAGAAACCTCATACCTGCTGCAAATGTTGGAACATTAATAGATGGAAAATCTTGATCTTGTCATTTCTGCTTAAGTGCAGCCTCCACATGGTTCCCCTATTTGAATGTCCTGTGGGATTAAATCCAATAAGTATTGCCTCAACCAAGGAAATAAAACTCTGAAGATGGCGTTTTGATCTTCGTACTTTGTGAACCTTGCTTTCCTATCTTATCAATCATTTTATAATTGCGTGGATTTGTGATTGTATAGGTTTTATGAAACCTTAAATATGTTCTTCTATTTTACAGATCAGTACCACATTAGCAACCATCGCTATGGTGAGGCTAACGTTTGTAACTACAAGCATTGCTGTATTTGTGGCTATTCAGACATTTGCTTTAATCGTCATCTACTCCAGACAAAAAGTTCAAATATCTGTGTCTGATAACCAGAATAACAAGGTTCACATTCTCATTCTTTCTTCCTGGAGGTCAGGTTCTTCCTTTGTGGGGCAAGTATTTAGTCAGCACCCTGATGTTTTTTACTTAATGGAGCCTGCCTGGCACGTGTGGGTAAATATGTATCAAAATAATGCAAAGGTCTTGCAAATGGCTGTTCGAGACCTTATACGATCTACATTCTTGTGTGATATGTCAGTATTTAATGCCTACATGGGTGAAAACAGACGCGTGTCTGATTTGTTCCAGTGGGAAGTCAGCAGAGCTCTCTGCTCACCCCCTACATGTGACTATTATAAAAGAACAGATCTCAGCAATGATGAAACATGTAAGAAACATTGCAATATGTCCAAATTTTTTAAAATGGAAGAAGCATGCAAAACGTACAATTATATTGTTGTCAAAGAAGTGAGATTTTTTGAGTTAATGCCACTGTTTCCTCTTCTCGCCGATCCCTCACTGAACCTCAAAATCATCCACCTTGTTAGAGACCCTAGGGCTGTCATGAAATCTCGTGGTAAATCATTACCTGCACTAATGCGAGACAATGGAATTGTTATGGGTGCTAATGGTAAACCCATTGAAAAAGACAAAGCTGAAGCATCAAATTATGAAGTCATGAAAGAAGTTTGCAGAAGTCACATACAGATTCATGAGGCAGCAACCAAGCAAGCTCCAGACTTTCTAAAACAACGCTACATGATGGTGAGGTATGAAGATCTAGTAAGAGATCCACTAAATGAGATATCAACAATGTATAAATTTACGGGTTTAACTTTTACTCCAAAACTTAGATCTTGGATATATAACATCACACATGGAGAAGGAGCTGGATCAGCATTCAAAATAACATCTCGGAATGCTAAAAGCATATCACAGGCATGGAGGACTGAGGTGCCATTTGAAAAGGTTTTAAAAGTACAGGATATCTGTCAGGGAGCCATGAATATTCTTGGATATCGATTAGTCCAGTCTGAACGTGAACAGAAACTATCATCTCTGGATCTTGTCTTACCACTGAGAGAATACAAATTCAGCTGGTTGAGTTCTGCTGAAGACCCATCTTAAATCATGGATGATTTTTGGACATCAAAGAACTTACTTTATATTGTGAATGTCTGCTGTCTTTGATTTAAAACACCCTTCTGAATCTTGTATGAAGTGCACAAGGATTGCTGAATCTTTACACAAAAACTTTTGAGCTGTCATTGCAACATTGCCACTGGCATCAAAAATATGCCAGATCTTTCCATGATATTTTATCTTTTGTGATAAATTAAATTGGTTTCATATTTAGCACTAAGTTAGAAGATATGTACATTAAAAGATGTAATTAATGCCATACTTAGCAGTTAATTTTGCAGTGGGACTATTTAATTCCTGGAAGGTCAGTGCATCTGTGATAAATTCTTTTTAATATGTTTTATTTTAGTTTAATGAGGACAAATTATTCATTTTAATTTTGGGTGATAGGGGCCAGGAAGTAAAGAAGAAAGACGATCCCATTGGTGTTGCATGGATTGTTCTAGATAATGAGATAAACTGTATTTCTGGCAAAAGCGGACACGTGGAAATCAGTGGAACATTCACCAGAATATTTTATGCATAAAATGAATGGGCAGAACATTGTGAGAAATGCACCAGTGCTTTCCCATTGTGTACATCCAACTGAAAAATGTCAGTTAGTTATATATTTTACTTTAAACTTTACAGTTATAAAGGGTTTTATTTTCAAGTAAAGTGTGTGCAGAAACATCAGAAGCATTACAAGACAACTGGCAACAATTCAGAAGAAAAACCTTTATTGTTTGATTATTCTTTTTAATGTAACCACAATAAGGCACCAAGCTCAGAACAACAGGTCATATTTCTACCTTGGATAGCCAATGGAAATTGAATAAACTCTCATATTGACACAGCGCAATCAAAGTAAATCTTTCTCTACTTTGTCCAAAAATGAGCGTTAATCTATTTTTGGAAGAACAATAGATTATAGTGTTATTTCTGTTTTTCATACCCATCATTCTTGTTGACTATCAAAATTGAATAGCAACAGAAATCTTGATATTATCCTTTCCATTGGCTAAACTGTACTAGTCAAATTGCTTCAGATCTAATTGGTGCAGGTTCATGAGAGAATTTAATTTGTTAAGCTATTTACATTGAACACTAATTGTTCACTGGGTTTTCCCACATCTCTGTACACAGCCAGTCACATGTACTTGCTGAAGCATATACACCCACATAATGGGCAAATTGTTGTGTTCTTGATTTATGATGGTATTGTAGTCACTTGGCACCAGCGTTTCTACAATGTTTGCACTCAGAATTCAGAGTATACCAATTCTTTTTGGCTTACAATTAACAAGTAATTATGAGTTATTAAAAATATGGGGAAAATGAGTTTTTTGTCTCTTTGCATGTCATACTGCTGTTTTCAATCTGGACATTTTGTCTGATACCTTAAGCATTATTCCTTTAAATCTTCTATGAATTGCAATTATGAAGCAGTTAAATGCTTGAAGTAGCACTTGCAAGATAAAACTTATTGATGCTTCTACTAGCAACAAATTGGATTTAAACAGAACTTGTATCACAGAAAAAATTCTAAAGGGGAGAAACAGATGCCTGGGCAAGAGCTAAGGGAGATAACAAAAACAGCAAGATGGACAATATCCAGCTTGGAGTGATAAATGACAAGTAGCATTCATGCCACACAAGAGTCAGGCAATGACCATTTTCAACATGAGAATTAACGATTCCCATTTGGCATATAATAGCTGTACCATCACTGCATCTCCCGCAGTTAACATCTTGCAGGTTACCATTGACCAGACACTGAACTAGATCAGTCATACAAATACTATAGCTACGACAGCAGTCAGAAACTCAGAATTTTGTAGCAGGTTACTCACCTTCTATCTTCTTAATGCCTTTCCACAACCTACAAGGCACAAGTCAGGAATGTATTAGAATTCTGAAATAAAGTAAAGAATGCTGGAGATCTGAAACAAACAAACAGCTTGTTGATAGCACGGCTACCTGACAGCACCAGGGACCTGGGTTTGATTCCAGCCTTGGGTGACAGTCTGTGTGGAGTTTGCACATTCTTCATATCTGCTGGGTTATCTGCAGGCTGCTCTGGTTTTCTTCCACAGTCCATGGTGTGCAGGTTAGGTGGATTGGCCACGCTAAATTGCTCAATAGTGTGCAGGGATGTATAGGTGAGGTGGATTAGCCATGGGAAATGTGGGGTTATGGTGATAGGGTGAGCTTCTGGGTGGGGGTACCCTTCAGAAGGTTGGTGCAGACTTGATGGGCTAAGTGGCCTGTTTCCACAGTGTAGGGATTCTGGCTAATCCAACATCCCTTTTCCTGCATTTTCCCCATAATTCTTGATTAAAAATCTCTCAGCTGTAAATATACACAAGGACTTTGCTCTCAGTGGCAAGGTGTTCCAAAGATTCTTAATCCTCAGAAGAGAAATTCTTTCTCATCTCATCTTAAAATGGAATCCCTTTATTCTGAAACTATGCCTTCTGGTTCTAGACTCTCTGAAAAGGGGATGCAATCTTTCAGCATTTACCCTGTCAAGCCCCCTAAGAGTCCTGTATGTTCAATGAAATCACCTCTCATTTTTTCTAGATTCAGTGATGAGTCCTTACCTATTTTGACAATCCCTCCATACCAGGGATCATTCTTGTGAACCTTCTCTTATTTGCCTCCAATGAAACAAAAGATATTTTTTAAAAGGGCACCAAAACTGCTCACAGTACTCCAGTTGTGATCTCACCAGCACCTTCCCGATTCATATGCTATACCCCTTTGAAATAAGAGCTAACATTCCGTTAGCCTTCCTGATTATCTGCTGTACTTGTGTGCTGGCTTTCTGTGTCTTGAGCACAAGTACCTATCCCACTCCCACCACCCACCCCCCCGCCCCCCCCCCCCCCACCCCCCACCACCAAACCTTTGTGTGGCAGCCTTGTGCAGTTTCTCTCTATTTAAATAATTCAGATTTTTTTTTGTTCTCCCTTTCACGTTTTCCCATACTGTAGTTAATTTGACAACATTTTTTCAACTTATTTAATTTCTCAATATTTCTCTGTGAACTATTTGTATTCCTCTCACAATTTGCCTTTCCACATATTTTTGTGTCATCTGCAGATTTGGCTACAATATATTCACTTCCTTGATCCGCAATATATATTGTAAACAGTCATGGTCCCAGCACTGATCCCTGTGGAACCCTACTGGTGCCAGGTTGTCAACCTGAAAAAGAACCCTTTATCCCCCACTTGATGATTCCTACTCATTAGCCAATTCATTATCCACATCACTCTTGAACTGAATGTTAATTTTTATCAAGGTTATGATCACGACTCTCTAGGGACCTTTTACCCAGACGTCTTTTATTAAACCTGCCTCATTACCAATAATGAGATCCAAGGTAGCTTGTTCCCTGGTTGCCTCCATGACATACTGCTCGAGGAAACAATCCTGGATGCACTGTATGAATTTGTTGTTGTAGCTACCCTCTGAACAGTAAAGGAATTAAGAGTTATGGTGAGCAGGCAGGTAAGTGTAGCTGAGTCCACAAAAAGGTCAGCCATGATCTTATTGAATAGGGGAGCAGGCTTGACAGGCTAGATGGCCTACTCTCATTCCTATTTCTTATGTTCTTATGTTCTTTCCAATTTTATTAACCCAATCAACATGA
The DNA here is from genome assembly GCF_047496795.1 of Chiloscyllium punctatum. Lineage (NCBI taxonomy): Eukaryota > Metazoa > Chordata > Chondrichthyes > Orectolobiformes > Hemiscylliidae > Chiloscyllium > Chiloscyllium punctatum. The sequence continues at coordinate 30,478,033 of NC_092764.1, forward strand.
AGAGTAAAGTCGCTGTCAATTATTGTGTTTTCTTTTTAATGCGTTCTTACTATTTATTGATTGATAGCTTTTCCAACAGAAAGGTTGATGTTTGGGTTCTGAACATTACTCTTACCATGTCTTAATTTCCTTGTTTTTTTTAACCTGTGCTCAAATGGACTCTACATCATTTGAGCCGAGATTGTCTTTCACAACTGTCATCATTTCATTTCTTACTGACATTGTTAGCTCATCACCTTTTCCATCTCTTTTATTTTTCTGAAAAGTTAAATATCCTTGAATGTTTTAGAGTCATACCTCCTTGTGACCATGTTTCCATAATAGCTTGACAGCATTTTGATTTCACTGATCATGGAATTTCTACAACGCAGATAGAGGCTATTAGGTTCATTGACTCTGTACCAACCTTCTAAAAAGAGTATCTCACCCTAACCCCATAACTCCACACTTACCATATTAACCCACCAAATCTGCACATTTTTGGACTGTGGGAGGAAACCCATGCAAACACGGGGAAAACATGCAAATTCCACAATCACCCAAGGCTAGAATCAAACCCAAGTCCCTGGTGCTGTGAGTGCTAAATACTTTACCACCTTGCAATTCCAATTTATCTCAATTTGCACTATTAGTTTGTCTAAATTTTTTGGAATGATTTATGCATTTAAATATGACTGTTGTTCTATTATTGAATTTTCCCACTCTTTTATGCTTCCTTGGTAAAATATGACATTCACATATTCTGTCCCTTTTTACATTTTGGTTACAATCAGCTCCATCACTAACCTGCTATCCTATCTTCTATTATCATTGATTTTCTTATTTTCCATATAGTTGAACCTATCCCCCATTATTTTGTTTAAAACTCAATATCCATCAACACATGGCTTGGAGTGGGTGGACGCTAGGAAATTGTTTCCGTTAGGTGAGGAAACTAGGACCCGTGGACACAGCTTTAGAATTAGAGGGGGTAAATTCAGAACAGAAATGCGGAGACATTTCTTCAACCAGAGAGTGGTGGGCCTGTGGAATTCATTGCCGCAGAGTGCAGTGGAGGCTGGGACGCTAAATGTCTTCAAGGCAGAAATTGATAATTTCTTGAAGTCACAAGGAATTAAGGGCTACGGGGAGAATGCGGGTAAGTGGGGTTTAAATGCCCATCAGCCATGATTGAATGGCGGAGTGGACTCGATGGGCCGAATGGCCTTACTTCCGCTCCTATGTCTTATGGTCTTATCCAGCCGAATGGCCTTACTTCCGCTCCTATGTCTTATGGTCTTATCCAGCCCTAGTCATGTGAATCACCAGAACTCTGATCCCAGCATGATTTAGGTGGAGCTTGTCCCATTGAAGCAGCTCTCTTCTTCCCCAGTACTGGTGCCAATGTCCCAATAATTCAAACCTGTTTGACTCACACCAATCTTTGGGACATGCACTTACCTCTTTAATCTGATTGACCCTGTGCCAGTTACCATATGCTCAGGTAGTAATCCAGAGATCATTGCCTTTGTGGTTCTATTTTTTAATTTAGCCCCTAGCTGTTCATATTCCATCAACAGAACCTCTTTCCTCTTTCTAACTGTATCACTGGTACCTACAAAAACTGGATCTTTCCCCTCCCACTCCAAATTTGGGGCGGTATGGTGGCTCAGTGGTTAGCACTGCTGCCTCACAGTGCCAGGGACCCGGGTTCGATTCCAGCCTTGGACAACTGTCTGTGTGGAGTTTGCACGTTCTCCCCATGTCTGCGTGGGTTTCCTCCCAGAGTCCACGATGTGCAGATCAGGTTAATTGACCCTACTAAATTGTCCATAGTGTTAGGTGCATTAGTCAGAGGGAAATAGGTCTGTGTGGGTTACTCTTCGGAGGGTCACTGTGGACTTGTTGGGCCGAAGGGCCTGTTTTCACACTGTAGGGAATCTAATCTAATCAAGTTCCCCAGATATTCTGAACCTGGGCACCAGGTAGGTAACACAGTCTTTGGGACTGTCAATCCTGACCACAGAGAACAGTTTTTATTCTGTTAATTATACTATCCCTGATTACAACTGCATTTCTGTTTTCTCCTCACTTTTGAATAGTTTGCTGTACCATGCTGCTATGGTCAGTTTGCTCATTCTCCCTATAGGAGAAAGTGAGGACTGCAGATGCTGGAGATCAGAGCTGAAAATGTGTTGCTGGAAAAGTGCAGCAGGTCAGGCAGCATCCAAGGAACAGGAGAATCGACGTTTCGGGCATAAGTCCTTCCTGAAGAAGGGCTTATGCCCGAAACGTCGATTCTCCTGTTCCTTGGATGCTGCCTGACCTGCTGCGCTTTTCCAGCAACACATTTTCAGCTCATTCTCCCTATAGCCCACAAAGGGAGCAAGAATCTCAAACCTGTTAGATAAGTACAAGGGCTAAGGCTGCTTCAGTGCCATTTTTCTGGATCCCTGTACTTGCCTGGCTATAGATACACTCTTCTGTTCCTGATCACTGACCAAATTCAAAGTAGATAATCTAAGGGGGTGTGTCTGCATCCTGATACATCCTGGTAACTCTCTCCTTCCTGTTGTGTTGCAATACACAAAGCTCAGACTCCAGATCATCAATTCTGAGCTGGAGTTCCTCAAGGAGCCAAGACTTCTTCTGTGTTATCCAAAATGATGGCTGAAGGATCCGCTTCTGAATTTTCAAATTCTGATTCTTTCTTCAATTATTCATGTTCCACGCCCTATTTCTTTTACTACTGTAAGTAAAATTTTCTGCTGGTTTTCCTCCCGACGGTAATAACTCTTTAATCTCACTGATTGTTCCTCTGGAATACTCAGTACAGAATTAGCATAGTTGAATTTCTTTTTAATTTGTACGGTCCAATGAACCTTGCTTTTCATGGTTCCCCAGAGACAGGTAACAATGATATTTGAAACCTTGACCTTTTTATCTATCATAGTTTTCATTGTTTGTTGAGCAAGGTTCAAATGCTTTTTGGCCAATTTGCATACCTTGATTAGTTTCTCTCAAATGCAAAACACAGATAGAAAGCATAGTCTCTGAGCATTGATTTATAAATTTCTTATCAATCAATTTGTATAAACCTCTCACTTCATATCTGGAAATTCCTTTAACACAATCTTTAGGACATTTATGACAGTCAGTTTTAATCTTTAAAGCTTTATGCTATCTTTCTAATGCACCTTGCGATTGTGGATCTAAGCAGAAGATGCAAGTTTTTTTTCTGCCCAAACTAGTAATCATTTCCATGAATATTTAAGACATAAAATTTGAACCCAGAATTAACGGTACTTTAAAAAAAAATCATGCCAGTAAAAGTTGATATAATTTTTCTCCGACTGTACTTGCAAGGAATTTCCTCAAAGGTGTTGCTTCAGGCATAGGGAAACATTAATAATTACGAAAAAAATATTGATTCCTGGATTTAATGATTTACAAGATAGGCAATGGCAAACTTTCAAAGTGTGCATGGTTCATTTCTGTCTGGCACAAAGATAAAATGGGAAACCACCTGACGATGGCTAACAAAGGAAGTTATGGAAAGTATTAGATTCAAGGGAGAAGCATACAAATCGGCTAAAAACAACAGTAACCTGACCTTGGGAGCAGTGTGGATTCAGCAGAGGAGGACAAAGGGATTAATTAAGAGGGGAGAAACAGAGTACAAGTGTAAGTTTGCAGGAAGCACACAAACTGATTGTTAAAAACTTCTACAGGTATGTGAAGAGATAAATGACTAGTGAAGACAAATGCAAGTCCCTTACAATCAAAAACAGGACAAGTTATGATGGGAAACAAAGAGATAGCAGAACAACTAAATATATATCTTAACTATCTTCACAAAAGGAGAAGACAAGTAACGCCCAAAATGTTTTGGAGAACATAAGGTTTAGTGACAGGGAGGAAAAGAAGGAAATCAATAAGTGGTGTTAGGGAAATTGGTGGGATTAAACCGAGAGCCCTACAATCTACACTTCAGAATACTAAAGGAAGTGAACCAAAAAATAGTGAATGCATCATCAGTGGTCATCTCCAAGATTCTTTAGACTGTGAAACAGTTCATATAGACCGAAGGGTAGCTAATGTAACCCCACTATTTAAAAAAGGAAGTTGAGAGAAAATGCGGAATTGTAGACCGGTTAACGTGACTTTAGTAGTGGGGACCAATATAGATTCCATTATGAAAGATTTAACAGTTGAGCACTTGAAAAACATTGACAGGATTGGGCAGGGTCAGCATGGATTTTTTTTTTCATTCACTTGTGGGATGTGGGTGTTTTTGGCTGGCCAGCATTTATTCAGCATTTTGAAAAGGTGGTGAGCTACCTTCTTGAACCGCTGTGCTGTAGGTAGCCCCACAATGTTGACAGTGAAAAAATGATGATATGCTTCCAAGTCAGGCTGGCTTGGAGAGAACTTGCAGATGGTGGTGGTGTTCCCATGAACTACTGTCCTTGACCTTCTAGTTGGAAGTGATTGTGGGTTTAGAAGACGCTATCATACTTGACAAATCTATTGGATTGTGCGACGATGTAATGAGTGGAGTTGATAAGGTGGAGCCAGTGAATGTGGTTTACTTCAAATTCCAGAAGGTTTTGTAAAATGCCTGACATAAAATATTAGCATGTAAAGTTAGAGGGCATAGGATTGGAGTAGGGTATTGACATAGAGAGAGAACTGGCTGGCAGGCAGGAGACAGAGTAGGAATAAATGTGTTATTTTCCAAGTGGCTGCCAATGATTAGTGGGATACTGCAGAGATCAGTGCTAGGATACCAGATAATGGCAATGTGTATGTTAATGATTCAGATGAGGGAACTAAATGTAATAACTCCAAATCTGCATACTATTCAAAGCTGGGTGGTAGGGTTAATCTGAGGATGATGCACAGATGCTTCAGAGTGCTTCGGACAAGTTGAGTGGATGGACAAATGTGTGACAAATGAACAATAATGTGGATAACTGTGCGGTTATCCAATTTTGTAGCAAAATTAGGAAGTAAACATAACCGAACAGTGATAGATTGGAAAAGGGGGAGGTGCACTGAGACTTGGGTGTTCTTATACACGAGTCACTGAAAGCAAGCATGTACGTGTAGCAGGTGGTGAAGAAAGAAAATGGTATGTTGGCCTTCACAGTGAAAGGATTTGAGTACAGGAGCAGGGATGTTTTGCTGCAATTGTACAGGACCTTGGTGAAACCATACCTAAAGTACTGTGTGCAGTTTTGATCTCCTTATCTGAAAAAGGATGTTCTGCCAAGGAAGGAGTGCAACAAAGGTTTACCAGACTGATTGCTGGGATGGCAGGACTGACAAATGAAGAGAAACTAGATTAGTTAGGATTATATTCACTGGAGTTTAGAAGAATGAGAGGGGAGCTCAAAGAAACTCAGAAAATTCTAACAGGATCAAGCATGGTAATGGCAGGAAAAAATGTTGCTTTTGACCAGGGACTCCTGAACCAGGGGATGACAGCCTGAGGATAGGGAGTAGGAGGAGGAGAATTTTTTTCATTCAGAGAGCATTGGTCCTGTGGAATTCTCTGCAAAGGATAAAATACTGGATGTTTTCAAGAAGAAGGTAGATATAGTCCTTAGAGCTAAAGGAATTAAAGGATATGAAGAGAAAGTAGAAACAAGGTATTGAGTTGATGAGTCCTGATCATTATGAGTGGCGGAGCAGGCCGGGAAGGGCTGAATTGCCAATTCCTCCTCCTATTCCTGGCAGGAGCCCAATGCAACCTAATGAAGACGCTGTTAAATGGTTCTTTGAGAGCTGCTATCAGGGTTAAGGGCACAGGTTTAATTGTTGAATGGGATTTCCTGGCATTCATGGTGACAGTTGATTACATCTTTGTGTAATCCTGGCTAATAAAAATATATTAGTATTTTAGCTTATGTTTTCTTAACATCTAGTGACCTACCGTTGGGATTCTGTGGGTCACTAATACATTTTGTTACAATACCTAGATGGGATTACAATCTATTTGATGTGGTTTTCCTTTCTTAATAGTCCGCAGAGTTGTAGAATTTTCATAGCATGGAAAGAGGCATCTATTCTAATCCCAGTTTTGAGCCTAGCCCGAAGCCTATGGCATTTCAAGTGCTCATCTAAGTTGTCTTCAGGGTTCAAGCTTTTACAATTCTTTCAGGCAGCGATTCGAGATACTCCCAATTCTCTGGGAGAAAACATTTTTCCCTCAAATCTCCTCTAGACCTCCTGCTTCTTGCCTTGAAACTGTGTGCACTGGATATTAACCCACTAATAAATGATAACATCTCTCTATCTGCCCCAGTCTAAGCCCCTCAGAGCTTTTTGTATCTTAATCTGATTCCTCTCTCAGCCTTCTTTGCTTTAAGGAAAACAACCCCAGCCTATTTAGTCTCTCTTCATGGCTGAAATGCTCCAGCACAGGCAACATCCTGATGAATCTCTTCTGCATCCTGTCTCGTGCAATCATATCCTTCCTGTGGGGTGGTGACCAGAACTGCACACAGTACTCCGGCTGTGGTTTAGTATTATATGCATCTGCATCATAATCTCCTCCTCTTGTATTCATTGCCTTGACTAATAAAAGCAAGTAATCCATATGCCTTCTGAACCATCTTATCCACTTGTCCTGCTGTCTTCAGGAATCTATGGACACACACGAATGGTCCTACCATTCAATGTGTACCTCCTTGCTTTGTGGATCTTCTTAAATCACATCACATCACACTTTTCAGGATTAAATTCCATTTGTCACTGTTTAGCCCATCTAACCAGCTCATCTATATTGTTCTATAGGCTAAGGCTTTTCTCCTCCACCACCAATTTTTGTCATGTGTGAGTTTAGTGATCCTCCTACATTCATGTCTTGATCACAAATATACACAACAAACGGCAAAGAACTCCACTGGACGCAGCTTTCAGTCATAAAAACACCCTTCAGAGATCATGCTCTGCTTCTTAGCACTAAGTTAATTTTGGATCTAATTTGCCAAATTACCCTGGACATGTCAAATACCTTGGACATGTCAAAGACTACATAAAATGGTCTACCCTCACCTACACAATCAGTCAATAATTCAATCAAATTTGTTAGACATGACTTCCCCCATGCTGAACTATCCTTGATTAATAAGGAGAAAGTGAAGACTGCAGATGCTGGAGATCAGAGTTGAGAGTATGATGCTGTAAAAGCACAGCAGGTCAGGCAGCATCTGGGAATCAGGAGAATTGACGTTTGGGGCATAAGCCCTTCATCAGGAAGGGAAGGGAGATACTAGATGAAGGGCTTATGCCTGAAATGTCAATTCTTCTGCTTCTCAGATGCTGTCTGACCTGCTTTGCATTTCCAGCACCACACTCTCAACTCTAACCTTGATTAATCTTTGTCTTTCCAAATAGAAATTAATTCTGTCCCTCAGAAATTTTTCCATTAGTTCCCTTACCAGAGATGTTAGACTCATTGGCCTGTAGTTTCCTGCTTCATATCTATCTCTCTTCTTGAATACTGGCTTCAGATTAGCTGTTCTCTAGTCCTCTGACATGCCTCATGTGGCCACAGAGGATCTGAAAATTAATAGAGCCCCTGCTATCTCCTCCTTTGTCTCCAGTAACATCCTTGGATACCTCTCATCTGGGCCTGGGGATTTATCCACTTGCAAGCCTGTTAAAACCACTAATACCTCCTCCCTCACATACTAATTTATTCAAGTAAAGCACAGCCCCCTCCCCTGATTTATGTATCTACATCATCCTTCTCTACAGTGAATATAAATGCAACATACTCATTTAAAACTTCACTATGTTTTTATGGCCCCTTACACAATTTACCATTTTGGTCTTTAATGGGCCTAATCTCTTTTTGGTTATTCTCTTGTCCTAATATACTTACAAATCACCTTTGAATTTTCTTAACTGTTATCCACCAGTGTTTTTGCACGTTCATTCTTTGCTCTTCTAATTTGTTTAAGAACACTGTCTGCAGTTTCTATATTCCTCTAGGGCATCTGTTTTGTGCTTTTATCAGCTATCATAAGCTTCCTTCATTTTCTTGTTCAGTCCTGTACATCCCTAGCTATTCAAAGGTTGGCCCACCCTTCAGCTTTACAGGAATACGTTAGCTTTGCACTCTCACTATTACAGTTTGGAATGTCTCTCACTATTCTGATGTGGACTTTGCAAGTAACTGCTCCCAATTCACTTTGGCCAGATCCTGTCTTATTTAATAAAATGTGGCCATCCTCCAAACCACCAGAACCTTTATTTTTGGTCCATCTTTATTAATAATTACCTTATTTCCTAATGAATTGAATTATAGTCACTATCACCAAATGCTTCCCGACTGCCACATCTACCACTTGGCCAGCTTTGTTGGCTAAAATTAGGTTCAGGACTGCCCCCTCTCTTGTTGGAATTTCTAGATGTTGGCTTGAAAACCTCTCCTGGTCATATGTTAAGAATTTCAATCTAAGCTTTTCACATTTTGTCTATCCCAGTTAATATAGGCAATATCATACAATTATCACTGTTATTTTTTCACTACTGAGAATTGCCTAAGATATCCATGTTTCTATCTCTTCTGTTTATTTAGAGGTCTCTATACACCCCCAAAGTACAGTAATTGCCCCATTTTTGGGGAACCTTCTAAAGTGTCATCCCTCCTTGCTGCAGTAATTGTCTCCTTGATCAATATTGTAATACCATCACTTTTTTTAATAGCTATTAATATTGAAAAAAATTATTTTCCTTCACAAAATTATAAAATTACACAATATATAACAATCTGAGAGTATAACAACAATTACAATAAACTACTAATCTACTCTACAAAACAAATCAAATCTACATTTACTACAACTCAATAAATAATTAAATAAATTACACCTCTCAGTGCAACCCCAAAGCTCCCCATCCTCGGGAACACTAGTATTTCGACCTGTATTTATTTAAATTCTTCCTCTCGGGGCACACGGCTCGTCAGACCTAATCATCGTGGCTAAACAAAAGTCCTAATTGATATGGCTGGCTAATCTGCTTCTCAATAGTTCAGAAAGGGCTGCCGCGTCTTACAGAAAACCTCTGCTTTCTGGAAGTCCATACTTGTAAGGAAATCAACAGGGATGTGTTCCATAACTAATCTACGCAACTTTGGCAGGCCAGAGGGGCTCTCCGACACCCAAGTCATCAAAATGTTCTTCCTCGCACAATGAGTGAGAAAGTGAGCCTGCACAGTCACTGCCTTTGCTGTTTGAATTCATGTATCACTGGACATTGGAGTGCATTTGGGACAATTAACAAAAAGTGAAATCCACAACTGATCTGGGAGAGGTCATAGCACAGAAGTAAATAAGTGAACAGTTTAAGTGTGGCCTACAGAAAGTCTGTAGTAGTGAGTAGAGTGGTTCTTTCCTGATTATATGTTTCTTTGAGATATGTCTCTTGATTAAACTTAAAATATAAACCATAACTATTAATTTAATCTGGGGCAGTGTTTTGTAGAGGAATAAGACGGTGTTATTTTCTGGGTCTGTAGATTGTGTAGGAGCAAAAATGGGCTTTAATAGAGTGATATGTTCTTCTTGTCAGATGTGGGAGTTTAAAGAGAGTTTAAGGGTTACTAAGGATTATATCTGCAATAAATGCTGTTGGTTGCGACTCTTATCAGATCGAATGGATCGTTTGGAGAGACAGAAGCAATGAGGAATTTGCAGTAGTAACAGTATGTGATGGATGGCACTTATAGGAAGGGGGGAATGTCTCAGATACAGTCACATAGATGGGTTAACTCCAGGAAAAGTAAGAGAGGTAGGCAGCTAGTACAGGAGTCTTCTGTGGCTATACCCATTTCAAACAAGTATGCTGTTTTGGAAAATGTAGGGGGTGATGGATTCTCAGGGAAACATAGCACGAACAGCCAAGTTTCTGGTATTGAGACTGGCTCTAATGCAACGAGGGGTACGTCGGGTTCCAAGTGATCAATTGTGTTGGGGGATTCTCTAGTCTGAGGTATAGACAGACATTTCTGTGGCCAGCAGTGATAAATCAGAATGGTGTTGCTTCCCTGGTGCCAGGATCAAGTATGTCTCAGAGAGGGTGCAGAATGTTCTCAAGGGGGAGAAGGGCCAGAAAGAGGTCATTGTCCACATTGGAACCAATGATATAGGGAGGAAAAGGTTGAGATTCTGAAAGGAGATTACAGAGGGTTAGGCAGGAATTTGAAAAGGAGGTCCTTGAGAGTAGTAATATCTGGATTACTCCCAGTGCTATGAGCTAGTGAGGGAAGGAATAGGAGGATAGAGCAGATGAATGCATGGCTGATGAGCTGGTGTATGGGAGAAGGATCCACTTTACTGGATCGTTGGAATCTCTTTTGAGGGAGAAGTGACCTGTACAAGAAGGACGGATTGCACCTGAATTGGAAGGGGACTAATATACTGGCAGGGAGATTTGCAAGAGCTGTTCGGGAGGATTTAAACTAGTAAGGTGGGGGGGGGGGTGGGGGGGTGAGGCCCAGGGAAACAAGTGAGGAAAGAGATCAATCTGAGACTGGTACAGTAGAGAACAGAAGCGAGTCAAACAGTCAGGGCAGGCAGGGACAAGGTAGGACTAATAAATTAAACTGCATTTATTTCAATGCAATGGGCCTAACAGGGAAGGCAGATGAACTCAGGGCATGGTTAGGAACATGGGACTGGGACATCATAGCTATTATGGAAACATGGCTCAGAGATGGGCAGGACTGGCAGCTTAATATTCCAGAATACAAATGCTACAGGAAGGATAGAAAGGGAGGCAAGAGAGGAGGGGGAGTGGTGTTTTTGATAAGGGGTAACATTACAGCTGTGCTGAGGGCATCTTCAGAAATGGGTTAACGAGAATCCAGAGAAAGTATATTTCTGTTAGGCTGAAAGGAAGTGCTGCTAGGTATGGGGAATGCAGGATGACTAAAGAAATTGTGGGTTTGGTTAAGAAAAAGAAGGAAGCATATGTAAGGTATAGACAGGACAGATCAAGTGAATCCTTAGAAAAGTATAAAAGAAGTAGGAGTATACTTAAGAGGGAAATCAGGAGGGCAAAAAGGGGACATGAGATAGCGTTGGCAAATAGGGTTAAGGAAAATCCAAAGGGTTTTTACAAACACATTAAGGACAAAAGGGTAACTAGGGAGAGAACAGGGCCTCTCAAAGATCAGCAAGGCAGCCTTTGTGTGGAGCTGCAAAAAATGGGGGAGATACTAAATGAGTATTTTGCGTCAGTATTTACTGTGGAAAAGGATATGGAAGATATAGACTGTAGGGAAATAGATGGTGACATCTTGCAAAATGTCTATATTACAGAGGAGGAAGTGCTGGATGTCTTGAAATGCATAAAGGTGGATAAATCCCCAGGACCTGATCAGGTGACTCTGTGGGAAGCTAGAGAAGTGATTGCTGGGTCTCTTGCTGAGATATTTTTATCATCAATAGTCACAGGTGAGGTGCCGGAAGACTGAAGGTTGGCTAATGTGGTGCCCCTGTTTAAGAAGGGTGCTAAGGACAAGCCAGGGAACTATAGACCAGTGAGCCTGACGTTGGTGGTGGGCAAGTTGTTGGAGGAAATCCTGAGGGGCAGGATATACATGTATTTGGAAAGGCAAGGACTGTTTATGGATAGTCAACATGGCTTTGTGCGTGGGAAATCATGTCTCACAAACTTGATTCAGTTTTTTGAGCAAGTAACAAAGAGGATTGAGGGCAGAGCAGTAGATGTGATCTATATCAGTAAGGCGCCCCATGGGAGACTGATTAGCAAGATTAGATCTCATGGAATACAGGGAGAACTAGCCATTTGGATACAGAACTGGCTCAAAGGTAGAAGACAGAGGGTGGTGGTGGAGGATTGTTTTTCAGACTGGAGGCCTGTGACCAGTGGAGTGCCACAAGGATCGGTGCTGGGTCCATTACTTGTTGTCATTTACACAAATGATTTGGATGCGAGCATAAGAGGTACAGTTAAAAAGTTTGCAGAAGACACCAAAATTGGAGGTGTAGTGGACAGCAAAAAAGGTTACCTCAGATTACAACAGGATCTGGACCAGATGGGCCAATGGGCTGAGAAGTGGCAGATGGAGTTTAATTCAGATAAATGTGATGTGCTACATTTTGGGAAAGCAAATCTTAGCAGGACTTATACACTTAATGGTAAGGTCCTAGGGAGTGTTGCTGAACAAAGAGACCTTGGAATGCAGGTTCATAGCTCCTTGAAAGTGGAGTCACAGGTAGATAGGATAGTGAAGATGGAGTTTGGTATGCTTTCCTTTATTGGTCAGAGTATTGAGTACAGGAGTTGGGAGGTCATGTTCCGGCTGTACAGGACATTGGGTAGGCCACTGTTGGAATATTGCATGAAATTCTGGTCTCCTTCCTATTGGAAAGATGTTGTGAAACTTGAAAGGGTTCAGAAAAGATTTACAAGGATGTTGTCAGAGTTGGAGGATCTGAGCTACAGGGAGAGGCTGAACAGGCTGGGTATGTTTTCCCTGGAACGTCGGAGGCTGAGGGGTGACCTTAGAGGTTTACAAAATCATGAGGAGCATGGATAGGGTAAATAGACAAGGTCTTTTCCCTGGGGTGGGGGAGTCCAGAACTAGAGGGCATAGGTTTAAGGTTAGAGAGGAAAGATATAAAAGAGACATAAGGGGCAACTTTTTCACGCAGAGGATGGTAACGTGTATGGAATGAGCTGCCAGAGGAAGTGATGGAGGCTAATACAATTGCAACGTTTAAGATGCATCTGGATGGGTATATGGATAGGAAGGGTTTGGAGGGATAAGGGCCGGGTGCTGGCAGGTGGGACTAGATTGGGTTGGGATATCTGGTCAGCATGGTTGGGTTGGACCGAAGGGTCTGTTTCCATGCTGTACGTCTCTATGACTCGAAGCAAGTGCGCAAAATTAGCTTTATATAACTGGTCAAAGGTGGGAGTGACAAAAATACCTCGGTAAAGAAAACCTTCCTGCGACCACTTGAAGGGAAATCAGATATCTCCTTCAATATCAGGTATTCCCTCAAGATCCCCCCACAGGCATAGCCTCTGACTTTATAAAATTGATCTTATATCCTGAGAAAGAGCCAAATAAGTGAATGCATTGTATTAAATGGGGCACAGAAACTGCCGAATTTGATAAAAAGACGAGAACATCATCTGCGTATAATGTATTCGTATGCGCCTTAGCCCCCACCTCCAGGGCAACCATGTTGGGGTCCCTTCAGATAGCGTCCACCGGTGACTCAATCACTGAGCGTAAACAATAGCAGTGAAAGGGGACAACCTTGTTGACTGTCCCCTCTGATACTAAAATTACTATACCATATACCATTGATAAGAACTGCTGCAGTGGGATCGCTATAAAGAACCATCTAGTAGGGACCTCACCCAAACCATACCACTCCAAAGTATAAAAAAGGATATGGTCACTCCACCCAGTCAAATACCTTCTGTGCGTCTAGGGAGATCACCAAGCCTGGAACCGATCTCAGCTGACACACCTGGACCATATTCAATAATCTTCTAACATTATTAGAGACCTTTGGCCCTTTATAAAACCTCTCAGTTCCACCCTTATGATAAAGGGCCACACATCTTCAAACTCAATGCGAGGTTCTTGGATAAAATTTTAAAGTTCAAATTTAACAGCGAAATGGGCCTATTGAAGGCACAGTCCTTCCCTTTCTTAAAAATGAGGGAGATATTAGCCTCTCTCAGAGAGGGCGGGAGGCAGTCCTGACCGTGCGAACAATTGTACATGTCCAAAATTGGCCCAGATAATCTATTCACAAATTCATCATAAAATTCACTCGGGAGACCATCAGGGCTAGGTGCCTTACCACTTTGGAGCTGTCTTACCACCTCCTACATCTCCTGCACTGTCAAGGGGACATTCAAAAGAGATGTCTGTTCCAAAGTCACACCTGGATAGTCTAGCTTCTTAAAAAAGGACTCCATCTTAACTGACCTGTCCTCACAGCTTTCTGACAAATACAACTCAGAATAAAATTTCTAAAATGCCATATTAATCTTTTTGGAGTCGCAAGTAAGAATCCTAGTGTCCTCTCTGATTGATGTGACGGATTGGGTGGGGGTAGGAAGGGGGGGATGCGCTCTTTTTCCTCGCCAAGTATGCCAGGCATTGACCTGGCCTATCACCATACTCAAAAAGCCTTTGTTTCGTGAAAGAGAGTTCTTTCTTCACTGTCTGTCTGAGCACAGAATTCAGAGCAGCCCGGAGAGCTGTGATCTGCTGTAGTTTAATCACTGGTGGCCTATCAAAGTATGCCATCTCGGCTGCCTTCAACCAGGCCTTGAGCAGACGCTACTGCTCTCCCTTCTGTCGTTTCTGACTGGCCGAATAAGAGATAATTATCCTCCTTACATAGGCCCTAGCAGTCTCCCAAAGTACAGATGGGTTACTGGCTGTGCCCGAATTGATAGCCAAAAAACGCTTTAAATTGACTCAAAAAGAACTCGATAAATTTGCTATTTTTGAGAATAAAAGAATCCATTCACCATTGCCACGAACCTATTCCATTGCCCGTAATCTTAACCTCCAAATACACTGCTGCATGATCAGAAATGGCTATATTTACAATTTTACAGCACAGCACCGAATTCAAAAAAGCCGATGGAGCTAGAAATGTCAATCCTTGTATAACACTCGTGTGGATTAGAGAAAAAGGTGATGTCCCTAGCCGCTGGGTGAAAAAAAAATTGGCAAATGTCCACCAGTCCTAATTCCATGCATAAGTCCACTAACTTTTTAGATTGAAGAGAGATTCCTGGGGGACCCTTGGGCATCCTATCCACTGTGGGATCCATGAGGCGATTAAAATCTCCTCCTATAATAGTGTGTCGTGTTCCAAGGGTAATCAATCTAGAAAACGCATCAGTCAGGAATTTGAGGGAATATGCCAGGGAGGCACTAAACATTTAGAATGCCATACTCCTCACCATGTATTAAAGCCATAAGGATCACAAATCGCCCATACTCATCCCTAATTTGATCTAATAACTTGAATGGGAGATTCTTTTGAACGAGATAGCGACTCCCTTACTTTTGGTGTTAAAAGATGAAAAGAACACCTGGTTAAACATTCCCCCACCACCCCAACCCCACTGTAGCTTTAGATACTCCTTATCATCAAGGGGAGCTTCTTGCAACAGAGCGATATCAACCCTCTACTTTCGAAATTACTTTTTTTTTCTTAAACGGTGAATGACTCCCCTTAATATTCCAGGTGCACCATTTAAATGAACATTTAGCCAAGCTTGTCGAAAACAGCCCTTGAACTCCCCGAGAGGGAAACCCTTCTTACAACATGCAGAGTGCAAGAAATTAAAGACTCATAGAGCCTAAAAAAAACATATGCTAAAACTACCAAAACAAATTTTTTAAAAACTACACCTCAATAAACCAGTACAAAAGACACATCATGGGAGATTTTCTCCCCTGCTCAGAAAGGGCACTTACACTACCCACATACACCTCCATGGCTCCTACTAGCTGAAGAATAAAAGGCACATAAATATTAGAAACAAAGGAATTCAAAGTGTGCATTCTACCTGTCCCATCCATGCATTGACCTTAATTAACATTAGAACAAAGAAATTCTGACAACACTTTCCAGAATATAATTATAAAGAGAAATAAGGAAAAAAGATGGGACAAAAATTATAAAAGAGACAAAATGAGAGAAATGAGAGCCGTTATTGTCCATGTTACTTGAACCAGTCTATTTTAAAGTATTCAAAAGGTCTTTGCTTTTTCCACTGAGTCAAATACATGCATGGATCCTTCATGGCTAGAACGGAGCATCGCCGGGTACCATAAAGAATATTGAATGTCCCTTAATCTCTTCTTTACCTCATCGAAGGTCTTCTTCTTGCAGATCATGGCTGCAGAAAAGTCTTGAAAAAGCATAATCTTGGATCCCTTTTAAATCAATGATGTGGAAGCTTCTAATTACCTTTTCTTTGTCCCTATAGGACTGGAATCACACTAGGACTGGGCTGGGGTGCTGGTCTGAACCGGACCTGCACACCGCAACCTGACGAACTCTCTTGATCCATACCCGGCCCACCCCGGCCTCCAAGCCCAGAAAGTGCAGCAGCCATTGTTCAAAAGAACTGGCCGGCTGTTCACTTTCTTCTCGCTCCGGAAACCCAATCACACAGATGTTTTTCTCTTCGACCTTGACTTTTGAGGTCATCGACCTGATCCATCTGCTTCTTCAGGGCCTAGCTCTGCCTATCCAAGGATTCAGCCCTGGTCTCTGATGCCACAGTCTACCGCTTGACCTCCTCCATGTGCTTCCTGAGACTCTGCATCTCCTGCTCATACCTGTGCAGCTTGATTGAGATTGATTCCATTTCCAGCCTGGTGTGGGTCTCTTCCATTGCTGCCTCGAACGTTTCTTGGAGTTTCATGCAGGTAAGTCCAATGGGATTTCCACAGAGGTCGCGCTGCAGCCACAGGTGTGTCCATTGCTGCAAGGGAATGCCCTGCTCGTTGTGATCCACACGGCCCTTTGCCTTTAGTCATCTTCCCTGATCGCAGAAAAGGATATGTAATGATTCTAGTAGCTTAAAACTATCAATTTTTTCCAAAACAACTGAGATGTGGAGGGTAAAAGCACCACTTTGCATGGGCTATGGTGCAGAGCTCAGTAAGGCAGACCTGTTAGATAACTGCCATCCTGAGTCTCCATCACCATGATCTCTTTTACACCTCCCCCGATTTCATGGAAAGATTCGGTATTTTGGAATGTTGAGCTGCCAGTTCTGCCCCTCCTTCAATCATGTCTGTAATAGCAACGATATCATATTCTCATGTGTTAAGCAACATCCTCAAATGATCCCTTGTACCTTAAGGTGATTGTATTTGCACTGCCTCGAGACTGACTTGGTGATTCTTCTATACTTGCCTATGCCTTATCCCAACTGTATCTCCACTCTGTGTCTCAAATCCCTGCTAAATTAGTTTAAACACCCATCAACCACATGAGGACATCTTCCCACAAGGATGTTGAAATTACTCTGGTTCGTGTGCAACTTGTGAGATTTACATAGGTCCCAGCTTCCCCAGATTGCAACCAAGCTCAAGGAATGTAAAGCCCTCTCACCTGTTCAAACTCTTCAGCCATGCATTAATCAGTTCTAGCTGCCTATTCCCATATTCCCTAACATGTGGCACAGTGAGTCATCCAGAGGTTGCAACATTTGAGCCCCTGCTTTTCAATCTGCTATCTAGCTTCTTAAGATCTTGTACCCAAATTAAGGTTCCCACCATTATGTCACTCCCTCTCTTTCTGTTCCCTCTATTATGCAGCCAGGCTGCACCTCCCACAGGAACCGTCACCTTCACTGTTTTCCAACACAAAAATCTGTTCTTGAGTGAGATGCACTCTTTCCTGAGTATCTGCCTGCTTCCCTTCCTTTGAGTGATGGTTACCCTTTCTCTCTCTACTGTGGTTCCCTCAACTGTGGGGTGACCATATCTAAAACTGTGCTATCCAGGTAGCTGTCAGCTTTGTGGATGTACTGTTGTGCTTTCAGCCGATGCTCAAATTGCAAAGCCTGATGCTCAAGCTGGTGTCACACTCTGTAGATTTTTTTTATTTCAAAAATATACTTTATTCATAGAATGATTTGATGGTCTGTACATTTGATCATGCCATACATATGTCCATATTTACAAACACAGATTCGCATTTATCCTTGTCATTCGCGTTTACAATCCTGTGCATTTTTCAATCTTGTACATATACATATATTTGGCTGAGGCATCAGCAGAGCCAAAAAAACGTCCGCATGGGCCCCCTGTTCTTCTTTAGGCAGGCCGATTTTACACGGTGGTCTTTCCCCACCGCGCCTTGGCGGCAGCTGCCCCAAGCTTCAGCGCATCCCTCAGCACGTAGTCTTGGACCTTGGAATGTGCCAGTCTGCAACACTCGGTCGGGGTCAACTCCTTCAGCTGGAAGATCAACAGGTTTCGGACCGCCCAGAGAGCGTTCTTCACCGAGTTGATGATCCTCCAGGCGCAGTTAATGTTCGTCTCGGTGTGAGTCCCGGGGAACAGGCCGTAGAGCACGGAGTCCCGCGTCACGGCGCTGCTCGGGATGAACCTCGACAAGCACCACTGCATTCCTCTCCAGACTTCCTCTGCATAGGCACATTCCAGAAGGAGGTGTGTGACAGTCTCGTCCCCCCCGCAGCCACTTCGAGGGCAGCGTGCGGTGCGGCAGAGAGTCCGGGCGTGCATAAAGGATCTCACAGGCAGAGCCCTTCTCACCACCAGCCAAGCCACGTCTTGGCGCTTGTTGGAAAGTTCTGGCGATGAGGCATTCTGCCAAATGGCTTTGACAGTCTGCTCAGGGAACCGCTCGACAGGATCCGCCCTCTCCTTTTCCCGAAGGGTCTCAAGGACGCTACGTGCTGACCACTTCCTGATGGACTTGTGGTCAAAGGTGTTTTTCCTCATAAATTTCTCCACGAAGGACAGGTGATACGGAACGGTCCAACTACACTCTGTAGATGTAATCATCCAGGTCACCAGGAATGTTTAATATTTCCCACATGCTACAGCTAAGCAACACATGGGACTGAGCTCCTCTGTCACAGTCAGTCTTAGTCTTAAAATTACTTACCTTATGTTAACTATACTCTCCTTCCCTTACCATACTTTAGCTTACTTATATTATTTTATTATATTATTCCAAATGTTCACTTATTTCTGCTGCTTAATAATATATTTTTCTAATTTAAAGCAACTTACAGTTAGTGCCCAATAGCAGTTTCATACCAATAAATGAATTTATAGACTTACTGTGAAGTCCTTCTTGCTTTTATTCAACAAGAACTGACTGAAAGACACTCTTTCCAGTCTGCTATACTGTGATGCTGACTACAGGACATTCTTTCCAGATTACTTCACCACAATACTGACTGTAGGACACTCATCTTGGACTGCAGAACGCTCTTCTCAGATGGCTTCACTGACTGCAGGACAGTATTCCCAGATTGCTTCACTGTGGTGCACCAAGCAGTGTCTTTCAAATAATATACTTCAGGTATCAGTTCTGACTCAATTTCTGAGTGGGCTGTTTGATATAGTTCTCTCAATTCAGAATTCACCTGTGGATTACTATTAAAGATGGAATAATCTCGTTAGCCACATTCTCTTTAATCCTATAATTTTTATTTACATTTTCAATCATTGTACCTGAAGACTGAATTTCTATGTCATTTTTTCATACATTTCTTCTTTTCATTCAAATTCGGTGGGCCTTAGATCTAGTCACAACAGGGTCAGGATTCACAATCATAATGTTCCTCCTGTAGCATCTCAGTTTACTGCAATTGTTGTTCCACACATTCAAAGTGGACAATATTTTGAACCAGCCAGATACTTCCAAGTTAAAATCAAGTTCCTCTACAGAGACATTTTTTCACAACTCCAACAGAACCTCTCCATTTAGTAAATCACTCTTTAATCCAACTCTGCTACTTCCTTGCTTACCTCTGGTTAATATTTTCTCCTTTATTAACATTTGTGGCAAACAACTGGTTTAATTAGCCAGCATCAGTGACTAACTTGCTCTGGTGTCTTTCAATACTTTTCTTGGTTTACATCTTGATTTGAAACATAATGAAATATCTCTCCTTTTGAGATAAAATACCCAAGCATTCCAATAGTCATCAAGAAGAATTTTCTTGATCTGTCCTGAGTTATCTCTCCCTTTTTAGTAAATTTTAAGAAAACATATTCCTTTGTACTACCTTTACAGTGTTAGTGCTTTTTTTTCTTTCATGATACTTGTTTCCTAATGATTCCTTCGAAGTTCCTACTACCTGTATTGAAATTGGCCTCCCATTTAGCTTCCAACCATTAGTTTGGTATGCCCAATCATATTACAATGGACAGGTTATTTTTCTTTACTTTGATATTTGGTTCTAGCCTTTCTACTTTATTCCTTTGGCATTCTTCTGCTTCTGTAAACCACAGAATGAAACAATATTTCTGCCTGTTTCCCAACACTATCTATTACAGAGATATAATCAGGTCCAAAGAAGTTACACTTCGATCTCAACTCTTTAGAGTTCTATTTCTGGCTATGGACTTTGGAGACAATTCAACAAGCCCTTTCCAAATCTGCCAACATGAATGGTTAAACTTTCTCAGTTCTAATAACCAACAGGTTTTGATCCAAAAACTCTTGTAGTTTTGAAATTTCACACACTAAATGCTTATATAGAGGTAACTGGCCCTGAACCGCTTGAACTATTAATAGGTGGACAATTAAGCTGACTTGTAAAGTCAACCATGGTATTTTCTGAAACAAACTGAAAAGCTTACCTTTGAATGGACCTTTTTTCAAAAGCTTGCTCATCCTAGATTCTTCTCAACTGACAACAAAGATAATGGCCTTATTTGTTTATTCAATGACAATCTCAACAGTAAAACATATTTCCATTAACACCACTAGGATTTACAGTCACTTGCTCTCTGATAAACACTGGATTAGATCACTGTTCTGATGAGATTCCCTGAACTTGTTTTGTTTTAAGAAAACTCTTTGCAAAAGTAAACAACACCAAATTACCACTATTTTGAAATCCAAGCTCTAAAAATGCTATCAGTATATCTAAATTATACACTTTATCACACTTGCCACTTCTTAGTCCAAGCCTGTATGTTGTCCAGGATTATTGCATGTGGACAGTATTTGAGGAATCATGAATGATGAGGGACATTACACAAACATCAATACATCTGGCCTCACGATTGAGGGACTGACTTTGATGAAGTAACTGAAGATGATTGGATTGAGGATACTAGCCCAAGGAGCTCATGAAGTGATGTGCTAAGACTGAGATGATTAACCTCCAATGACCACAACTATCTATCTTCATGCCACATTTGACTCCAAGCAGCAAATTTACTCAGAATCCCATTCAATCCAGTTTTGCTGAAGCTCCTTAATGCTATACTTAGTCAAATTGGATTAGCTCAGTTGGTTTGCAGAGCAATGTGATACCAACAGCTTGGGCTCAAATTCCCATCACCGGTTTGAGATCACCATGAAGGACTCTCCTTCTCAACTTCTTCCCTTGTCTGAGGTCTGGTGGCCCTTAGGTTAGATCACCACCAATTGCTTCTCTCTAACAAGAGAGCAGCCCTGATGATCCAGTAAGACTATGGTGACACCACACTTGGTCAAATGCTAACTCAATGTCAAGGGCAGTCCCTTTCACCTCCTCTGGAATTCAACTCTTTTCTTCCATGTTTGGACCAAGATGATAATGAAGTCAGGAACTAAATTTCTCTGGCAGTGCCCAAACTGAACATTAGTGAGCAGGGTATGGCACTGTCATCAACCCCTTCCATACCTGTGTTAATGATTGCGAAAAGGCTGACAAAGCAGTAATTGGCTGGGTTGAATTGTCCTGACTTTTGTGCACAGGACCCACCTGAGGCAATTTTCCACCTACTCAGTTAAATGCCAGATTTGCAGTCCCAGTGTTGGCTAGGAGCATGGCTAATTCCTGAGCACAACTCTTCAGTATTGCCAGAAAGTTGTCGGTGTCCAGAGCCTATGCAGTATCCAGTACCTTCAGCCTTTTCTGTTGTGTGCCTATTTAAAAACTATTGTGCACAAGAAAGTAATGCCTTCCTTGTAAGTGTTAGCTTTAAATTTAATGGAGCATTGATCATTGATGAGGATTGTTTTAATTGTTTCCATGTGAATGGAAATGCTCCATTTAAGGCACAAATACAGAAGGTATTGTTACTAAGTGGCTGCATCACCTAATGATTGAAGTAATGACACTATAAAAAGGTGTTCCTCTCTACATTTTCCATTAAACATATTGTATGTGGACTACAAAAAAAGGAGTTCCTAGAAATCAAAATGCAATTCCAAAAATCAGTTGGTAAGAATGGAATTAAGTAAAGCAGTTTTGTTAACCTCAATATCAAAGGAGAGGCATTGGAGAACTATGGTATTACTAAGGATAAGAACACATCAAGATGGAATAGCAGACTGTTTTCACTATCCTACCTCTTGTTATATATTGGTAACCTCAGTGCTCATCTTTACTCAAGAAAGCATATCTGCAAAAAAGCTGTTGTTTTCAGTTTTTAGCGGCAACTATGTGACTAAAGCAGATATTTTGAATTACATTTTACAATGTCGGGTTTTGTGTGAGATCACTTATCATGGCATCTTGAAAATCCAATGTGCTTTTTGAACTCCACACTAGTAAAATTCCCCTGAATGGCCTAGTAAGCCGATCATATCAAGGGCAATTAGGCGTGGCCAATAAATGCTGGCAAAACTAGTGACATTTCATGACTGAAGAAAGAAAAATTCATAGTATATCATTCAAAAAGACCTTTTTCAAATACTATCCCTGATATCATTTTCAAAAATTTTGGACTCTAATGTGGTGAGTGATAATAAATAATGTTCCCTTTGATGTTTTTTGATGAGCATGTGCAATTCATTGCAATACACACATCATCAGGAAACTCTTAAAACATTACCTCCTGCAGTGCAAATTCCTGATTGCTGCCCAACTAGAGAAATGCAGTGATAAGCATGCAATAGAAACAGTACATGATGCAATCATAGTCAAAAGGTGTGACACCGGAAAAGCACAGCCGGTCAGGCAGCATCCGAAGAGCAGGACAGTCAATGTTTCGAGCATAAGTTCATCATCATTTAGAAATTCACTAGTGAGGGATGCCAGATCAAGGACTAACTTCCTCAAATTATCAAGACTTCAACCACCTTCCATTTCTTCTCAGCTGACAATTTCCAGAAATCTACCAGTGAATCACATTCTACCTCCAGTTCTGCCAGACATGTTTTCTCCCCCCCAAACAGTACTTCTGAGTGATAGCACACTACTCACAGTATTGTTTCCTTGTGTTACTGGTTCCTGAGGCCATCCCAATGTTCCTGATCATATACATTCACCACCACACCCTTCTGTCATATTTCAAAATAGTAGTGACCTACCTCCTTGGTATATTTCAATGTCATTTTGTTGTTTTCCTTTGTCATTAGGAAGGTAAAGGATGAAAATTAAATACAGTTCTAAATAAATATCTGGCATTGATGCCTTACAACGTTTTTCACAATCAATCCATTATTTTAAAGAAAATATTTTTATTAAAGAAAGGAAATTCTTTTCTTTTAAATATTTCAACAAATACAAAACCAAACAATTCAATACAATGTTAAAAAACAAACCCACTAATTACATAAATAAATAATAACTAATAACTAAACTAAAAAAGGAAAATCTTAATAAACTAACAATAATAATAATAATAATAACCATAACACAGCTCAGCGAAACAAAGCAATAGCCCTTGATCATCAAGTGCAGAAGTTTATACATATTCATATGTTTGTAGTTCCTCCCCTCTGGATACCAAATCCATTACATAGAATTGCCATGGCTCTTATTAGTATGGAGGACACACATCTGTACCCAGGAAGGCTAAAAAGGGCCACCATGCCTTAAAGAAATTCTCAGTTTTATGTGCACCATACTCATAGGAAAGTCCATGGGGATGTGCTCCATGACTAGCTTATGCCAGCCCGCCAGCCCTGGGCGATTTTCCGATACCTACCCATACAGAATGTTCGTTCTTGCACAAGAAGTGAGGATACTGAAAAGCCTTTTTTTGTGTGTGCTTCTAATGAAAGTGAATTAACAAAGCCAAGAAGAAGAGATACCGGGTCCATCACAATCTCCGTCCCCAAAGACTTCTCTATTTTGTCTACCACAACGCTCCAGTATATCTGCGTCTGTGGCAGGATGAAAGACAATGAATAAGCATGCCCATGCTCACTTTACATTTAGGGAACATCGGAAATGCTCCCACTTTAAATTTAGCAAGGTGGTCTGCAGCCAAATGGATCCTATGGAGAATCTTCAGTTGCAAGACGTGGGTCCTGTTGCACATCGAGATCCTTCTTGCATTTTCCCAGATATCCTCCCATGTTTCAGAAGAGATCTCAACATCCAACTCCCTCTCCCATATCTTACAAAGCTGTTTAGTCTTGTCTGACGGACCCTTTTCAAATGGATAATAAGCATTGCTAACATAATGTACCCTCAGCACTCAACACCCTCTTCTCCATGTCAGACCTATAAGGATCAGTTAGAAGTGTAATTTCTTTTTGTATGAAATTCTAATTTGAAAGAAACGAAACAGCTCCCTACTGGGCAGTTTATATTTCCGAGCCAACTGGTCAAAGGACATCAATATGTCCTCTTCGAATAAATCACCCAGGCATGACACGTCCCTAGCTGCCTATAGTTTAAACCCAGAGTCCATCATCCTGGCTGAAAGCCTGGCAACCCAATTATGGGTGTCAGAAATGATATTTTGGCAATATTGCCCTCACCCTGACACATTGCCCTCCATACCTTGACAGTATTGATGACTGTTGGGCTATCGCAATAATCCTTAACTGTTCTCATTTTGTCCAAGAACAGCAGGTTAATAAGGAGGCATCCTGCCTGAGATGCTCCGATGTCCAACCAAAGTGAGTGAGGATCACCCTGGGCCCAATCATTCATGTAGGATAGCAACGAGTTTAACTGATATTTTTTGTTATCTGGGAGGCCCACTCCTCCCAGTCTGTAAGGGAACTGCAAATAAGTCAATTTAATTAGGAGTCACTTGCGATACCAGATAAAAGAACTAAATCAGTTGTTCAGTTGTTTAAATATTTGCTTAGTAAAAAGCAGAGGAAGCATTTGCATAGGATACAACAGGTGGGGTAGGATGCTCATTTTAATGAGAGCTATCCAACCTAACCAAGAGGTTGGAAGCACATCCCATCTACAAAGGTCCTACTTCATTTTGTTGAATAAATGGGCAAAATTGGCTTTAAATAGCCAATCAAAAATGGGAGTAATAAATATTCCTAAATAGAGAAAGCCCTCCTGTGACCAACTAAAGGGAAACTGAGATCCACCTTCAGGACCAGGCACTCTCAGGAGACCTCTGACTTTGCAAAATTGATCCTATAACCCGAGAAGCCACCAAATAAATGGATGCATTGTATCAGGAGTGGCACTGAGACTGCTGGGGTTGATAAGAAGATAAGAATGTCATCTGCTTATAGTACGATCTTATGTGACTTCGTTCCCACTTCAGGAGTGGTTATATTGGGATCCCTGCGAATTGCCTCTGCCAGTGGTTCAATCAACAAATGAAAAGCAATGGTGAGAAGAGACTGCCCGGTTGACTGCCCCGACAAATATTAAAATTACTTGACCGTACACCATTGGCGAGGATTGCGGAAAGAGGATCATTATAGAAAACCTCCACCTACCTGATGAAGGTCTCTCCCAGGCCAAACCACTTCAAGGTATGAAAAAGATATTGCCACGTGACCCTGTCAAATGCCTTTTCTGCATCCCAGGAGATCACCAATCCCTGTACCAATTTCTGTTGACATATTTGGATCATGTTAAGTAATCTCCTGACATTATCCGTCGACCTGTGACCTTTTATGAACCACATCTGGTCCTCCTTAATGATGGGGTGCAGTACAATTTCTAACCTTAATGCCAGAATCTTAGATAGGATTTCGAAGTCAGCATTCAGGAGTGAAATGGACCTAAAGGAAGCACAGTCCTCCCGAGGTCTTCCCTTTTTTTAAGAACGAGAGAGATGTTCGCCTCTCTTAGAGATGGTGGAAGGACGCCACGACTATGTGAGTCAATAAACATACTAAGCACTGGCCCTGACAATATACTTATAAATTCTTATAGAACTCATTGGGGAGCCAGTCAGGACCAGGCACCTTTCCACTCTGGAGCTGCCTCACAATCTCCTGCACCTCTTGCTCTGACAATGGGGGCATTGAGAAGAGGCTCTTGTTCAGGAGTCACTCCTGGAAGGTCCAAATTCTTAAAAATAGACTCCATCCTAACCCGTCCACTCTCACAGCTTTCAGATTGATATAATTCAGAGTAAAATTTCCAGAATGCTGCATTAATTCTTTTAGGATTGTAGATTAAATTTCCAGTGTCTTCTTTGATCGAGGTAGTGGCTTGGGGGCACTTCTTCTCCTTGCAAGGTACACAAGATATTTGTCCAGCTTATCCTCAAGCTCAACAGCTTTTGACTTGCAAATGTAAGCCCCCTCATGGCTGTCCGTGTGAGCATGGAGTTCAGCGTAGACCAAAGTGCTGTGATCCTCTGCAGTTTAACCAGCAAGGGCCTGTCAAAGATTGCCTTTTCCACTACTTTCAGATCATCTCGAGCAAGCGTTGCTGCTCACCTGTCTGCCACTTCTTATTGGCTGAATAGGAGGTAACCAATCCCCTAGCATAGGATTTATCTGTTTCCCAGAGAATGGATGGGCTACTGGCTGAGCCAGAATTAATATCTAATAAGGGCCTGAACTCAGTAGAAAAGAATTCAATAAACTTGCTATTCTTGAGGATGAAGGGTTCCAATCACCAGTGCCTCGAGCCTACCATAGTATCCTTACTCTTAACCATTAAACATATTGGAAATAGTGATATCGCCAATTGTACGTGACACCACCGAGCCCAGATGTGCTGCGGGGATCAGTAAAAGATCAACGCTGGTATGGCATTTATGTGAGTTCAAAAAGAACGTGAAGTCTCTGCCAGTAGGGTGAAGGTGCCTCCAAACATCCACCAACCTCAATCCAGCACACACATCAGTTAACTATTTAGATTGCACAGAAGATATCCTTTGGACAAACTGTGTACTGTAGGGTCTATGAGACAACTGAAATCCCCTCCTACGATAATATGTGGAGATGCAAGACTAATCAGTCTAGAAAGTGCATCTGTCAAGAATTTAAGGGGATGGGCCAGGGGACAGTAAACAATTAAGATCCTATATTCTTCCCCATGTATCAAAGCTTTAAGAATAACAAATCTCCTGTGTGTGTCTTTCGTGCACTCTAATAACTTAAATGGGAGAGTCTTTCTAACTAAAATGTCCATTCCTCTACTCCTTGTATTGAATGGTGAAAAGTAAACCTGGTCATTCCCATTCTGTTGCAGCTTCAAATACTCTGCATCATCCAAGCGTGTTTCTTGTAATAAGGCAAGCTCCACCCTCTCCTTTTTAAGGCTGGAAAGTACCTTCTTCCTCTTGACAGGCAAATGATTCCCCTTAATATTCCAGGTGCACCACTTAAACGCATCCTTAGCCATGACCTTCTATAGCACCATTCAGACTCCCAACAGGAAGAACCCAAACTACAGATTGCTGAGTCATAGAGTCATAGAGTCAAAACTACAACAAATCTACAAAACCTACAAAAACTATATATAGCAAAAACAGAAAAACAAAAAACCACCAAAGGCACTGATTGGAGGAATTTACCCCCTCCCACCGCCCCCATTCACAGAGAGTACCTACACATCCCACAACCCTACTAACCATCCCAACCGCCCTCTCAACTCCTACCAGTCAGGTTCATGCCACATACACCAACCACCCAGTACAGAAAAAAAATCACCAACAGCAAGGTCAGTACTATAGACAAGTAATCTAAAAATAAGTATGTCACCCATCCCTTAACATAACTTAAAGATTAAAGACAAATGGAGGGATATGGGCTGAGTGCTGGCAAGTGTAACTAGATTGGGTTGGGATATCTGGTCCGCATGGACGGGTTGGACTGAAGGGTCTGTTTCCCTGCCGTACATCTCTATGACTCTATGAATCTATGACAAAAAAACTCTACCCACCCGGACATCATTTCACGTAACTTATTACCAGAAAGGAGACCGCACCATGTGCTTTTTAAGAAAAACAAACCTGAACAGCTCTGTCCTCTCCACCTATTTGGCTGTTCGACTTAAGTCAACATGTCCACAAAGTTTTTTTGCTTGCACTGATGAGTCAAACAAATGCATGGATCCATTATGATTGATCCAAAGCACCGCTGGGTATCTTAGAGAATACTGGATCCCAAGCTCTCTCAATATCCTCTTGATGCCATCGTAGGACTTCCTTTTCTGGACCACTGCCGCTGAGAAGTCTTGAAAAAACATGACCGTGGAGCTACCACATACCTCTGATCCGTCCCTTAGGATCTGAAGGCTTCCATGACTTTCTGCTTGTCTTTATAATGATGAAATCTCACCAGGACAGGGCGTGGGCGCTGATCTGCATCTGGCTTTTGTGTCACGATCTGGTGGGCTCTTTCAACAGTTATCCTTCCCTTCTCAACCTCCAAATTAAGGAAGTTGACAATTTCGAAGAACTCCACTGGCTACTCACCTTCCATCCCTTCCGGTATGCCAACAATGTGCAGTTCTTTCTTCTGCCAGAGATTGTCTACCAGTTCCAATAGACCACGGCTCTGTGTTTCCAGGGCTTCAATCCAGTCCTTGGAGGAATCAGTCTCTGCATCTACCCCTGCACCCCAGTGCTCAAGCTCATCAGTCCTTTTTCCAAGGTCTTGCAGCGTAGCACATACAGGAGCCAGTTTCTCTTCGATTTTTTTTCCTCGATCTGCTTCCCCAGGACCTCGTGAGATTTGGCCAGCTCCTCAGCCCGCTGTCTCAGTAGGTTTGATCGTGGCCCTGGCCCCGGGTGAGCTTCCTCCTTTTCTCAGCATTTTCCAGCTGCAAGCACAAAGGTGAATCAATTTTTTGGGGTTTTTAACCCCTTTACTGTGTTTTTATTCACTGTAAAGTCAATGAGACAGGTTCTAGCTCTGTCAGGTCGGTGTTGCAGTGCGGGGCTTCGCAAACGCGAGCTTTTGTTTAAAAAAGAGGATAGTTCTGTTAATATCAGGCACAATGAAGCATCAGCTTTGAGGGTAGTTTTATGATATTGAAGCATTTGTAATTAGGAGGAGGATCTAGAAATACTGCATAGTTTCTCAATTTGAGCTGTAATTTGAACATGGTATCGCATTTAAATCAACCATTATCACAGCCTCCTCAAACAAATTCCTTGAACTCACCCAACCTTGGCAACTATCATCCCACCTTCTATCTCCCATTCCCCTCCAGAACCTTTGTGATCACTGAAATTTTTTGTCATCTTTCATCAGGCTTCATGCTTGAGTCACTCCAATCATCCCATTTCTCAGTATTAAATGACTCTCAGTCACAAATGACAAAAGAAGACTTTCCCTCTTGTCTTTCTCAATCTGTAGGGTTTCAAATGGTTGACCGTACAATGTTACAATTCTCTCTTCTGTCATCCAACAAAGTGGGAGTCCACTCACCTAGTTCCATTCTTATCTATGATTTGCCAGTTAATCACTTGTAATTTCACTGTTACCTCCCCCCCCCCCCCCCCCCCCCCACCCCCCCCACCGAGCCACAAGGACCTGTATGTTTGCATTTATATGCTGTGCCTCAGCAAACTCATTCAAAAGCATGATGTTAGTTTTCACACGTACACTGACAGCACTCAGCTCTACCTCACCATCATCTCTCACAATTCCTTCACTCCCTCTAAATTGTCAGACTATTGATCCAGTGCCCAATAGGATAATTTTTTTTTCCAGCTATGGTTTGGAAAGGCTGAAGCTATAGTTGTTTTGCCAACAGTCCAAACTCCATTCCACAACTACCAGCCCTATCTTTCCTTGGCAACAGACCATTTAACCCTGGGATGAGCTTAAGATTGTCTGTTTTCGACTCCATAACATTACTTGAATTCATCCAACCTCAGCTCATATGTTGCTGAAACTGTTTTGTCTTTATTATCATGAGAACATGACTTTTGAGCACACTTTTGGTTGGTATTTTTACCCCCTGTAAACTTGTGATAAACCAAAACTCTGCTGCCTAGTTCTTAACATTCATCTATTACCCCTATATTTGCAGATCTATATTGGCTTTTCTTTGCTCCTACAAGGGATGTAGACATTACATGGCTTTGCTGCTCCCCACCTCTGTAATCTCCCCCACCATCATAATCCTCCAAAATATCTGTACTCATTTAATTCTGTTCTCTTAAGCATCCCCAACTTCAGTTGTTCTATCATCGGTGATCATGTCTTCAGCTATCGAAAAAGTCCGAAGATTCAGAAAGACTTCTGTACGCCTCTCTCATCCTTATCTTTCCTTTAAGCTACTCCTTAAAATTTGGCTTACTGTGATAATTTGCTGCTGACATAAATTTGACTTTACAAGGCATGGGAATCGACAGGATGACATTTCCTATTACCTGGGTGGAGATGTACCTGCCTTCAATGTCCACCCCTGTGTTTAGCAAGACTTGTGAGGTTAGTGGAGTTTGAGTTAGTGGTGTGCTCAACAAATCTTTCATGCTCTTCACCTTCCATAAGTGGTTAAAAATTCTAAGAAAAGGGTTCAAGATGGGGAAGAGGTGTACATGAGAGTGAGTTGGGGGCGTGGTGGGGAGCAGAGGTGGTGGTGGTTGGAGAAGAGTTGTACCCACCCCAAAGAAAACTGAAATTACTTCTATGGCTCTTTACAAAGGGTGCTGATGCAATCCTGGCTTCAATCCCCGATGTGTCCACAATCCATGATGTGTCCCAGCAATCTATTTTCATTACCTATGATCGACTGTAACCCTATAAAATCCCCAGAAATAGGAGGTGCACTGCTCAGAGTTCACTCCTGAAGTGATAACCATGAGACCACTGTCGTGAAAATTGATTCTTCTGACCCAATTTATGATTAGGTGGATTGATAAAAAGATCACTTGAGGAACTGCAGAAGTGGGCAGAACTGCAGATATTTTGGATTGCAGTACAATTCCTATCAATCCTTTGTCTCCATTTGCTTCTTTTTACCTTTTCCTCAGATATGACACTGAAACATTGATTTTTCTTAACATCCCAATGCTAGTGGGATTATAAAAAGTAAGGTTTCAAACTTCAATTATAGCCTCAACTTTAATCCATTCAATCCTGATTGTAGTGGAGCTGGGGCAGGTTCAGATGACCAATCTGCTTTCATAAGGCTATGTGTCTCACATTGTAACTTCATTTTAAATACAACGGGATACCTGGCATCAAATGAAGATGAGAATGATTGATTGTGTCGAGAGGTAAGTGCTTTTCCATCACTGCTTGTGGATTAGTGGGAGCAGCAATACGTTTCCTTAACTAGTCCTGAAGCTAACTTGGTTTCTTTCCTGTGATTGACCCTCCACTGTATTATTTGACCCACTCAAAAATTTACTGACCCGGCCACATGACCATTGACCCTCCAACTCTGCCCCAACACCTGCTATAAGCCCCATTTTACAATTTCCACTCAGTAGCAGGAAAATATGTGAGTTTGGGATGATAAAGTGGGCAGATTCTTTGCCTGACATGGAGTTGAATTTGTTAATCTGGCTGGTTCCAGGCAAGAAACCTGAAACAGTATGGATACTACAAAGGGATTGTTGGTGGTGCTGCTGGTGGTGGTGCTGGTGGTGATGCACTGAGAGAAAGATTCACTGAGATCCTTGTAGAGAGAGGAGTTGAACCTCTTCAAGGTAGAAATCCTTGGAAGAGACTTCACAGTCAAGTTATAATCAACTGGGAGAAAGTGAGGATAACAGATGCTGGAGAGAAGAGTCGAAGAGTGTGTGCTGGAAAAGGATAGCCGGTCAGGCAGCATTCAAGGAGCAGGAGAATTGCTGTTTAGAACATATGCTCTTCATCAGGAAGAGCTTGGGCAGCCAATGGGAATTGAATAGACTCTCATATTGGCACAACACAATGAAATTAAATCTTTCTCTACTTTGTCCAAAAATGAGGTTTAATCTATTTTTGGAAGAAAATCTTATACCACACCAATGCCTTTACAGTATTACTTCTGTTTTTCATATCCATCATCCTTGTTGACTATCAAAATTGAACAGCAACAGAAATCTTGACATTATCCTTTCTATTGGCTATACTGTATTTGTCAAATTGCTTCAGATCTAACTGGAGCAGGCTCATGAGGTATTTGAATATGTTAAGCTATTTACATTTTGAATACTAATTATTCACTCGCTTTTCCCACATCTCTGTACACACCCAGTCACATGTACTTGCTGAATCATATCTACCCACACAATGGGCAAATTGTGTTCTTGATTTATGATGGTGTAGTAGTCACTTGGCACCAGCGTTTCTACAATGTATGCACTCAGAATTCAGAGTATACCAATTCCTTTTGGCTTACAATTCACAAGTAATTATGAGTAATCAAAAATTTGCAGAAAATGACTTTTTGTTTCTTTGCATGTCATACTGCTGTTTTCAATCTGGACATTTTGTCTGATACCTTAAGCATTATTCCTTTAAATCTTCTATGAATTGCAATTATGAAGCAGTTAAATGCTTGAAGTAGCACTTGCAAGATAAAACTTATTGATGCTTCTACGAGCAACAAATTGGATTTAAACAGAACTTGTATCACAGAAAAAATTCTAAAGGGGAGAAACAGATGCCTGGGCAAGAGCTAAGGGAGATAACAAAAACAGCAAGATGGACAATATCCAGCTTGGAGTGATAAATGACAAGTAGCATTCATGCCACACAAGAGTCAGGCAATGACCATTTTCAACATGAGAATTAATGATTCCCATTTGGCATATAATAGCTGTACCATCACTGCATCTCCTGCAGTTAACATCTTGCAGGTTACCATTGACCAGACACTGAACTAGATCAGTCATACAAATACTATAGCTACGACAGCAGTCAGAGACTCGGAATTTTGTAGCAGGTTACTCACCTTCTATTTTCTCAATGCCTTTCCACAATCTACAAGGCACAAGTCAGGAATGTATTGGAATTCTGAAATACAATAAAGAACTGCGGATACTGGCGATGTGAAACAAACAAACAGCTTGTTGATAGCACAGCTACCTGACAGCACCAGGGACCTGGGTTTGATTCCAGCCTTGGGTGACAGTCTGTGTGGAGTTTGCACATTCTTCATATCTGCTGGGTTATCTGCAGGCTGCTCTGGTTTTCTTCCACAGTCCATGGTGTGCAGGTTAGGTGGATTGGCCACGCTAAATTGCTCAATAGTGTGCAGGGATGTATAGGTGAGGTGGATTAGCCATGGGAAATGTGGGGTTATGGTGATAGGGTGAGCTTCTGGGTGGGGGTACCCTTCAGAAGGTTGGTGCAGACTTGATGGGCTAAGTGGCCTGTTTCCACAGTGTAGGGATTCTGGCTAATCCAACATCCCATTTCCTGCATTTTCCCCATAATTCTTGATTAAAAATCTCTCAGCTGTAAATATACACAAGGATTTTGCTCTCAGTGGCAAGGTGTTCCAAAGATTCTTAATCCTCAGAGGAGAAATTCTTTCTCATCTCATCTTAAAATGGAATCCCTTTATTCTGAAACTATGCCTTCTGGTTCTAGACTCTCTGAAAAGGGGAAGCATCCAGTGGTCATGTGTATGCTTGGTGCTGATTAGTGGTCATCTTTCAAAATTCCATAGACTTTGGAGCGTTTCTTGCAGATAGATTCTTGAGTATCAAGCGTTATGGGGAGAAAGTTGGAGAATGAGGTTGAGAAATTAATCAGCCATGACTGAATGGCGGAGCAGACCCACCTAATTTCTGCTCTTATGGTCTTATTAGAAAGTGGCAAGTGTAAACAGTTCATAAGAAGGGAGGACAAAAGTACATGGGGAGCTGCAGAGCTTTTAACTGGATGACAGCCATTGGAAAAATGCTAAACTTAATAATAAAGGATGCAATAGAATTCTTAGAAAATAATGTTAAAATTGGAAATTATCAACATGGAGTTATGGAAAGTGAAATCATACTAAACAAATCTGTTGGGAATTGTTGGGGATGGAACTAGCTGAATAGATAAGGGGGAAAGTCAATGAATGTGTTATAAAGTGCTTAGATTTTGATGAGAATTCACATACAAGGTTAGCAAACATAACTGCAGCACTTGCATTAGTGTTAATATGCCAGTATGGATTGAGAGCTGATTGCTTGCAGAAGATTGAAAAGAATCCATTTGTTCCTATTCTGAGTGTAAACTGGAGTACTGTAGGGATTGGTGCATGGGCATCCCTGCTTTTCATTATTTGTATCAATAACTTTGATGTGGGGATTAAATGTGATATTTCCAAGTTTGAAGATGAGACAAAACTTAGTAGGAGTGTGAGTTTTTAAGGAGGCTACAAACATAATCTCTCCAGAACAACATGAATTAAGTGAACAGGCAAAACTTTGGCAGATAGTGTATAACAACAAAATGTGAGATTATCTACTTTGGTGGGAAAAACAAAAATACAGAATATTTTAAAATGGTGAGATAATGAGGGATTATTATCCTTGAAAGGGTGTTGTCATTCTAATAGAATGCACTTCTGAATTTTTTGAAAATCAATTTCTTCAAAGTTTTCAATTTAGCAACTCTCTCAGAAAATTTGAAAATGAAGCATTTTGCCCCAACTTTTCTGATGTGACATCAGAAGCAGGTGAATGATTTAAAAAAATTATGAACTTACCTGCAGAACATTTCTTCTGGTCCCTAGGACTTTTATTGCGTGACATCTCAGGTTTTCTCTCGTAGCCTACAAACAGAAGACACTAGCAACAAATGATGTCATTGGAAGATGAGGGCAGCATTTCTACTCTAGGTAAATAATCTGATTTGAATGACAGAGATACTGAGGTAAGAAGATAGTTTACCTTAAATATTCATTCCAAAGATTAAATATAACTAATCTGAGAATAGTTAAAGTTCAACTATTAAATGTCACTTTTTTGAGCTTAGTGATTTTAATGACAAGGTATGCATATCATAATAATTAAAGACAAATGTCACAATATTATTGCTAACTTAATTGGCTCTTCACATTAATTTGTAAAGGGTAAGGTTTTTAAATGATTATCTTCTAATTTAATTTGTTCTTTGCATGCATTTAAAAGAAAATAATGATCTGGTGAAAAAGTTCACGACACATCTTCCATTGCAGAATATGGAAGATATACAGGACAAGAGATCATAATACAAAGTCTTTGCCAAAGTTTATTTATTTTTAGCCAGGTAGAATTAAAGTAAAATACAATTTTGGGAGCCTAAATTCCAGATCAACAAGGAAAGTTAATGGGAGTGTCCCTAGTCCTGGATTGGGAGGATTGGAATACTGCATGCAATTCTGGTGTCACTGTTATCGGAAGGATGTTGTGAAACTTAAAAGGGTTCAGAAAAGATTTACAAGGATGTTGCCAGGGTTGGAGGGTTTATGCTAAACAAAAAGGCTATTTTCCTTGGAGCACCAGAGGCTGAGAGGTGACCTTTTCGAGGTTTATAAAATCATGAGGCGCAAAGACAAGGTGAACAGCCAAGGTCTTTCCCTGGGTTGGGGAGTCCAGGTTTAAGGTGAGAGGAGAAAGATTTAAAAGGAACCTGAGGGGCAACATCTCCAAGCAGAGTGTGGTGCGTATATAGAATGATCGGCCAGTGGAAGTTATGTTACAATAACAATATACCCATTTGGAAGGGTATATGAATAGGAATGATTTAGAGGAATATGGGCCAAATGCTGGCAATGGGACTAGATTACTTAAGGATATTTGCTTGGCATAGATGAATTGGACCGAAGGGTCTGTTTCTGTGCTATACGTCTCTATGACTCTATAAGTCCCACCTGCACTAGAGGTGTATAATAACATCTCTGAACAGGAACCTCAACTGATAATGTATCTGCATTGCCTACAGTTTCTGAATGATCTGGAAGTGCATGGCCAAGTCAGAGGTGAGCACATCACAGCAAAATGATGTTCTGCCTGCAGTGCAAGAGGGAGGAGTGCTCAGAGGCCAGTAGACCTGCCTCTGACAATGGTACAGACATTGATTTCTTCAGGACTGTGCAGCATGTGATGCTGAAATTGCTGCAATGGAAGATCCTCTTGAATCAGGGAGACGAGACTGTCTATGACACTAGGCAGGTAAAAACAATGACTGCAGATGCTGAAAACCAGATTCTGGATTAGAGTGGTGCTGGAAAAGCACAGCAGATCAGGCAGCATCCGAGGAGCAGGAAAATCGACGTTTCAGGATTCCTTATCAAGGGCTTTTGTCCGAAACATCGATTTTTATGACACTAGGCAGCACAATGTCAACATCTCCGCGAGAGCCAATAATGAGGGTCTTCAGGATGATGCAGCATAGGATGGGTGGCACAGTGACTCAGTGGTTAGCACTGCTGCCTCATAGCGCCAGGGATCTGGGTTCAATTCTAGCTTCGGGTGACTGTCCATGTGAAGTTTGCACATTCTCCTTGTGTCTGCATGGGCTTCCTCCAGGTGTTCCAGTTTCCTCCCACAGTCCAAAGACGCACAGGTTGGGTGAATTGGTCATGCTAAATTGTCCACAGTATTCAGTGATGTCTAGGTTAGGTGCATTAGTCAGGGAAAATGTGGGGTAATGGCTTAAGGTGGGATACTCTTTGGAGGGGCAGTGTGGGATAAAGGGCCTGTTTCCACACTGTAGGAATTCTAATTCCTCATGTGTCACACTTATAGAATGTGGAAAAAGCTGTGGACCTTTCAGCCTCATTTCTGAAATTTGTTAATGATGTGAATGGATCTGATGCAGTCCATCCAAATTCTGGCAGGATTATTTGAACAAAGTAATAGGCAGCAGTATCAGTTTCTGAGCCAGTTTGTGGAGCAAAACTGCACTTCCGAGGCAGCTTTTGTACTAAGTCCAGAAATAGATTCCTGCTGGGATTGCAGCAGTTGGTCAGAACAACCTCTTGCAGTCATTGACCAGCTGCAGCACAGAGCAGGGATGTCTGGTGCCAAGCTTGCATTCAAGGTTGAGGACAGCTCCTCACAAAGAAGGGGAAGACAAGGAAGGAATGAGGAGCCATATCAGTAATAACATTCCCCCATCATAATCCTCCTGCAACAGATCCCCTGCATAGTTATTGTTACATGGGGGATATTGTACTTATTTTCATATTGTCTTTGATGTTGAAATGCATCTTTCACTGCACATACAGTGCAGTAATTTTTAGTTCCATTGTTCACTTTCTTGAAGGCACTAGTTATTAAGGAATACTTCAAAATCTTGCTCTGCACTGTGTCACATCACTTCCGTTTGCTTTTATACGTTATCTGCTGTTGGTTTAAAATAATTTTGCAGCGCTTTCTTTACGTCATGACAATTGAAATGTTAGTACAAAGATATGTCATTATTTGCTACAGTCTAATAAATATTTTTATTCAGCTACAATACCATCAAATAATTACAAATAAACACTTCAAATTCATCAAAAGATCACACTATAACCTGTGAAAACTGTTCTTTTTGTAAATAATAGTAATTTGCTTATATATTTATCAACTTTCCTTATCTTTCTGGGAGGGTGGGAGATACAACAGTCTGATAGATTTAACGAACAAAAATGGTCATAACCAGGTGATCCTTTGCTTCCCTGGCAGTGACAGATTCTTGATCTGCCCCACATTCTCAAGAGGCATATCTGCATCAGGCTCCAAGTGATGTTCATTTATTTTGTTCATTTGCTATGCTGTTTTCTCTCCTGGGTCAAGGGTGAGTACTTCATGGATTGCAAAACTGTGCAATGCACAGCAGGTAACTACAATCTTGGTCACTGTCACAGGTGAGTAAAGTAAGTTGCCACCTGACCTGCCTTAAGTGGCAGAAGTGTGACTTCAATGCTGCACTGTCTTGTCTACCATTTGGTATGTTGCTGTGTTAGTAATATTATATTATTCTGTGCATCAGCAGTGGTGGTATGAGTCATGTATTCAATGCTTACCCTGAATCACGCAGAAGCGCTGTATCTTCACACATGTAATTGATCATTTTATAGGACTGTCCTTTGTTGACGTCTGTGTCTGGTGCTATCAAGAAAGCAATATCATTCTGATCATTGAAACTTCAATAATGTGAAGAAGTCATCACACAAGCCGACAGATGATGGTATCCAAGTGTCGAGGCTTTTGTTAAAACCTATTCAAAAAGTGTGATATAACATTAGATTCAATGTCTATCTCAGTAATTCAACTGCACATTCACTTCAGGCTTCAGGCCTATTACCACTTCTTTGAAGCTTTCTTTTAAAAGTTTTTGTCAATATGTATTTGGAACAGACTATTAAAAGTAATGCACTAGAAATTCACATCAACCCATGCTGCCTTGCAGAGCACACAGGACCTGCGTAAGAGCTGAAGGCCTGTGAAGGTCACAGATAATCTGATTGTCTTAGAATGTTACAAAATCCCTGACATTTTCATTTTTCAAACACACTTCAGACCACTTAAACAGCTTTTAACTTTGCCTTAGATAAGAATAACACAGACAGTATCAACATCGATAGAAAATTGGATGAGTGACAGGAAACAGAGAGTAATGGTCAATAGCTATTTTTCAGACTCGGGGAAGGTTTGTAGTGGAGGTTCCCAGAGATCCTTCCTTTTCCTAATGAGCGACAGCTACCCTCAGTTTTTGGGGGAAGAATTCAGGAACTTTGCAAAGGATTGGGAAATTCATCACTACATATCTCCCCACTACCTCCTGTTAAATGGAGAGGTTGAGGCTGTGCTGAAAATTGCCAAGTGAATCAAAACAATTCAGCACTGATGTGTGCAAAGAAATCAGAGTAGTATAATACACCTACAGAAGGTGTGAAATGTTGTCCAATTATGTTGCACCCAGACTACTTTTCCAACATTTAAAAGAAAGTCACTGAAACTAGAAATGGTAACAGGAATGAGTGATGGAGTCTCAAAACTAGATGACAGAAAACCACATTCCACAATGATAAAGCTGCCAAGTGAAAGGCAGAAAGCTGGAGTGTGCAAATATTTCACTCAACAAAAGTCAAGCCACAAACGACCCGTGTTGTCATCTCACTCATAGACAGTGAAAGTGAACAATCTGATCTATTGTTGAAACTGCAGAAATCAATCTGCAACCAGAGAAAATGCTCTTTCATAACTAACAGCTGATGAGGAAGATTTAATTTCACCAACTGAATAAGGAACTGAATGATCACCAGTCCCAGAGGTCAACCATTTCCCCAACAAATGCATCTGATCAGCAGCAACATTTGCCACAGCAGTAATATACCCTAGAGAAGCAGTGTCACCCAAGGGACAGCCAGTACATAACCATTATAATTAGAAGACCAGGATACTTTGAATATCGTTTGTTTTGTGTGTGTGTAGAGACATATAAAAATGGAATAATCCCAAAAGACTGTACATTCACATATACAAAATATCCATATGGATTAGGCGTACTGAGTAATTTTCACATGATAGGGCAGGGAATTTGTTTTATATACCATGGAGAATGCTCAGATAAATACCTTTTTACACTGGTTTGCCAGACTTATTATCTTGATGTAATTTCACACACAACATGAAATATCTGTGGCATATGGGAGAAGGTTGGTGGCTTATATTAAACACACATGAAAAGGATGTTGCCCCTTGTAGAAGAATCAAGGGCCAAATGGCATAAATGTACCACCCTTTATTCTGGGATTAAGACAGATGAGGAGGAATTTCTTCCTTCAGAGGGTTGTGAATCTGTTGAATTCTTTATCAAAGAGAATTGTTGAGGCTGGGTCATTAGCTATATTCAAGGCTGAGACAGGCAGATTCTTAATCAGTAGGCAAATGAAGGATTAGGGACAAAAAGCCTAAGAGTGGAGATGATGATTATCAGATCAGCCATGATCTCTCTGAATGGCAGAGCAGATTCAGTGGGCTGAATGGTCTATTTCTGCTTGTATATCTATTGCCTTACTGCGACCCCAATCCCATGCATTTGCACCTACCTCTAGCTTCATAGTGAACCCTGCAGTAGATGGAGAAGAAAAATTTACTTATTTAAATTAGGCGCCTGCAGTGCCTGGAACACTGCTTTAAACCAACACGTAACAGTCAGGTCTCTCAAACAAAATAGTGGCATAAGCTGCTGGCTCCAGAAAATAAACGCTTCTTGTAAACTTCACATGGCTCAGAATGAGCAGGAGTATCCTCATGTGCTCCTAAGAAATGCTTCTGTCTTAGATGTAGGTTTGCTCGCTGAGCTGAAAGGTTCACATCTAGATGTTTTGTCACCCTACTAGGTAATATCTTCAGTGGGCCTCAGGCAAAGCACTGCTGAAAATTCCTGCTTTCTATTTATATGTCCAACTTGATGTGTTTGTTGTGAGACCCCATCGACTTAGACCCCATCTACAACCCCCTGAGAAAAGGACAGGAAGTGACTTCATCACTGGAAACGACATCACTAACCCAAAGAAACCCAAACATATAAATAGAAAGCAGGAATTTTCAGCAGTGCTTTGCCTGAGGCCCACTGAAGATGTTATCTAGTAGGGTGACATAATGCCTGAAAATGAATCTTCCAACTCATCGAGCAAATCTACATCCAAAACCTCAACTTGAGCTACAAATCTTCTCAAAACTCACTAAAATGCTTCTGTCATTTGTGGCTTTTCTCTAGTTGCTGTGAACAGGATCTCCCTTCCCACATAAAACCCAATCTGATATTACTGTCCTTCCAATTGCTGGGAAACCACACCAAGGGACTGAAGCTTCAGCCTCCTGTTGCTAAAGATTTTTCTGGCTGGTGTCAACCAGATTGTCAATTTACCCAACTGATAGGCAAGAAGTAGAAGGGAAAACCATTACAATGTGGGACTGCCATAAATTCATGTCCCCAGCCTTGCATTAGATTTTCCCCACACTGCCACTCTCCCCAGCTCCAGGTAAATAGCAGAGTCAAAGATATATACAGCATGGAAACAGACCCTTCAGTCCAGCTTGACAGTACAAGTGGATATCTTAAACTAGTTCCTTTGGCAGCAGCTGGCCCATATCCCTCTAAACCCTTCCTATTCATGTACCCATCTAGATGTCTTTTAAATGTTGTAATTGTACCAGTCTTCACCTCTTCCTCCGGCAGCTTAATCCATGTACACACCACTCTTAGGTCTCTTTCTCCCCCTCTCACGTTAAACCTATGCCCTCTAGTTTTGGATTCTCCTATCTTGGGAAAAAGACCCTATCCATGCCCTTCATGATGTTATAAACTTCTTTAAGGTCACTTCTCAGCTTCCAAGCTCCAAGGAAAACAGCTCCAACCTATTCAATCTTTCCCTGTAGCTCAAACCAACCAATCCTGGCAATATCCTTGTAAATCTTTTCTCAACCTTTTCAAGTTTAACAGCTTCTTTCTGATAGCAGCGAGATCAGAATTGCATGCAATATTTTAACCAATGTCCTGTACAACTCAACATAATGTCCTAGCTCCTATATCTAATGCACTGACCAATGATGGCAAGTGTGCCAAATGCCATCATCACTATCCTGTTTAGCTGTGACTTCCCTTTCAAGGAACTATGGACTTGCACCCCTAGGTCTATTTGTTTGCCAGGACTTGACCATTAACTGTTTAAGTCCTGCCCTGGTTTGCCTTACCAAAATGCAACACCTCATATTTATCTAAATTAAACTCCATCTACAACTCTTTGGCCCATTGGCCATCTGATCATGGTTCCATTGTACTCTGAGGGACATTCTTCACTGACCACTACACCACCAATTTTGGTGTCATCTGCAAACTTACTGAACATATCTCCTATGGTGACATCCAAATCGTTTACATAAATGATGAAAAGCATTATTCCAGCACTGAATCTTGTAGCACATTACTAGTCACAGGTCTTCAGCCTGAAAAACAGCCCTCCACCACCATCCTCTGTCTCCTACCTTCAACTGATTTTTTATCCTATTGGCTAGTTCTCCCTGGATTCCATGTGATCTAACCTTGCTAACCAGTCCACCATGAGGAACCTTGTCAAATGCCTTCCTGAAGTCCATACAGATCACAACCACCATTCTGTTTTTAATCTTCTTTGTCACTTCTTTAAAAGACTCAATCAAGTTAGTAAGATATGATCTCCCACAACAAA
The DNA here is from genome assembly GCF_047496795.1 of Chiloscyllium punctatum. Classification (NCBI taxonomy): domain Eukaryota; kingdom Metazoa; phylum Chordata; class Chondrichthyes; order Orectolobiformes; family Hemiscylliidae; genus Chiloscyllium; species Chiloscyllium punctatum. The sequence continues at coordinate 30,519,985 of NC_092764.1, forward strand.
GCCTTGTTGACTATCCCTAATCCATTCTTGCCTTTCCAAATGCATGTAAACTCTGTCCCTCAGACCCCCCTCCAACAACTTACCCGCCACTGACGTCAGGCTCACTGGTCTATAATGAAAACAGAAATCTCTGGAAAAGTGCAACAGGTCTGGCAACATAGAGTAATAGAAATGTACAGCATGGAAACAGACCCTTTGGTCCAATCCGTCCATGCTGACCAGATATCCCAACCCAATCTAGTCCCATCTGCCAGCACCCAGCCCATATCCCTCCAAACCCTTCCTATTCATATACCCATCCAGATGCCTCTTAAATGTTGCAATTGTACCAGCCTCCACCACTTCCTCTGGCAGCTCATTCCATATATGTACCACCCTCTGTGTGAAAATGTTGCCCCTTAGGTCTCTTTTATATCTTTCCCCTCTCACCCTAAACCTATGCCCTCTAGTTCTGGACTCTCCCACCCCAGAGAAAAGACTTTGTCTATTTATCCTAACCATGCCTCACATAATTTTGTAAACCTCTATAAGGTCACCCCTCAGCCTCTGACGCTCCAGGGAAAACAGTCCCAGCCTGTTCAGCCTCTCCCTATAGCTCAAATCCTCCAACCTTGGCAACATCCTTGTAAATCTTTTCTGAACCCTTTCATGTTTCACAACATCTTTCCGATAGGAAGGAGACCAGAATTGCATGCAATATTCCAACAGTGGCCTAACCAATGTCCTGTACAGCTGCAACATGACCTCCCAACTCCTGTACTCAATACTCTGACCAATAAAGGAAATCATACCAAACGCCTTCTTTACTATCCTTGAAAGTAGAGTATAGAAGGTGCTAGCTATGAAGAGAGGTTGAGTAGGTTAGGTTTGTTTTCATTAGAAAAAAGGGGATTGAGGGGGGACCTGATTGAGATTTACAAAATCATGAAAGTTATAGACAGGATAGATAGAGATAAGCTTTTTCTCAGGAGTGAAGGATTCAATAACGAGAGGTCACACTTACAAAGTGAGAGGTGAAAAGTTTAAGGGAATACATGCGGCAAGTACTTCACACAGAGGGTGGTAGGTGCCTGGAATGTGTTGCCAGCAGAGGTGGTTGAGGCAGGCACGGTAGATTCATTTAAGATGCGTCTGGACAGATGCATGAGTAGGTGGGAGCTTTCAAGGAGCTATGAACCTGCACTCCAAGGTCTCTTTGTTCAGCAACACTCCCTAGGACCTTACCATGAAGTGTATAAGTCCTGCTAAGATTTGCTTTCCCAAAGTGCAGCACCTCGCATTTATCTGAATTGAACTCCATCTGTCACTTCTCAGCCCATTGGCCCATTCGATCAAGATCGTGTTGTAATCTGAGGTAACCTTTTTCGCTGTCCACTACACCTCCAAATTTGGTGTCATTTGCAAACTTACTAACTGTACCTCTTATGTTCGCATTCAAATCATTTATGTAAATGACGAAAAGTAGTGGACCCAGCACCGATCCTTGTAGCACTCCACTGGTCACAGGCCTCCAGTCTGAAAAACAACCTTCCACCGCCACCCTCTGTCTTCTACCTTTGAGCCAGTTCTGTATCCAAATGGCTAGTTCTCCCTGTATTCCATGAGATCTAACCTTGCAAAACAGTCTCCCATGGGGAACCTTGTTGAACAGCTGTGAAGAGAAATCAGAGTTAATGTTTTGGGTCCAGTGACCCTTCTTCACAACCAGTCTATTGTTCCCTAACTTTTCTTTACCATTTTTCTTAAATAATGGCACCACATTAGTTACCTTCTACTCTTCTGGCACCACACCTGTGGCTATTGATGATATAAATATCTTAGTAAGGGGCCCAGCAATTTCTTCCCTTGCTTCCCACAAAGTTCGGGGATGCACCTGATCAGATCCAAGGATTTATGTAAGTTAATGCATTTTAAGATATCCAGCACCTCCTCTTCTGAAATATGGGCAGTTTTCAAGATATCACTACGTATTTCCCCAAGTTCCCTAGCTTCCATGTCCTTCTCGCAATAAATACTGACACAAATTCGTTTACCATTTCACAATCTCCTGTGGTTCCACACATGGATGGCATGGTTGATCTTTAAGGAGCCTTATTCTCTCACTAGTTTTCTTTTGCCCTTAATGTATTTGTAGAATCTCTTTGGGTTCTTGTTAACCTTATTTGCCAAAGCTATTTCACATTCCCTTTTTGCCCTCTTAAGTATACTCCTACTGTTATATACTACTCTCGGGATGCACTTGATCCCAGCTGTCTATACCTGCTATATGCCTCCTCCTTTTGCTTGACCAGGCCCTCAATTTTTCTAGAAGAGCAAAGAAAATTTACAGCCCAGGAACAGGCCCTTTGGCCCTCCAAGCCTGAGCCGATCCAAATCCAAATCCAAATCCAAATCCAAGCCTGTCGCCCAATTCCTAAGCATCTGTATCCCTTTGCTCCCCACCTACTCATGCATCTGTCCAGACGCATCTTAAATGAATCTACCGTGCCTGCCTCTACCACCTCTGCTGGCAACACATTCCAGGCACCTACCACCCTCTGTGTGAAGTACTTGCCGCATGTATTCCCTTAAACTTTTCACCTCTCACTTTGAAAGTGTGACCGCTCGTTATTGAATCCTTCATTCCTGAGAAAAAGCTTATCTCTATCTATCCTGTCTATAACTTTCATGATTTTGTAAATCTCAATCAGGTCCCCCCTCAATCCCCTTTTTTCTAATGAAAACAAACCTAACCTACTCAACCTCTCTTCATAGCTAGCACCTTCTATACCAGGCAACATCCTCGTAAACCTTATCTGCACCCTCTCCAAAGCATCCACATCCTTTTGGTAATGTGGCGACGAGAACTGTACACAGTATTCCAAATGCAGCTGAACCAACATCATGTACAATTTTAACATGACCTGTCTGCTCTTATAATTAATACCCTGTCCAATGAAGGCAAGCATACCATATGCCTTCTTGAATACTCTATCCATCTGTGCAGCAGCCTTCATGGTCTATGATGTGGAGGTGCTGGTGTCAGACTGGGGTGGACAAAGTTAAAAACCACTGGTCCTGTTGGACTATAACTTGGTGTTGTGTGATTCTTAACTCAATTTTTCTCATCTTTTAGCATTCCCTACACCTACCAGACTTGCCCTTCATACTAACAGGAATGTACTGTCTCTGAACTCTTGTTATCAAATTTTTACAGGCCTCCCACTTTCCAACTGTCCCTATATCTGCAAACAGCCTCTCCCAGTCAACTTTTGAAAGTTCCTGCGTATTACCATCAAAATTGGCCTTACTCCAATTTAGAACTTTAACTTTCAGATCAGGCCTATCCTTTTCCATAACTATCTTAAAATTAGTAGAGCGTAGAAACCTCTTCTTTTCACTGTAAACTTTTTATCTATGACCATATAGATTTGTGTCAGGAATCTATGAGTATGGATTCACTCCAAACCTTTGTAGAGAATTAGATGATTTCCTATGAGTGGCTATGATTTCTGCATAGAATCATGAATTAGTACAGCAGATAAGGAGATAATTTGGTCAATTGAGTCCATACTGGCTCTCCTATGAACAATCTAATCAACCTGATGAATCCAAAAAATCCATTCTGTGATCTATCCCCACAGTCCCTTAAACTTATTTCCCTCAATTTCCTTTCCTCTTCGTGCTATAGAAAGGGAATTCCATGTCAATTCCACACACTGTGTAAAGAAGGCTCCTACATCTGGTGTTTCTGAGCAAGTTTCCTTGTTTCTCCATTGTTATGTCAAACCCTGGCACCACTGCACGAATCTGATTAGATCTGGTTTTTTGTGGATGTCAGACTGTTGTGATTTAATAGAAGTTACTTGGTCACCCTTTGAAGTTTAGACAATTGCACAATTTTTTTTCCTTTCAACTGCTCCTGAGGACTTTTCAGTCTCTCTTGCAGGGGATTTCATAACATCAAGAGAATCAACAAGTAACTTTCTTGGTAATAAGAGAAAGGAAAGCCGTGCTTCTGTGATTAAAGTTAACGTGCATTTGACAAAAGGAATTTGGGGTGCTTTGTGACAGACTGTAATGGAGTCACTGAATTAGACAGGATACTTAAACTATCCCACTAGTTTGGCTCTTAATGTAACCTTGGGGTTCCTATACCTTAAGCTGTCTAAGTCTGCCTCATCACACATGTTTCAATACAGAATTGCTTGTCCTAGTTGGCTCTATCACAAGCTGCTCCAAAAAAAGTAATCTCATTTCACAAATTTCTTTTCTTGGAATCTGCTACCAAACTGATTTCCCAGTCCATCCATATATTGAAGTCCTCCACAACTATTATAATCGTGCCTTTCTGACATGCCTTTTCTATATTCTGATTTATTTTCTTTGCCACATCCTGATTACTGCAAGGTTGCCTGAATATAACTCCCATCAGGATCCTTTCTCCTTTGTAGCTCCTTAACTCTACCCACACTGATTCTACATTTGCTGACTCGATATCATTTCCTGCATGGATTTAATTTAATTTCTTACTAAAAAGGCAACCTTGTCCCCTCTTACCATCAGTCTGTCCTCTTGGTAGGATGTGTATCCTTGGATATCCATGTGCCATCCCTAATTCCTTTGTAGCACATCTCTGTGATACCCACAACATCGTACCTGCTAATTTTAATCTCTGCTACAAGTTCATTTACCTTGTTTCATTTAATCACAACACCCTCAGTCCTGCATTGTCTGCTCCCATTTCTCATAGTTGTCACCTTATCTGCTGTGCCTGAAGTTAGATTCCTGACCCTTTCCATACTCTCCGTCCTATTACTTTTTCTGAAACTTAACCACCACTGAGCCCTCACTGCATGTAACATTTTCCATAGTTACTATACAACTGATCCTATCCACCTCTCCCCACCTCCCACCAACAATTTAGTTTAAAGCCCTCCATCCCAGTGGAGTAGCTCCCTCCTTCCCCAATAGGAATGGTGCCAATGTCCAATGAATTTAAATCTGTTTCTCTAATACCAATCTTCGAACTATGCGTTTACATCTTTGATCTTCTTGACTCTGCCAATTTGCTAGTGATTCAGGTAGTAATCCAGAGATTATTGCTTTTTTGGTTCTGCTTTCTAATTTAGCTCCACCTGCTCATAATTTCCTCAGCAGAACCTCTTTCCTCATTCTATCTATACTGTTGTTACCCAAGGGATCTTTCCCCTCCCATTCCAAGTTCCTCTGCAGCCCAAATGAGATAGGCTGAAGCTGAGCACCAGGCAGCCAATACAGACTTCAGGATTCTTGATCCTGGCCACAGAGAACAACATCCATTCCCCTGACTATACTATCCCCAATTACGATTAATGTATCTTTTCTCCCTCCTTTTGAATGGCTCCCTGTACTACAGTGCTATGGTCAGTTTGCTCATCCTCCCTACAGCTCTGATCTCATCCACACAACGAGCAAGAATCTCAAACCTGAGGACAAGGTCAAGGGCTGAGGCTCTTTTAGCACTACTTCCTGGTTCCTTCTGACTGCCTTGCTCATAGTCATATCTTCCAGTCCCTGACCACTGATCAAGTTGGACTAACGGCGTGACTTCCTCCTGAAATACAGGTAGCTCTCCCCCTCCCTGATGTATTTGAAGCTCAACTCCAGCTCACCATCTCTGAGCTGGAGTTTCTCAATCTACAGGTGTAGTCACTATGAATCACAATGGGGTCCACCATCTGACATATCATGCAGCTACAACATATCATCTCGCCTGACATCTCTATTGTAATGACTTAGTTCTTCATTTTAGTTCCTAAAAGTAGTGCACTGGTCTTTTAGGTTGTAATTTGTAAATATTCCCTAAATTCACCTTTAATCTAAAAGTAACCTGTAATAGAAAGTCAAATTACTGGCTTATCACCATTCAATTTCACTTTACCTGTGAAATCACTCTTGTGTGCTGGCCCCTAACAACTTAACCTGTTAAAAAAATCATAAACTACGAACCAGAAAAAAGTACCTCACTCACCCCTGCACCAATTTCCCACGTTCTCTCCAAATTTCCCAAACAATGTACTCACTCTAACTGTGCACTCTGGATCATATCTCTTCTTCTGAAGCTTCCATTAACATTGAATTACTAACTGGACAAGCAGTAAGAAATTTACCAATGCAATAGTAAACTACAGGTATCGCCCCAAAAGTTCACTTTATGCCACTTTGCTTTTACGAAAGATCTACATTAGTACCTGTTTGCACTAACCAAATTAAATCTGAAGAGGATTTTCGCTTTTACGAGAAAAGGTGACATTTTTCCCTTATAATTTAATGCTTCTTTGCTTTACGCCATTTCAGCTTACGAAAGGTTTCATAGGAATGCTCTACTTTCGCATCGTGGAGGATACCTATATATAATTTTATCTGGCCAGAACAGATGAGAAGCCATTGAGCTCAGCTGCATGCCCAGTTGAATATTTCATCAATTTCTCTTCTATTCGGTGAAGTCCTGCACTCGAGTTCCTATGTTGTCAAACAATCAGAAATTGGAGAAGTAATCCATCACAATGTATAATCTCTGAATACGTCTGCTTTGGATCTTTATGATCATCCATGGAAAAACTGGGAGCACTAAATCTCTAAAAGCTCTCCAGGTGACAGCAAGCAAGATATTCAGAGTTCCTTTTTTGGGATTAGCTAAAGCTGGATTTGTAAACTAAAACTGCATAAGATGCTTGAATAGCTGTAATTCAGTAAAGGTATAATTGGCTGAGCAGTCCATAATTAATATTTTGTCTGTGAGTTCTTATGGAGAGGCTTGGTTTTTTTTTTAAGACCATAAGAAGTAGGAACAGGAGTAGGCCATTCCCCTTGAGCCTGCTCCAACATGGCTGATTGGATACTCCTCACATCCACTTTCCTGTTCTTTCCACATTATCCTTGATTCCCCTTCTGAACAAGGATCTGCTGGAGCCATGAATATCCACAAGGACTCTGAACAACTCTCTGTAGCAAGGAGTTTCAAAGACACACAACCTTCTGAGAAAAGAAATTCCTCTTTGTCTCAGTCTTTAATTAGTACCCCTTTATTCTGATTCTATGCCCTTTGGTCCTAGGCTGTCCCATGAGGAAAAACGTCTTCTCAGAAGTTACTTTGTTAAGCCCCTTAGGAATTCCACATGTCCAGTGAGATCACCTCTCATTCTTCTAAACTCCAGGGAGTAGAATCCCAAACTGTGTAGCTTTTGTTCATTCATCCTCATGAACCTTCTCTGAAATGCCTTCAATGAAATGGTATGTTTCCTTCAGGGGACCAAAACTGCTCACATTACTCCAGATGTGGTCTCACCAGCACTTTGTACTGTTGCTGTAAGATTTCCCTACGCTTATACTCTAACCCCTTGAAATATGGGCCAACATTCCATTAGCCTTCCTGATTACCTGCTGCATCTGGATGCCAGCTTCCAGTGTTTCATATTCAAGTACCCCAAGCTCTTTCACATTGCAGCTTTCTGCAATTTTTCTGCATTTAAATAATATTCAGTTCTTTTGTCCCCTCCCTTCCAAAACAAACTTCACATTTTCCGCCATTATAATACATTTACCAACTTGTAACCCACTTGCTTAACCAATCAATATCTCCCTGTAAACTGTCTGTATCCCTCTCACAAACTGCCTTTCCACCTATATTTGTGTCAACTGCAAATTCGGTGACAGTAGATTCATTTACTTCGTCCAAGTCAATAATATTACAATATGTTGTAAACAGTTGGGGTCCAAGCACCAAAACCTGTGGAATTTCACTGGTCAGAGGCAGATGACTCCTGGGGTGTGGAGGGGTGGAATTTGGCCAGCAACAGAAAACAGCAGGCTTTGCCAAATCCATCATCCAGTTGAAGATGGTGGCCCACGTCCAAAACTACTAGTTGAATAAGATGCCATAGAACCCAAGAGTCATACAGTACCCTTTGGTCCAACTAGTCCATGCCAATCATAATTCCAAACTAAAATAATCCCACCTGTCTGTGCTTGGGCCATACCCCTCCAAACATTTCTTATTCATGTACTTATCTAAATGACTTGGAAACATTGTAACTGTACCTGCAACTGTACCTGAACACTTCCTCTGGAAATTCAGTCTACAAATGAATCACTCTCTGCGAAAAAAGTTGCCCCTCATGTCTTTTTCAGATCTCATCTTGAAAGTATGTCTCATAGTCTTGAAATCCCCCACCCTATTGAAAAGACATGTGCTATCCACCTTATCTATACTCATTTTGATTTTATAAACCTCCATAAGGTCTCTCCTCAACCTCCTATGCTCCAGTGAAAAAAGTCCTAGCCTGTCCAACCACTCCCTATAACTCAAACCCTCCATTCCCAGCAACATCCTGGTAAATATTTTCTGAACCCTCTCCAGCTTAACAACATTTTTGCTATAACAAGGTGACCAGAACTGGACTGAGTACTCCAATAGAGGCCTCACTAACGTGCTGTACAACCTCAACATGTTGTCCCAATTCCTATTCTCAAAGGCCCAATATTGAGGTAACATCAATGTCGATGTTGAGGCAGATTCAAAGAAAGATGAGGTCTTGGGAAAGAAACTGTGATCAAGGCTGGTGGGCCCCAGCTAACGGTGTGGAGAAGAGGGCTCTAAGTTTTAGTTGTACTTTATTGGGGAAGCGATGCAGCTCTTGCATTTGGGATGCTCTCTTATGAGGTCATAGTGTGACCACGAAAGACAGCAGCCTCCACATGGGAATCCATTAAGAGGCTGCCAGGGTTTACCTGATTATCTCCCCATGCAGTAGTATTCCTTTCAATGCCAGTAAAATGCTGGAGGGGCAGAAGATGGCCTTTTATTAGGGAACTGATTGTCTCATTTGGCTATCTGGTCAGCAGCTACTCTTCTCAGCTTCCCACCGTTAGCAAAGTGCCCTGGTGACAGGAACATGTCAGACTCCTTTGCCCAACATATTACATGCTCTCCCCATCTCTGTTCCATCCCTAAAGTACTGGGAAAATGGAGCTTAACTTCAACTCATTTTCTTTCTCACTCTATAAATGGGTCAGGTGAGCATTTCCAGCAACTTTTGCTAATACTTCAGATTTCCTGCATCTATAATATTTTGCATTTGCAGCAAATAACCTTCTTCACCATCCCCCACCTGTGACTCCTTATTCTGCTAAATGACAACATCACTTGATGTGGTTTCTAGGTCAAATACCAAATATGAAATGGTCTGAGTGTTCCCTATATATTAACCCTTGCAATGTACATTATAAAGACTGGGACAGATATCTTAAAGTTTATTAACAGCATCAGCTTCTTATAGTGCTATAGTTTCTCAGGCTTGCATAGTCTGCTTTCTGCATTTACTGCAAATGCATTAACTGCTACTATAAGTGAGGTGTGCACCTTGAGACTGGAGCGCCTCATGCTGTGATATAATTCAATTGTCTTAAAAGGTACATTGCCAGCTTGGTCTAGAATCTGTAATACATGACTGCTTTCCAAACACACAAATGCCTGTGCACCTTCAAATCACATTCTTCCACTCTAATAGAAATGGAAAAAGTTTGAGATACTCACAAGATTGGCAGCATCTTTCTGTTGGATGTAGCCATTAGTCCTGAATTTCATGGCTGCTCCCCCATATGGCAAGGTGTTCAGTTTTGACAGTCTATTAGGGGAACCAGTGGAGTAGGAGCAGAGATAGGGATTGCTTAAGGCTGCCATTATTATAGCTGCCATTTGAGAGACCTAACTCCAGCTTAGCAGAAATTACATTGCAAGAACTTGGAGTATTCGGAAAGCCACAGGCCTGGCTGCCTTCCATGCGTGTTCAGATGGACCCTCAATTAGGTTTGGCAACTGTCCCTTTTTGTCTTCAGGCCTTATGATGCCAGGAGGACCATCAACCCCAATTGCTAGATTGCTTGCTATTCACTCTTTCTGCCACCTGCATACGCTGATAGCATACATTTTGTACCATTTTGCCTTTCACAGGGAAATGGCTAGTTCCCAATCTGTATCTACCCCCATTCAACTGCTCTGCCTCAAACAGTGAATGCAGCCCTTGTGGCTTCTTGAAAATTCAAAATGTGACTTAAGCTCTCATTGTGCTCTTTAATGATATTAATTGACTAACTAAATAAATTGTGTGAGATCTCGAGGCCACATTGATGAAACTGTGAGAGCAACGTCAGGAAACTTGTACATAGCTCAGCACTGTTCTTTCAACCCATGCCCACTTCCGTTCCCACCCTGGTGAAACCTACAAATTCAACTCAAATCCATTCTGGCAAACCACTTCAACACCCTCAGGTCTCTATATTACTAAATTAGTGTTCTCATGTCATATATTGTACACTTTATAATTGTCAGGTTTATCCTAACTCCTAACAGCTGTCATAGAGTCATAGAGATGTACAGCACAGAAACAGACCCTTCGGTCCAATTTATCCATGCTGACCAGATATCCCAACCCAATCTAGTCCGACCAGCCAGCACCCGGCCCATATCCCTCCAAACCCTTCCTATTCAGATACCCATCCAATGCCTTTTAAATGTTGCAATTGTACTAGCCTCCACCACTTCCTCTGGCAACACATTCCTTACACCCCACACTCTGCCTAAAAGGTTGCTCCTTAGGTCCCTTTTATATCTTTCCCCTCTCACCCTAAACCCATGCCCTCTAGTTCTGGACTCCCCGACCCCAGGGAAAATACTTTGTCTACTTATCCTACCCATGTCCCTCATGATTTATAAACCTCTATAAGGTCACCCCTCAGCCTCCGATGCTCCAGGGAAAACAGCCCCAGCCTGTTCAGCCTCTCCCTGTACCTCAAATCCTCCAACTCTGGCAACATACTTGTAGATCTTTTCTGAACCCTTACAAGTTTCACAAGATCTTTCTAATAGGAAGGAGATCAGAATTGCATGCAACATTCCAACAGTGGCCGAACCAAAGTCCTGTACAGCCGCAACATGACCTCCCAACTTCTGTACTCAATACTCTGACCAATAAAGGAAAGCATACCAAAAGCCTTCTTCATGATCCTATCTACCTGCAACTCCACTTTCAAGGAGCTATGAACCTGTGAGCTTACCTGTGTATAAGTCCTGCTCAGATTTGCTTTCCCAAAATGCAACACTTCGCATTAACTCCTGTCAATGAAGCTTGAGGCCTTAAACTGAATGTTTATGCATTATAATTGTCTCCCTGTAGCATATTCAAAGCAAGTGCATTTCTAAGCTATTTTGATTGGAATCAGCTTCCTTTTAAGCTCGAATTTGACAGCTGCACTGGTCTCAGCAGCAGTTGTACTGTTCCCTACAAAGTTGACAAGATCACTTTCACTTGACACAAACACTTAATGGATAGTCTTTGAAAGAATTGACCAGTAACCTTTTGGATTTTAGTAAAGACTGAACTCATTTGCTCCTGTTCTTTATGGAAGGAGACCTGTAATCCTTACCTATTTCAGTCTGTGCGTGGGCCTGTTTTGGGAATCAGCTTCCAAAAAGAACATTAGCAAACTGTTGTCACCAATACTGAGACCTTCTTTTAATTCCAGAATTTAAATTATTTTAATTGAATTTAAATTCTAACAACTGCAGTGGTGGGATTTGAACCCAGGTCCCCAGAACATGAGCCAGGGCCTTTGGATTACTAATCCAATGATATTACTACCACAGGATCCCACAAACAACAACATAAGGTTGACAAGATAATTTCTTTATAGATGCTGGTTTGGAGATAAGATTTGGAGACAAATATTGACCAGGAGCCAGAGCAAACTCTAAAATAAAACAAAGCACTGCAGATGCTGGAAATCTGAAACAAAAAACAAACCCAGAAATTGCTGAAGAAACTCAGCAGGTCATGCAGTATCTGTGGAGAGAAAACAGAGTTAACATTCTGGGTCCAGTGACCCTTCTACAGAACAGATAGCTGGAAAAAGGTGGTATATATGCTGAAGACAGGTTGGGGTGTGGAGAGAGGGGTAAAAGGAGTAAATGATCAGTGAAGATGGAGGCCAGAGGGAGTGAGAGGCAGTTAGGCAGACAAAGAAATGGATAATAGTAATCAGGGAAGGAGAAACCCTGATAATGGGGACCATTCCCTATACAGATCAAACTAAGTTAGGACAGCAAGTCATCTTCCCTAAAGAATAGGAGCCACTGGTTTCAGTTTTTATTATAATCCAGTGATTTACAGAATGTGTGAGGTCCATAGGGTGCCCATCCCTACCACACCCAGTCCACATGTGACTCTAGACCCACAGCAAAGTGGTTGACTCTCAACAGCCCTCTGGGCAATTAGGGATGGGCAATGAATGCTGGCTTAGCCAACATTGCCAACACCCTAAAAGCAAATAAAAACAAAACAGATGCAAGTTTTCTTATTGTATGACCTTTGACTCAAAATGCCCAGGGGCTTGAAGGCTTCCTTTGTGGCTCTTCAGGTGGAGCACCTGCTCTGTTTTCATCAATGTTGTGCCAGAAGCATGTGACATGGCAACTGATCAGCACCTTTTCTTCTTCATACAGTTCATTTCTGCCAAGTCACTAGCATGTGAACTCTGCAGATGTAAACAACTTGGACAGTTGAATCCTTCCATTCTTCCACTCAGTTTCTGTCACTTGCTCCCTGTTGCTTTCTCCATGCCTATGATGAAACCCCAGCAAATTCAAAGTCGAACTGTCAATCAATTAGCACTTTTTTTCTGCTATAGTATAAATAATTTTGATCATTTAAAATTTGATACTTCATTTATCCTGGTGAGTGGAGAACCTAAAGCTTCAGCAACATGCCTTTCTTCAACAAAAAGTTGGAAAACCAATACAAAAGTTCACCATGTGCAGTCAAAATAATTTACACCACTAATATTTCATCAACATGCACAAACTGGTGTCACTTAATATTTCTTGTAGAAAAAATATGTTCAGAGTTATTAATAGATTAATTTCATGACCATGTTCCTCCCCTTTCTTAGCATTTGGATTAGTATGGGTTGGGCAGGTTGGATCAGGCAAACTGGATTCAGTAACAAAGACGTATAGGTAAACTTGTTTCTTTAATAAAATAAGAACTTTGTGTTCTACCTTATAGTGCACAAAGCAAAATGTGCAGGAAACATTTTTGGATGAAATATTATACTCGTGAAAAAGGTCACACCTTTGAAGACTGTATGCTTTCATGTTTCATTAGTAAAGTTAATTTCATTTTCAACTCCTGAAGCTAAATGTTTGGGATTTTAAGAGCAGTAAGTACCTGTTTCTGGGAGTAAATCTTGTCAGTTCTATATTCAACTCTGCCTAGAGAAAAAAGTTTTTAAAAAATTCTTGAAAATGGACATAGTGATTGTTCTGCAGCTCAATTTTAAGATATACATAACAAATTTGACCAGAATGTGTCTTTGCAATTCTAACTGGTTTTCCCTTTGACATAGGGAAGTGGACTTTGATAAGGGGGAGATATAGAAATTTATTGCCAGCAAGCACTGCTTTGAAGTTTTTGGTATGTTAGTCCCTATAGCACAGACCACAAAGCCAGATTTGCATGGAGTCAGATATGTGGAAGTTTATTAACAACTAACTATGTACACTAATATGACATCTGAGAGTTACATATAAAGTCTGGCTATATGTATACTTAGATTATTATTATAGCAGATATATCATTGGTTAGCTGAATACTGACTGACTGGCTGCTTGCTTGCCAATATGTGAGCTACTTGACATTAAACTAGTTTATCGGGGGATAGGAATCTAACGGATAGTATGTTGGATGAAGTAAATTTGTAACAGGAAATTGAAAAGATACCAAGGAGACATGAAAAGAGGGAAACATTCAGTATTGGAATTATGTCAAAAAGACAAAGTGAAAGACATTCTCCTGAAGGCATTCTCCATCCACAACAAAGGCAGATGATCTAAAGGCACAAAAACAGATACATCAGTATGATCTACTTGCCATTGCAGGAAAAAGCTGCATGGTGACCAGGACAGGTAACTGAATATTCAAAGATATTTGCATTTATGAAGGTGAGACAAGAGGAAAAGGGAATGAAGTTTCGCTGATTATATGCGATGGGATCATTACAGAGCAACCTTGATTATCTGAACGACACAGGCAGGGAGTAGTTTGTTAGGATAATCAAATGTTCAGATAACACAGTTTACCCAAGCATCGGGACCTTGAGATCTTGTTTGGATAATCCAAAATTCAGATAAATGTTGTTTGGATAATCAAGGTTGTACTGCACATTGTAAGGGAGGATCTCAGATTGGAAGTACAATGTGTGAAAACGGTTTGGGGCAACTAAGGAACAGCAAAGGACTGCACACATTGGTTGAAGGTATTTATAAGTCACCAAATCTTAGTGTCCATGTGGGGCATAGAATCATCCAAGACAGAAGAGTCCCTTTGACCCATTATTTAGTTAGAAGAAGGAACAAAACATTACAATTAAAATGGTAAGTGTAGTTTATAGGTTACCAACTAGTGGAAATGTTGTGGAGAAACAAACTGGCAAGAGAAATACAGAGGTGCAAGAAGTAAAGAGGGGTTGTAAAGGGGAACCTTAATTATCCAAATATAGACTGAGATAACAGTCATCTAAAAGTGCAGAGAGAGGCAGGAGTTCTAGAATGCATTCAGGAAAATTTTCTGCTGTAGTATATAACCAATCTAATGAGAAAGGGGTACTGTCAGACCTGGACCTTGGAAATGATATGCAACAAGTGATCATGAGGTTTAGATTGGTTATGGAAAGTAATAAAGAGTGCAAAAATACTTAACTCGGAATAGCCAACTTCAATGGGGGCTATGTGTTCTTTATACAACTGCGTCCTGTTCTGAACGTTTTGGACTCATTGGAAATTGACACCTAAACAATATGCAGATCTCAAACATAATGAGGGCAGAGTCAAAGGTGTATTCCAATGGAAGAAATAAATACAGCAAATGAATCCAGAGCTCTCTGAATGATAAGTGAAAGAGAGATCAAGATGAAGAAGTAGTAGTGTGCTTATTACAGACGGCAAGTGATTAACTCAATGGGGAATCAGGTGGATACAGAATGCACAAAGAGAACAGAAAAAACAAAATTCATTTGTCTTGATATGATAGGATATCTGGTCATCACTTAGAGTCATGGAGTCATAGAGATGTACAGCATGGAAACGGTCTAACTCGTCCATGTCTGTTAGATATCCTAGTCCAATCCAGTCCCAGTTGCCAGCACTTGTCCCATATCCCTCTAAACCCTACCTATTCATATAGCCATCCAGATGCCTTTTAAATGCTGAACTTGCAGATACCTCCACCACTTCCTCTGGTAGCTCATTCCATATATACACCATCCTCTGAGTGAAAAAGTTACCCCTTTTAATTTTTCCCCTCTCACCCTAAACCTGTACCCTCTAGTTCTGGACTCCCCTACCCAAGGGAAAAGATCTTGTCTATTTACCTGACTCATGCCCCTCAGCTTCTGATGCTCCAGGGAAAACAGGCATTACCTATTCTGCCTCTCCCTATAGCTCAAACCCTCCAACCTTGGCAACATTCTTCTAAAGCTTTTCCAAACCCTATCAAATTTCAGAACATCCTTTCGATAGGGGGGAGACCAGAATTGCACACAATATTCCAAAAGTGGCCTAACCAATGTCCTGTACAGCCACAACATGACTTCCCAACTCCTATATTCAATGCTTTGACCAATAAAGGAAAGCATACCAAACGCTTTCTTCACTATCCCATCTACCTGGGACTCCAATTTCAAGGAGCTATGAACTTGTATTCCCAGATGTCTTTGTTCAGCAACACTCTCCAGGATCTTACCATTAAGTGAATAAGTTCTTCCCTGATTTGCCTTTCCAAAATGGAGCATCTCATATTTATCTAATTAAACTCCATCTGCCACTCCTTGGCCCACTAGCCCATCTGATCAAGATCCCATTGTAATCTGAGGTAACCTTCTTTTCTGTCTACCACACCTCCAATTTTGGTGTCACCTGCAAGCTTACGAACTATACCTCCTATGTTCACATACAAACCATTTATATTATTGACTAACAGCAGCGGATCCAGCACCAATCCTTGTGGCACACCACTGGTCACAGGTCTCTATCTGAAAGGCAACCCTCCACCACCACCCTATGTCTTCTACCTTCGAGCCTGTTCTGTATCCTAATGGCTATTTCTTCCTATATTCCATATGATCTAACCTTGCTAACCAATCTACCAAGAGAAACCTTGTGAAATGCCTTATTGAAGTCCATATAGATCACATCCACTGCTTAGCCCTCATCGATCCTCTTTGTTACTTCTTCAAAAAACTCAATCAAGGTTGTGAGACATGACTTCCCTTACACAAAGTCATGTTGATGATTCCTAATCAGTCAGTGCCTTTCCCATTACATGTAAATCCTGTCTCTCAGGATTCCCTCCAACAACTTGCCAGCCACTGATGTCAGGCTCACTGGTCTATCGTTCCCTGGCGTTTCCTTACCACTTTTCTTAAATACTGACACCATGTTAGCCATCTTCCAGTCTTCCGGCAGGCTCTACTGTAGTTTGTGGTGAGTCTAACAAGAACTTTTACTTGCAGGCATTGTATACATTTCCTTTGTGTGATCTCTCTCCTGTTCTCTTCTAGTCATGTGTTCTAACATCACTGATGCATCACGATCTCTTACCATCTTTTAATGGCTGTTAACCCATTACACTGCAATCCACTATAAGTTAATGGTCTCCTTATTTACAACTGTCCCCATAAATGTCAAAGTTCCTATGGTTTCAAATCAATGAAGCAGTCTTACAGTTCCTTCTGATCTCATCAGAATTATTTCTGAGGTTTATGATCTATTACACTCTCCCTTCTCTCATTTTGTGTATATTTTTTGGGTATCAGTCAAGATTTTGGAGGCTCTCTCCTCTTCTTCAGGATTAGATCACATTTCTATTTGTTTCCTAGAGAAGGATTCTGAGGCTGTTTGATTGCTCCTTATAATACCTAATGATGTTTCCACCAAAAATGATCTCAGCAGTTCTGTTTCACAACCATAGTTCCTTCCTGTTGTCAGTCTTGGATCTCTGCTCTGGCTGAAGAATTGGTAATTTCTTCCTTTGATGGCAGTAACTGAAATTCTTGGTTTGCTTTTCTATTTGGACTTATGATTTCTTATTTTTTCATGGCTTTCCATAGAAATGTGAGGTTTTAATTTTGCAGAGAATGATAAAAATTGTGTTCGCGATCTTCTCCCTGTCAACAATTCTGGAGCTAAATCGATTCTACTATCACATTATAGATATAATTACAGAATCAAATTACCATTTTTATTCAAAGTTCTTTTATAGTTCTGACTCCTTCTCTACTTCGTTATTTACTTACAGGTAATGAGATGAACTCTTAACATGAATGAAGACCTAATCTTTGGCAAATTCTCTAAATTGTTTATTTGAGAATTTGGCCAATTTTCAAATTCAACCATGCTGAGAATTCTGTGGATTTAACTGATTTATTTTAATGATTTTATCACCAGCAATAGGTATGTAAATAATTTATCTCAATTCACTTTCATTAAATTTGATAACAGTGATAAATATTTTCCCTTTAAATTCAAACAAGTCTATTCCTTATATTTCCCAAGGTCTTGACAGAAGCTATGGAAGTAGGAAAGACTCTCTCTGTTCCTGACTATTTATAACACAGATTTGACAGTTGCACATCATTTTCTTAATTGAATGAGTAGTCCTTGGGCAAACCAACTACTGGGCTCTTGATCAACATTTTAATATTCCAAATAACCTGGATGTAATTTTTAGAGAATATCAAATCTGAGTGTTAATTACTACTGTGGTTTAATTAAAAATTAAGAAATCATTTATAATTGAGAAGTTGAAATTAGTTACTCTAAATTTCCCTGTTCTTCATAATTCATTGTAAATTTTAATTATAAATAAACACCAGTATCAACCTACCTGTTTATGCTCTCTTTCAATCTTAAACTTTAGCCCCATAATATAATCAGTGAATTACTTGCATGCCCATGTTGCCAACATGGTTTCCTTTTCAATATTGGAGATTTTTTAACCGTTAGAAACATTAGAAACATAAGACACTGGCCTACATTTCCTATCTGCTGTGCAATTGAGGCCAACTGCACCCAGTCCTGTAAATAACCATTTCAGCTATCATTGTTAGTAACTTTAGATTGTCGTGTGTTAATACTTCAAAAGAAATTAACAATTTCTTAATCTTTTAAGTATTTCCCTGATTGATAATCCAGCACCACTGTCAGCCTTTTCTCAACAGCCCTTTCAATATAGTTATTGCTGTTAGATTCAACATGAATTTTCCTACTTGGTCAACCATGCTTAAGAATCATTGTAGTTGCTTTATATTCTTGGATTGTGGAAATTCTAATTATGTGTAGCAATGTATTTTTCACAAATTTAGCGAGGATATCAACAACTGATGTTATTGAATGAATTTCACATTGTACTGCATTTTTGAGTTGAATCAGATCCACACAGATCCTGATTAGTTTAGAAACAGTGACCATACCTGAACACTATTTACTGTGTACTTTAATTGGTTTAGTTACCCCCTGTTGTTGTCTTCTTTCAATTTGTACATTCACTATATTCATTACGTGCAATACTTATGCTGCAGTAAAAAGATAAATAGCTCCACATTTGCCTGTAGTGTAATATGACACTTACTAATGAAATTACCCAGTCCTAAAAATAGCTTAGAAAATTCTTCTGTAAACTCTGCATTGCTTTTCTCCTAAACAACTTAATCTACCTTGTAAATCAATTTCAACCTCAGGCATGCTTTCCTTCTGAAAAATTAAGATTCTTGATTCTGTAAGCTGTAACATGGTTTAATTATTAATAATTTAACCTTGCCAAGATCAAATACTTTTGTTTTAAATTTACTCTTCCTGAGCCTTTCAGTTTGATTGAACAAAGTTTTAACTTGATCTGTTTTAAGCATTTTAACATATCAGGCAGGCACATTAACACTGGCCCTTTAAATCTTTATTTACTATATTTACTGTGTGGGTTATTGATCTCACCTTAGATGTCTAGTGTCTATGGTTGTGATTCTTCTATTTTCTGATTTTGGATACATTTAAAATTGTGTTGTCTATTGCTTCCACTGATTAGGATTATGGAATGACAATGTTTGTCAAAGTTAAAAATCACCAACACCAGGTTGCAGTCCAGCAGGACAACCACCTGGTGAAGGAGCGGTGCTCCAAAAGCTAGTGCTTACAAATAAACCTGTTGGACTACGACCTGGTGTTGTGTGATTTTTAACTTAGTCTACCCCAGTCCAACACCGGCATCTCCAAGTCAATGTTTCTCAAAATAACAAAGTTTTCCACAGTTGTAGCATACAGTTCCCCCTGTTGAACAGTCATCACACACTGGTGTCTTGTTCCTGCTGCATCTGAATTATTTCATAATTGAGATTGCCACACTCTTACCATTTTGGGTGGTCTTTTGTTTCAGTACACTTCTGATTTCAGGCTGACAAATTGCATGAATTTGTTTAACTTCTTCCACACAGCCTCAGACTCTCCATGAACTCGGACGCAATTTTGTTTCTGGATCTTGAACTGCCTCATGAACTTTACTGCTTTCATAAACATCATAGAGTCATGGAGATGTACAGCACAGAAACAGACCTTTTGGTCCAACTTATTCATGTGGACCAGATATCCTAGCCTAATCTAGTCCCATTTTTCAGCACTTGGCTCATATCCCTCTAAAGCCTTCCTAATCATATACCCATCCAGACGCTTTTTAAATGCTGCAATTGTACCAGCCTCCACCACTTCCTCTGGCAGCTCATTCCATATACGCACCACTGTCTGCATGAAATGGTTGCCCCTTAGATCCCTTCTATATCTTTCCCTTCACACTCAAAACCTATGCACTCTAGTTCTGGACTCCCCCACCCCAGGGAAAAGACTTTTTCTATTTATCCATCCATGCCTCTTATGTTTTTATAAATCTCTATAAGGTCACCCCTCAGCCTCCGATGTTCTAGGGGAAACGGCCCCAGCTATTCAGCTTGCTGTATAGCTCAAATCCTCCAACCCAGGCAACATCCTTGCAAATCTTTTCTGAAACCTTTCAAGTTTCACAACTTCCTTCTGATAAGAAGGATACCAGAATTGAATGCAATATTCCAAAAGTAGCCTAACCAATGTCCTGTACAGCCATAACATGATCTCCCAACTTCTATACTTGGTGCTCTGACCAATAAAGAAAAGCATATCAAATGCCTTCTTCACTATCCTATCTATCCGTGGCTCTACTTTCAAGGAACTATGAACCTCCCTAGGACCTTACCATTAAGTGTATAAGTCCTGATTTGCTTTTCCAAAATGCAGCATCTCACTTTTATCTAAATTAAACTCCATCGGCCACTCCTCAGCCCAGTGGCCCAGCTGATCAAGATCGTATTGTACTCTGAGGTAACCTTCCTCTGATTCCAATAAATTTAACAATGCATCATTGATCAATCTGATAATTATTTAACCCATATAGGTTGTCCTTTAGATCACAACGTGCACTCTTGCTTGCTAATCTATAAATATCATTGATTAAGAAATTGATGGAGCTCCTTGTTATCTGCCTCTCTTCATTAAATTTATCCCATTTAATGATTAGGTTTTTGTGGAGATCAAAATATGCGTTAAAGGAAGTTAACTGCTAAGCTTTAAGTTTTAACGAGGCAGAATAGATTAGAACAAAATAGGTGATTGAAGAGGTGGGCACTGTGGGAGTGAGTGCTTTATTTCCTCCTCCAATTCAATTTTGATTTAAACACCAGCCTCCCCTTCACCTTTGGCTACACGTAAGCTTTGCTCACATTGGGCATTGCATGTCACTGGTCCCTTGGCCACATGGGTGTTCTTTCTTGGTGGCAGAATATTAAAAAATTTATCTGCACTTTGTATTTTCACTGTGTCTTACACCTACACACAGACACACACACACACAAAACATGGTGCTGGGGAATACACTGTGTGGCAGAAGTGTAGGGGTATTAAAAATAGGTGATAGATGTCTTTTTAATTCATTCCTCAGATAGAGTCAATTTGCCTGGGTTGACTGCCAAGTTTTGCTTCAATTTATGTATCAATCAATCATCATCAAACAGGTGTATTCTTCATGCTAATATTTATATCAAAGTTCAGTCATCAACCAATCAGCATTCTCTTCTTATACATATATATGTATTTTTTAAAAATGCACCCTTTCAGATATTCACAAGAATATCAACACCAAGGGAAACAACTTTTGATACTGATTGAACATATCCACCCAATTGTTGGTACTGACAATTCTTTCTTTGATTAGATTAGGTTAGTTACAGTGTGGAAATAGGCCCTTCGGCCCAACAAGTCCACACCGAACCTTTGAAGAGCAACCCACCCAGACTCATTCCCCTCATTTAGCACAGCCAATTCACCTAACCTGCACATATTTGGATTGTGGGAGGAAACCGGAGCACACAGAGGAAACCCACACAGACACTGGGAGAATGTGCAAACTCCACACAGACAGTTGCCTGACGTGGCGAATTGAACCTGTGTCTCTGGCGCTGTGAGGCAGCAGTGCTAACCACTGTGCCACCGTGATGATCAAATGATCCAATGAAATGTTCTATTCGAACTTGTATTTTCTCAGAATCTGACATCGGATTTGAATCTCCCATAATATTTTACAGCAGCAAATAAGGTCAAAGTAGGAGAAAATAGTAAAATGCCAGCATTAATGGCTCCTTACTTGAATACACAATTTCAGAACAAAACAAATGAATTAAAAGCACATATATAGGTTAATGATATAATCTTACAGACAGTATTGAGACATGGTGTCAAGGAGATCAAACCCTGAATAGGTTTATTTTCCCCAGTTATGTGATTTTTTTGAAAGGACAGGAAGGAAGGAAAGGTTGGTGGTATAGCTTTGCTGGTACGTGATGGTATGACAGCAAGAAACGATCTTAGATCAGAAGTTGTAGAATTTGTATGGGTAGAGGTAAGAAATAACAAAGGAAATAAGACACTTGTGGAAGTAGGTTACAGCACCCTATCCCCACCTCCACCTCCTAACAGAAGCTATACTGTAGGAAGGAAAATAAATCAGGAGATTATGGGGACATGGGAAAAGGCATCAAAAGTCATCAATTAAGGATGACTTTGAACATCATGTAGATTGGAAAAGACAATTTGGCAAATGCAGCCATAAGGAAAAAAGCTCACAGAATGTATTTGGGAGGATGTCCTGCAATAACGTGTGCTATAGGCAGCTCGGGATCTGGAAGTTTTAGATCCAGTAATACCTAGCAATATTTAATGAGGCAGGGTTAATAAATGATCTCAAAATAAAAGATCCCCAGAAAAATAATTACCATAACATGATGGAATTTAGCATTCAGATTGAGAGTAAAAAATGTGGGCCAGAATTTAGGGATATCTTTGACTTTTCTTCCGCAGCAATCTGCTCCATTTCAAAACATCTTTGTGCGAGTTTCAATTGACTTCTCATTGCCTATGTTCCACTTCTCCACGATTTCTGGAAGTTACCTATTGCTTTCTTGATGAAGCATTCCTTTTTAATAGCTGACATTGCTTGTGCCTATGAAGTTTCTATTCTTCAAAGCATTGACGCCCAGACGTTTCAGCAGATGTGTCCAGGCTCTGGAGGTACAGAACATCTCGAGTCAATCATCCTTGATACCATTACCTCCAGGTAAGCAAGGCTCAGTGTTGCTATAGACTGTGGATCTTCTGGGAGAGAAAAGGGAAAGGAAAGAGGGAGGAGGTGTGGGGGGAGAGAGAGAGAGAGAAAAAATAAACATGGGAAAAAGCAAGAGAGAAAAGGGGAGAAATAAACAGACAGTTGTTCACCTACTAGTGTCATTTTGAGAATTATCACATGCTGACAACTTATGGCATTCATGACTTCATCTGGTTGCACACGCCCCAGTTAATATTTCTTGTGTGGAGCTCACTTTGAGCACACAGCCTGGTGGCATGGCATCCTTAATACATTCTCACACTGCTTGAACAAATAACTAAAAGAGAGTTTAGCTGCTTGTTTTTAAAGTGTGGAAAGACCCTTTCCACAGTCTTTGGTTTAAAAAGGCAATTTTTCCATTTTGGTCCACAATCTAAAATAAAGAAAAATGTAAAAGATGTGCTCAGGGTACAGAGCATAGAAAATAGTACTATTGGTCCAATTCCAGCCTCATTTGGCATCTACACAAATGTACCTGAGACAGGAAATCACTCGATATTGATCAGGAGTAACAACTGTAGTTGTATTTCCACCAGGGAAAGGGCAAACAAAGCACCACTGCTTGTGTCTTATTGCTGAGAAGGAGATCAAATCTACAATTTTCTGAATTTGTATGACTCAGCTGGATTGACATTAAAAGGATGGTGCACTTCAAACTAGTGTCTGTTCGATTGCTTCAGAACCTCAAAAGCAGCAATTTCACTGGTGCAAGCCTCTTTCAGGATGTGTGGGAAAGTTCATACTGATCAGCAATAATATTTGTTTGTAAAGAGATGGTCTGAAGTGCTTGAGCTGTTCAGATCACCTGCAGTTTAAACACATGGCCACTTGTGAAGAGAATTCATCTTGCACTGGCCTCAAACCAGTTATTTACAATACCGGGAATCGCTTCTGACCACACAAGCACCATTTTGTTCATGTTCACAGTTTGTTGCTTATTTTGGTGTTACATCCAGTATGAATCTAAATACCCAGTTTTGTGCTTAGAAGTCTCATTCTATGTATAGAACAGGAAAAATGACTCACCATGGCACAGACATCTTTTTGTGCAGCCTCACTCAGTTATAAGGCAAGTCAGCAAAAAATAACTCTGGAGTATTTATGCAAAGCAATTAATCTGAGTGCCCAGATACCCAGATAGGGTATACTGTCAACTGTGTTGTAGAGCTTAATCAACATCTAGTCCTGTCAACAGTACAGCCAAATGTAATTCCTAATGGTTAACTCGAAGGAACACAAAAGGTAATGGTTCTAAGTACGTGATAGTTGAAACGTAGTAAAGAAGGCTAACTTAAGAGATAGAATTCATCAAGATAACATACAACTCTACATTTACAAAGATGTACATGAAATGACCATAAGCCTCTTGTAGCTACTATACCAGAAAGGCTTGATGAGGATAATGCTGTTGATGTGGTTAAATGGATTTTCAGAATGCCACACAATAGACTTGAGGAAAATTATAAGTAATGAAATAAAAGGGTAGTTAACAACATGGATGCAAAATTGGTGAGTGATTAGAAGAGAGTAATGGTCAATGGATATTTTTCAGGAGGAAGATTTGTAATGGAGCTCCCCACGGGTCTACAAATTCAATCGAGGTATTCAAGAGGGCATTGGATGATTATTTGGATAAAAACAAAAATAACATTCAGGAGTATGGGGGAAAAGCACA
The DNA here is from genome assembly GCF_047496795.1 of Chiloscyllium punctatum. Taxonomy (NCBI): domain Eukaryota; kingdom Metazoa; phylum Chordata; class Chondrichthyes; order Orectolobiformes; family Hemiscylliidae; genus Chiloscyllium; species Chiloscyllium punctatum. The sequence goes on from NC_092764.1 coordinate 30,544,465, forward strand.
GATTAGGATGAGGTAATGATGCTCATTTGAAAGGGCAGTGCAGAAACATTGAGCTGAGTAACCTCTTCCTGTGCCATAAGGGTTAAAGGATTCTTCAGTAATTCAGATAGGCACTTTGCTTAGGCCTTCAGGACTCAAAATTACATTCAACAACCCCCTTTGGACATCACTAACATTTAACATCACCTGTACCCTGCCTTTGATCTTTTTCTCCTCCTCCCATTTCACCTGTTCTAAATTTATACATTTCTAACTTTTCCCAGTGCTGATGAAAGAACATTAATCTGATTTGTTGATTGTTTCTCTTCATCAATACTTCCTGGTGTGCTGAGTATTTTCTATTTGCACATTAAATGGCTGTTTTGAATCATCCCATCAATATTTGAGTTCTCAACGCCAACATAAACAATCAAAAGTAATGAGGTAATACCTTTGCTATTTGTGGGAGGTTTGTTATGCATGGTTTAGCCACTACACTTGCCTCAGGAACTGTCAGTGTATACGCTTCAAGAGAAAATCCCTGACTGTGGATAACAGTGCCAGTGGCAGGAATGGACAGAATTGGGAAAGCAGAATTGAGGCCAAAGTTGTGTGATCTGTGACCCCATACCCCTCCTGCCTGCCTGCCTCAGTATTCAGGTTGGTTTGCAGTCCTTTAGTGGCCAATAACTCTGCCACTGGAGGACTCACCTTCCCCCTTTTTAAGGGTAGGTCAGGGGCAAGTAGAGGGCACAGTAAGTCCACCTGGGGAATTTTACAGGTTCCTGCCTGAAAAGCCACCAGTGGGGAGCTATAAAATTCTGCACATGAGAAAGTATACATGAAGGAATTGTAAAAAAAATTATGTTTTTTTATTGAACTATAAGCTGAAATGGAATTTGGACTGTTCTAACTGGAACACAAGGAGAGGTGTGCAACTTAAAATCAAGTGCTGAGTATTTTTTAAGCTGTGTAATACAACATTGATTTTTGAAGCACGGAAAGGGAGAATTTGAGACTATGTGGCACCAACAGTCTTTCAAATCAAGGAAATGCTCCCTCCAACTATTTTTTCTGAACTCATAGCTCATGCTGTCATATATTTCAATTTGGATTTAGTTATTTTGCTAACATAACAAGATTTTTATGCTTCACTGGCAAATTTGGGCAGTACTTGTGGGTTATTCACCCTTGTGTAAACACGTACTGCTTATATCTTGTTCTCCTGCACTGAATTTGCAGCAGTGGTTCTGGAATAGAAATGTGAGGAAATGTAAGTTTTTTTGAAATTTTCTTTGCAGGGGGACAAACTCATTTAAATAGCGCATTGGCAAGTCACAGAGATGCTTACCAATGAGAAGGGTTTTTAGTATGATAGAGTTTCCAAGCAGTGTTAATTGGCTGGCATTGGGACTTCATTCTGGCACAAGTTCCACCTTAGAGAGCTGCTGGCTAATTTGATTAGCTGGCAGCCCTGTGGTCATATCAGTGTCAACTGCAGCCAAGGCCAGGATTCAGACAAGAAGCATCTCGGAGTAGTTAAGTGTGGGAGTGGTTTTGTGATAGGAGGCTTCTGTGGGGAGAATCCTTTCAATCAGCTTGAAAATGAGGTCAATCAACAAGTAAGGGCCTCAAGTGGGGTGTGGGCAGGTAGAATCCATAGATAGAATCCCTACAGTGTGGAAACAGGCCCTTTGGCTCAACAAGTCCACACCAACTCTCCAAAGAGTAACCCAGACCCAGACTCATTCCCCTATCCTATTATCTTATATTTACCCCTGACTAATGCACCTAACCTACATATCCCTGAACACTATGGGCAATTTAGCTTGGCTAATTCACCTGACCTGCACATCTTTGGATTGTGGGAGAAAACCGGAGCACCCAGAGGAAACCCCCCCACACACTGGACAAATGTGCAAACGTCACACAGACAGTGGCCTGAGGCTAGAATTGAACCTGGGTCCCTGGCGCTGTGAGGCAGCAGTGCTAACCATCAAGCTACCATGCCACCCTGGTGATACAATCAGCGGATCTCTCCTTCAGGATCAAGAGAAGGTGAGAGAGTGTGGGCTAGATTCTACATAATTCTATGGAGATGTTTTTGATAGAGATATCAAGTGCTGGTTCTAAAAGGTGTAGCTGCTAGATTGGGTCGATAATAGCTCAAAAGTGTGGCGCTGGAAAAGCACAGCAGGTCATGGAACGTTCGAGGAGCAGGAGAGTTTTAAGCACTAGTCCTTCACCAGGCTCTCCTGCTACTCGGATGCTACCTGATCTGCTGTGCTTTTCCAGCGCTCCATTTTTGACTCTGATCTCCAGCATGTGCAGTCCTCACTCTCTAATCAGTCTATACCAGGTGGTGAGTAAACAAGGGAGAAAAATCTAGTTCACTTCATCCTCATCGATCTATCTGTCACAGGTATGTCCATCCATGACATCATCTATAGGACTGACAACCACAGAGCTCTTGTCGAGACAAAGTCCCTACTTCACATCGAGGATACTCTTCAATGTATAATATGACACTAGCATATGTTAAATGGGACAGACTTTAAATAGATTTAACAAATCGGAGCTTCGCATCTATGTGGTGCTGTGGGCATCAGCAGCAGCAGAACTGTATTGCAGCACAATTTGCAGCTCGATGGTCTGTCATATGCCTCATATATTACGATGAGCCTGGTAGTTTTGAGGAGATCAACCCCTGGTACAATGAAGAGTGCAGGAGGGAATGCCAGGAATATCCTGGCATACTTAAAAATATTGTGTCAACTTGGTGAAGTCGCAAAACAGGACAAATTGAAGACAAAACAGAAGAAAGAGCATGCAAATAGACAGTGTTAAACAATCCCACAGATCAGATCAGGTCTAAGATGTGCAACCCTGCTAAATCCAGCAGAGAATGGTGGTAGACAATTAAACAACTAAATTGTTTAATTAAACAATTAAACAGGGTTAGTGGTTCCACACTTAGCCCCAACATGAACAAAGGTGTGACCAACATGTTAGTGCAAAATGCAAGTTTGATGTATTTGCGCCCATTTTCAGCAGAAGTGTGGAATGGAATATCCATCTTGGCCCCCTCCTGAGGTTAAAAATATGTTGCTGGAAAAGCGCAGCAGGTCAGGCAGCATCAAAGGAGAAGGAGAATTGACATTTCGGGCATAAGCCCTTCTTCAGGAATTCCCGAAACATCGATTCTCCTTCTCCTTTGATGCTGCCTGACCTGCTGCGCTTTTCCAGCAACACATTTTTAAGCTCGGATCCCCAGCATCTGCAGTCCTCACTTTCCCCTCCTGAGGTTCCCAAGATCTGAGTTACTGCCCTCAACCAAATCAACTCAATAAACTGGAGACTGAAAAGGCTCTGGGGCCTCATAACAGTCCAGAAATAATTATCATCACAGAATCCCTTAGTGTGGAAGCAGGCTATATGGCCCATTGAGTCTACACTGATCCTCTGAAGAGCATCCCATCCAGGCCCATGTCCCCACTCTGTAACCATGCATTTCCCATGTCTAATCTACCTAGCTTTTACATCCCTGGACACTACGGACAATCTTGTATGGCCAATTTACCTAAGCTCCACATCTTTGGAATGTGGGAGGAAACCCATGCAGACAACGTGCAAATACCACACAAACAGTTACCTGAGGCGAGGATCAAACCCAGGCCTCTGAAGCTGTGTTAACCCCTGAGCCTCCAGGCCACGCTAAGTTGCCAACTGAGCAAGTGAGTTACAGTACTGTCAGTTTTATGCTCAAGTCCTACCACATCAAAATGGAGATAGAAAACTAACAAAAGCAGAAGGAGATACACAGCTCACGATTTCCCTTCTATTTGAAAATGATGTAGCATGTGATGCCCATGAAATTTAGTTGCAGTTTACAAATAATGAGCTAACATTAAATTTGCAGAACACCACAAATATTAATCACCATAAAAGAGCTGAAGGTAATATAATAAAATACAAATCCCATGCACAGGAATTTGGAATTGCAACATAATCTTGAAGACTCCAGAATTAATCACAGCCCTAGCAAAGTTGTTCCAGTACAGCTGTAACGTTGGCATTGACCCAGACATGGAAATTTGCCCAGGTATGTCCTTGTGCACAAAAAAAACAGAAAAACTCCAATCCAGCCAACATCCATCCTATTGGTTTACTTTTAATCATCACTTACATGATAGAAGAGGTCATCTACATGATAGAAGAGATCATCTACATTGCTATCACACAGCACTTACAAAGGAATAACCTGCTCATTGACACTCAGTTTGGTTTCTACCAGGATGACCCAGTTCTTGAGTTCTTATAGACTTGATAGAAACATTGTCAAAAGTGCACTCCAGAGGTGGAGGGAAGACTGACTGCTTTTGATGTGAAAGTAGCATTCAACAGAAAACGACCTCAAAAAGCCCTTGTAAAATAGGGCAGTCAATAGGAATCTGGGGGAAACTCTCCACTGGTTAGAGTTATACCTGGCACAAAGGAAGATGGTTGTGTTTGCTGAACGTCAATTATCTCAACTCGATGACATCATTGCAGGAACTGTTCAGGGTAATATCCATAGCCTAACCACCTTCCCATCTCCAGCTAGTTCAATACCATTCACTCCAACACAAGGTCAGAAGTGGGGATGCTCACTGATAATTGCCAATGTTTGATACCATTTGTGAATCCTCAGGTATTGAAGCTAACCATGTCCATGTGCAGCAAAACCTGAACAATATTTAGGCTTAGGCTGACAAGTAGCAAGTGACATTCATAGTATAGTACTAAGCAATGACCACCACTAATGAGAGAATCTAACCATCACCCCTTTGACATTCAATGTTATTATCATAATTGAGTCCCCGCTATCAACATCTTGATGGCTATCATTGACCAGAAACTGCATTTGACTAATCATATATAGGTGCGAAAACAGGTCAGAGGCTAAGAATTCTGTGGAATAAACTCACTTCTTGCCTCACCAAAATGTGTCAATCATCCACAAGGGACAAGTCAGAAATACAATGGAAAACTTGCCTAAATGAGTGCAGCACCAACAACACCTAAGAAGTTTTACAACATCAGGACAAAACAGTCCACTTGATTGGCATTCTATCCAATACCTTTAACATTCAGTCCTTTAATCATCAATGCATAGTGACAGCAGTGCATACCATCTACATGATGCAGTGCAAAGACTCGCCTAGGCCCCTCTGAGAGAACATTTTAAGCCTGCGATCTCTACTATCCAGAAAGAGAAGGGCAGCAGTTGTACAGAAGCACCACCACATACAAGATCCCCTTTAAGTCACACAGGATCCTGACTTGAAACTATATCTCAGTTCCTTCAGTGTCACTGGATCAAAATTCTGGAACTCCCTTCCTACACTGCAAGTACTGCAGTAATTCAAGAAGGCAGCTCACCACTGCCTTTTTCAGGCAATTCGTGATGGGCAATAAATGCTGGTACACATCTCATGAATGAATATAAAAATAAATTGAGCTTTTCATCAAGCGAAATTATGCTGATAATTTGCTGCCCACGCCATAAGATGATTGGCATGAGATGGGGATAGGCAGGCTGATGATAGTATATCCCTTCCTCCCTATCTGCTTGCTCCAACCCTACCCTATCCAAGATTCCTAGCTCACTACTGCATGGTTACACTGAACTTTCTTTATGCTCCTTCCTGATATCCCAGCAGCACCAGCTACTGTTGGTAGGATAGCTGAAACTGCTGGCAATCTGATTGGCTGACAGCCTCACAGAGTCAGACTTTCTCCTTTTGAGGGGTAAAAGCTCAACTCTACACCAGATTAGCTCCACATCAGTGCGTTTTGACCATGGACAGGCTTCCATTTGATCAGTTAGCTGTCTATTGACTTTCCTTTCCCCCAGCAATATTCCATTCCATGCTTTCACAAGGGGCCAGGAGGTGCACTAGGCATCTCCATCAAAGGGAATGTGACTGAGACTGACTTATCTGACACAGCTGAGAATATTCAAGATTGTGAAGTGTTGCTTATGCTCGTTCACAAATGCCATACTATTCAGTTCAAATGCAAACAGTAAAGATGGAGTCTGCACGGGGCTCATGCTTTTCAATCCCTCACCATCATGCAATCCCCCTCCATTTCAGCACTTTTACTTTCAGATACTCAAGACTTGCTGCCTGACCAGACTGGCCAGCCTCAGACTGGATAGCATGAATACCAACAGGTCTCTGATAACGATGCACCAGCTCTGGATCTGACAGATACAACCTCTGCTGAAGTACAGGCTGTATATGAACGTCACAAACATAAATCATAACCCCAGATTACCCAAAAATATATCAAATATTTAAGTTGCAACACGTGTTTTTTTTTAAAGAAACTGATACTGCCAAAATAAATGTGCTTGAAAGCCAGTGGCCATCTGGTAAGGAACTCTGAAATATAACTCCTGCCAATGTCAAAGAAACTTTAAAGAAAGAGAACACACTACAACCTGAACTATAGTCTCCTGGGTGTTATCTCAGACTGTGAACAAGAAGGAAAAAAGACCATTGTCTGGGTGAGAGACATGTTTTAACTTTTTGCTTTGCAAATATACAATGAACAGGGGTTATAAGCCTGTTCATTCTGGTCTATGTGTGCTAGTGTACTAACACGGGCTAGTGAGCTGAGATGCTTGAGTGTACCAGCCTGGCTTTGAGCACTAATATCCTGGAAGATCACAGTTGAAGAACCTTCCATTAGTCTTGCATTATAGGTAAAGACATTTCTCGCTCGGAGTGCTAGCTAGCTAGCCAACAAGCCAATCAAAAGGAAACAGGACAAAAAAGAATTTTAATTAACCTGAAGAATCTCAAAATTGATTGTTCAACAATCAATCTTCCACTTGTCAGAAATGACCCAGAGACTGAGCCATGCACCTTTTAACTTTTCTTTTGTGGACTCATTTCTGATCTGTGAGTATATGCATTATTATTTTTTCCCACATTTGATAACTAACAAACTTTTTCTTTCATTAACTCAAAAATGCCTGGTGAAATTGGCCCTTTTAAAACTTTAGTTGACTTCGGTCTGGAAGAAGGTTGTTTACATACAAAGCCTGGAAGTCATTCTCAGTTTGTAAGTGATGTCAATTCCAACACAATTCTTATGGACCGTGTCTGTTAATTGCAATCTCAGTTTCCATTCCAGCACATGCAGGGTAAGACAGAGACAAAAATCTGTAACTATAGTCCAGTGAGTTTAATTTTTAACATTGGGAAAATGTTAAACTCCTGACGAGGGAACATCCCTGTCTGGCAATTGTTGCAGTGGTTCATTCATCTGTTGTCATAGCATCTGCTTGGTCTCGCCAATGTACCATGCCTTGGGGTATCCTTGCCCACAGTGTATCAGATAGATAATGATGGCCAGGTCATATGAGTACCTGCTGTGTACATGGTGGGTGGTGTCCCCACATGTAATAGTAGTATTTGTGTCGACACTATGACATATCTTACAGTGGTTGCCATGACAGGGTTTTGAGGTTGAGGTTGCCCTGAAGGCTAGGCAGTTTGCTGTGAACAATGGTCTGTTTAAGGTTTGGAGAGGTACCAGAGGGCTAGATGACAGCCAGTGTAATACTGTTATTCACAACGGGAGCAAGTGACAAATTCAGGAAACTGCAAGCCAGTCAGTCTAACCTCAGTAGTGGGGAAACTATTGGAAATAACTCTCAGGGACAGAATTAACCTGCACTTGGAGAGGCAGGGATTAATCAAGAACATGGTTTTGTTATAGGGAGGTAATATCTGAGCAACTTAATTGAATTTTGAAGAGAGATCCCTCTGCATATCCACACTACCAAGAATCTTTCCATTGACCCAGTACTCTGCCTTCCTGTTATTCTTCCCTCACATTTAGCTGCATTGAACTCCATTTGCCACATCTCAGCCCCATTCTGCAGTTTATCCAAGTCCCCTGCAACCTTTAACAGTCTTCTAAACTGTCCACTACTCCACCGACTTTAGTGTCGTCTGCAAATTTACTAATCCATCCACTTGTGCCTGCATCTAAGTCATTTATAAAAATGACAAACAGCAGTGGTCCCAAAACAGATCCTTGTGGCACACCACTAGTAACCGGACTCCAGGCTGAATATTTTCCAACAACCACCACTCGCAGCCTTCTTTCAGAAAGCTAGTTTCTAATCCAAACTGCTAACTCACCCTCAATTCCATGTCTTTGCATTTTCTCCATCAGCCTATCATGTGGAACCTTATCAAAGGCTTTAATGAAGTCCATGTATACCACGTCAACTGCCCTACCCTCATCTACATGCTTGGTCACCTTCTCAAAAAACCTCAGTGAGGTTTGTGAGACATGACCTGCCCTTGATGAAACCATGTTGACTATCTGAAATCAAATTGTTGTTTGCTAGATGATTATACATCTCAATAGAGTCAGAGAGCCGTAGAGATGTACAGCATGGAAACAGACCCTTTGGTCCAACCCGTCCATGCCGACCAGATATCCCAACCCAATCTAGTCCCACCTGCCAGAACCTAGCCCATATCACTCCAAACACTTCCTATTCACATACCCATCCAAATGCCTCTTAAATGTTACAATTGTACCAGCCTCCACCACATCCTCTGGCAGCTCATTCTATACACGTACCACCCTCTGCATGAAAACGTTGTCCCTTAGGTCTCTTTTATATCTTTCCCCTCTCACCCTAAATCTATGCCCTCTACTTCTAGACTCCCCAACCCCATGGTAAAGACTTTGCCTATTTATCCTATCCATGCCCCTCATAATTTTGTAAACCTCTATAAGGTCATCCCTCAGCCTCCGACGCTCTCCAGGGAAAACAGTCCCAGCTTGTTCAGCCTCTCCCTGTAGCTCAGATCCTCCAACCCTGGCAACATCCTTGTAAATCTTTTCTGAACCCTTTCAAGTTTCACAACATCTTTCCGATAGGAAGGGGACCTGAATTGCACGCAATATTCCAACAGTGGCCTAACCAGTGTCCTGTACAACCGCACATGACCTCCTGTACTCAATACTCTGACCAATAAAGGAAATCATACCAAACTCCTCCTTCACTATCCTATCTACCTGTGACTCCACTTTCAAGGAGCTATGAACCTGCACTCCAAGGTCTCTTTGTTCAGCAACACTCCCTAGGACCTTACCATTAAGTGTATAAGTCCTGCTAAGGTTTGATTTCCCAAAATGCAGCACCTCGCATTTATCTGAATTAATCTCCATCTGCCACTTCTCAGCCCATTGGCCCATCTGCTCCAGATCCTGTTGTAATCTGAGGTAACCCTCTTTGCTGTCCACTACACCTCCAATTTTGGTGTCATCTGCAAACTTACTAACTGTACCTCTTATGCTCGCATCCAAATCATTTATATAAATGACAAAAAGTAGAGGGCCCAGCACTGATCTTTGTGGCACTCCACTGGTCACAGGCCTCCAGTCTGAAAAACAACCCTCCACCACCACCCTCTGTCTTCTACCTTTGAGCCAGTTCTGTATCCAAATAGCTAGTTCTCCTTCTATTCCATGAGATCTAACCTTGTTAATCAGTCTCCCATGGGGAACCTTGTCAAACGCTCTACTGAAGTCCATATAGATCACATCTACTGCTCTGCCCTCATCAATCTTCTTTGTTACTTCTTTAAAAAACTCAATCAAGTTTATGAGATATGATTATAATCCTTTCCAAAACCTTTCCTACAATAGAAGTAAGGCTCACTGGTCTATAATTACCTGGGTCATCTCTGCTGCCCTTCTTGAACAAGGGCACAACATTTGCAATCCTCCAGTCCTCAGGTACTAAACCTGTAGACAATGATGACTCAAATATCAAAGCCAAAGGCTTTGAGATCTCCTCCCTAGCTTCCCAGATTATCCTCAGATAAATCCCATCCAGCCCACGGGACTTGTCTACTTTCACTCCTTCTAGAATTGATAACACCTGTGCGTAACTAACCTCGATCCTTTCTAGTCTATTATCTTGTACCTCATTCTTCTCCTCTACAATATTCTCCTTTTCCTGAATGAACACCGATGAGAAATGTTTGTTTAGTACCTCTCCGATCTCCACAGGGTCCACACTCAACTCCCCACTTCTGTCTTTGACTGGCCCTATTCCTACCCTAGTCATCATTTTATTCCTCACATACCTATAGAAAGCTTTAGGGTTCTCCTTTATTCTATTTGCCAAAGACTGCTTGTGTCCTCTCTTTGCTCTTCTTAACTCTCTCTTTAAATCCTTCCCAGCTGATCTATAACTCTCCATCGCCTCATCTGTACCATCTTGCCTCATCAACACATAAGCCTCCTTCTTCTTTTTAACAAGAGATGCAATTTCTGTTATAAACCATGGTTCCCTTACCTTATCACTTCCTCCCTGCCTGACAGGGACATACCTATCAAGGACACGCAATATCTGTTCCTTAAACCAGCTCCACATTTTGATTGTTTGCATCCCCTGCATTTTGCTACCCCATTCTATGCATCCTAATTCTTGCATAATCACATTATAATTGCCCTTGCTCCATCGATAGCTCTTGACCTGTGGCATGTACCTATCCTTTTCCATCACTAAACTAAACATAATTGAATTATGGTCACTCTCTCTAAATTTCTCACCTACAACTAAATCAAACGCCTGGTCTGGTTCATTACCAAGCACCAGATCCAATGTGGCCTCCCCTCTTGTCGGCCCTTCGACATACTGTGTCAGGAAACCCTCCTGTACACATTGGACAAAAATTGATCTATCCGACGTACTAGAGTTATAGCATTTCCAGTCAATGTTGGGGAAGTTGAGGTCCCCCATAAGACCACCCTGTTCCTTTCACTCCTACTCAGAATAATTTTGCTAATCCTCTCTTCCACCTCCCTGGAATTCTGCAGTGGCCTATAAAAAAACCCCCGGCAGTGTGACGTCTCCTCTCCTGTTTCTAACCTCAGCCCACACTACCTCAGCAGACGAGTCCTCATCAAAGGTTCTCTCAGCCACAGTTATACTGTCCTTGACTATCAAGGCCATGCCTCCATCTCTTTTACCGCCTTGTCTGTTTTTAATGAAAGATCTAAACCCTGGAACCTGCAACATCTATTCCTCACCCTGCTCTATCCATATCTCTGAAATGGCCACAACATCAAAGTCCCAGGTACCTATCCATGCTGCAAGCTCACCTACCTTATTTCAGATACTTCTGGTGTTGAAGTAGACATACTTCAAACCAGCTTGCTGTCTGCCAGCACATTCCTGTGACCCTGAAATCCTGTCCCCGTCATTTCCTCCTCTCATCCTCCTGTGCACTGCAACTACACCTCCGGTTCCCATCCCCCTGCTGAGCTAGTTTAAACCCACCTGAATAGCACCAGCAAATATCCCACCCAGGATATTAGTACCCCTCTGGTTCAAGTGAAGACCGTCCTGTTTGTACAGGACCCATCTTCTCCAGAATGAGCCCCAATTATCCAAAAACCTGAAACCCTCACTCCTGCATCATCCTTGCAACCATTTGTTCAGCTGAAATCTCTCCCTATTCCTTGCCTCGCTATCATGTGGCACAGGTAACAAACCAGAGCTAACAACTCTGTTTATTTTAGCTCTCAGCTTCCACCCTAGCTCCCTGAAATCCTGCCTTACATCTCTGTCCTTCTTTCTACCTACGTTGTTGGTACCTACATGGACAATGACTGGTCACTCTCTCCCTTCAGGATCCCAAAGGTACAATCCGAGACATCACGGACCCTGGCACCTGGGAGGTAACACACCATCCGCGAGTCTCGTTCGTTCCCAACAAACCTTCTATCTGAGCCTCTAACTATCGAGTCCCTAATAACTAACACTCTACTCCTTTCTCTCCTTCCCTTCTGTGCAACAGGGACAGGCTCGGTGCCAGAGACCTGGGCCCCACTGCTTCCCCCTGGTAAGTCATCCCCCTCAACAGTATCCAAAACGGTATACATGTTTCTCAGGGGAAATTCACAGGGGATGACTCCACCGACTGTTTTTTTCCCTCTTTCGAACAGTCACCCAGCTTTCTTCTTGCCTAGGAGTAACTACTTCCCTGTAACTCCTATCTATCACAGCTTCTGCCTCCCGAATGATCCGAAGTTCATCCAGCTCCTGCTCCAGTTCCCTAACACAGTCTTGGAGGAGCGAAAGTTGGGTGCACTTCCTGCAGATGTACTTGAATGGGACACTAATGGCGTAGCAAATAGGAGGTTTAGAGGGGAGGTGAGGAAAGATTTGTTCACCCAAAGGTGGTAGGAATGTGGAATTCACTGTCTATAACAATGGTAGAGGCAGAAACCCTCATAACATTTTAAAAAATATTTAGATGTATCTCGCAATGCCAAGGCAATGGGCCAAGTACGGGAATATGGGATTTGAATAGTTAGGTACTTGTTTTTGATTGGCTCAAGTTTAATGGGTCCTGTGCTGTTGTGTTCTGCAACTTTATTCTGGTTAGCTATCCACTAGTAGCACATCCAAACAATGAAGGACCCCAGAAAGTCCCCCACCACCCCCACCCATACCCCACTTCCTTTTCAAACCTGCCAAACCATTTAGATACAAGTCTTGATCCTCCTGCATCATTGAGAATCCTCCCAAACTGGCAAAATGATTTGTTTATTCTTCATTTAAGAAAAATGACAATGAAGTTCTGACTTCATCCATGCAGAGCCTTTGTCACCTCTCTGATGCAGTGATCTTCAAGGCAACACCATCCTTATCCCGCGCAGAGGCTGCTGGCCCTGAAGTAGGAGATAGCTCAAGTTAATAAATACCTCTTTATTGAAAGGCAGGTGCCTCAGATCTTTCTCCTCACTGAGTTGGTGATCAGAGCATTTCCTTGAATAACCTTGATGAGTATGGTTTTCAACTGAAAGCCTTCTTCATCCAGTCTCTGCATACAGTTTCACCTCTCTGCTGCCTCATTTCCGTCTCCAAATCATACTGCAACCCAAAAGAAGCTGAAACTACAGTTCCTATTAATGTCATCAGGGTTGTTCTTGAAAGTCCTTCATGCTTCTCTGACATCCTTCTCAAACACCATTCCTTTATAAATTTATACTAGTTTCCAAATTCCTCTGATAACACTTGAAGATTCTCTCTCAAAAATGAGCAGATTTAAGTCATAATTGAGCTGCTTCTGTCGTGGCTTCTGTAGTCAAATAGTTGGAGGTTACTCCCAAAGGTGAACCGTGCTGAGAAGGTTCTGGGAGTGAGTAAAGACTCCTTTGTTTTGATTTTGCAGCACTGCAGATTGTGACTGTTGGTAGTCTGATTCTGCAAAGCAGGCCTGGATATCTTCCTCCGCCTCTCTGTTGAGAAGCATTGATTGCTTTAAGGCATTTCTCTGGTAATCTCTCATGAATTCTGTGCTAAATAGATTTTGCTGCAAGTCTTTGTCACAAAATAGTTGCCATATTAATTTCGAAGGAACCATTGTTCCACCAGGCAAATAAATCAATTACTTTGAGGTCCTTTTGTATATCCTATATCTCTCAGAAGCTTTGAATTTTCACACCTTTGGCAGGACCCAGTCTAATGTTCAAGGATTAATCAAACTCTAAATGCCTCCCTTTGCGACTGATGCTGAAATACTAGAACACAATGTAACTGGCACTAAAAACAAAAGTTGCTGGACAAATTCAGCAGGTCTGACAGCATTTGTGGGGAAAAAGCAGAGTTAACGTTTCGGGTTTAGTGACTTGTCATCAGAACTGATGATACACTCTGATGGAGAGTCACTGGACTAAAGATGCTAACTCTGCTGTAAAAGTCTTTAGTTAGGCCACATTTGGATTATTATGTGCCATTCTGGTCACCACATTACAGGAAGGATGTAAAGGTTTTAGAGAGGGTGCAGAAGAGGTTTACCAGGATATTGCCTGGATTGGAGTGTATGTTTGACAAATTTGCATTGTTTTCACTAGAGCATTGGAGGCTGGGGGGTGACCGAATAGAAGTATATAAAATTATGAGAGGCATGGATAGGGTGGATGGTGAGAGTCATTTTTATAGGGTGGAAATGTCAAATGCTGGGGGGCATAAATTTAAGGTGAGAAGGGAAAAGTTTAAAGGAAATGTGTGAGGCAGATTTCTTACGCAGAGGATGTATGTGCTTAGAATATACTGCCAGGAGAGGTGGTAGAAGCCAATATGTCAGCAAAGAAGCATTTAGACAGTCACATGAACAAGCAAGGATTAAAAGGATATTGTTAAAGAACAGATAAAATCCTTTCAAATATATCAAGGAGTTAGTTTAGACCCTAACTTTTTCTTATTGAAAGACAAGTGTAAGGCATTGTGTTCAGATATAATTCGATTTGTTATACTACTTGGCTTTAAGCAAACACAAACTTTATTTTTACTCTACAATTAAAATACAAAGAAAAGGAAGAAGTATTAGTCTAACTTTAACTCTTTCAAAAACCTAATGGAATAATAAATTATTTAAGTACTAAACAGCAACTATTCCAATATAGTAACATCCCGCAAATGCATCCTTGGCAAAGGTAAATTCAGTAAAATAGATTTTCTCATATGCAATGAAATATGTTTCTCCAGTCCAGAAGGAAAGATCATCAAAAAAAATTCTGGCAGAGACAGAGAGAACTTGAGCATTTTGCTGTAGCAGGGAGATGTATAGCAGCTTCAAAACCCAACAACAACTGAAAGCCAAACTAAAACCCTGGTTCTGTGGGAACCTTACTCTGTCTATTTATGTTGCTTCTATTTTTGTTCTCCAAAGTTCTAAAACAATACAAGAGCATATAAAACAGTAATTGCTGCTCCTGGAATTCAAGGAAATCACCTCCAACACCTAAAATACTTCAAAGAAGGAACGACTCTTACAGCCACAACTTTATCCCATCCTCCATTTTGGATTACCTAAAATGATTGAAAGAATTCTTAGAAGAGTAGAAAGGCAGTAGGAGTGTACTTAAAAGGGAAATCAGGAGGGCAAAAAGGGGGCATGAGATAACTTTGTCAAATAGGTTTAAGGAGAATTCAAAGGGTTTTTACAAATACATTAAGGACAAAGAGGTAACAAGGGAGAGAGTAGGATCTCTCAAAGATCAGCAAGGCAGTCTTTGTGTCGAGCTGCAGGAGATGGGGGAGATACTAAACGAGTATTTTGCATCAGTGTTCACTATGGAGGAAGACATGGAAGTCATAGAATGTGTGGAAATAGTTGGTGACATCTTGAAAAATGTCTATTTTACAGAGGAAGACATCCTGGATGTCTTGAAATGCATATAAGTGAATACATCCCCAGGACCCGATCAGGTGTACCCTAGAACTCTGTGGGAAGCTAGAGAAGTCATTGCTATGCACCTTGCTGAGATATTTGTATCATCAATAGTCGCAGGTGAAATGCCAGGAGACTGAAGGTTGGCAAACATGGTTCCACTATTTAAGAAGGGTGGTAAGGAAAAGCCAGGGAACTATAGATTGGTGAGCCTGATGTCAGTGGTGGGCATGCTGTTAGGGGGAATCATGAAGAACAGGATTTATATGTATTTGAACTAATTAGGGATAGTCAGCATGTCTTTGTGCATGGAAAATCATGTCTCACAAACTTTACTGAGTTTTTTGAAGAAGTAACAAAGAAGATTGATGAGGTCAGAGTGGTAGACGCGATATATATGGACTTCAGTAAAGCGTTTGACAAGACTCCCCATGGGAGACTGGTTAGCAGGGTTAGAGCTCATGGAATTTAGGGAGAACTAGCTATTTGGATACAGAACTGGCTCAAAGGTAGAAGACAGAGGGTGGTGGTAGAGGGTTGCTTTTCATACTGGAGGCCTGTGACCAGTGGAGTGCAAAGGATCTGTGCTGGGTCCACTGCTTTTCATCATTTATCTAAATGATTTGGCTATGAACATAGGAGGTATAGTTAGCAAGTTCGCAGATGACACCAAAATTTGAGGTGTAGTGGACAGCAAAGAAGGTTACCTCAGAGTACAATGGAATCTTGTTCAGATGGGCCAATAGGCTGAGGAGGGGCAGATGGAGTTTAATTTAGATAAATGTAACGTGCTGCAATTTGGAAAAGCAAATTAGAACAGGAGTTATACACTTAATGGTAAAGTCCTAGGGAGTGTTGCTGAACAGAGGCCTTGGAGTGCAGGTTCATAGCTCCTTGAAAGTGGAGTCGCAGGTAGGTAGGATAGTGAAGAAGGCATTAGGTATGCTTTCCTTTATTGGTCAGAGTATTGAATACAGGAGTTGGGAGGTTATATTGCGGCTGTACAGGACATTGGTTAGGCCACTGTTGGAATATTGCGTGCAATTCTGGTCTCCTTCCTATCAGAAGAATGTTGTGAAACTTGAAAGGATTCAGAAAAGATTTACAAGGATGTTGCCAGGCTTGGAGGATTTGATCTATAGGGAGAGGCTGAACAGGCTGGGGCTGTTTTCCCTGGAGCGTCGGAGGCTGAGGGGTGACCTTATAGAGGTTTACAAAATTATGAGGGGTATGGATAGGATAAATAGACAAGGTCTCTTCTCTGGGGTGGGGGAGTCCAGAACTAGGCAGCATAGGCTTAGGGTGAAAGGAGCAAGTTATACATGGAACCTACGGGCCAACTGTTTCACACAGAGTACATGTATGGATTGACCTGCCAGAGGAAGTGGTGCAGGCTGGTACAATTGTGGCATTTAAAAGGCATCTGGATGGGTATATGAATAGGGAGGATTTTGAGGGATGTGGGCCAAGTGCTGGAAAATGGGATTAGATTGGATTAAGATATCTGGTCAGCTTGGATCTGTTGGACCGAAGGGTCTGTTTCATTCTGTACATCTCTATGACTCCATTGATTCATCTTTAAAAAAACAAACCCCAAGACCTCATTGCCTTATTGGCTTGTCACCTCTTTCTCAACCTTTCTTCATTTAAGAAAACATGATAAAATACACCTCTTTAAGACCATGTGCAGGCAGATTGGATTCGTTTAAAATTGCACTATGCTCAGCACAGACAGGTTGGCTGAAGGGCCTGTTCCTGTGCTTATGTTCTATCTTAACTCTGCTTTCTTCCCACAATTGCCAGACTTGCTGAGTTTCTCTAGGAATTTTTTTTCAGATCTTCAATATCACAGTTTTTTTGTTTTATTTCAACGTTACAGACAGTTGTCTGCTGTGATTTATATTTTGAAAAGAACATATAAAACTTCAAATAACATTTCTAAATTAAACTCTGCAATTTAACATTTTTTTTAAAATGTCTGTAATATCAGAACTTCACAGACATAACAAAGCTGAAAATACAGATTCTGCTCAAGTAAGTGTGCTTTGGAATTCCAAACCTCCACATGTCCCTTGTCCATTTTTTCGTGTGTGTGCTCAACCCTAGAGGGCACCACAGCTGAGCCCAAACCTGTCCTCGACTAACATGCACCCATGGGTACTCTCCAGCAGGGGCCACTGGTAAACAATCAGAGACACTAGCTAATTCTGAGCCTCAGTGGATACTGAAGATAATCTTCGCAGGCATTCCGCTGAGGTGAGATCAAATAACTCAACAATGAGAAAGGATTCACCTTGAAATTTCAAGTTCTATACTTCCGAGTGTCACACCAGGCATTGCAATTGTCTCCTGAGTTATTGCAGGAATTTCAGCTACTTCTTTAATTCAAAGTCTTTCTGGCTATTTTACATTCCAAGGAATATCAGCCTATGCTGACTTTTTTTAACACATAACATCTCATTTTACTGTAAGAAGGCTAGAGAAGCTCAGGTTGTTTTTTTGGAACAGAGTAGGTTGAGAGAGCTGGAAACAAAAAATGCTGATCACAGCAGGCCAGGCAGCATCCATGGAGAGAAAGCAAGCTAACATTTCAAGTTCAGATGACTCTTCATCTAGACACAAAATGTTAGCTTGCTTTCTCTCCATGGATGCTGCCTGACCCACTGTGACCTCCAGCATTTTTTGTTTTCAGTTCAGATTCCAGCATCTGCATTACTTTGTTCCCAGGTTTGAAGGAGCACCTAACAGAGATAATCAGGGGCATAGACGGAGTGAATTAAAAGCAGCTGTTCCTTTCAGTTGAATGGTCAATAACAAAGAGGCATATAGGGCCTTCTTGTGGTGCGGGACTGGGAAGCTCAGGTTTAACACCTACCCACCCCAGAGGTGTGTAATAACATCTTTGAACAGGTTGATTAGAAAGATAAGTTCAATTAAAAAGGGGCATAATTTTAATAGGAAAAGCAGGAAGGTTCGAGGAAATTTGAGAAAAGATATTTTCATCCAGAGGTTGCTGAGGGTCTGGATTGTTCTACCTGAGAGGGTATTTGAGTGTGAGACCTCACAGCCTTTAAAAAGGTGTTCATCATTGCTGGGGACTTCAGCCAGGCCAACCTCCCAAGAATGTCCTCTGAAGGTATCACAAACATGTCTCCTGTCCCCCCAAGAGGCCCAAACCCATTGGATCATTGCTACACAACTATCAACGATGCCTAACGCTCCATCCCCATCCACATTTTGGTGAATCAAACTATCATGCTGTCCTCCTTCTCCCAGCTTACGAGCAGAAAGTGAAGAATGAGAATCCAACACTGAAAGTTGTATGGTGCTGGTCTGAGGTAATGGATGAGCTCCTACATGACTGCTTGGAGTTGGTGGATCATCCATGTTCAAGAACTCAGCGGCCAACCCAAATGAGTGTGCCATTAATGTCACAGATTTCATCAGTAAGTGTCTCGGTCAATGCAGACCAAAGAAGTTAATCCAAGTGTCTCCAACTGGATGAACTGCAAGATCCACTCCTCACTGAAGTCCAGGTCCGAGGCGTTCAAGTTGCGTGATCCTGACATGTACAGAAATTCTAGGTTCAACCTTCACAAATCTATTAGGAATGCCAAGAGACAACACCAGATCAAACTAGAATCACAGACTAACCACACCAACACATGTCGACTGTGGTAAGACTTATACGATAGGCTACAAAGCAAAGTCGCGTAGAAACGCTGATAACAAAGCATCCCTTTCCAATGAGCTCAACATATTCTATTTTCATTTGAACAGAAGGTCAGTGAAATTATGTCACCTGCTCCAACAGCATGGGTGTGCCTGTCCCTTTGGTCACCGCTGGAGACGTCAGATTGGCATTCTTGAGGGTGAATCATGGACAGCAATGGGCCCAGATGGAATCCCTGGCGGTGCACTCAGATCCTGTACAGACCAGCTGGCAGAAGTATTTACAAACATCTTTAACCTCTCCTTACTACAATCTGGCGCTCCCACCTACTTCAAGAAGACCACTATCATCCCAATATCAAAGATACATCAGGCAATGTGCCTTAATGACTATTGCCTAGTGGTTCTGACGTCCATCATTATGAAGTGCTTTGAGAGATTAGTCATGGCACACATCAACCCCAGCCTCCTAGACTGCCTGATCCACTACAATTCACCGACCTTCCCAACAGGTCCACAGCACACCCCATCTCCCTGGCTGTACACTCACCCCTGGAACATCTGGATAACAAGGACACCTATATCAGACTCCTACTTATTGCCTAGAGCTCTGCCTTCAACACAATAATTCCGACAAAACTCATCTCCAAACTCTGAGACCTCGGACTCTGCTCCCCCCTCAGCAATTGGATCCTCAACTTCCTGACCCACAGACCACAATCAGGGAGGATAGACAATGGCACTTCCTCCATGATAATCCTCATAACTGGTGCCCTGATGTATTCAGCCCCTTCCTATACTCCTTATACCCTCATTACTATGTGTCCAAATTCAGCTCTAACTCCATTTACAAATTTACTGTAGCCTGATATACTTACATAAAACAAGATTTGTCTCATTGTTAGCACACAAAATATGACTGTATCTCAGTACATGTGACAGTAATAAATCAAATCAAATCAAAGATCCACCACACCTGATCAGGTGTACCCTGGAACTCTGTCAAAAGCTGGGGAAATGTTTGCTGGGCTCCTTGCTGAAATATTTGTATCAACGATAGCCACAGGTGAGGTGCTGGGAGATTGGTGGTAGGCTAATGTTGTGCAACTATTTAAGAAACGTGGTAAGGAAAAGCCAGGGAGCTATAGAATAGTGAGACTGACATTGATGGTGGGCAACTTATAGGAGGGAATCCTGAGGAACAGGATTTACATGTATTTGGAAACATAAAGACTGATTATGGACAGTCAACCTGGAAAATTGTGCATGGAAAATTGTGTCTCACTAACTGAAGAAGTAACGAAGATGATTAATGAGGGCAGAACGGTGCATGTGATCTATACAGATTTCAGCAAGGCATTCAATAAGGTTCCTCATGGTGGACTGGTTAGCAAGGTTAGATCATATGGAAGTGAGGGAGCACCAGCAATTTGGATTTAGAACTGGCTTGAAGGTAGAAGACAGACGGTAGTATTTGAAGGTTGTTTTTCACACTGGAGGCCTGTGACCAACAGTGTGCAACAAGGATCAGTGCTGGGTCCACTGCTTTTTGTCATTTATATAAATGATTTGGATTTGCACATAGGAGGTATAGTTAGTAAGTTTACAGATGATACCAAAATAGAGGGTGTAGTGGATAGCGAAGAAGGTTACCTCAGAGTACAATGGGACCTTGATTAGATGGGTCGAGGAGTGGTGGATGGAGTTTAATTTAGATAAATGTAAGGTGCAACAATTTGGAAAGGCAAATCAGGACGGGACTTATACACTTAATGGGAAAGTCCTGAAAAGTGCTGCTGAACAAAGAGATCTTGGAGTGCAGGTTCACAGTTTCTTAAAAGTGGAGTCGCAGCTAGATAGGATAGTGAAGAAGGTGTTTGGTATGCTTGCCCTTGTTCGTCAGTGCATTGAGTACAAACATTGGAAGGTCATGTTGGAGGGTCATTGGAGGGCTGTACAGGACATTGCTTAGGCCACTATTGGAATACTGCATTCACTTCTGGTCTCCCTGCTATAGGAAGGCTGTTGTGAAATTTAAAAGGGTTCAGAAAAGATTTACAAGGATGTTGCCAGGGTTGGAGGATTTGAGCGAGATGGAGAGGCTCAATAGGCTGGGGCCTTTTTCCCTGGAGCGTCGGAGGCTGCGGAGTGATCTTAGAGAGGTTTATAAAATCATGAGGGATATGGATAGGGTAAATAGACAAGGTCTTTTCCCTGGGGTGGGGGAGTCCAGAACTAGAGGGCATAGGTTTAGGGTGAGAGGGGAAACACTTAAAAGGGACCTAAGGGGCAACTTTTTCATGCAAGGGTGGTGCATGTAAGGAATGAGCTGCCAGAGGAAGTGGTGGAGGCTGGTATAATTACACATTTAAAAAGCATTTGGATGGTTATTATGAATACAAAGGGTTAGGAGAGATACAGGAAAAGTGCTGGCAAATGGGACTAGATTAGGTTAGTATATCTGGTCGGCATGGACGACTTGGACCAAAGGTCTGTTTCCATGCTGTACGTCTCTATAACTATTTATCAGAATTGACAGCAGATGGATAATAGTGGTATTTATGTTGTAGGTGTGGGTATGTGGTGGGGGAGGATGAGAAGAGGTGAATGGATAGGTGGAGATAGAGCCCACAGAGAGAAGGAGATATAAATAGAGTAGGCAGACAATAGTAAGCCAGGACAGAAGAGAGTCTGAATAAGTGATAATGCGGGCTAAGAATAGAACAAAACAGGTAGCTTGTGCTGAAAGAGATAATTAGATTAGATTCCCTATAGTGTGGAAACAGGCCTTTCGGCCCACCAAGTCCACACCGACCCTCTGAAGAGTAACCCACTCGCCTCTGACTAATGCACCTAACACTATGGGCAATTTAGCATGGCCAATTCACCTAACCTGTACATTTTTGGACTGTGGGAGGAAACTAGAGCACCCGGAGGAAACCCACACAGACACAGGGAGAATATGCAAACTCCACACAGACAGTCACCCGAGGCTGGAATTGAACCTGGGACCCTGGTGCTGTGAGGCAGTAGTGCTAAGCATTGAGCCACCGTGCTGCCCCTAACATGATAATAGGAATAAGAGTGGGTGAGAATGGGTTGGCTGTTCTGAAAGCAACCCATGTCATGAACAGGACCAGGTGTGGGATTGAATTTAAAAAATGGAATGACAGGATTAGGTTCTAAAGTTCTTGAACTTGATGTTGAGCCCTTGAAGCTGTAGGTCCCCAAGTGAAAGATGAGACATTTTCTTTGAGCTTGCGCAGAGGCTTGCTGGAGCCCTGAGGCAGGCCTGTCTCTGTCAGGCAGTTCTGGATTTGGAAATGTGTAATGAGGCAGATTGATTAGGGAGCTTAAATCAAGGAATCCCTCAGGGACAGGGGTCACAAAATGATTGAATTCACCCGTAGTTTGAAAGAGAGAAGCTGGAATCTGATGTACGTGTATTACAATTGAGTAAAGATAACTACAAAGACATGAGGGAAGAACTTCCCAGAGTTGGCTGGAAGGGGAACCTAGCAGGGCAGATGGTGGAGCAGCTGTGGCAGGAAGTTCTGGGGGTAATTCAGGAGACACACCACAAATTTATCCTAAAGAAGAAGGACCATACTAAGGGGAGGACAAAGCAACCATGGCTGACAAAGGAAGTCAGGGACAGCATGAAAGCAAAAGAAAAAGCATACAATGTGGTGAAGACTTTGTGGTAAACCAGAGGATTGGGAAGCCTTTAAAGACCAGCAGAGGACAACTAAAAAAAGCAATGGGGGGGGCGGAAATATGAAGGTAAGATAACTAATTATACAAGAAGATTGCAAGAGGTTTTTTCAGATATATAAAACATAAGATAGAGGGAACAATGGATATTGGATTGCTGGAAATAGGCTGGAGAAATAATAATTGGGGAACAAATAAATGGCAGAGGAACTATATAGGTACTTTACATTAGTCTTCACAGTGGAAGACATCAGTAGCATACCAGAATTTCAGTAGAATCAGGGAGTAGTGGTGAGTGTAGTGTCCATCACTAAGAAGAAGTTACTGGAAAAGCTAAAATGTCTGAAGGTGGATAAAGCACCCAGACCGCATGGACTATATCACAAAGTTCTTATGGAAATAGCTGAGGGATCGTGGCCGAGTGGCCTAATTCTGTTCCTATGTCTTATGGCCAGATGGTCTTAAGGCCCTGGACACACCTTCAAGGTGAAGCAAAGATTTATTTGCACTTCACTCAATCTGATCTATTGTACTTGCTGGTCACAATGTGGTCTCCTCTGCACAAAGGAGACAAAACACAAATGGGGTGAGCACTATGGGGAACAATTGGTGCAGTTGTAGATAATGAGGAATGTTGTCAAAGGGTACAGTAGGATGTAGATCAGGTAGAAAGTTTGGTGCAGAATAGCAGATGGGGTTTAATCTAGATAAGTATGAAGTGATGCATTTTGGGAGGTTAAATGTAAGAGAACAGTATAATGGCAAGACCCTTAGGAGCATTGATATACAGAGGGATCTTAGGGTGCAAGACTATGCTCCCTGAAAGTGGCAACACAAGAGGATAAGGTGGGAAAGAAATTATACGGCATGCTTGCCTGCATTGGTTGGGGCATTGAGTATTAAAGTTGGCAAGTCATGTTGTAGCTCTAGTTAGACAACATTTGGAACATTGTATGCATTTTTGGTCAATAGGAAGAATGTGTAGGCTTTGGAGAGTGTGTAAAAGAGGTTTGCCAGGATGTTGCCTGAGTTGGAGTGTACTAGCTATGAGGAGAAGTTGACAAGTTTGGATTGTTTTCGCTAGAACATCAGTGATTAAGTAGCAACCTGATAGAAGGATGTAAAATTATGATAAGGTTGGATAAGACGGATGGTCAGGAGTCTTTTTCCCGGGATGGAAATGTCAAGTACAAGGGGGCATAGGTTTAGGGTGAGAAGGAGGAAGTTTTAAAGAGATGTGAGAGGCAAGTTTTTTTTAAACAGAGGGTGATAAGTGACTGGAATATATTATCAGGGGAGATACTAGAAGCAGATATTAATAACAATGTTTAAAACATATTTAGACAGACACATAAACAGGCAGACAATAAAGGGTTATGGATTATGTGCAGGTAGATGGGATTAGTTTAGAATGGCATTATTGTCAGTGCAGACATGTTAGGCCAAGGAGCCTATTCCTGTGCTGTACTTTTTTCTATGTTCTAAAGAATAAAAATGTTCATAAAGGGTCCTACACCTAGTTACGGAGCATTCTGTAAAATTCAATATCCTGAGCACTGTATTCATACATTTTAGAGGAGCCCACAGATTCTGTCATGTTGTGCTAAGAGTGAGGCTGCACAAGATTATTTAAAAGGATCCTCAGCTCTACATAATCAACTACCTGGCTTATTAGCTTAGACTGGGGATGGGCTTACCTGCCTTTTGGCTGGGTGTTTGCAACTGTGTATGATAACTACCGGAAACCTTTGCCCAGTGGTTTCCTACACAATAGCCCTCTGGTAACATGGTGCATTACTGAGCCTGCTATTGGGGCTGGAAGATGAGAAAATGGAAAACCAGCAAGTGAAAATGGATAGACACAGAATGATTAGAGATGAAGGTGAAGGAACACACAAAAGAATACCTTACACCAGAGGTTATGAACACATAATCAAAACATCTTCAGTTTGAAGAGTAACAGTGTACCTGGCAGGTTTGTATCCCCAGAGGGGTTGTGGCAGTGCAGTGTTATCTGTTACAGCACAAACTGCACCAGACCATCCATTTCACTAGCTGTAGTTCAGCTGCTGGCCATGGCCATTCATTTCTATCATCAGTATTGTTACAGGTTGCTAC
Source organism: Chiloscyllium punctatum (assembly GCF_047496795.1). Lineage (NCBI taxonomy): Eukaryota > Metazoa > Chordata > Chondrichthyes > Orectolobiformes > Hemiscylliidae > Chiloscyllium > Chiloscyllium punctatum. The sequence goes on from NC_092764.1 coordinate 30,569,217, forward strand.
GTAGGCCAGTGGTTCACAAAATAGGATCTTCCAATTTATAATACAATCTGGGTGTGGAGACATTGCTGAGATTTAAATGAATATTTCTCATCTATATTCAAAAAGGAGAAATACATTGTAGATGGAGATTTCAGTCGGGATGGGGAGGTTCAAGAACATGTTAAAATTAATAAGGAGGAGGTTTTATATATTTTAGCAGGCATACAGGTACATATATTCCCAAGGAGTGATGAGAAGTATCCCAGGTTGCTGTAGAAAGCAAGGGAGGAGATTGCTGGGCCCTGACAGAGATATTCAAAACTTGACTGACCACAGGACAAGAGGACTGGAGAGTAGCTAGTGTGGCACCTTTGTTCAAGAAGGGTAGTAGAGACAGGCAAGTACATTATTTCCTCTGTATCCATGAGGGTTCTGTTTCTCTAAGTCCCCATGAATGATGAAATTCGCGAGTGCAGAGCTTGTTAAAATTAGGTTGAAAATCAGGGATACGTGATTCTTGCCAGTTGATATTGATTTTTGTTGATTTTTTTGGATGGATAAGGCAACTTTAAGATTTGTAGAGGCCAATTAACCTGATGTCAGTGATCAGGAAATTATCTGAAAAAATTCTGAGAGGTGGGATTAACTAAATTTAGAAAGGCAGGAATTCATCAGGGATTTGTTGGAAGGAGATCCTGTCTGACTAATTTAATTGAGACTTTTGAAAAGGTGACTAAATATATTGATGAGAGTAGTGCAGTTGATGTGGTATACAGAGACTTCAGTAAGGCCTTTGACAAATTCCCACATGGAAGGCTGGTCCAAAACGTAAGAGCCTATGGGATCCAAAGCAAGATGGCAAACTCAATTCTAAATTGACTTGTAAACAGGAGGCAAAGGGCTGATTTTGTAATTGAAGTTTATGATCGGCGATGTTCGCAGGGATTGGTGCTGGATCCTTGTTGTTTGTTATTCACATTCATGACTTGGTTTGCAGGTGACACAAATTTAGCTTTGCTGTTGATAATGAGGAAGATGGTCTCAGGCTACAGTCTGATCTTGATCAGCTAATAGGTTGGGCACAGCAATGTCAGATGGAATTTAATTCAGATAAGTGTGAGGTGATGAATTTTGGGAGGTTGAACAAGAACATGTACAATGAATGGTAGTTCCCTAGGGAGTAGTGTGGAACAAAGGGACCTTGGTGTACAAGTCCATAGATTCCTGAAGATATCAGCACATATAGACAGGGTAGTGAAGGCAGCATACAGGATGCTTGCCTTCATTAGCCAGGGCACAGAATATTGGACCAAGGGAGTTTTGTAATAACTTTATAAAACATTGATGAGGCCACAGATGGAATACTGTGGGCAGTTTCTGGTCACTACACTATTGGGAGGATGTGATTGCACTGCAGAGGAGATTCACCAGAATGTTGGCTACGATAAAAAGTCTCCGTTTTGAAGAGACTGAATTGACCGGGCTTGCTTTCCCTGGAGCTGAGAGGAGGCCGAGGGGGCACCTGAGTGAGGTATACAAAATTATGAGAAACATAAACAGGGTAGATCGTGAGAATCTTATCTCCATGTTAGATATGTCTAAGACCAGGGGACACAAGTTTAAGGTGATGAGTAAATATGGAATACATTGTCTAGGATAGTGGTGGAGGCAGTTCCTCTGCAACATTTAAGAAGCATCTGGATAAGCATTTAAAATATCAGGGCATAGTAGCAGTGCAGGTAAATGGGATTAGTATAGTTTGGTGTTTGCTGGTCAGCATAGATAAGGTGAGCCGAAGAACCTGCTTCTAAGCTGTATGACAACCTAATACTCAATAGAAATCATGAAAGTCAGAGAAGATAAAAAAGAAGAGCAGGAGTAGGATGTTCCAGCCAGAGCCTGTTCCATAAGTCAATACAATCACAACTGAACTCAACTCCATGGTCTCGTATGCAACTGCTAATCCTGGACTTCAAAAATCTCAGTCCCAGTCTTGAATATATTCAATGGCCTAACCTCTAAGAGAAGTAGTTTCTCTCCTGTGTTTTACATGGAAACCCCTTATTCTTAAAACTGTGTCCCTGGCTTGCCTAATTTACTTCTTAGCCATGATTGAATGACAAAGCAGACTTGATGGGCTGAATGGCCTAATTTCTGTTCCTATGTCTTATGGTCTTAAGTTCTAATTCTCTGGAGAAACAGAATCAAAACCCACTATGGCAGCTGGTGGAATTTAAAATGTTTAGTTAATAGAGTTTTAATTGAAAATCCTCATCTTGTTAATGGTGACCATGAAACTATTATTAATTGTAAAGACCATCAGATTCACTAATGCCTGCTCAGGAAGGAAATCTACTACTCTTACATCATGTAGTCAACATGTGACTCCAGACCCACAGCGATGTGATTGACTCTTAACTACCCTTTAAAATGGCCTAACAATACATTCAGTTCAAACGGGATGGAAACATATGCTGGCCTTTCCAGGGGTACACTCAAAATCTCAAAAAAAGCAGAAATAAACTTGCTTTCTCCACGTGTTGACTGATTTATTTTGTTACTCTAGTACTTTCAGATTTGGAGTTTTTAAACTTAATCTCTGTAGTATTTTGCTTTTTTTGTTCAAAGTAAAAAACTGAATTGACGACTGCGTTGTTAAAACAGCACATTGTCCTGGTGTTTTAGATTATTTTATATTGTATTACCTTTTAATCATTGTGATTACTGGACTGACCAAGACTAAAATACACATAACTAAAAATAATTATCAGGGAAGGTTTGTGGAGGCCAACAAAGCTCCAAAGTCTGAAAAAGTTTGCATCATATATCACACCAAGGTTTGCGTAAAGATTTGTAGCTCGGGTGCTAGTTGTCATGTTTGTGGGTATGTTTGCCGAGCTGGGAAGTTGATTTGCAGCTGTTTCATCCCCTGACCCCATACCAATGACCACAATATATCACACCACCTAACTTAGCTAATGAATTGTCTCCAGGCATTTTAGGCTATCCATCACCACACTGTCTGTAAATCTCTCTGTGCTATTGCCTCAACTATTGTCAAATACACTTTGCATGCACCATGCTGTAACTTTGAGTGTTTAAACCTGAAAACTGCTCATTATAATATAGAATACAATGATCAAGCAAACACAAGATGATATAGGTAACAGACAATAAAACAGAAAACGCATGTGATGATAGCAGAGTTTGGGCTATTGCTTGTAGCATAACAAGGATAAAAATTAAAAATGAGGAAAATTTTCTAATAATTTCAATGTAGAGTTCAAGAAGACAGCACCATCACAAATTTGTTCACCTTAACTGGGATCTATTTATAATGCTCATATGTTCAAATTACATATACGACTAAGCTTGGTGTTCGCAGTAGTGCCATTTTCTTTTCATCTTTTTCGGGCATGGCCATTTTTCCTTCATTTTCTTCCAAGAGATTGGTCAATGCCCATTCCACATTCATCAGCTTGGCATAGATTCAAAATCTCTATCAATTGTAGCCATATCACATTTTGACACTCTTACAAGCCTAAAATGGAGCTTAGAAGTGAATTGTTCATGATCCAGCAGATTATTTATCCATGTTATTCCATGCCAGTACACCATGGACTCTCATAGTGTTTAGGAGCCTCCTGTGCAGCACTTTGTCAAGCATCTTCTCAATATCCAAATTGTTCACTTCCATTGACTCTACTTTGTCTAACCTGCTTGTTACTGACTCAAAGAATTCTAATCGATTTGTCAGGCACGACCACCCCTTAACAAAGCCATGCTGATTCAGCCCTATTTTATCATGTACTTCCAAATACTCTGCAATCTCATCCTTAATAATGGACTCTAAAATATTACCAATAGAAAAGGTCAAGCTAACCTGCCTATAATCTTCTGTCTTTTGCCTATCTCCCTTCTTAAATATAGTGTTACATTAGCCATTTTCCAGTCCTCTGGGACCCTCCCTGACTCCAGTGATTCCGAAAAGATCGCCATCAATGCCTCCAAAATCTCATCAGTCATCACCTACAGAATCCTGGAGTGTCGTCCACCTGGTTTGAGTGATCTATCCACCTTCAGACCTTTCAGCTTCCCTGGCACCTTCTCCTTAGCGAAGGCCAGTACACTCAGCTCTGTCCTCTGGCTCTCCTGAAGTTCTGGCATGCTACGGATTTCTTTCATCGTGAACACTGATGCAAAATACCTGTTCAGTTCCTCCACCATTTCTTTGTTCCCCATTACTACTTCTAGATCCTCATTTTCCAGCCGTCCAATATCGATTTTATAAAGAAGATTGCAAGACTTTTTTATACTATAAACTTATTTACCTTTGCACTTCAACTTCTTTTTTAAAAAAGCAATCCTCTGTTGGTTTTTAAAAGGTTACCCACAAAATATTCACCACATTGCATACTTTTTCTTTTGCTTTTGTCTGATTTTGTCTTTTGGCTGATTTCCCTTGTCAGCCATGGTTACCTTGTTTACCCCGTAGTATGCTTCTTCTTCCTTAGGATGAATTACTATTTTGCCTCCCAAATAGGGGCAGCACGGTGGCTGTGATTAGCACTGCTGCCTCACAGCACCAGGGTTCCAGGTTCAATTCCAGCCTGGGGCACCATTCTCCCTGTGTCTGCGTGGGCTTTCTCCAGGTGCTCCGGTTCCCTCCCACAGTCCAAAGATGTGCAATTCAGGTGAATTAGCCACGCTAAATTGTCCAAAGTATTAGGTGCGTTAGTCAGAGGGGGGTGGGTTACTCTTTGGAGGGTCGGTGTGGATTTGTTGGGCCAAAGGGCCTGTTTTCACACTGTAGGGAATCTAATAACCCCAGAAACTCCTGACATTGCTGCTTCACCATCTTCCCTGTTAGGCTCCCCTTCCAATCAACTCTCATGTTTTTTTTGTTACCTTTACTCCATTGTAATACCATTACATCTGATTCCAGCTTCTCTTTCTCAAAGTGCAGGGTGAATTCCATCACATTACGGTGACTGTCCCCTAGGGGTTGTCACTTAAGCTCGCTAATCAAGTCTGCCTCATTACACATCACCAAATCCAGAAATGCCTGATCCCTTGTGGGTTCTACCACAAGCTGCTCCAAAAAGAAAATCTCAAAGTATCCACAAATTCCTTTTCTTGAGATCCACTGCCAATCTGATTTCCCAGACCACTCACATCTTGAAGCGGCCTCATGATTATTTGTAATGGCACCGTTTTTATGTGCATTTTTCTATTTCTTGATTAACTTTCTTCCCACATGCTGACTACAGCTAGGAGGTCTTACATAACTCCAATCAAGTCTTTTTCCTTTTGCAATTCTTCAACTCTACCCACACAGATTCTACACCTTCTGACTCGATCACTTGCCACTATTAATTTAATTTCAATTCTTACTAACACAGGAATCCCGTTCCCTCTGTCCATCTGTCTGTCTTTTCGATAGGACACGTATCCTTCAGTACATGTATTTGGTTTCCAGTCCTGATCCCCTTGTAGTCACATATCTACGATGCCCATAACATTGTACTTAACAACGTCTACAAGCTCATTTACCTTGTTTTGTAATGTATGCTTTTCAGAACCACACCCTCAGTCCTACATGGACTGTCTCATAGCTGTGCCTGAAGTTAGATTCCTGACCTTTTCCTATTATTACTTTCTGTCCTATTGTTTGTAATAGAAAACAATAGTCTCTGAGAACTCTCCTATTTCCCCCAACCCATTTAATTTTTTCCATGTGATTGAACCTATCCCCCAACTGATTCATTTAAAGCCCTATGATAAACCCTAGATACACAATTCACCAGGACTCTGGTCCCACATGATTCAGGTTGAGTCCATCCCATTGGAGCAGCTCCCTCCTTCCCCAGTACTGATACCAATGAACCAATTTCCCCCAGACTAATTTTCGAGCCATCCATTTATTCCCTTAATCTGTACCGATTAGCTTGTGGCTCAGGTGGTAATCCAGGTATTGGTGATTTCTAGTTCTACTTTTCAATTTACCCTATCTGCTCATATGCCTTCAGCAGAACCACTTTGCTTTTTCTACTTCTGTCATTGATACCTATGTAGATGATAATTACTGGATACTTCCTCCTCTACTAATTCTCCAGCCCAGTCAAGGTATCTTGCAGCTGGGCACCAGGAAGGCAATATCTTGATCCTGGCAACAGAAAAGAGTGTAGATTACTTACAGTGTGGAAACAGGCCCTTCAGCCCAACAAGTCCACATAGACCCTCCGAAATGCAACCCCCACCCAGACCCATTCCCCTACATTTACCCCTTCACCTAACACTGGGCAATTTAGCGTGGTCAATTCACCTAACCTGTACATCTTTGGACTATGGGAGGAAACCAGAGCACCCATTGTATATTCCCCTTATTATATTATCCCCAATTACAACTACATTTCTCTTTACTTCCTCTTTTGAATGGCTCCCTGTACCATAGCGTTATGGTCAGGTTGCTCATTCTCCCAACAGCCCCTACTCTCATCCACACAGAGAGTAAGAATCTCAAACCTATTAGTTAAGCTCAATGGCCGAGGTTCCTTCAGCACTACCTCCTGGATTCCCCAAGCTGCCTCGCTCATAGTCATACCCTTCTGTCCCCGATCACTGGCCAAATTTGAGGCAGTTAATCTAAGTGACTGCCTACTAAACACAGCATTCCGGTAACTTTTTTTTTGTTTCAAAAATATACTTTATCATAAAAATATTTGGATACCTGTACAATTGGTGATGCTATTCATACGTATACATTGCATTTCTTTACATACGCAGATCAGACTGAATCATTTGTATATACTAGTCTGTATGTTGGCCATCCAGCTGTTTAGCTGAGGTGTCAGTGGAGCCCAATTACTGAATGGTCTCCCCGTCCTTCTTTGAAAGGTGGACTTTACACGGTGGTCTTTCCCCACCGTGCCTTGGCAGTAACTGCCCCAAACTTCAGCGCGTCTCCCAGCATATAGGCCTGGACCTTGGAATGTGCCAGTCTGCAACACTTATTCGGGGTCAACTCCTTCAGCTGGAAGATCAACACATTTCAGGCAGATCAAAGAGCGTCTTTCACTGAGTTGATGATCCTCCATGCACAGTTGATGTTCGTCTCAGTGTGCATTCCGGGGAACAGACCGTAGAATATGGAGTCCCGCGTCACGAAGCTGCTCGGGACAAACCTCGACAATCACCACTGCATTCCTCTCCAGACTTCCTTTGCATAGGCACGTTCCCGAAGGAGGTGTGTGACAGTCTCGTCCCCTCCACAGCCGCTTCGAGGGCAGGGTGCGGTGGGGTAAAGAGGCCGGGCATGCATAAAGGATCTCACAGGCAGAGCCCTTCTCACCACCAGCCAAGCCATGTCTTGGTGCTTGTTGGAAAGTTCTGGCGATGATGCATTCTGCTATACTCTATGCGCTGACCACCTCCTGATGGACTTGTGGTAAAAGGTGTTTTTCTTCATAAATTTGTCCACGAAGGTGATATGAAACGGTCTAACAACTTGGAGTATTCCACGGCAGCGAGGCCAGGCCCATCCTTCGGAACACCGGGGACAGGTAGAACCTCAGTATGTAGTAACACTTGGCGGTTGTGGACCAGGGATCCACGCACAGCTTGAAGCAGCCACACACAAAGGTGACCATCAGGGTGAGGGTGGCATTGGGTGTGTTTTTCTCCCGTTGCCCAGATCTTTATACATGGTGTCCCTTTGGACCTGGTCCATCTTTGATCTCCATATGAAGTGGAAGATGGCCCGGGTGACTGCAGCTGCACAGGTTCTGGGAATAGGCCAGACCTGTGCCACATATAACAATAATGACAGTACCTCACATCTGATGACCAGGTTTTTACCCGCGATGAAGAGCGACCATTGCTCCCATCTGCCCAGTTTCTGTCTCATTTTACTGATTCGCTCCTCCCAAGACTTGGCACACCCCCCCAGCCCCTCTGAACCAAATACCCAGCACCTTCAGGTGATCAGTCCTGACAGTGAAGGGGATAGAGGATTGGTCGACCCAGTTCCCGAAGAACATGGCCTCGCTCTTGCCCCAGTTTACCTTGGCTCCCGAGGCCCGTTCGAACCAGTCACAGACATACACGTGTCTGCACACGGACAGCGGATCCGAGCAGATAATTGTGACGTCATCCATATACAGGGAGGCCTTAATCTGTAGGCCCCCACTGCCAGGAATAGTCATCCCTCTCAGACTTGCATCCTTCCTGATGGACTAGCAAATGGCTCTATGCAGCACAAAAACAAGGCAGGAGAGAGAAGGCAGCCCTGCCTGACTCCAGATCTGACTGGGAAGCTGTCTGATTCCCATCCACTGATTGAGACTGCATTGACAATGTTGGTGTGGAGCAGTCGGATCCAATTGCAGATTCCCTCCCCAAAGCTCATTTTGTACAGAACATCTCTCATAGGGCAGCACAGTGGCTCAATGGTTAGCACCGCTGCCTCACAGCACCAGGTTTGATTCCAGCCTCAGTGACTGTCTGTGTGGAGTTTGCACATTCTCCCTGTGTCTGCGTAGGTTTCCTCTGGGTGCTCTAGTTTCCTCCCACAGTCGAAAGATGTGCTGGCCAAGTGAATTGGCTATGCTAAATTGCCCATAGTGATAGATGCATTAGTCAGAGGAAGTGGGTCTGGGTGGGTTACTCTTTGGAGGGGCGGTGTGGACTGTTTGGGCTGAAAGGCCTGTTTCCACACTGTAGGGAATCTAATCTAATCTAACGTACACATGCGATATCCTGTCAAAGGCATTCTCCTGGTCCAGGCTGATGAGGCAGGTGTCCACCTCCCTGTCTTGCACATAGGTGATCATATCCCGGAGGAGTGTGAGACTGTCAGCGATCTTCCTGCCTGGTACAGCACAGGTTTGGTCAGGGTGAATCACCGATCCCAGAGCAGAGCTGACCCGGTTGGCGACGACCTTTGACAAGATTTTGTAATCTACGTTCAATAGTGAGATTGGTCTCCAATTTCTAATTTCCTCCCTCTTCCCCCTTCTGCTTGTAGATGAGGGTGATGATGCCTTTCCTCATGGATTCACTCATGGTACCTACCAGAAGCATACTGACATACACCTCCAGCAGGTCCCGGCCAACTAATTCCCATAGAGCAGAATAACGCTCGACCGGTAAGCCGTCGCTTCCGGGAGTTTTATTCTTTTCGAAGGACTCAAGGGCCTCAGTCAGCTCATTCAGAAATAGCGGCTAGTCCAGCCTCTCCCGTGTTCTGTCGTTTAAGACCTCCGTGATAGAGGACAGGAATGACTGGGAGGCCGCGCTGTCCGTTGGCTTGGAGCCTTATGGACTGGTGTAGAAGGATTTGCTGATCCTCATGATGTCAGCCTGAGATGACGTTACCAAGCCATCTTCTTCATTCAGGCTGCTGAGCACGGAGCTCTCTTTGTGCACCTTCTGGAAGAAGAAACGAGAGCACATCTTGTCCTGCTCCACGAAGCGGACCCTGGATCAGAAGATTATCTTGGAGGCCTCCGAGGCAAAGAGTGGAAGCTTGCTGGCCATTCACTTCCTGGAGGTCCTCTGTGACATCGACCCCCATCATCTGCAGCAGGAGCAAGTTTTGCATAGATTCCTGGAGTTGGGACCATTTTCCCCGCCTCTCTCTTGCCTTCTGAACACCTTGGAGGATGAAGAACCTCTTGATGTTTCCTTTTACTGTTTCCCACCAGACCGCTGGAGACTCAAAGAGGGGCTTCACGGTTTTCCAACCTGCTTAATCCCTCTTGAGCTCCTCAATGTTTCCTGGGGTCAACAACTTTGTGTTTAGCTTCCACGTTCCCTTACCAGCCTGCTGCTCGTCCTGTAGTTGACAGTTGGCCAGCAGGAGGCAGTGGTCAGAGAAGAACATCGGTTTGACGTCCGTGGCTCTGAACGTCAATTATCCAAATTTCGGATTATCAAACAACATCTCAAGGTCCCAATGCTTGGATAAACTGTATTATCCGAACATTTGATTATCCAAACAAAATACTCCCCACCCATGTCACTCAGATAATCAAGGTTGCCCTATACTGATTGGGTGGTGTCTAACTCTGGATGTGATTCTCCTTCCTGACTCATTACAAGTCCTGCACTTTTAATAGGTACTCTCAAACAGAGTTGGGGTGAGCTGAGATGACTCACACTAGTTAAGCATCAATAGTCACCAACACCTACTGAGGCCCTGTTCAAGCTTCAGGTGGTTAACTGATAACTGTTTCACAGTTATCAAGATGGCTACCTTATTAACCTTTTAACTAGACTACTGAATTTTAAACTTTTGAAATGGTGAAAGAAAAGATCTACCAGTTCTCTAAATTCGCCAAACTACTTACTCACTTGAGTGGTCTCTCACTCCGAATGTGATCTCCCCTCCCTGACCATGTGCACCAAGGAGAATGCCCCTACTCTCCTTCAAAATAGTGGAATGAAAAGTTTTGCATCGACCACAGAATCCTGATGATTTAGTATCCCACTTGAAAAGATGTGATACCACTTTACAGTTTCACCTAGATATTTGTGCTCAATTCTCTGAAGTTGGACTTGAATCTGTAACCTTGCTTTTATTCAAATGCAAGCATAAAGCTACCAACTGCATAATAGCTGATGCCCATAGTGTTACACACAAGTGCTCTGGTATCTGAAGCAATTGTAAATTTCAGATTTAAGCTTTTAAAAAAAAAGCCCTTTTAATGCATTGCCCCAGAAGTAATTAATGTCCCTTATGAAGTTCAGTAGCTAGTCAACATGACTCTATGTGGGTCTAAATGTTTAGATTCAGTTACTAGTTCAAGCACTTGACCTTTCCCCCCAGAAAATAATAATAATTTATTCTCAAGTATTGAGTCTCAAGTCTCAAATGATTAGATGCTACTCATATTATGAATTATATAATAAATATTTACAAATCATCCAATATTCAAAGCCCATAACCAAAGGTCCTTAGAAAAGAATTCAATTTATAAATCACTCAAAGCACAAATGTCAATTTTAAGATGGCCATAAAATATTAGCTATTTGCGAGTCAGTATCAAAGCTCTTGAAACTATATTGAAATGATAATCAAAAACAGTCTTCTGGCCTTAACATTAAACTCCACCACCTCAAAACTATGAACTCTTCTATTAAGTAGGTACTACTAATAGCTCTACTGCAGGTTTACTTTTAAAAGGTTCATTTTCTTGTCCTGATTACACATCCTTTTCATGGAAAAGTTTTTGATCATTTGGCATCATCTGTGTAGTCAGAAAGGAAGGCTCTCTCACTGAGGCCTGGTTTCTATTTGGCAAAAAAGGAAAAATGGAAACTTAGACATTCGAATTGTCCTGGAATGAAAGTCCTGAATGGTCCTGGCTAAAATGTGAGTCTGAACACCCAAGTGACTAATAACAATATATTTATAAATATTTTAAAATGTTGATTGAGCTTTCTGCCTTTAAAATTCCACAACAGCTGAATGCTTTACTCTAGACATTTCGCTTGTGTTGTGGTTCTGTTCGCCGAGCTGGGAATTTGTGTTGCAGACGTTTCGTCCCCTGTCTAGGTGACATCCTCAGTGCTTGGGAGCCTCCTGTGAAGTGCTTCTGTGATGTTTCCTCCAGCATTTATAGTGGTTTGTCTCTGCCACTTCCGGTTGTCAGTTCCAGCTGTCCGCTAAAGTGGCCGGTATATTGGATCCAGGTCTGTTGATAGAATCTGTGGATGAGTGCCATGCCCCTAGGAATTCCCTGGCTGTTCTGTTTGGCTTGTCCTATAATAGTAGTGTTGTCCCAGTTGAACTCATGTTGCTTGTCATCTGCGTGTGTGGCTACTAAGGATAGCTGGTCGTGTCATTTTGTGGCTAGTTGGTGTTCATGGATGTGGATCGTTAGCTGTCTTCCTGTTTGTCCTATGTAGTGTTTTGTGCAGTCCTTGCATGGGATTTTGTACACTACATTGGTTTTGCTCATGCTGGGGATCGGGTCCTTCGTTCTGGTGAGTTTTTGTCTGAGAGTGGCTGTTGGTTTGTGTGCTGTTATGAGTCCTAGTGGTCGCAGTAGTCTGGCTGTCAGTTCGGAAATGCTCCTGATGCATGGTAGTGTAGCTAGTCCTTTGGGTTGTGGCATGTCCTCTTCTGTTGCCTTTCCCTTATTGCGGAGGTATCTGTTTTTGGCGAATACCTTGTATAGGTGTTCTTCTTCCTCTTTTTGTAGTTCTGGTGTGCTCCAGTGTGTTGTGGTCCTTTTGAACAGTGTCTTGATGCAGCTTCTTTTGTGTGTGTTGGGGTGGTTGCTTTCGTAGTTCAGGACTTTGCCTGTGTGTGTGGCTTTCCTGTATACCTTTGTGGTGAATTCTCCGTTCGGTGTTCTCTGTACCATCACATCTAGGAATGGGAGTTGGTTGTCCTTTTGATTCCTCTCTAGTGAATTGGATTCCTGTGAGTGTGGCGTTGATGATCCAGTGTGTGTTCTCTATTTCTGTGTTTTTAATGATTACAAAGGTGTCATCCACATATCTGACCCAGAGTTTGGGTTGAATTTGCGGTAAGACTGTTTGTTCTAATCTTTGCATTACCGCTTCTGCTGAGTCCAGAGATGGGTGAGCCCATGGGTGTGCCGTTGATTTGTTCATATATTTGGTTGTTGAATGTGAAGTGTGTTGTGAGGCACTATGAACACTAACTAGCCACAAAACGACACAACCAGCTATCCTTAGTAGCCACACACGCAGATGACAAGCAACATGAGTTCAACTGGGACAACACTAGGACAAGCCAAACAAACAGAGAACAACCAGGGAATTCCTAGAGGCATGGCACTCATCCACAGATTCAATCAATAAGCACATCGATCTGGACCCAATATATCGACCACTGCAACGGACAGCTGGAACCGGCAGAGACAAACCACTATAAATGCCGGAAGAAACATTACAGAAGCGCTTCACAGGAGGCTCCCAAGCACTGAGGATGTCACCTAGACAGGGGACGAAACGTCTGCAACACAAATTCCCAGCCTGGCAAACAGAACCAAAACAACAAGCACCCGAGCTACAAATCTTCTCACAAACTTTGATTTTGCTTGTGTGTTTGTCTGGTCCTAACTGGTGCTATATTGGTTCTCCACCCTTGCCACTTGCTTGTAGATCCAGCCGATTAATATTGCGAAGAAGACTCAATCACACACCCTCAAGCCTTTAATGCAAAGAGATACAAATTAACCACGATCTAAACTTCACTTAACCACCTTGGCTCTAGTTTCTCCCCCTGGCCCCTTGTGAAAAAGAAATACATTCTAATTAAGATGAGCTTGATTTAGTTGGTTGTGCATTTCTAGATTAGGTTAGGAATTTAATATCTTTCTTTACTCTCCTTTTTCCAAAAGGAGATCTAATTGTGGTCAATAATTCCATGTTTGTTGTTTGAAATAATATGTTTAAACATAGCTAGGATGTTAAAGTTTGAGCTGGACTACAAAAATCAGAAGATGCTTGAAACATTAGAAATAGTCAGCAAGTCATGCAGCATCCATGGAGGCATCTATAATAATTGATTTGTAATGTCAGAGCTGTTTGTCTTAAATGAATCATATGATTAATAATCATTAGCATTGTTTGAAGATGAGTAAGGAGACTTCAACCATACTCGTTAGTATCTTTCTTTCAACCAGGCTGAGAAAAAAGATAAATTATTGTCCATCAGTAATGGGACATTCCAAATGCAGAATTGTTTGCCTATATAACTAAAACTAAACTTTGAGACAGAGCTCATTTGGTAAAAGGTACTTTCCAATATTGACAGGAGACAATTATATACACTGTATTAGCATAAACTCTGAAAAGAAAGGATAGCAAATGTAGGCATGAACTAGAAACAAATAGATTTAAATGAGAGGTAAACTAGCTCAATCATCTGCTGTGGGGACTTAGTCAAATAGTTTGAATCATTGATCAATGCAGAGACAGGAATTTCCAGGAAGAACTGAGAAAGGTTCAAGGAAAAAAAACTGCAGGTATTTATTTTTGCCAATTCAGAAGGGCAAAACTGTATACTGCAAACAATCACCAAGTGGAAAAGAGTATGAGAAGAAAGCAGTGATACCAAGAAGTGGTAAAAATGGTAGCATTTGATAGCATTGCTCTGGTTAAACTAAAATTAGGTTTCTTGTCCCAACAATACAGTATCATAATCTGTTTCACTTGCTCCTATGGGCAAAAATTGCAAGGTTATATTTTGAAAAGTGCAATAAAGACATCATTTTAGTGAATAGCGTATAAAAATACTTCCTTTCAAACATGACTGGTGGCATTCATCATTTTGCATGACAAAGTATATAATATGGGTTTACCAATGCTTTAAACCTCCAGTTATCTTGAGTCATTAGTGGTTTCATTACATAAATTTTTGTTGAGTGATTGATATACAATTAACTGGAAATAACATAAGCTCAGGGATCACCAGTACAAAAAGTGTTGAATATGCTTAAATTTACATTACATTACAGTGTGGAAACAGGCCCTTCGGCCCAACAAGTCCACACCGACCCGCCGAAGCACAACCCACCCATACCCCTTACCTAACACTACGGGCAATTTAGCATGGCCAATTTACCTGACCTGCACATCTTTGGACTGTGGGAGGAAACCGGAGCACCCGGAGGAAACCCACGCCAACACGGGGAGAATGTGCAAACTCCACACAGTCAGTCACCTGAGGCGGGAATTGAACCCAGGTCTCTAGCGCTGTGAGGCAGCAGTGCTAACCACTGTGCCACCCACAATTGAAAAGACAGACTTGAAAACATAAACCCCAGCTACCATGACCCCACAGCAGAGGTTTTTATCTGCTTCTTTAAACAACCAGCTATTTCATGACTATATCCCTCTTTGGCTAAATTTACTCTTCTTCTCACAACAGATGCCTTTCCATGCAGCTGAACAATATGATGTTGACTTTATTTTGGTTGGTTTATTTGCTTAAGCACTCAAATCAAGCATGTAATTAGTGTGGTGCCTGATTACAAACATATGTATGAAACCAATATATTGAAGTGGCTCTTCTACTTCTCTTAAAAAGTTTCAACTTACCTTCAACATCTGTTTAAAATAGACAAAAAAATGGTTAACAGTGCTATAACCCTTTGCCAACACTATTTCATACTATAATTAAGTAAATTAGCTCCATTATATACAGAGCCTGAATTCACTACCATTACAATGATTACATACAATTTGGTTTAAATAACTAAGTTTATTGGTACTTTATTGCAGACTTTTATAAAAAAGGAGAAAGTTATGTATAGAAACTTGGCATAACATAGGAAGTTCTCTCATGTGAATTTACACACACAAAAAAAAAGCTTAGATTCAGGAAACTTAATTAAGCTCTATCAGGTACCATCATTAGAAGTAACAAAGTCAGAATGATACTGCAAAAAGACTACTATTCAGGTAATCATGCCAGTGTTTTGCAAAAAAAATTACTCAATTAAACCATTCCCCAACAGGTTCTTTTTTTTTCCTTGAACTGTTGATCGAATTGTCTTTTGCAGGTTAACATTGAATCTGCTTCTGCCACCCTTTCGGGCAATGCATTAGGTAATAGCTCATCATGCTTCTGATTACTTTATCAATTACATTAATTCTAAACACTATCAAACCAATTTTTTTTTTAAATGGTGGCATATGTTAACCTTGAACATGTAGATGCAGTTGCTGTTTTCAAATCTAGCCTGTTTTTAAGCATTAAAGCAGAACAAATATTAAAAACATATACATACAAAATGAAGTATTAGTTAGAGTTTAAATATATGCAGGCAACTTCCCTTATATCTTTGGGGAGGTAATGGATTTCAATCAAGATAGATTGGTAGGAACAGTGTAATTAGTCTTAAGGACTAGGGAAAGAAAAAACGAAAAAGGGGGCAATTACAGAGTCGGATGTACAGCACAGAAACAAACCCTTCGGTCCAACTCATCCATGCCGACCAGATATCCTAACACAATCTAGTCCCATTTGCAAGCACTTGGCCCGTATCCCTCAAAACCTTTCCTATTCATATAGCCATCTAGATGCCTTTTAAATGCAGTAATTGTACCAGCCTCCACCACTTCCGGAGGCAGCTCATTCCATACATGCACCAGCCTCTGTGTGAAAAAGTTGCCTCTTAGGTTCCTTTTATATCTTTCTCCTTTCACCCTAAACCTATGCACTCTATAGGTCTCCTTACCCGAGAGAAAAGACTAAATCTATTTATCCTAACCATGCCCCTCAGGATTTTATAAACCTCTATAAAGGTCACCCCTCAGCCTCCGATGCTCCGGGAAAACAGCCCCAGCATATTCAGCCTCTCTATAGCTCAAATCCTCCAACCCTGGCAACATCCTTGTAAGTCTTTCCTGAATCATTTCAAGTTTCACAATATTCTTCCAATAGGAAGGAGACTAGAATTGCACGCAATATTCCAAAAGTGGCCTAGCTGACATCCTGTACAGTGCAACATGACCTCCCAACTCCTATACTCAATACTCTGACCAATAAAGCATACCAAATGCTTTGTTCGCTATCCTATCTACTTGCAACTCTATTTTCAAGAAACTGTGAACCTGCAGTCCAAGGTCTCTTTGTTCAGCATTACACCCCAGGATCTTACCATGTAAGTGTATAAGTTCTGCTCTGATTTGCTTTTCCAAAATGCAGCACCTTGCATTTATCCAAATTAAAACTCCACCTGCCACTCCTCAGCCCATTGGCCCATCTGATCAAGATCCAGTTGTACTCTTGAGGTAACCTCCTTTGCTGACCACTACACCTCTAATTTTGGCGTCACCTGCAAACTTGCTAACTATACCTCCTACGTTCATATCCAAATCATTTTACATAAATGAAGAAAAGCAGTGGATCCAGCACTAATTCTTTTGGCACACCACTGGTCACAGGCCTCCAGTCTGAAAAGCAACCTTCCACCATCATCCTCTGTCTTCTACCTCTGAGCCTGTTAAGCATCCAAATGGCTAGTTCTCCCTGTATTCCATGAGATCTAACCTTGCTAACCAGTGTCCCATGAGGAACCTTGTCGAACACCTTACTGAAGTCTATATTGATCACATCTACCACTCTGTCCTCATCAATCCTCTTTGTTACTTCTTCAAAAAAAAACTCAGTGAAGTTGATATAATTTCCCATGCACAAAGCTATGCTGACTATCTCTAATCAGTCCTTGCCTCTCTAAATCCTGTCCCTCAGGATGCCCTCCAACAACTTGCCCACCACCGATGTCAGGCTCACTGGTCTATAGCTCCCTGGCTTTTCCTTACCACATTTCTTAAAAAGTGGCACCACATCGGCCAACCTCCAGTCTTCCAGCACCTCACCGGTGACTATCAATGATACAAATATCTCAACAAGGGATCCAGCAATGACTTTGCTAGCTTCGCATAGGGTTTTATGGTAGACCTGATTAAATCCTGGGGATTTATCCACTTTTATGCATTTCAAGATATACAGCAACTCCTCTTCTGTAATATGTACTTTTTTCAAGATGTCACCATCTATTTCCCCACATTCTATATCTTCCATGTCCCTCTCCACAGTAAATATTGATGCAAAATACTAGTTTAGTTTCTCCTGTGGCTCCACATATTGGCTGCCTTGCTGAGGGGCCTTATTCTCTCCCTAGTTCCCCTTTTGTTCTTAATGTATTTATAAAAATCCCTTTGGATTCTCCTTAACCACATAACCCAAAGCTATCTCATGTCCCCTTTCTGCCCTCCTGATTTTCCGTCTTAATTATGTTCCTACTGCCTTTATACTCTGATTCATTCAATTTCTCCTGTCAATACTTGATTATAGTCTCAATTTTTCTAGTCGCCAGCTTTCCCTACACCCACCAGCCCTTCCTTTCACCCTACCACAATTGGCTCACTTCTGTCCATTTCAAGAGAGGTTAGTTAGTATCACTACTGTGCAGATATTGGATTTATTGATAATACTCTAAACAGAGAAGCAAATTCAAAAGGGAGACAACATTGGAAAAGGCATTTCTTTTAATGGAAGTTGTAATTAGGATCAGGACTGGGCCACTTGGCCCCCTGAACTGCTCTATCATTCAATAATCAGTTGATTGGATCATCATTAACACTGAAGCCTGGGTGCTAATGATATTTACCCTGAAGTTTAAAATCAAATGAAAACTAAAATTACAGAGGGTTCAGTTAGTGGGATTTACTATGGATGTTCATTGAAATTAATTTTTTTCAGCATGACATCATGCAGGCCATTCTTATTTCAACACTGTCCAAATAGATCAAGTATACATATCTTTAAAATCAAGTAAGTACCCAAAGTCTAAAAATTAGTTTATTCTTACTTTAGCTTTTCAAATTAAAAGTCTATCTGCATTGTTACTGATGTCTGATGTTACAAAAACAGTGCACATTACATATAGAACATACTGCAGGTCACAAAAAAAAAGGTGTTGCACAGAACTCCAACTAATAAAACATAACAGGGAATGCTGCTCAGAACCACCAATTTAGTTTATTCAATGAATATATACTGCCATATAAAGAAGTATTTCTGTACAACAAGCCTGGTCAAGAGAATGTCTCTTAAGTAGTAATCAAAAGGTTTAAACACTGAGTTCCAACTAGGAAATATTTAAATACATCATAACCTCTTTAAAACCAAAGAATAACATGGTGGAAACTGTCCCCTTCAACAGATATTATACACCTGAAATAATGAGAAAAAAAGAGGCAACAACTCTTATTGCAGATGGTATAAACTATCAAAAAAATTTGCAGCAATTTAAGTTTCTAGAAGAAATGAGGTCACATAATTGTCAATTCCACTGAAATCCAATACCCGATGCAAAGCAAAAGGCTCTATGTTACTGCACTAGCCATTCAGCAATTTGAAATGCAGTGCATTCATGGTCAGCAGAAAAGCAACATGGTGGCTCATTTCAAAAGACCATGTAAACATACCAAATTGCTGCTGTAGCCACACATACTCATTTTGGAAAATTGCTCAGTACAAAAATATTCAAATATGTTGCAGTGCAGATAATTCATTTCCTTTGAGCAAACTCAAAGAGATCAGGACTTCAAGTCATTTCCTTCAGAGACTGGATGTGGCCTGAGATTCTTGTAGAGAAGATGAAGGATCACAAGTAGCAACATTTCTGAAGTGCTACTCAGAGCCACTATAAATGGGGCCTGAGAGGCAAAGTCTGCTTCGATGCGACGGAAGGACAACTGGAGTACTGCAAGGGCTAGCAGGCTATTTTGAACTCCAATCTCTATGCTGACTGTTTTGCATAAAGGAACAGGTAATTTTAAGCAATAAGCCATGAGATATCCAATAAGCAATCCAAACACAGGAACAGCAACTCCAGCAACAATTATTTCCTTACGAACATTGCAAAGTATGGCTGCTCCCATCTGGTAAGCCATGAAGAGTCCTCCAATAATTAACAGGAAACTGAGGGGTCGAATGAGCAAAAGTAAGAACTTGCTGAGTCGTGGCAATTTATATTTGATCAACATTCCAGTTGAAATGGGAATAGCGATAAACAGCAATGTCACAAGGATCTTAGTAAACGGGACATGCAGTGTTTCATGAACATTGAGAATATGGGTATAAATGGTGGATGAAAGTGGCATCATACCAGTCGCGACTACAGTTGAGATCAAGGTCATTGAAATGGCAAGGGTCACATCCCCTCCTAGAAGCAGACTGTAGAGGTAACCTCCACCTCCTCCGGGGGTAGAGCAAGTTATTATCAGCCCGAGGGAAAGAGCTTTGGGAAGGGAAAAGACCTTGGACAAAGTATATCCATATAATGGCATCAACAGAAACTGCCCAATCACTCCTAGAATGACAGGATGTGGCTGTTTGAGAAGACCTCGCAGGACTGCTAACTCCACTTTACAACCAAACGCACACTTATTTATAAAAACTAAAGGCAGAAGGAAATAAAGGAGGGGGTTCTGAGAGAAATGCGCCAAACTAGTTGAACCTGGATCATCATCAGTGGGGGACACTTTAATAATATAATCTTTTCGCTCTTCCACAGTGAATGGCTCAACCTTAGTGACATCCAGAAGGCGGATTAAGAGAGGCGCGGTCCCAGCCAGTCCGGATTTGATGCTGACAATGTAACTTTTCACAAATCCTATGGTTTCAGCCTCACTGACGTTAATGATGGTGAGGACATCAGGGTCCAGAGACTGAACGAACAGTTTACTACCATCCTTTTCCTCGGCGCTGCTGTAGCGACTGGAAACCACAATGATGCCTTTGGTGTTTTCGGGAAACTCAAATTCAGTGGAGGTGCCGTCTCCGATCGTCACGTAGTACAGTGCTGGGGTCGAGCTGTTGGAATCCACAAGGCAGTAAACGCCGCTGGGGAGCGGCAGCAGCAGCAGGAGCAGCAGCGCCGGCTGCACACTGGCCAGCCACAACAACATGGAGCGGTCACACATTCCCCCAACACCCTCACCACCACCGCCAACTTTCCGCTGCGTCAGTCCGGGCCCCCCCCCCCCCCCCTCGGGAAAAGGCAAAGCAGCAGCAGCCGGCCGTTCACTCCGGAGAGGGGAGCGCTCACAATCGGCCGAGTCCCAGCCTCATTCGAGCGGGTGGAGAGGCTGAACCCCGGCACCGGGAGGCCAGTACTCTGTCTCCGGACATACCGCAGCCTCCCCCCCGTTTACCGGTAGCGTCTGTGCGTCTCGCCGCCCCCCAGAGAACTTCCTTCCGGCACAGCTTTCCCCGTACTTTCACTTTGTCAGTCAGTGGGGTAAATGTCAGAACATTGCCGTGCTGCTGAGTTAAACCCCCACTCTCCACTCTCCACACTAACCCAAATACCTGTACTGACGTACAGTGATCAGGCTCCAGCAGATAAATAGTCGTGTCAGTCTTTCAAATGACGCCTCCTCTCCCCTCCCTTCCCCGTCTTAGGTTTCCCCTCTCGGGGTTTCACCAATTGACAATTTTCTCTCTCCTTGTTCACAGTCTAGCGATTAGCGCGTTCCCACATTTGTTGAAGCTTCTTCGGCATCGACTCAACGGAAGCCGCTTTTAATATCAGGGCAACTGCCGGGCGTTTCAGCACAACCCTTTCCCAATCGTGGGGCGGTGATGTTCCTGAGTTTCGTTGTTATCCGGTTCAATACAGAACCCACCTCCAGTTTCGTCAGACTGAAGGCTCAATCCTCAATACCACTGGCAGACATTAACTCACAAAGTCTGCTGTTTGGGGCTTTAGAATTGGCTTTTGTCTCCTATTCTATGCTGTGATATGATAGATTCCATTAGGTCTTCAGGGCTGAACCTCACAAAGTAGAATTCTACAGACAATTGGAAGGTTGGCTTTTTGTATGTAGCGCCGCTGCGGTTCTGAAAGAGAACACTCAGTTGGTGGTTATAGTTGTATTATCCAAAAATAAACTCAAAAATGAGATTTTGATTTCATAGTTCAAGTTGAAGGTGACTTAGATATTCAAATCTTGGATAATGTTTTTTTTTGGTTTAGACAATCGTCGTTGCCAATTGTTTATTTGACAGGAAAGCTGAGGCGACTTACAGCTGAAGACTGAGTCCACGGCTGACTAGACAGAGCGATTGGTTTTCATTCCATTTCCTGCATATCGCTTGCTTTTACAGACAGACCTTATAGGACCTGAATGGAATTGCAATTCGAAAGGAAGTCTTCAACTTCTGTCAATTATAGATAGTTAGTTAGATTTTGCCCAAAATTTGCCAGCATGCTCTCTGTGTTAGAATTTACTGGAACATAGTATCTCAATGCGTTTCCATCAGTTAAATATTTTCGATTAACGTCAGTTCAGAAATGTTTGAACCAGAAACTGTAAGAAATGGGAATTTATAACGTTAACATCTGGAATCCTCATTCAATCTTCTGAAAACAACCCCATTCTCCGCAAAGCAACTCCCTTGGTCCCATCTCCACCTTTTCTCACTGGGTTTGGAAACAATTCCAATTGTAGAATGTTATTTCTTCAGGCAGTAAATTGTGGTTAGGGTTTTCTAAACTTAAGTTCATATTTTTTCGTCATCTTATTTTCTGTTCCTTTGTTTTCTATTTTCATGACATAATATGGAGATGCCGGTGTTGGACTGGGGTGGACAAAGTTAAAAATCACACAACACCAGGTTGTAGTCCAGCAGGTTTATTTGGAAGTACAAGCTTTTGCAGTGCTGCTCCTTCATCAGGTAGCTAGTCACGTACCTGGTGTTGTGTGATTTTTAACCATTTTCAATACAGTTTTATGTTTTTTCTCTGGTCAGCATTTTGATTCTAAGTCACAATTTCCTCCTACCATTGTTCCTGTTTCTTTCTTTATACTTGCATCTGTGGTTAATGAGACCGGTTACTAATCACATTAGTCTCTAATGGCCCTGACGGTCCTTTGCCCTCCCTATTGTCAACTTAATTTATCAGATTTGTGGGACACATCTAGAGACCCAAATAATGGACATCAGAATCATTATCAAAACTTAAGACTAGCATCAGTACTATCCAAACTTGACTCTGATACAGTCAAATCTCCCTTCTCAATATGAATAAATGCACAAAAACTAGCTTTAGCATATTCAACTGTGTACCTTTGATGTTAAAATGGTATGAGATAAGTAAATACATAAAATAAAGACTTGTTATTTATGTTAGTTTACAGAATAAAGGAAAGAGTTAAGGATTACAATTACAGCACAGCGCAATCACAAAATCTTTCATTAAGAACAGGCAAAGTGGTAAAAGAGGGGGAGGCATGGCCTTGTTAGTCAAGGACAGTATAACGGTGGCTGAGAGAACATTTGGTGAGGACTCGTCTGCTGAGGTAGTGTGGGCTGAGGTTAGAAACAGGAGAGGAGAGGTCACACTGCTGGGAGTTTTTTTTATAGGCCACTGCAGAGTTCCAGGGAGGTGGAAGAGAGCATTAGCAAAATTATTCTGGGTAGGAGTGGAAGGAACAGGGTGGTCATTATGGAGGACTTTAACTTCCCCAACATTGACTGGAAATGCTATAACTCTAGTACGTTGGATGGATCAGTTTTTGTTCAATGTGTACAAGAGGGTTTCCTGACACAGTATGTCAAAGGGCCGACAAGAGGGGAGGCCACATTGGATCTGGTGCTTGGGGATGAACCAGGCCAGGTGTTTGATTTAGTTGTAGGTGAGCACTTTGGAGAGTGTGACCATAATTCAGTTATGTTTAGTTTAGTGATGGAAAGGGATAGGTACAGCCACAGGTCAAGAGTTATCGCTGAGGCAAGGGCAATTATAATGAGATTAGGCAAGAATTAGAATGCATAGAATGGACTAGCAAAATACAGGGGATGCAAACAATGGAAATGTGGAGCTGGTTTAAGGAACAGATGTTGCATGTCCTTGATAGATATGTCCCTGTCAAGCAGGGAGGAAGTGATAAGGTAAGGGAACCATGGTTTATAACAGAAATTGCATCTCTTGTTACGAAGAAGAAGGAGGCTTATATGTTGATGAGGCAAGATAGTTCAGATGAGGCGATGGAGAGTTACTGATCAGCTAGGAAGGATTTAAAGAGAGAGTTAAGGAGAGCAAAGAGAGGACACGAGCAGTCTTTAGTAAATAGAATAAAGGAGAACCCTAAAGCTTTCTATAGGTAAGTGAGGAATAAGAGGATGATTAGGTAGGAATAGGGCCAATCAAAGACAGAAATGGGAAGTTGAGTGTGGACCCTATGGAGATTGGAGAGGCACTAAACAAACATTTCTCATTGGTTTTCACTCAGAGAAAGGAGAATATTGAAGAGGAGAAGAATGAGGTACAAGATATTAGACTAGAAAGGATTGAGGTTAGTTACGCACAGGTGTTATCAATTCTAGAAGGAGCGAAAGTAGACAAGACCCCTGGGCCAGATGGGATTTATCCGAGGATTCTCTGGGAAGCTAGGGAGGAGATAGCAGAGCCTTTGGCTTTAAATTTTGAGTCGTCATTGTCTACAGGTTTGGTACCTCAGAGGACTGGAGGATTGCAAATGTTGTGCCCTTGTTCAAGAAGGGCAGTAGAGATGACCCAGGTAATTATAGACCAGTGAGCCTTACTTCTGTTGTAGGAAAGGTTTTGGAAAGGATTATAAGAGATAAGATTTATAATAATCTAGCAAACAACAACTTGATTTCAGATAGTCAACATGGTTTCATTAAGGGCAGGTCATGTCTCACAAACCTCGTTGAGTTTTTTGAGAAGGTGACCAAGCATGTAGATGAGGGTAGAGCAGTTGACGTGGTATACATAGACTTCCGTAAAGCCTTTAATAAAGTTCCACATGGTAGGCTGTTGGAGAAAATGCAGAGGCATGGAATTGAGGGTGATTTAGCAGTTTGGATTAGAAACTGGCTTTCTGAAAGAAGGCAGCAAGTGGTGGTGGTTGATGGAAAATATTCAGCCTGGAGTCCGGTTACTAGTGGTGTGCCACAAGGACCTGTTTTGGGACCACTGCTGTTTGTCATTTTTATAAATGACTTAGACACAGGCACAGGTGGATGGATTAGTAAATTTGCAGGCGACACTAAAGTCGGTGGAGTAGTCGACAGTGTGGAAGAATGTTACAGGTTGCAGGGGGACTTGGATAAACTGCAGAATTGGGCCGAGAGGTGGCAAATGGAGTTCAATGCAACTAAATGTGAGGTGATACACTTTGGGAAGAATATCAGGAAGGTAGAGTACTGGGTTAATGGAAAGATTCTTGGTAGTGTGGATATGCAGAGGGATCTTGGAGTCCATGTGCATAGATCCCTGAAAGTTGCCACCTAGGTGGATAGTGCTGTTAAGAAGGCATACGGGTGTGTTCGGTTTCATTCATAGTGGGATTGAGTTCTGGAGCCTCAATATCATGCTGCAACTATACAAAACACTAGTCCAGCCACACTTGGAATATTGTGTACAGTTCTGGTCCCCATATTTCGGGAAGGATGTGGAAGCATTGGAAAAAGTGCAGAGGAGATTTACCAGATGTTGCCTGGTCTGAAGGGACGGTGTTATGAGGAAAGGCGGAGAGACTTGAACCTGTTCTTATTGGTAAGAAGAAGGCTAAGAGGAGATTTGATAGAGACATACAAGATGATCAGAGGATTAGATAGGGTAGACAGTGAAAGTGTTTTTCCTAGGATGATGACGTCAGTTTGAACGAGGGGGCATAACAACAAATTGAGGGGTGATAGATTTAAGACAGATGTCAGAGGCATGTTCTTTACGCAGAGAGTGGTAAGGGCGTGGAATGCCCTACCTGCTAATGTAGTCAACTCAGCCACATTAGGGAGATTTAAACTATCCTTAGATAAGTACTTGGATGATTTTGGGAAAGTGTGGGGGGACGAGCTGAGAATAGTTCACAGGTTGGTGCAACATTGAGGGGCGAAGGACCAGTTCTGCGTGTATTGTTCTATGTTCTATGTTCTAAAATGCTATGAAATGAAAATGGAATTTAACTTATTCAGTTCTTATAAATCAGTAATCCAAAACAGCATAACTTTATTCCTAAAACATAGCATATCCTCCAAGTTTATTAACAAATGGAAAATCTATATTTTTAAACATCATTCTGCCTCCTGCCACTGCACTGGGATGGGAAGCCTGCATGATTGAGATGAATGATGCATAGCTTGAATCGGAAGTTAGCACCCACTTTGACTGTAACCATATGTGCAGTGTGACTGATAATAAAAAATGCTAGCAGTCACAGTGGGGCAGGCAGGATCCATGGTTAGAAAGCAGGCTAATGTTTCAAGTCCAGATCACTCTTCATCAAAACTCTGCAGTGCCACTGATGATTGTAGATCCAAGGATGCTCACATCACACTTGAATTCGGCACTGGTTGCTAGTTTGCTGTGCTTTAGTCCCATCACTTCACCAAGGAAACAATAAGCAGCACTGGAGCAGGGTAGAAAGCAGAAAGGCAGCAATGAGGGATGAGGAGAAGGATAAATAAGTGTTGGAAGCAGAGCTGTGTGACTATGTGATTGCAGTATTTGAATTGAATTGAGTTAAAACATTTGAAAACAAATCTTTTTACCTGCAGTTACCTGCATCATTGTTATCAGTGACTTTACAGGCCTTGTGATTGCACTTTTGGGTGGGAGTAGCTGGGGGGGGGGAAGGGGAGGTGGTGGAGGTGGAGACACATGCACCTCCAGTAGTTTGTGAGCATACGTAGCCAACATTCAATTTAATTCATATACATTAAAATCTAAAGTCAGCAAGTTCCAAGAAATTCAGTGAGTCTATGCAAACACAGTTTCTGGTGTCATGAACATGATTTTCATTTAGATAGGAAGGACCAAAATGACTGACAATTGGGATCGAAAAAAAAACTAATTGCACCTGCATCAAATTTCCACTATGCAGGTTACATCGTCATTTCAAATATTTAATTTGTGACAAGTGTGCATTACTTGTTGAAATAGCAGACTCATCATTACTATTTGGGAAAACAAAGGTAATGTTGTCTGGTAACTCTATCCATGCTGCAGTTATTATTTTTCCATTGTTAAAATATCTGGACTCTTCTCTTCAATGATTAAACCATTGTGTCTTTTGTGTCAATTTTCAGCATCAATTATTTATCATAATGCTGTGATACAGGCTGCAGATGAGGGTAGATTCAACATAAAAACAGAAGTAAGTTATTCTCCTTTCTTTAGGTCAAGATCACTGGAGAAATTGTACTGAGGAATCTGTGACATTCTGAATGTTAAGTGTAATATGTTTTGACAGCTTCAAATTTCATTGTGACACTTTATTATAATATGGGTGAGATTTAGATGCAGTGATTCATCAGAGGGTTCTATCTTGCAAAAGCATGTTGACGCTTACAATGAAAAAAATGTCTTGAAAATGTTCTATTGTAGAATATCTTTGATATGGTTTCTTACTTGTTTAGACGCTGAATTACCCTTTTGAAGGGTGATTTTACATTAGAGTAGATTTTACTTTAACATCAATGATCAGATGTTTGATTGGTGTTTTATTCCAGGTGCAGTTTTTTCTTAGGCTTCTAAAATAAATCACATTTTTATTGCATGACTTCTGAGGACTGCATATAGTAGATATGAGTTGGGAAGTCGTGTGAGGTTGTACAGGACATTGGTGAGGTTTCTACTGGAAGATGGTGCCCAGTTCTGGTTGCCCAGTTATACGAAGGATACTATTAAGCTGGAGATATTTCAGAAGAGATGTACCAGGATGTAATTGTGTATGGAAGGTTTGAGTTATAATGAAGGGTTGGATAGGCCGGGACATTTTTCACCATAGGAGGTTGAAAGGTGACCTTATAGAAGTTTATAAAATGAGGGGTATAGATAGAGTTAATGGTAGTTGTCTTTTCCCTAGGATGGGGGATTTCAAGACTGGGGGCACATTGTTAAGGTGAGAGGAGAAAGATTTTTTTTAAAAATGTGGCAAATGTTTTACATGGAGGCTGGTTCACATGTGGAATGAACTTCCTGAGAAAGTGGTAGATGTAGTTACAATTACAACATTTAAAAGACACTTGGATAAGTACATGGATAGGAAAACTTTCCACCCACTTAAAATTGTCATTGTTTGAGATCCGACCTATAACCGTGGTGTCATTGGCAAACTTGTAACTGGAGTCGGTGCAGAATTTGGCCATACAATTGTGTATAGGCATATGGTAAGGGGCTGAGTACACAGTCTTATATGCTACAGGTGTTGAGGATTATCATGGAGGAAGTATTGTCACCTATCCTTACTGATTGTGATCTGTGGGTCAGGGAGTTAAGGATCCAGTCACAGACAGAGGAGCAGCGACCTATGTCCTGGAATGTGGAGATAAGTTTGTTTGAAATTATGGTATTGAAAATGAAGCTGTAGTCAATAATTAGGAGCCTGATGTAGGCATCCTTGTTGTCTAGGTGTTGCAGGGATGATTGTGGGGCCAGGGAGATGGCACATGCTGTGGACTGATAGTGCTGGTAGGTGAATTGTGTCTATTAAATTGACCACTTAAGGGCCTCAACTGACCCCAGTAGAAGCAGGTAGGCAAAAGGTTCCACCCAATATTAGCGCAATGCACACCACATGTCAGCCAGTTCCCAGAGGCGTGGCATAGAATTAAAGTAGATTGAAATCTAGCTGGGATTGGGAGGGGGCATTTAATTAAGTCTTCAAGGAGTTAAATGGTTGCCTTTAATTCAACTTTGAAACTATTTCTGTTTCCCAGCAACACAGCAAGTGAATGTCAGAGCTGGTGGCTCTATTGTCATCAATCTGAAAATCAGCTGCAACCATCACAGTGCCATTGCAGTGTGCAGCTTTCCCCTGATATTTTGCTTAACTAATTTATGGCTGATGATTGGGAATGGATATGCTTTCATTCGTCCCTTCCTACTATAGCAACCTCCAACTCTGGCAGTCAGATTGCCAGACTGTTGGTGTTGGACAGCCTCTTGCTGTCCTTTGAGCTTCAGCAGCCCCACCCACCATCTGCAGATGGAAAAGCCCAGACATAGCCAAACAGGGTGTGACATCTTTACCACATAAATGTAAAATTGGAAAGCCAAGACACAATTCCTGATGTGAAACAGTTCAGAAAAATTAGAGCTTTAATCTGATTTGTCAGATTAATTTAAATTGTCTGATATGATCAGTTACACATGCACACAGTAATTCACAGAAATAAATTTGTCAAGTTTATGAACACAGTGAAATATAATTTTTTTTTAATGGCTAGCCAATTTATTCAAGATGTTGTGCTATCAGGAGCTGACAGGAAACAAAGTATATCATTTACATCTTTCCCTGATTTAATCTCACCAAAGACTACAATTTGACAGTAAAACAGGAAGCAGTGCTAATTATTTGCTCTTATGATTTTTAGATGATTGCAGGTGCATTAAAACTTAATCCCTGAAGGAATGTGGTTTAGTTGTAAAACTCTCTGCTCCTTTTATTTTTAACATTTGCTGATGTAGATCAGCCTCGTGGAAGTATAACTAATCCTCTGTGATCCATGTAACATATTGTGAATTTGATGTAAGGGATAGTTTAATACCAATGTAAAAGTGTGCACAAACGTTTGTGAATGTCAAACAAAACAAAGAACTGTGGATATTGGAAATCTGAAACTAAAACAGAAATTGCTGGAGAAACTCAGCAGGTTTGGCAGCATCTGTGGAGAGAAAGTACAGTTAATGTTTTGCTCCAATTACCCTTCTTTGTCACTGGACCAGAAACGTTAACTGCTTTATCTCCACAGATGCTGCAGATCTGCTGAGTTACTACGCAATTCTTGTTTTTATTTGTGAATCTCACATTGGTTCTATCACTCAATATGAAATTATTCATGTTAAAAATAGTACATATATTTTTCTTTTACTTCTCAATTTCTCTCTAGAAATGGATAGGGTAAATAGACAAGGTCTTTTCTCTGGGGTGGAGAATCCAGAACAAGAGGGCATAGGTTTAGGGTGAGAGGGAAAAAATTTAAAAGGGATCTAAAGGACAACAATTTTCACGCAAAGGGTGGTGCATGTCTGGAATGAGCTGCTGGAGGAAATGGTGAAGGCTGGTACAATTACAACATTTAAAAAGCCTCTGGATGGGTATATGAAAAGAGAGGTTCAGAGGGATATGGGCCAAGTTGGTAAATGGGACTAGATTAATTTAGGATATCTGGTCAGGAACGAAGGGTCTGTTTCTGTGCTGTACACCTCTATGACTTTAAATGCATCTGGTATCTTTTCCAACAGAAATATATAACCTAATGCAGATTTTCTTTTATTAATTTGAGTGGATTATCTACTTTGTAGACATTCTTGCATGTGTGATCACCAGTGTTTCCATTGTTCTAACTGTTTCTTCCATCTGCACATGTTCTGGAAGTGGTCTGTAGTTTTACAAAAATAGCATTTCTTTGTTATGGTCTGTGTTTGTGAGACGTTTTGGCTCTGAGCATTTGCTATTTGCCTCCTTTTTTATGTTTGCTTAACAACTACCCCTTTAGAGTGCCCACACCTTGTAAGGTGAATAGATGCTCTTGCTCTATCAAGGTAGAGTCAATCTTCTCTTCTCAGGATCTGTCTCAACTTTTCTGGCTGCTGATTCCAGCATGATTTGAATAACTTTCTTCAAAAGTAAATCTTCCTTGGTCTGTAAGAAATCTGATAAAGCTGCATTAAGAATCCAAATAGTAATTGTGTCTTATGAATTCTGATTTCAAAGCTCTGCTTCCATAGTTTTTTACTAATGTGTAGTGGTCATTTAAATTGATGTAAATCTGTAATTATGTCAGCATTTCAATGCTATTTTTAATTTCTAGTTCTTTAAGGTTGTATTCATCGCAACATCATTTCTATTTTTTAAATTCCTTTGTAAAATTTGCTATACTCTGTAAAGCTGCAAAATTGCAGTAATTTACTTGTCAGTCTGTTTAAAATCTGTACTGTCATAATAAAGTATTAAGTTCTTGAACAGAGCTGTAAATTCTTTTAACTGGTTGTTGTGTTGTATTTTACGCTTTCAAGATTTTAAATTCCGTCTTTTTGCAGTTGTGTTTCTCGGTACCACTTGACGGGTTTTCCTACCCATACTAATGATCAAACTGGTGGTTCCCTGCCTTTTTTTAGGATTCTCCTGACTTCTGTAGCCAAGATGGAACTTTCTTGCTTCTTACCAGGAAAAATAGATGTTTTCCCACTTTAAATGATCCAAATCACAATGATTTGGAGATGCCGTTGTTGAACAATCCCACAACACCAGGTTATAGTCCAACAGGTTTAATTGGAAGCACTAGCTTTCGGAGCGCTGCTCCTTCATCAGGTGGTTATGAAGTACACAATTATAAGACACAGAATTTATAGCAACAGTTTACAGTGTGATGTAACTGAAATTATACATTGTAAAATACCTTGATTGTTTGTTAAGTCTCTCATCTGTTAGAATGGCCATGTTAGTTTCACTTCTTTCATATGTAAATCACAAAACTTTTTTAAAAAGTTACATTCTCAGGTTAACTTTAACAGTTGGTGTCAGCTGGATAATGTGTTGAAGGTCTGTATGCTGCTGTCTTTGCCATAATGTTTAGACAGATTCTAATCTAAAAAAATGAATTAACAGAATCTTACATGAATTCATGCAATTTTTGAGCAAAGTACAAAGTAACTCTGCAAGTACAAATTCACCCCACAAATGTGTGTGTGTGTGTGTGTGTGTGTGTGTATAGTGCAATAATGGTCACATGTAGTGTGACATGAACCCAAGATCCCGGTTGAGGCCCTCCCTATGGGTACCGAACTTAGCTATCAGCCTCTGCTCAGCCACTTTTCGCTGCTGCCTGTCCCGCCTTGGGGATGGTTATCCGAAGGTCCGAGGTCAAATGTTCTAGACCACTGAAGTGTTCCCCAAATGGGAGGGAACACTCCTGTCTGTTGATTGCTATGCAGTGTCTATTCATTGATTGCCAAAGCCTCTGCTTGGTTTCACCAATGTACCATGCCTCAGGGCATCCTTGCCTGCAGCGTATGAGATAGACTCAGCGTTGGCTGAGTCGCATGAGTATCATGTACGTGGCAGGTACTCATGCCTTTTCTCATTGCAGCTGGCATTTTCTCATTCTCTTGGCCATAATGTTGTCCTTGTGCCTCTTACCAGTTTATTGGTGAAGGCTTGTCTTTGGAGTGCTGAACTCGTCCTGTTGCTCCCATGGCTACTGCTGCCCATTTATAGTTTTCTTCTGTTTCAGCCTCTGGCTAACTGTATCTTGTAAAAGTGTGAATTTTCTTAAAGTTGTAAATTCACTTTTCTTTAAAAGTAAGCTTTTCTTCTTTCGTCAGGATCAAATAGATTTGGTTTACCCACTTCCGACATTCATTTTGTATTCTCAGATACCACCATTGCCAGCATGCAGTATTCTGGCTTAGGTAGTTTGCTGCCTCCAATCCTGCTTTTTCTGTACTGAATCTTGGCACAGTCTAATTATCAGTGGTGGAGGACAGACTTCTGCCAAATCTCAATATAAGATGCACCTGTCTTGCAAAACAAGGCATGACAGTAATAGTTGACAATTACATTATAGGTCAGGCATAATTACCAAGAACTCATGGAGGTACAGGATTTGTCTGCTCTTTTTGGAGATTTATGCAAAACTCAAGTCTCCACCCAAAGTCTGTGTGAGATCACCAGATTAAATACAGTGCAATGTAACATGAACATTAACTCCTTCAGAACTATGACCTTAAACAACAACATGCAGAGTGGTTCAAAATTGACATTCTCCCTTTAGCATCACCATACAAACATTTCCTTTCTTCCAAATAGCAGAAGTTACTTGCTTTTGACAGACTAAATGCAAAAAACATCCCACTTAAAGAAGTGTATTTACACACTGGGGTTAGGATGATTTGGAGAGCATGACAATTGAGAAGGAAAATGAAGGCAGATACATACAAATTAGGGCAAGAGTAGGATTAGCAGTAGAACACTTGGCTCATGGTTAATCTAATTACTCCTCATTCTCGCCTTGCCCGATAACCTTTTTCATTCCTTGATTATCAAGAATCTATTTACTTCTGTATTAAGAATATTCAAATACTCTGTTTTAGATAAATAGCCTTTAGTTGAAGAGAGCTCTGAGACTCACAACCGCTTGTAAGAAACCAATTTTCATCTCTGCTTTGAGTAGGTGACCTTTTATCTGTAAACAGTAACCTCTAGTTCTAAACTCTATCACAAGAGGGAACATCCTTTCTGTATCTAACTAATCAAGACCCCTCAGGGGTTTCATCCAAGACTCCTCTTTCTTTTCTAAACTCCAGAGTATACAAGCCTAGTTGTCCAGTCTTTTCTAATAACTCAGTCATTTCAGATGTTAGTTAGGCAAAACATCTCTGAACTGATTCCAATACACTTACATTCTTTAAGTATGGACACCATACTGTATGGTGTACTCTAGATGTAGTCTCAAATTAAGCATTATTCCCCTACTTTTATATTCAATTCCCCTTGCAATAATGTTCTTTCAGCTTTCCTAATGATTTCCTGTGCTTGTGTACTAAGCTTTTGTGATTTATGCTGTAGAACATCTAAGAGTTCAGCAATCTGTCACCATTTGGATAATATGTTCATCATCTACAAGGCATAAGTCAGGAGTATGACAGAATACTCCCCACTTGCTTGGTTGGGGGCTGCTCCAACAACACTCTGGAAATTTGACATCATTCCGGACAAAGCAGCCTGCTTGATTGGCACCACAGCCACAAGTATCCACATCCTCCACTGCTGACGTTCAGTAGCAGCAGTGTATACTAGCTACAAGATGCACTATAGAAACTCACCATAGATCCTGAGGTAGCATCTTTCAAATCCACAAACACTACCATCTAGAAAGACAAGGGCAGCAGATACGTGGGTACACCACCACCTGCAAGTTCCCTTCCAAGCCACTCACCATCCTCACTAAGAAATATATCATCATTTATTCACTGTTGCTTGGAAAACGTCTTGGAATTCCCTCCCTCAGGGCATTGTTTGCCAACTTTCAGCATGTGGACTGCAGCTTTTCAAGAAGGCAGCTCACCACTACCTTCTCAAGGGCAACTAGGGACTGGCAATAAATGCTGACTAGCCAGCAACACCCATGTCCCATGAGTGAATAAAAGTTTATTTTTCTTTCCACCTGTCAAAACAGACATATTCTAATTTCATGGCATTTACTCCATTTGTCTGATCTCTTAAGCTTACCTATATCTCTTTGTAGGATATTGGTTGGAGCCTATCCTTAGTACCTTAGTGTACTATCTGAGCTAATACTTCATTACATGTCCTCAGTGTTATGCCAATGGAGAAGCTGTCCTTTACAGAACATTCTGCGCTAAAATCCTGTCTTGGCTCCTAAGAGTATGTTAAAAATCTCTTGGCACTACTGAAAGAACAGGGAGTCTTTCAGTAGCTGGGCCAATATTCCTTCCAGAATACCAATAAACCCTAAAGTTACTGATGATTCATCTCCGTGCTGTTTGTGGAATGTTTGTGGTGTTGCTCAGAGGTTGATTTTACTTCCTATTAATCAATCTACTTTGCTTTAGTTATGTGAACTGTTTTGAGGTATTTTGATATCATATGGCATTTTGCTTTATTTTTATTAAGAGTATGAATAATCTGTAGCAAATGATCAATTCCATTTATCCATTAACTAGCAGTGATTATTTAATCATCAAATCTTAGATGAAATTAGTAATGATCATAAAGCATTCATCAGACATCAGTAAAAAAATTATTAGTTTCCCGTAAAACTCAACATAGTACAGTTCACATTTCTGTTCAGTAATCCTGAGAATGTGGATAGATTCAGTGACAATTGTCTTTCAACTTCAGTTCTATTTTCACAGATGAATAAACTACATTATTGCATTCTCTGATGTTGAACCTAAAGTGATTTCTGAGAATGGAATGAGATCAAATTTTCCCAGGTGCCAAAGTTTAAGAAATGTGGTAAAGAGCAGTCTGAGGGATTAAGCTTCAAAACAAAAATATTTAAGAGAAATAACTTGAAGGAGGGGAAAAAACCCTTTAAGATACATTTTAAATGTACCGAATAACAAGTTGACTTTCAATGTGCCTATTTTCAGATAAAGACAGGGTTGATCAACAGGTGTTTTGTACAGTGGACTGTACAGACAGTGCAATCATGACATAATTAGATTGATTGGCTATTTCCAAACAGACTGCACTGAGCTGAGAAAGCTGATGTCATTAATCAATCTATTAACTACATTATGGTCTCAAATATCTTCACCCTTTCCCACAGCACATGAATTTTCTATCAGGAAATCCATAGCCTACTAGGTGGATTGAGGGGACAGTTTCAAATTGTACTCTGACTGCAGATCTTGTTTTTAGACTGACCTTGTGGATATGTTTTTCATACAGATAGGTTGAGTATGCCTTTTAATCAAGATTCTTTTTTGCTTCATTCTGAATACTGAGGTTAGCTATGAATTTTTAAAAAGTTGTTAATAGAATTATGGTATGTGTTCTTCTTGTAAATATAACAATTTTTTTCACATTATTTGCAATATCTTATCTTATTTAATTGACCAGTTACTATTCTGGAACAAAATGAAATACTGCTGGGTACCTCACCTAAGATTAAACTCTCCTCTAGTGTTCAAAAAAGACTAGAAAGAAAGATATGGTTTTACAAGGATTATTTTTTCCAATTTCATATCACTAAATGCTTCACAGACAAAGTTGATACTTTTCAAGCATAATCACCAGTATGACATAGGAAATGCCACAAGCAACTTGTGTACACAAAAAGCTGCCACAAACTGCAATATGATTCAGGCTATAAGACACTTGGACTCCAATTTTATTTAGGAAGTTGCTCTCAGATCAATTTAGTCTCAAATAACAGCATTGCATACTCTACAATCATGGTCAAATTTTTGTGGTTTTGTTTTGTATGAATGTCTTAAATAATAGAATAAAATGTTCCAAGAACTATTGTAACAGTGATGATTATCGGAAGCACTGCCTTTTTGGTAGCAGTGTCAGAATCAATGGAAAACCTCCGCTATTAAATAACATTACCATTCACCGGTCAATACAGAATTAAATTGCATGATGTCACGAAGGATTGTTGCTTTCTGGGGAAAGTTCAAGATTTGGAAAAGTGTTATTTCACAATGTCAATAGGTTAATTATAATCAAAAAGAAGGGTTGCAAAGTCCAGTTTGCAAAACGAACAATTCTATATTACAAATCCAGTGATAGCAAAGTACAGCAGCAAATAAAAAATAATGATCCTGTACCTACTGTCTTAGACCTCCCCACTGCCACTTTCCTGGGGGCTATCACGGGGAATCAAGTTGCTGTCCAGTTTTAGACAGGAGAATCATTTTAAAATGGCAATCAGATTGGTTGTAAAGCTTGCAATGAGATATAACATTGTATCCATTGCTAGCTAAATGTAATGCTACGAAACCAGTTATGCTTTTATCACTTTCTAACATTTTTTTTGTGGAGATAGAAGGAGCATGAATGGAGTTCTCTGGCTTGATGCAAATTAATTCCCAACTCCAAACAGCTGACCTTGTCTCCCAGAGACTTGGAAGCGCCAACATAAGTTCTCCCAATGTCACCTATTCAAGATCCATCTATAATTAAAAACTAGAGGCCGAATCTACATTTTTGTTTTGGCTAGTTTCATGTGGGTGTCTCTCCGTGAATCCTTGTGAGCTTTCTCACTGCATCTTGCCAAACAACGCCTGATTAATTACCTGCTGCGCTTTTCCAGCAACACATTTTCAGCTCTGATCTCCAGCATCTGCAGTCCTCACTTTCTCCTCCTGATTAATTACCTACCTTGTCCCTATGGTGCCACTCCAACCTGATTCTAGCCCCATTCTACCAACATCTGTTCTCAGAAGAACTCACCACTTGCCAGATATCTCCCAAAAGATCAACAACTGTGGTATCTGAGCCACCATTAAAAGGTCACTATCTACCCAGGCCAGCATTGACAATCCGCTGTTGCCATTCCCTGGCAAGGTGATTGTACATTAGCCACAAAGCCTTACTGCTCATGACCCATAGCTGGCATGGCTGACACTCACTCGCATATGAAACCCCATTAGTTACCATTTAAACACTAGGCCACACAATTTTCCTGTCCTTAGTTCCATCCCTAAACACCCTCTCCTAATCAAAACTAGTCTGAGCCCAATATCCACTGTTGAGCTGCATATCATCATTGTTCTGGAGGTGAATATTATGTGCAGGCAAGCAATCAGACAATTCCAAAGATGAGCTTGTATTTGCAGTCAGCAAAAGCAACAAAAGTGAAACAAATAGAGGCTGCAGTTTAGCCCAGAGCATGAATTAAATAATGGTATGATAGCCAACGACTATTTTCCAGTCCATGATGTTCTGTTGGATCCAGCTGCCATCTACTGCAACCTGGTGTCAACGAGATTCTGTCTGGCTTGTAGTGCCTGATGCAGCTGAGCTCTGTGTGCACACAGAAAGCTTCCTCTTCCTCAATGTCATCATCCTCCTCAAGAAGACTGCTCCTATTCTTCCTGGCTCCTCAACATCTATCACATAGCCTTGTTGCTTGATCCAATTGTGAAAAGTACAGCATACCAAGTTGATGTGGCACATTCTGCCCCAACCAAACTGGAGTGCCAACCCCCAAATCTGTCCAAGAATATGGATGTGCATTTTAAATTATCTGCTCCACCATGGGCCTAGTTGGAGCTTGGGTACATTATATCTGCACTCTATATCAATCATAGTCAGATGGTTGCACAATAGTGTCATCAACCAGTGTCACAGTGGGTAGTCCTTGTCAATGTTGTGGATGCATGCCTGATAGATGCCACACAGATCACCCATCAGCACTTGGAAGGAGGCAGTTGCAGAAAAGTTCAAAGCAGTGTCACCTTCACAGCTACCAGGAGAGAATGGCCTCCCACTACTGCAGCCCTCAATTCCCGCTTTGACAGAATTTTGACAGCTGCTAATGTCCCAGAACACACTGTGCCTAGCTCATCCCCAGGAAATGGAGTTTGCGCTGAAAAACATTGGTCTTCCCATGGCTCTACTGCATCCTGAAGGGCCCTGCTGTATGAGCTCTTGCCTGAATTGGAGTCTCCTTGCCCTCCATGGTGACTTGCTGCTATTTATGGGCTCCTACATTTCCCGTCAACTTCTTAGCAAGGCATCCAGGGCAAACGTTTCATTTGTGGCTGGATATATCACTTCAACTGGCAATGATCCTTTGTTGACAATATAATTGGGCTAAATTCTCTTCCACTCTTTAATCAGAGATCACAAACACATAGACTGGACTAAGAACTGACAAGGATTTATTTAACAAACAGTGATTATCGCGGAAGAGACTTGACCCCACTGAAACAGTCACTAACAGGCTGCTTAGAAGGAACCACAGCTTCTTCCCCGAACAGAGAACACAGTGGAGTTTTATATCCTTACAACAATGAAGTGTGAGTTATATGAGACAAAGAGAAATAAAGTTCATTCATTGAAAAGATTCAGTTGTCTGACATTGAGTTTCTTAATTGACTCAGGAGATTCCTATCCTTGACTGGAGTGGGTTTCATCCTGGTATCAATATGTTCATAGTATTGAGGTGGCAAGCGAAGTACCTTTTGGTGCCTCCTTGTCTGGGTACTCCAAGAAGGCTTGACTCCTAGTGGGAGCAGCTGTGCCCTAAGGATATCAGAGGTGTTGGGCTATTGTGGAGTGCAAGGCTCATTATTGGTTAATCTGAAGAAGTTTATTCTCTTGGTCTGGGGCTGGTTGAGTCATGTCCTGGGGCTGCTGGTTTGGCCAATTTGAAGCATTATGGATGGGCTTAGTGGCTAAGTGCAGACATTTTGTGTTTTCAGTTTTGTGGCCATATCATGGCAAGGCTGGGACCCATATTTTCTCCCACAAAGAGGTTGTTGGCTTTCAGAACAGTATGTGGTGGAATATCTGGTAGACGAAGGCTGCACACACTCTAATCTAGAATCATATAAAGTTAAAAATCACACAACACCAGGTTATAGTCCAACAGGTTTAATTGGAAGCACACTAGCTTTCGGAGCGACGCTCCTTCATCAGGTGATAGTCGAAGGCTCGATCATAACACAGAATTTATAGCAAAAATTTACAGTGTGATGTAACTGAAATTATACATTGAAAAATTGATTGTCTGTTAAGCCTTTCATCTGCTAGAATACAGTGATAGTTTCACTTCTTTCATGTGTAAATCACAAAACCTTTTTTTAAAAGTTGCATTCTCGGGTTAGCTGTTAACAATGGTGATAGCTAGACAATATGTTGAAGGTGTTGTCCCCTGTGTTCTCTGTCTATGCCATGATGTTTAGATTGATACTAATCTAAAAAGTGAGATAACAGAGTTTTACATAAATTCATGCAGTTTTCGAGCTCAGAGTTCTACATGAATGCATGCAGTTTTTGAGCAAAGTACAATGTAACTCTGCAAATACAAATTCACCCCACAAAATATATGTGTGCATGTGGGTCTTTGTCTGTGTGTGTGTGTGTGTGTCTGTCTGGGGTGGGGGTTGTGAGTGTGAGAAAGTGTGTGTGTCTGTGAGGGGGTGCATATGTGAGTGTGGGAGTGTGTGTGTCTATAAGGGTGTGTGTGGGTGTCTGTGTGCACATCTGTGTGTACCTGTGTCGGTGTGTGTGTGTGTGTGTGTGTAGGAATATCTGTGTGTATGGGTGTGTGTGTGTGTGTGTGTAGTGCAATGGTGATCACCTGTAATGTGACATGAACCCAAGGTCCCAGTTGAGGCCCTCCCTATGGGGACCGAGCTTAGCTATCAGCCTTGACTCGGCCACTTTTCTCTGCTGCCTGTCCCGAAGTCCAGCTTGGAGGATGGTCACCCGAAGGTCTGAGGCTGAATGTCCTGGACCACAGAAGTGTTCCCCAACTGGGAGGGAACCCTCCTGTCTGTTGATTGTTGTGCGGTGCCCATTCATCCATTGTCGTAGCCTTTGCTTGGTTTCCCCAATGTACCATGCCTCAGGGCATCCTTAGAATCATATAGCAAGACACCCTGTGCCTCAATACCAATTACCATGTTTCCATAATTTATTCAGCTTCAGCATAAGCATGTGCACCAACTTGGTGAATCAACACATAACTTCAAAAAGGGAGTGCCTACTGCACTCTGAATACTTCTCATTCCAGATCCACATTTACCCATGAAACTTGTGACTGCATTGCGTCACGTCCATTGGAATGCTTACATGACAAATGATGAAGTGATCAGCTTCTACAGCACCCTTGCAAGTTTCACAAGCATTGCTTTAGCCAATTTTCACTTTAAATAACTGTTGCTAACTTCTGCATCATTGGGATCTCAATGTTAGATTTGCAAGGATCAATGGCATGGTGCAAATTACCTCTGACCGGCATTTGAACCCTAAACACATTCACTTTGCATGTACTACACATGGACAATGCAGTAATTCCAAATAAATGTCATTGCAATTTACAAATACATTCTTCATGTATTTGGCCCCCAAATGACCTAGCACCCAACAGATGTGGAGCCTTTGCTTTTGCCCATCAAACTAACACTGGTTCCACCCACTCTGATCATTATTCCAGTGACTTTCCAGCTGCAGTTTGCATTGTAAACAACAGGTTAAGGCAGGGATCTGTTGGTCTCCATGTATTCTCCCCAAGTCTCTATGTCCCCTTTTACCTTACATTACTGGACGGTCCATTTCCACACACCCCCTTCCTACATTTAAACTGTGCCTCCACCTTTTTCTTCTTGCTCCTTCAGCTCTGACTGAAGCCCACTGTGGTCCTGTACACTCAGCCTGTGGAGACCACAGCATGGGTTACTGCCAATAATGCCCCTTCCAAAGCCTCCATGCCCTATGACATGGATGCACCCCTTACTATACCTTGACATCTCCATTGCCATTTTTGTCCCATCTTAAAAGTGTCTGATATTCCTATTCCAGACCAGCTTTGATCAACCCACTCCCTTTTGGCAATGTGACATGCCCTTTACCCCAAAAGTCCCTTTGCACCCGCCCCACTGCTCAGTAGACCCCGGGACTGTATTTGCCCCAGACCTCTGAGTAATGTCAACGGCTATCACCTGGACATGACTGACCAGCACCGTTCTCTAGTCACTACCATGCACAGACCTCAGAGGTCCAGCAGAAGAAAAAGAATTATTGGGAATGCTACTGACCACTTTCTTTGTAGATATTCAAATGACAATAAGTCATTCCTCTGATTGTAATTGTCTTAAAGACTGATTGTTGCCCACTCCCCAGACGGTAGTTGGACACATCCTCTGACCATGACTGACCCAAGTGAATGACTAACTGTGGCAAAGCCCCTAGACTGTGATTGATCGGTGCCCTTGACTGACAGTAGCTGGACTCTTGACTGACAGTGACACCCCCCACCCCTTATACTTTCTGACATGGTTGAAAAAACATGCAGTGTGTCTGCTACGCAAGCAGCTGCTAAATGTTGTCAGTAATAGAATGAAGTCTCAGTGTGCTGTACAGCAAGATGCACTCCCCCCACCCCCACCTCACCGTCCTCCCTGCTGGCAGACAGATCCTACTGACAAGTAGCATGTCTGTGTGCAATATAACACAACCAAGATAGTACTGATAGCCTGTAACTTGCGGCTGAAGCAACAACGTTGTTAACAACCATGGCACGGCAAAGAAAGATGAGCATTCACATAGGTGCTAAATGAGTAAGCACTAAGAGAAGAAAATGGGAAGCCTTCAGAAATGAGATAATAAGAATCCAGAGAAAGTATATTCCTGTCAGGGTGAAAGGGAAGGCTGGTAGGTATAGGGAATGCTGGATGACTAAAGAAATTGAGGGTTTGGTTAAGAAAAAGAAGGAAGCTTATGTAAGGTATAGACAGGATAGATCGAGTGAATCCTTAGAAGAGTATAAAGAAAGTAGGAGTATACTTAAGAGGGAAATCAGGAGGGCAAAACAGGGACATGAGATAGCTTTGGCAAATAGAATTAAGGAGAATCCAAATATATTAAGGACAAAAGGGTAACTAGGGAGAGAATAGGGCCCCTCAAAGATCAGCAAGGTGGCCTTTGTGTGGAGCCACAGAAAATGGGGGAGATACTAAATAAATATTTTGCATCAGTATTTACTGTGGAAAAGGATATGGAAGATATAGACTGTAAGGAAATAGATGGTGACATCTTGCAAAATGTCCATATTACAGAGGAGGAAGTGCTGGATGTCTTGAAATGGTTAAAGGTGAATAATTCCCCAAGACCTTATCAGGTGTACCCGAGAACTCTGTGGGAAGCTAGAGAAGTGATTGCTGGGCCTCGTGCTGAGATATTTGTATCATCAATAGTCACAGGTGAGGTGCTGGAAGACTGGAGGTTGGCCACTGTTTAAGAAGGGCGGTAAAGACAAGCCAGGGAACTATAGACCAGTGAGCCTTACCTCGGTGGTGGGCAAGCTGTTGGAGGGAATCCTGAGGACAGGATGTACATGTATTTGGAAAGGCAAGGACTGATTAGGGATAATCAACATGGCTTTGTGTGTGGGAAATCATGTCTCACAAACTTGATTGAGTTTTTTTGAACAAGTTTTTTGAAGAGGATTGATGAGGGCAGAGCGATAGATGTGATCTATATGGACTTCAGTAAGGTGTCTGACAAGGTTCCCCATGGGAGACTGATTAGCAAGGTTAGATCTCATGGAATACAGAGAGAACTAGCCATTTGGATACAGAACTGGCTCAAAGGTAGAGGGTGGTGGTGGAAGGTTGTTTTTCAGATTGGAGGCCTGTAACCAGTGGAGTGTCACAAGGATTGGTGTTGGGTCCTCTACTTTTTGTCATTTACATAAATGATTTGGATGCGAGCATAAGAGGTACAGTTAGTAAGTTTGCAGATGACACCAAAATTGGAGGTGTAGTGGACAGCGAAGACGGTTACCTCTGACTACAACAGGATCTGGACTAGATGGGCCAAGGGCTGTGAAGTGGCAGATGGAGTTTAATACAGATAAATGCGAGGTGCTGCATTTTGGGAAAGCAAATCTTAGCAGGACTTATACACTTAATGGTAAGGTCCTAGGGAGTGTTGCTGAACAAAGAGACCTTGGAGTGCAGGTTCATAGCTCCTTGAAAGTGGAGTCACAGGTAGATAGGATAGTGAAGAAGGCGTTTGGTATGCTTTCCTTTATTGATCAGAGCATTGAGTACAGCAGTTGTGAGGCCATGTTGTGGCTGTACAGGACATTGGTTCGGCCACTGTTAGAATATTGCATGCAATTCTGGTCTCCTTCCTATCAGAAAGATGTTGTGAAACCTGGAAGGGTTCAGAAAAGATTTACAAGGATGTTGCCAAGGTTGGAGGATCTGAGCTACAGGGAGAGGCTGAACAGGCTGGGGCTGTTTTCCCTGGAGCGTCGGAGGCTGAGGAGTGACCTTATAGAGGTTTACAAAATTATGAGGGGTATGGATAGGATAAATAGACAAAGTCTTTTCCCTGGGGTGGGGAGTCCAGAACTAGAGGGCATAGATTTAGGGTGAGAGGGGCAAAATATAAAAGAGACCTAAGGGGCAACTTTTTCACACAGACGGTGGTATGTGTATGGAATGAGCTGCCAGAGGATGTGGTGGAGGCAGGTACAATTGCAACATTTAAGAGGCATTTGGATGGGTTTATGAATAGGAAGGGTTTGGAGGGATATGGGCCGGGTGCTGGCAGGTGGGACTAGATTGGGTTGGGATATCTGGTCGTCATGCATGGGTTGGACTGAAGGGTCTGTTTTCATGCTGTACATCTCTATGACTCTAAGAAGCAAGCAACTCTGAGATGCAGCCTAGTCTAACCTGTATGGGCCTGCCTCTGTGCAAAGTGTCCTCAGAGCAGCCTTTCAATTCTAGGTGTTCGGTGTGTCCTGAAGTGCAGGCCTAAGCATTCTGCAAATGGATTGAGAAGTGCCATGAGGATTGTGAGGAATTGGCAGATGTCGAATGACAATGTCTGTAAATGAAGGGTGGATGCATTTGGTATCTTTGGACTGGGTCTGAAATGCTGTTGCGTGGTGACCAACATAGTGGTTTTTTGCAAAAAACGATGAGTTAAAGTCACCATGCACCTGCTCTGACTTCCATCTTGAGAAGTCTTACTGTCTTGTTTGCTTGCAGCGATGGTACAATAGAAAACTGCATATTAATGACGGGATTTACAGTTAATAAAGTCATTAACAAGGAATAATCCCAACACTGCCTAATGAGAATCTTGGCTTGATGTGAGGAATTTAGTCAAAAAAATGTATTTCATTCCTGAAGTTGAGGTGGGCCTCACAGAACTTGTGCAATTCTGCCACAGTTCTCATCAGAGCCTGTATTCAGGCCTGTACAAGTGTTCATTCATAACTCAATATGTCACTGTTTGATGCAATTTAACTGAAGCATATCATTAGTTGGGCTTTGGATAAGACAAAGATTCAGGCACGTGAATAAAAATTAATTATTTATGACCTGTTAATTAAAATATACATTTATAATATACAACAACTGCTTTGAC
Organism: Chiloscyllium punctatum; assembly: GCF_047496795.1. Classification (NCBI taxonomy): domain Eukaryota; kingdom Metazoa; phylum Chordata; class Chondrichthyes; order Orectolobiformes; family Hemiscylliidae; genus Chiloscyllium; species Chiloscyllium punctatum. The sequence continues at coordinate 30,613,320 of NC_092764.1, forward strand.
ACCCAGTTCAATTTTTTCACAATCATTCAGGTGTTTCTGGATTTAAAATTCAAGGAAATAGCCCTACTTTTAGCATCATTACTCATGGAATTTGCATGATAACATTCCATTCATAACAATGTTAATGTTATGACCTCTTTCTAATTAATCTTCTTGTCTCACAACATGACCTCATCATGTATAGTATTTCGTATGACACTCCATTAGAAGGAGTCTCTGGGATATTAAGATACAGGACTCATTTCTCATGAATAAGTTATTGCATCTTTTTACCCATAACAGTATTACAGTTATGAAAATATGTAAGCATCAAATATCACTTGACTGACTAAGAAAAATTGGGGAATGAATTAGTATCCACACATTGGACAAATTTTCAATGAACTGCATGTTAGTTAACTGGCATATCACTGATGAGAATATTTAGGTACAAATCACACAATGTGTGATTCCTGAAGAAGGGCTTATGCCCGAAACGTCGATTCACCTGTTCCTTTGATGCTGCCTAACCTGCTGCACTTTTACAGCAACACATTTTTAAGCAAAAATCACACAACACCATGTTATAGTCCAACAGGTTTAATTGGAAGCACACTAGCTTTTGGAGCATCGCTCCTTCATCAGGTGGTAGTGGAGGGCTCAATCCTAACACACAGAATTTATAGCAAAAATTTACAGTGTGATGTAACTGAAATTATACATTGAAAAATTGATTGTCTGTTAAGCCTTTCATCTGTTAGAATACCGTGATAGTTTCACTTCTTTCATGTGTAAATCACAAAATCTTTGTTTTAAAAAGTTGCATTCTCGGGTTAGCTGTTAACAATGGTGATAGCTAGACAATATGTTGAAGGTGTTGGCCCCCTGTGTTCTCTGTCTATGCCATGATGTTTAGATTGATTCTAATCCAAAAAGTGAGATAACGGAGTTCTACATGAATGCATGCAGTTTTTGAGCAAAGTACAATGGAACCCTGAAAGTACAAATTCACCCCACAAAATATGTGTGTGTGTGTGTGTATAGTGCAATGGTGGCCACTATAATGTGACATGAACCCAAGGTCCCAGTTGAGGCCCTCCCTATGGATACTGAGCTTAGCTATCGGCCTCTGCTCGGCCACTTTTCTCTGCTGCCTGTTCTGAAGTCTACCTTAGAGGATTGTCACCCGAAGGTCCAAGGCTGAATGTCCTGGACCACTGAAGTGTTCCCCAACTGGGAGGGAACACTCCTGTCTGTTGATTGATTGTTGTGCGGTGCCCATTCATCCGTTGTCGTAGCCTTTGCTCGGTTTCCCCAATGTACCATGCCTCAGGGCATCCTTGTCTATCTTATACGTTGCAGGCAATGTTGGCTGAGTCACGTGAGTACCTGCCAGGTACAAGGTGGGAGATGTCCTCCCACGTAATAGTGGTATCTATGTCCACAGTCTGACATGTCTTGCAGCGCCTACCGTGACAGGGTTGCATGGAGTGGTCCTGAGAGCCGGGCAGCTTGCTACGAACAACGATCTGTTTGAGGTTTGGCGGTTGTTTAAAGGCAAGTAGTGGAGGTGTGGGGAAGGTCTTGGTGAGGTGCTCATCCTCATTGATAATGTGTTGCAGGTCACGAAGAACATGGCGTAATTTTTCAGCTCCTGGGAAATACTGAACAACGAAGGGTACCCTGTCAGTTGCAGCACGTGTCTGTCTCCTGAGGAGGTCATTACGGTTCCTTGCCGTGGCACGTCAGAACTGGCCGTCGATGAGTTGGGCATTGTACCCCATTCTTGTGAGGGCATCCCTGAGTACTTCCAGGTGTCCGTCACGTCCGTCCTCATCTGAGCAGATCCGGTGTACACGTAGGGATCCGGTGTACACGTAGGGATTGTCCATAGGGGATGGCTATTTTAAGATGTTTTGGGTGGAAGTTGGAGAAGTGTAGCATTGTGAGGTTGTCTTTGGGTTTGCAGTAGAGTGTGATATATGCTCCTTTATAAGAGAATATATAGTTGATTACAAGATCCCTAGCTGGGACAGGAGGATTATTTGAAGCAGGTCACACCTTGAGTCTTAATACTGACATAAATGGTTTTGGCAAGTGTTTGTAATCCTGCTAGGTTCCTTCCCTGAACTTTAAAAGTCAGAGGCAATTTGATGACCCATCTAACAGAGGTATGCTGAAAAGTTTGCAACAATATTAAAGTATAAATGAAACCCAAAACAGCTGGTGGCAGCTCATTTGCCTGTCGTGCACCCACTTCCCATTGACTATGATGGAAAAAAAAGAATGATATCTATTTGATATAGTATCCAACTAATCTGCAGTCAACAAATTTGAATAGGAATGAACATCTTAATTATTAATATTAGTTAGAATGACAAATCACCTTATGGGCAGTGTTGATTTGGATGCATTAGCTTTTGGAGCACTGCTCCTTCATTAGGTGGCTGATCATCTGATGGAGGGGAGCAGCAGTCTGAAAGCTTATACTTCCAAATAAGCCTGTTGGACTATAACCTGGTATTGTGTGATTTTTAACTTTGTCCACTCCAATCCAATACTGGCATCTCCAAGTCATGCCCACTTATGGGCAGCAAATCAGATCAATTATAACTGAGATGGAAGAGAGGATTAATAGTCTATTATAATAATTTACAATTTGTGTCTGTCTGGAATAGTTTGATTGTGAAATTTTACAGCTGTTGACAATTGGGTAGAGAGATATTTTAACATTTTACTGTAATAATACATTACATTTGTATTGAGCATAAAAACATTTGGGAGACATTTTAACATCTTCTGATAAATTGTAAGCAGACAGCTCAAACCTCAGAAGAACAGTTCATCAAGCTGTGTCTTTTGAGACCAGCCCTCAAAAAAGAACTACTTTTTTGCGATCTTTACTTTGTGTCACTGCTGCTTTGAGGTGTAGCTGCTCTGATGCAGTGTCTAGATTAGAGTGGTGCTGGAAAAACACAGCAGGTCAGGCAGCATCCAAGGACGCAGTGTTGGCTAGACTGCAAGTGGAGCTGGCAATTGTCACTCACTGCAGTGGTGGATGGACAGCAGTAATAAGGGAATGGGGGAATGGTATGGAGGGGACAGCATGGGTGGGAGAATGAATGAGCAGGATAGAATGGATAAAGCAGATGACAAAGGAAGAAGGATGGTAAAAGAATGATGTGAAAAGAATGAGAAGATATGGCATGGAAGTGATAGCATGGGAAGGATGGAAGAGCAAAAAAAGAATCTACTTTTGAAACTAAGATACTAATCTTGCTGCTTGGAAAGCTGGCTTGGCACAATGGGATGAAAGGTTTCCTTCTGCACTAATTCTGTGATTCTGTGCAAATATTTCATGGGTTTCTTCTAGTCTATAACAACAAACATAATAGCTTTTTTCTGATTAGTTGATTTGATAGACAGAGCCTGGTGCATGGGCTTTGGTTACTGGGTTCCAGCTTTCCCAAAGGGGTGGCATGGCACAGCATGGAGGATAGTGCGGCATCGATAGAAGGAGCAGCATAGAGTAAAACAGCATGTTGTGGTGGGTGGGGTGTTTACATAGTAAACATGGATGGCATGGGATGGGGATTTAAAGTGGTGCAATGTAATAAATATACTAATTTCACTACAAATGTTTTGCAGGGCTCTGCTAGCTAATAATTAATAAAGTTGATCAAATCTGAAATGGGTATTCAAAATCATCAGGTGTCTCGATGATGTAGATAGAAAAACCGTTCCCATTACCATAGGGTCAGGAATCAGAGGACACCAACTTATGCTGAGTGGCAGTAGAAGCAAAATAGTCACATGGAAAAGCTTTTGAATGGAGTAAGTGATTTAGGGTTTTGAATGTACTGCCAAATAGTATAGTGGGGGCCATCTCAATTGAGACTTTTAAAACATAATTGCTTAATTAACTCAAGAAATAAGAAGATTGTATTTACTGTGGACAAGGACTTGGAAGATATAGAATGTAGTGAAATAGATGGTGACATCTTATAGAGGAGGAAGTGCTGGATGTCTTGAAAAGCATAAAAGTGGATAAGTGTACCCTAGAACTCTGTGAGAAGCTAGGGAAGTGATTGCTGGGCCTCTTACTGAAATATTTGTATCATCGAGAGTCACAGGTGAGGTGCCAGAAGACTGGAGGTTTGCTTACGTGGTGCCACTGTTTAAGAAGGACGGTAAGGACAAGCCAGGGAACTATAGACCAGTGAGCCTAACGTCGGTGGTTGGGAAGTTGTTGGAGGGACTCCTGAGGGACAGGATGTACATGTATTTGGAAAGGCAAGGACTGATTAGGGATAGTCAACATGGCTTTGTGTGTGGGAAATCATATCTCACCAACTTAATTGAGTTTTTTGAAGAAGTAACAAAGAGGATTGATGAGGGCAGAGCAGTAAATGTGATCTATATGGACTTCAATAAGGTGTTTGACAAGGTTCCCCATGGGAGACTGGAGGCCTGTGGCCAGTGGAGTGCCACAAGGAGCGGTGCTGGGTCCTCTACTTTTCATCATTTATATAAATGATTTGGATGTGAGCCTAGTTAGTAAGTTTGCAGATGACACCAAAATTGTGGGTGTAGTGCATAGCAAAGAAGATTACCTCAGATTACAACAGGATCTTGACCAGATGGGCCAATGGACTGAGTAGTGGCAGATGGAGTTTAATTCAGGTAAATGTGAGGTGCTGCATTTTGGGAAAGCAAATCTTAGCAGGACTGACACACTTAATAGTAATGTCCTAGGGAGTGTTACTGAACAAAGAGACCTTGGAGTGCAGGTTCATAGCTCCTTGAAAGTGGAGTCGCAGGTAGATAGGATAGTGAAGAAAGCTTTTGGTATGCTTTCCTTTATTGGTCAGAGTATTGAGTACAGGAGTTGGGAGGTCATGTTGTGGCTGTACAGGACATTGGTTAGGCCACTGTTAGAATATTGCGTGCAATTCTGGTCTCCTTCCTTTCGGAAAGACGTTGTGAAACTTGAAAGGGTTCAGAAAAGATTTACAAGGGTGTTGCTAGGATTTGAGCTGTAAGAACAGGCTGAACAGGCTGGGGCTGGTTTCCCTGGAGCATCAGAGGCTGAGGGGTGACCTTATAGAGGCTTATAAAATCATGAGGGGCATGGATAGGATAAATAGACAAAGTCTTTTCCCTGGGATGAGGGAGTCTAGAATTAGAGGGCATAGGTTTAGGGTGAGAGGGGAAAGATATAAAAGGGGCAACCTTTTCACACAGAGGGTGGTACGATTACGGAATGAGGTGCCAGAGGAAGTGTTGGAGGTTGGTACAATTGCAACATTTAAGAGGCATCTGGATGGGTATATGAATAGGAAAGGTTTGGAGGGATATGGGCCGGGTGCTGGCAGGTGGGACTAGATTGGGTTGGGATATCTGGTCGGCATGGACGGGTTGGACTGAAAGGTCTGTTTCTGTTCTGTACATCTCTAAGACCCTATGGTGCTATTGGCATTAGACACAGGAATGGGACTAGCTGATTTGCTCTTGCAGTGAGCTGAAAGGGATACAAAGGGCTGAATAGCCTTTTTTGTGTAGTAGCCATTCTATGATTCTATATCTGGTCTCACCTACAATATCTCTCTTTTTATTTCATCCTTTTCTCTTTAACACTCTTTCATGACTGAAACTATTGTGAAATTATAATTCATACAAATAAAGCATGACAGTACTTTTATTTGAATAGGAAATATACAGCAAAGTAGTGAAAAAGTTATAGTAATGTGACCAAATTCTCTTGAAGGAATGCATGGTAAATGTAGAATATGAGCTACTTCATGGTATCCACTTCACTGCCCTGGACTTTTCTGTTTTTAAGTCACACATGTTTTTAGATCCAATATATAATTATCCTGTGAGACTGTGTATCTAGTCTGTTTTTTTTCAGGCCACAATGTTTATAAACTGGCATGACCTGAGATCACTTTGGAGCCTAAAGAGTACTATTTTCTTTAATTCAAGCTGATTGTAAATCCCTGTCTATTTTTCAAGGTCAAGACCTACCTTATCCATGATATTTTTAGTCACCCTTCTGATTTCTCTTTTCCAACCCTGGCATCCTTTCCCTTAACTTATTTGCGAATTGAAGTGTCACATTCTTTCTTGTAATTCTTTCCAGTCACACTGTTCCAACTCATTGTGAATAACAATACTAGAGACCTACTAAAATATAAACAGAATGAAGGACTCTTGTGGTGTAGTGGTAAGCCAGCAGGTCTGCATTCAAGTCCCACCTTGCCCAGTGGTATATCTTACATATTCAAACATCTTAACTGAAAATGAATGTACATAGAATGACTCCAAACTCCCCGAGTCTAGCTCCAGTCCTGCTTTAGAACATGTGGAACAATTCAGCACAGTACAGGCCCTCAATGTTGCACCACCCTGTGATACCAATCTGAAGCCCATCTAACCTACACTATTCCATTCTTGTCCATATGCCTATCCAATGACCATTTAAATACCCATAAAGTTGGTGAGTCTATAATTTTTGCAGGCAGTGGGGTTCACGCTCCTACTACTCTTGAGTAAAGAAACTACCTCTGACATCTGTCCTATATCTATCACCCCTCAGTTTGAAACTATGCTCCCTTGTGCTATCTATCACCATCCTCAGAAAAAGGCTCTCACTGTCCACCCTATCTAACCCTCTGATTATTTTATATGTCCCAATTAAGTCACCTCACAACCTTCTTCTCTCTAATGAAAGTAGCCTCAAGTCCCTTCACATCTCCTCATAACACCTTCCCTCAACACAGTAAATCTTCTCTGAACCCTTTCCAAAGCTTCCACATCCTTTCTATAATGTAGTAACCAGAACTGTACGCAATACTCCAAGTGTGGCCTTACCAGAGTTTTATACAGCTGCAGCATGACCCCATGGTTCTGAAACTCAATCCTTCTACTGATAAAAGCTAATACACTGTATGCCTTCTCAACAGTGCTATCAACCTGGGTGGCAGCTTTCAGGGATCTATGTACATGGACACCAAGATCTCTCTGCTCATCTACACTACCAATACTCTGCATTTGGTTATTTCTTCCAAAGTGAATCACCTCACACTTTTCTGCACTAAGCTCCATTTGCCACCTCTCAGGCCATCTCTGCAGGTTATCTGTTCCCCTGTGATCTACAACATCCTTCAGCACTATCCACAAGTCCTCCAACCTTAGTGTCGTCCGCAAATTTACTAACCTATCCTTCTAAGCCTTCATCTAGGTCGTTTATAAAAATGACAAGCAGCAGTGGACCTAAAACACACCACTAGTAACTGAACTCCAGGATGAACATTTCCCATCAACCATTATCCTCTGTCTTCTTTTAGCTCGCCAATTTCTGATCCAAACTACTAAATCACCCTCAATCCCATGCCTCCCTATTTTGTGCAGTAGCCTACCATGGGGAACCTTATCAAATGCCTTACTGAAATCCATATACACCACATCAATGGCTTTACCCTCATCCACCTGTTTGGTCACCTTCTCAAAGAACTCAGTAAGATTTGTGAGGCACGACCTACCCTTCATAAAACCATGTTGACTATCCCTAATCAACTTATTCCTATCGAGATGATTATAAATCCTATCTCTTATAAATTTTCCCAAAACTTTACCACAACTGAAATAAAGCTCACGGGTCTATAATTACCAGGTTGTCTCTACTACCCTTCTTGAACAAGGGGACAACATTTGCTATCCTTCAGTCTTCTGGTTCTATTCCTCTAGACAATGACGACATAAAGATCAAAGCCAAAGGCTCTACCATCTCCTCCCTGGCTTCCCAGAGAATCCTAGGAAAAATCTGAGCCGGCCCAGTGATTTTATCTATATTCACACTTTCCAGAATTTCTAATCCTTCCTACTTGTGAACTTCAATCCCATCTAGTCTTGTGGCCTGTTTCTCAGTATTGTCCTCGACAACAATGTCTTTTTCCAGTGCGAATACTGAAGATAAATATTCATTTATCGCTTCCCCATCTCCTCTGACTCCACGCCCCTTGTTGGCCTGTCTACATACTGTGTCATAAAACCGTCCTGCATACATTGGACAAAAGCTGACCCATCTAAAGTACTTGAACTATAGTATTCTCCGTCAATATTTGGGAAGTTGAAGTTCCCCATTACAACTACCCTATCACTCTTGCTCCTATTGAGAATCATCTTAGCTATCTTTTCCTCTACATCTCTGGAACTATTTGGAAGCCTATAGAAAACTCCCAACAGGGTGACCTCTCCTTTTCCTGTTTCTAACCTCAGCCCATGCTACCTCAGTTGACCAGTCTTCAAACATCCTTCCTGCAGCAATATTATTGTTCTTGACTAACAATGCCACACCCCCACCTCTTTTACCATCTTTTCTGTTCTTTCTGAAACATCTGAAGGGCTTTGAGTCCTTCGTGATGGGGGATGGAGGTGTACAGGGACTGAATGTCCATGGTGAAGATAAGGCGTTGGGGACTGGAGAAGCGAAAATCATGGAGGAGGTGGAGGGCGTGGGTGGTGTCCTGAACATAGGTGGGGAGTTCTTGGACTAAGGGGGACAGGACCGTCTCGAGGTATGCAGAGATGAGTTCGGTGGGGCAGGAGCAGGCTGAGACAATGGGTCAGCCGGGGCAGTCAGGTTTGTGGATTTTGGGCAGGAGGTAGAAACAGGCGGTGTGGGGTTGTGGGACTATGAGGTTGGAGGCGGTGGATGGGAGATCCCCTGAGGTGATCAGGTTATGGATGGTCTGGGAGATGATGGTTTGGTGGTGGAAGGTGGGGTCACGGTCAAGGGGGCAGTAGGAGGTGGTGTCCGCGAGCTGGCTGGCCAGTAAAAATGTCAATCACATGTGCATGAATGTTTCAGATTCTGAAGTGTGCTGCCATAGGAATTTCAAAGGTTAGTCTCCTTATTTCCAGAATATATTTAGAATTTGCTACTGTTTGGTGAAAGATCATCCACAGGTTTGTGAGGAGGTCTCCTCTTCCTTTTCTGAAACCCATTTTTGATGTAGTAGCATTCTCAAACTTCCTCAGTTTCAACTTCAATGTAAGATTTTTGGATTATTTTACTTATTTTAAATTGGCTTTCTGAGCCTTGATCACAGAAATCTTATTGAATATTTTCTTCAGATGATCAGATAGTTTCAGATAATCAAATATCAAATAGTGACAAGTCAACATCCAATGAGGAACAGGAAAGAAGGGCCCTAAAGAGATCACTGTTATGTGATATTAAATATCTTTCAAAATGTTTAACCTAGTAAGAGTAAGATTTGGCAGAAGAATTCATAGCTGCGATGTGCTTATCCTGCTGTATGTGGGAAGCTGGGCATATTTCTCGTGCCCAGGACCAGCATGTGTGCAGGAAGTGTCTCCAGATGCAGCTTCTGGAGAACCAGGTTTTGGAGCTGGAGTGGCAGCTGGAGCACCTATGCAGCTGAAAGAATCATGGATAGCACATATAAGGAGGTGATCACACTGCTGGCTAAGATTCCACAGGCAGACAGGCAAGGGATGAGCATGCAGAGGAAGAGAACTAGGCAGGCAGTGCAGGAATCCTCCCTGGCCATTCCCCAGATAAACCACTTTGGACACTTTGAGAGGAATGGCCTCTCAGAGGAAAACAGTAATAGCCAAATTGGTGGCACCACAATTGGCTCTGCTGCACTGAGGAAGAGCAAAGATTATGGAAATGCAATTATCCGTTCTTCATCAGGATGGTCCCATGGCTGTCTGATTCAACTTCCCCTTTAACTCCTCCCACTTTCTTCACGTCAGTGGTGTGACCATGGCATTTTTTTTGTGAGGCACGTAGAACCTTCCTTTTTCCAGACCTGCTCAGGCCCCCTTCCATAACTCTTTCTCTGGTACATCAAATACATCATCAGCGCTGCTACCCCCTCTCATCTGGAATTGGAAAAGTTTATCAATTTTGCTTCCAATCTGCTCTCACCTTCATCTGGTCTATCTCTGACTCCTTCCTTCATTGCCTCGACATCTGAGTTTCAATTTCTGGGGACAGGCTGGTCACTAATATTCACCACAAAAAGGTTAAAGGAATCAAGAGATATGGAGGGATGGCAGGATTATTGTGCTTGATGACCAGCCATGGTCATACTGAATGGCAGAGCAGACTTAAGAGTCATAGAGATGTACAGCATGGAAACAGACCCTTCGGTCCAACCCGTTCATACCGACCAGATATCCCTCCAAACCCTTCTAAATGCCTCTTAAAAGTTGCAATTGTACCAGCCTCCGCCACTTCCTCTGGCAGCTCATTCCATACCCGTACCACCCTCTGCGTGAAAATGTTGCCCCTTAGGTATCTTTAATATCTTTCCCCTCTCACCCTAAACCTATGCCCTCTAGTTCTGGACTCCCTGACCCCAGGGGACTTTGCCTATTTACCCAATCCATGCCCCTCATAATTTTGTGAACCTCTATAAGGTCACCCCTCAGCCTCCGACGCTCCAGTGAAAACAGCCCCAGCCTGTTCAGCCTCTCTCAATAGCTCAAATCCTCCAACCCTGGCAACATCCTTATAAATCTTTTCTGAACCCTTTCAAGTTTCACAACATCTTTCCGATAAGAAGGAGACCAGAATTGCACACAATATTCCAACAGTGGTCTAACCAATGTCCTGTACAGCTGCAACATGACCTCCCAACTCCTGCACTCAATACTCTGACCAATAAAGGAAAGCATACCAAACACCTTCTTCACTATCCTCTCAACCTGCGACTCCACTTTCAAGGAGCTATGAACCTGCACTCCAAGGTCTCTTTGTTTAGATGTACTGACAAATTGGCAATGTTGGTCAGTTCTGAGAGTACAAAGAAAATGGAATTGTTAATTGCTTGAGCTATCCTTCTCCTGTGCTACTTGTCACTACAGGAGCAATCAGAACAGATAAGGCTGGGCCCTTCCCTTTTTTTCTTGAAAGGGGACAAGGAGTCCCATTTCTGATTATCTTCCTCACAGTAACTACCAGCTCCAATCTACATTTCTAATTACTCCTCCTCCTCCTTCAAAGCGCGGGGGTGTGAAGGCACACAGTATGCCTCATTCAGCTGAGATCTGACACTAATTTCTCTATCTCTCTCAAACACTTCATCTGATCCCCTGAGCTGTTTTGTGTCGTGCATTCATAACGGTCTTCAAAACATTGCCATTGCTTTTTCAATGCCTTCTTTCTCCTCGTGATCTTGTGCAAATTCCGCCTCATATTTATCTTTCTGTCTCTAATTTCTCGCACTGTATCCCCTACTGTTTCCGGCAGGTGAAATAATTCTCAGCTTTTTCTGTAAGCCTGTTTATCTCTTTTCGAAGATCATCTAACTCGGCTCGTAGCCTCATTTTTCTGCTGACTTTCTCTTTAATCCTTTAGCATGTTGACTCCCACAACCTTTTGCAACTTTTTAAACTTCTTGTCTGGCAAATTTCCCTTGGACCATTTCCAAAGAATTTCCCTTGCGGTGTTTTCCTAGCCGCTGACGTGAGGAACACACTGTATTGCAGCCACTTCCCCATTAGATACGTGTGGAAGAGTCCCCTCCAATCAAAACTCTCCAAGTTCCCAGGCCTTTGACATCCCCTTTGCTTCGTCATCGTGGGTTAATCTTGCTTACTTAAACCAAGACTCTAGTTCTCCCTGTGCTTGGGCAATCAGGTCCGACTCTCTGCTGACTCAATGGAGAGATCTATCCTCAAGCTCACTCACTGTCTCTGTCGGAGACAACAGTTAACCTGAGTACACTTTAACTTAACTCCAACATCGGAGCAGTAAAACTGTTTCTTCTCGACACCGACCCAGGTACGCCAAATTCTGTTGTCTCGTTCCCACCCTCGACTACAATTATTAGCTCCGCACAAAGAGAAAAAGAGTCATGTCTGCATCAACAAACAATCGACTTTATTGTTCAAACAGACGTACAATTCACACCGTTTGGTTATGAAAGGGTTAAAATCAGGCATGTAATTCACACAAGACTAAAAGTTGTACATCAGGTGGTTAAAGGTTGTTTAAAGACTAATACCCGAGAATTGGAGCTCATGCTGGCTAGATCATTGGATAAAAGCAAATTACTGCGGATGCTGGAATCTGAAACCAAAAGAGCTTTGACAAAGGGTCAGTTAGATTCGAAATGTCAGTTCTTTTCTCTCCTTACAGATGCTGCCAGACCTGCTGAGATTTTCCAGCATTTTCTCTTTTGGCTAGGTCATCCCCGGGTACTTGGTGGAATCTCCAAACATTCAAGTGTAGGGTCCTCCACTTCAGCAAGTTTCACTGCCAGCACACTTGAAATTCTTCATCTTCATCCTTTTTCCTTAGCTTCCTGAACCTTGTCTTACTTCTCATTGGCTGGTGTGCTTCCAATTAAACCTGTTGGACGATACCTGGTGTTGTGATTTTTAACATGTTCATCTAGTGAGCCTGTGCCTTTTCATTTTAGGCTCGCCCCAAGGACACGGTTAGCATTACTTCATTAATCTTCCACCATATTACACCTTATGCCATTCCTCTGAGCTGACTCGCTCAAACTGGTTCCAGCCAGCACAAGACAGTGGCTGGGGCTTGGTTGACTTGAGTTCACAAGCAACTGTTTTTATGTGTGGGCAGCCTCTAGCCAACAATGTTCTTGTGCAGTATGATGTATGTGCAGCGTATGAGACCTTGGAATGTCTTTGTGATATGTGGCCCAATGGTGACACCTTTAAAGTTGCCTGAGATTACTTCTGCTTCACAGAGATACTGCAATTAATTTGTAACTATTAATGACATGGTCAAGTTTGCTTGTGGCCAGGGTTTATATCCCATAGTTGGTCACTGCATCCATTTTAGATCTACTTAACATTGCAGTTGAAGTTAACATGTCCTATGCCCTTGGATGGTCTCAAATCACTCAAAAGTAGAGCCTACAGCTTTTTCATAAGAAATCCATCCCGCATAGACCTATCATTCAATGCTACATCTCCTAGCCTTACACGTGGAGTTGCCTCCATTCATGCTTATTGGCCCCTCTGCATCCCATCATACTGTCTCCAATGACTTTCCCAGATTCCCTCCTACGATGGCTCCTGAAACCTCTCTACATCGTTTATGAACAGGGTTTTCTGACTGATGGTGGCAACCCCCACCCCGACTGACCTGGAACAGAAGCCCTGACTGATGAGTGACCATTCTCCTTACCAATCTCTGTGCAGCTCCCAGACTGACTTGTTTGGGATTTGTTGCACTGGACCTGCAGAATTGACGATACTCAACTCACTTGACTGTAAAGACAACCTAGCTGCTTTAAGTTGCCACCTGACATTTTTCAAGCCCTTGACTGAGATCAAATGGTGCTTTGACTCACTGTGCCCTGACTGTCAACAGTTCCCCATGACTGAGAATTCCTCTCCCTAAACTTTGAGACATTTCTATTTGGCTGAAGCACATGCACTATATTGAATCCTAATGTAGCACAGTGTCATACAGCAACATGCCCATCCCCTTGATTGAACAAGATAAGCTGCCTGGCTTTGTATTTGTGCTAAAAGTTATGGCGAAACAGAAGTGTCGTGAGCACCCATGTAAGCACAATCTGCGTAAATGCTAAGAAAGCAAAGAAAGAGCTCTGCGATACGCCTTGCATGCAAAAGGGCCTGGCAGCAGCACAGCAACAAAGCATGGAGTTGCAGTCCGAAATGCAGCATTTAAATGAGCAACTAAGTGGCAACTTGAAAATAATAATTAAACACTCAGAACAAATATTATAACATCAAGAAGGGAAAATAGAAGTTTTTTTCTTTGTAATACTGGGAAGATGCAAGAATTGAAAATGCCATCTCTACAAAATAGTTTACAGATCTATGCCTTTTTGTAAATTGTTGCTTTTCATAAGGCTTGAAGAAATATCAAGCAGTTTTTCTTCCTGATTTCTAACATTTGTTTGGAAATTTATTTTGGATATGTGTAATTCTCAGAGCTGAGTTAGACAATGGTTAGTTTGTTAATAGTTTGTCTCTGAAAGTGTATCATTATTTACATGCTTTGTTTTTCATTAAAATGAAATGCTTTTGAAATGTAGTCACTGTGAGTGTGCAGACAAATACATCATGGTCCCTCAAATAATAATGGGCTGAATGACTAGTAGTTGAATTAGTGGTGGTAGTCAAATGATAAAATTTGGTTAGGGCATTAGAAGAACTGAATAATTCATAGTGAATAGTTCCAAAAGAACTACTGATATCTAATTCGAAAGATGATACCTCTAATGATGTAGCACTTCCTGAACAATAGACTGGGAGTCTCTTTGTTATAAATACTGAGTGGATGTTTGAATCTATGATCTTGTCATTGCTTTAACAAAGCTAAACTAAGCTAGTACTGTGCTGTCCACATCAAAGTGTCAGTCTCTCATTGGATCTGAGCTTCCTCAAGCCTGAAATCCAAAAACTGAACAACTTGGAATGAACTAAGAGAAATATGGCTCTCCCATCTAAACATCTAAAACACGGCCCTCTCTCTCATTCAGCAGATCATCATCTCATAAAATAATTTTCCCTCCTAAACATTTTTTTTGCTGTGTACAAGTGAAAAATATCAGGAAGAAAGAATCAAAAAATATATTCTGCACATATATAGCATGAAAATGCATTTCATGGATGCAATAAATTATTTTTGTGGTTTGTAGTTTTTGGTTTCTTCTGTTGTGATAAGGTCTATGAGGAAATATAGTACTAAAAGGGTCGAGTATTATTTTTCTTCTAGTTGGTTGATCCACCTTTAATATAATCCATGTGCTTTACAGGAACATGACGTGCAATGTTCAAACATAAATTATCAGCATCTACTATATAAAGTACATTAACACAGATTAAGAAACAGGAAAATTTACCTGATGTGAATCCATTTGATGGTGGCAGAATATGATATTTGCTCTTTTCTGATAACTGCATATCTTTCTATACTGTTCCACTTGAAACAAAATAAAAGTATTAAGTATTCAGTCATGAATAGTAACTTTTAAAAAAAAAAATTCTTTCACAAATGTAGGTGTCACTGGCCAGGCCATAATTGTTGAGAGGGCAGTTGAGAGTCAACCATATTGCTGTGGATCTGGAGTCACATATAGGCCAAACCAGGTAAGGATGGCAGGTTCCATCCTTAATGGACATTAATGAACTAGATGGGGTTTTCCTGACAATCTACTTCATACTCATTATTCAACTTTTAATTCAAGACTTTTATTCAATTCAAATTCCACCATCCACCATGATTGGATATGAACCCAGGTCCCCAGAACCTAGGTCTTCAGATTATTAGTCTAGCAATAATACCAGTAAGCCATCACCTCCCCTAGGAACTTTTAGGCAATGAGGAATCAAAAACCTTTTTAAAAAAAGCAATAATTACAGAATCCCTACAGTGTGGAAACAGGTCCTTTGGCCAAACAAGTCTACACTGACCGTCCGAAGAGTAACCCACCCAGACCCATTCCCCTACATTTAACCCATGACTAACGCACCCATCCTACACATCCCTGAACACTCTGGTCAGTTTAGCATGGCCAATTCACCCAACCTGCACATCTTTGGATTGTGGGAGGAAAACCAGCTCCCAGAGGAAATCCACACTGACATGGGGAGAATGTGCAAACACCACACAGAGTCACCCGAGGCTGGAATTACACCCAGGTCCCTGGCGCTGTGATCCAGCAGTGCTAACCACTGAGCCACCATGCTGCCCAATAATGCTTGGCTGGTTACAGGAAAATCAATATAACGACAGTTTGCTCTTGTGTTTAACTGTTTTCTAATTATTCTTAGGTCAAATTACAAAATCATGATTTTTTAGAAAAGTATTACATCCCTACCCATTTTCCAAATACACAGGCAAGATGAGCTTCATCCCAGTGTAAATGAAGTAGCAATAGAGATATTGGATGCATCAGCATATATCATTCCTAATTCAAAAGATTCTGGAAACTTTTCTGCTGATTGGAAAGTACCAAATATAACCCCACTATTTAAGAAGTGATGAAGAAAGCAAGTAGCAACTACAGGCTTGTTTGGTTTGGCATGCATGGCAGGGAAAATATTACAGGGAGGAGAAAGTGAGGACTGCAGATGCTGGAGCTCAGAGTCAAGAATGTAGTGCTGGAAAAGCACAGCAGGTTAGGCAGCATCCGAGAAGCAGGAGAATCGATGTTTTAGGTATATGCCCTTCATCAGGAATGATGAAGCCCTTCCTGATGAAGGGCTTATGTCCAAAACATCGATTCTCCAGCTCTTCGGATGCTGCCTGACCTGCTGTGCTTTTCCAGCACTACATTCTGGGAAAATATTGCAATCTATCAAAAATATATGATAATCAGTGATAGAAAAAAATGGCAAAATTGGGTAAAGTAAACATGGATTTATGAAACCGTGGAAATATGTTTGGCAACTTATTGTAGTCTTTTTTGAGGATGTGACTTGAAGCACGGCAAAGAAGAAACAGTGAATATAGTGTATTTGGATTCGCAGGAGGTTTTTAAAAGGTCCTATACAAGGTCCTATAAAATTGGCGCACATGGGTTAAGAAGAAAAAAACTACTTTGGATTGAGAGTTGGTGAATAGAAAACAAAGAGTAGGAATAAATTGTTCATTCTAAGGATGGCAGGCATTACTACTGACCACAATGGTCAATGCTAGGTCCATAATTGTTCACAATCTATATAAATGATTTCAATGTGGGGACCAATTCTAATATTTCAAAAATTGCTGATGACACTAAATTGGGTGGGAACATAGTTGGCATGAAGGCAAGTGAAGATAGGTGCAAGGAGGTTTTAAGAAGACTTAGTCAGGATAACTGAATGGGCTAGAATATGGCAAATAGAATAAAATATAAACAAGTCTGAAGTTATTCATTTTTCTAGAAAAAAAGCAGAAAAATAGATTATTTCTTAAATGGTGAAAGTTTGGGAAATGTGAGTATCCAAAGGAATTTGGGTGTCCTTGTCCATGACTCACTAAATTCTAGAATGCTGCTTTAGCATGCAATTCGAAAGGCAAATAGTTTTAGAGTCATAGAAACAGACCCTTCGGACCAACCTGTCCATGCCGACCAGATACCCCAACCCAATCTAGTTCCACATGCCAGCACCCGGCCCATATCGTTCCAAACCCTTCCTACTCATATACCCATCCAGATGCCTTTTAAATGTTGCAATTGCACGAGCCTCCACCACTTCCTCTGGCAGCTCATTCCAGACATGTACCACCCTCTGCATGAAACGGTTGCTCCTTAGATCTCTTTTATATCTTTCCCCTCTCACCCTAAACCTATGCTATGTAGTTCTGGACTCCCCTAACCCAGGGAAAAGACTTTGTCTATTTATCCTATCTTTGCCCCTCATGATTTTATAAACCTCTATAATGAGAATTCAAGGGAATTTGAGCACTGAAGTAAAGATGTGTTGCAACAATTGTGTACAGCCTTGGTGAGAACTGAACTAAAGAATTATGTATAATTTCAGTTTCCTGGCTTCAGAGGAAACAAAACAAAATTAATCCCTGGAAATGGTGGGATTGTCTTATGACAAGAGATTTGAGGAATTGGGTCTGTATTCTCCAGAGTTTCAAATAATGAGAAGTGATCTCATTGAGGCGGGACAGGGTGGTCAGTTGTTCCCCAAGTTGGTATCTCTTGAGCCATGATCGCACGGTAGGGGGCAGGTCATTTAAGATGGAGATGAGGATCAATTTCTTTGCTTGGTTGTGAATTTTTGGAATTATCTACCTCAGAGGATAGTGGAAGCTCAAACATTAAACAGACACAAGACAGAAATCTACCGGTTTCTTGACACTAATGGCATGAAGGCAAGTGAAGATAGAGTGGGTATATGGCATTGAAGAGATGATCTGCCATAATCTAGATGAATAGCCAACACCTCTTCCTGTATTCCTAAAAGGCATTGATTTACTCTTGCCTTTAACTCTCTCTTCGTCAATGTGGCAGTAGTTTTTACAGCCTTTTTTCTTAAAAGGTCACCTTATCAAACAGTCGAATCAGACACAATGAGGAAATTCAGTGTATTGTACCGCTGCCAGCACTTTGAAACAAAGATCCAGTTAGTTTTATTAGAGGGAAAATTGGGTAGGACATAGTTAACCGCATGAATTTCTAGCTGGGATTAGAATGCAGTAGAGTGTTTTAGTTAACATTATAAATCATTTAAGATTAATTTTCACTTATTCTTATTCAAGAAATTAGTCAGGTATAAAGAAAAAATATTTAAACTGCATACGATGTAAGATTCGATGTTGATGCAGAAGACAGAGTTTCTGTGTAGCTGCCACATAGCTGAACCAGCATTAACCCTGAGGGTTTGTTTGGTAGTGGAGTGTGAGGATGAGCCAAACCAAGGAATACAAAGCAATGGGGTTTAGACAAGGATGGGAATGAAGCACAGGAGATAGAGGAGAGGATGGCACAGGAAAGGAGACAGGACGGCACCTGGAAAGATAGGGAGTGGTGAGACTAGGTAACAGGTATTGTGCCATACTGTGTAAAACAAGATGTTTGTCCAAAATAGACTATTTTGGAATTTGAGTAATGTACTGTCTATGTGACTTATAATGTATCTGATGAATCCTCGTTGAGTTAGTGCTCTCTCAGTATCTTTTCTGGGATGAACACTTCCAATGTTGGCTCAATAAACCATTGTTGACCTGAGGTTCCTACTGCCTTGCACTCTCTAACACATTCTAAATGGAACTGGAAATTCATGTGGAGATTTACAGGTTAACTCCCATTACACCCAAATATACCCCTTAAGGCACTTATTGAATTGCAAATTTTTCTCTCCCCGATTTGCAAGTTGCTGTTGAATATACTGCTGCCAGAGGCAGTGCATTCCAGATCATAACAACTCAATGCAAAAAAAATCCAACTCATCAACACCAAGCCCTATTAAATCTTTTGCCAATTTTTGATATTAATCCATGAGATGTGGGCATTGCTGGATAGGCCATTGCCCATCTTTAAATATCCTGAAGAAGGTGGTGGTGAGATGCCTTCTTGAACAGCTACAGTCCTTGAAATGTAGGGACAGCCAAGAGCTATTAAGAAGCCAGTGAAAATAATATCACCTCACATACACTGTTAAAACCGCTCATAATATTGAAAAGTAGCAAATCATGGATTCGAATAAGGAAGGTATTCAGTTTATTGAAATAATCCAATCAGACCTTTCCTCTTTCCCAAAGTTCCTGCAATTTCTCAGCTTACATCTATTTATCCAGTTACCTTTTTGAGAGTATCACTGAGTCTTTATCTAAGACTCTAGCAGGCAGCGCATTCCAAATTCTCATCACTTACTGCATTAAAAAAATGACTCACTAGTTCTTTTGCCAATCAGGTCAAATATTTGTTTCTTGTCATTGATCCTTAAACCACTGGAAACAGTTGGACACAATAGTGGTGTTAAAGTAAAGTTGTTTGAGACATTGATTAACTTCCTGACTTTTGTATTGTGTCTCTGTTTACAAAAGCCTTGATTCCAAATGCTTTCAACTCTCCTTAGTCTTTTCTCCTTTAAAGAGAACCATCTTAATGAAGTCCCTCATCCTATGTACCATCGAGTAGATCTCTTCATCCACTCCAAGGCTTTGACTTCCTTCCCAAAATGTTAAGTTTAGAAATGAACACAAAATACTTCTAAAAATCTGTTAATTCAAGATGTGTTGTATTGTACATCCTGTCTTTCTCAAAATATAATTTAATCAAGGACACTTCCTCTCTTCAGTCTATGTATTGAAAGTGCTATCTACTATGACTTCTTAAAATGGATTGCAGAAGTTACCTTAAATTTTGAGGAGTTTATCATTTCCTTTATAAGAGTCTGCTCTTCCTGAATAACAAGTTCCATACCTGACCAGAGTGTAACATTTACACAATTCTACTTTCTTTAAATTTATCAAAATTTTGATTAATACTTTTATTATCTGCTCCTCAATCTCTAAGGCACCCATAAGACCTTAGATGTAAGATACAAGTCTACAACTCTAAGAGCAGATGTAGGCTATTCAGCCTACTGAGTCTGATCTACCATTCAGTGAGATCACAGCTGATCTTACTCGCAATTCCACTTTCTAACCTTTTCTCCACAACCCTTGATCCCTTACTGATTAAAAATCTGTCTATCTTAGCCTTGAATATAAATGACCTGGTCTCATCAGTCCTGTGGTATATATTTTCAGAGATTCATGAACCTTTGAGAGAAGAAATTCTTTGTCTTAAATCTGCAACCCCTTATTCTGAGATTACACCCTTTGGCTCTAGACTCTCCCATAAGGTGAAAACAACCTGTCTGCACCTTCCTGGCCAAATCTTTCAAGAATCTTGTATGTTTCAGTAAGGTTGTTTCTTACTCTTATAAATTTCAACAAGTGCAGGCCCAAATTACACAACCTGTTCTCAAAAGACTGTCCTCCATTCCTGGTATCAAGCTAGTGAATCTTCAATGGACTGTATCCAACGTCAGTACACCTTTCCTCCAATAAGGAGCCCAAAACTGTTCACAGTATTCAAGCCAAGTCTGATTAATGGCTGATATAATTTTAGCAAAAACCTCCCTACTTTAGTACTCTATTCCCTTTGAAATAAAAGCCAAAATTCCTTTGGATTTTTTATTACCTGCTGTACTTGGAAACAAGCTTTTAGTAATTTATGAATGAGGACTCCCAAAACACTCTGTTCTGTAGCTTTCTGCAGTCTCTATCCAATAAAATAATATCTGGCTCCTCTATTCCTGCTGCAATATTGCACAACCTCACATATCCCCACAATATATTCAATTTCCCAAGTTTTCACCCACTCACTTAACCTGTCTATATCCCTTTGCTGACTCTTTGTGACATCCTTACCATCGAGTCATCCAGCACAGAAACAGACCCTTCAGTCCAACCATTCCATGCCAAACTAAACTCGTCCCACCTGCCTGCTTCAGTCCCATATCCCTCCAAATCTTTCCTATTCATCTACCTATTCTAATACCTTTAAATGTTGCAATTATACATCCAACACTTCCTCAGGAAGTTTATTCTACACATAAATCACCCTCTGTGTAAAAAATTTGCCCCTCATTCAATTTTTAAATCTCTCTCTTCTCACCTTAAATATGTACCCCCGAGTCTTGAAATCCCCATCCTAGGGAAAAAACTCTCATTATTTTATAAACTTCTATCAGGTCACCTCTCAACCTCCTATACGCCAGTGAAAAAAGTCACAGCCTATCCAGCCTTCTTTTATAATTCAAATCTTCCATGTCTGGCAACATCCTGGTAAATCTCTTCTGAACCCTCTCCAGCTTAATAATGTCCTTATTA
This sequence comes from Chiloscyllium punctatum, assembly GCF_047496795.1. Taxonomy (NCBI): domain Eukaryota; kingdom Metazoa; phylum Chordata; class Chondrichthyes; order Orectolobiformes; family Hemiscylliidae; genus Chiloscyllium; species Chiloscyllium punctatum. The sequence continues at coordinate 30,634,666 of NC_092764.1, forward strand.
TAATTGAGCAACCAGAACTGGATACAGTATTCCACATCAGAAGAATGTTGTGAAACTTGAAAGGGTTCAGAAAGGATTTACTAGGACGTTGCCAGAGTTGGAGAATTTGAGCTATAGGGAGAGACTGAATAGACTGGGACTGATTTCCCTGGAGCATTGGAGGCTGAGGGGTAACCTTTAAGAGGTTTATACAATCAGGAGGGACACAGTTAGGATAAATAGACAAGGTCTTTTTCACTGGGGTGGGGGAGTCCAGAACTAGAGGCATAGGTTTAGGGTGAGAGGGGAAACATTTACAAGGGACTTAAGGGGCAACTTTTTAACACAGAGGGTGGTGCATGAAAGGAATGAGCTGCCAGAGGAAGTGGTGGAGGCTGGTACAATTACAACATATAAAAGCCATCAGGGTGGGTAAATGAATAGGAAGGATTTATAGGGATATGGGCCAAGTGCTGACAAATGGGACTATATTAGGTTAGGATATCTGGTCGGCATGGACGAGTTGGACTGAAGAGTCTGTTTCAGTGCTGTACATTTTTATGCCACTAAGAGTGCTGTATCATGTAATGTCCTGTACACTTCAACATGACTTCCCAACTTCTGTTCTCAAAGGACCGAGAAATGAAGGCAAGTGTGCCAACCGTCTCTTTAACCAGCCTGTTTATATGCGATGCCAACTTCAAAGAATTATGTACTTGTCCCTCTATTGCACAATACTACCCAAGGCCCTACTATTAATTGTACAAGCCCTACTAAAATGCACTCTTCATATTTATCCAGATTGAAATCTATTTGCCATTTTTCATTCTTGAAAACCTTCTTCACTCTCTACTATGCCACCAATTTTGGTCTCATCCACTTGCCCACCCATTTTTCTTCCATTTGCAAACTTGGCTATAGTACGATTGAGTTTTGAGAAGATTTGTAGCTCAGGTTGAGGTTTGCTCACTGGAAAGTTCATTTTCAGATGTTTCATCACCATAATACATAATAGGTAACATCTTCAGTGAGCCTCCAGACGAAGCACTGCTGATGATTCCTGCTTTGTATTTATATGTTTGGGTTTCTTGGGGTTGGTGATGTCATTTCCTGTTCTTGTTCTCAGGGGGTGGTAAATGGGGTCCAACTCCATGTGTTTGTTGATTGAGTTCCAGTTGGAATGCCATGCTTCTCGTGCATGACTCTCTTCAATTTGTTCTAGGATGGGTGTGTTGTCCCAGTCGAAGTGGTGTCTTTCGTTATCTGTATGTAAGTGAGAGAGGGTCATGCCGTTTTGTGAATAGTTGATGTTCACGTATCCTGGTGGCTAGTTTTCTGCCTGTTTGTCCAATGTAGCATTTGGCTATAGTACATTCACTTTCCTCATCCAAGTCATTGATATATATTGTAACTAATTGCAGCCCCAGCACTGATCCCTGTGTACACCAATAGTTACAGGCTGCACTCCTGAAAATACTCTCTTATCACAACTCTATTAATTAGCCAATCCTCCATCTACGTTAATATCATACCTTAAACATCATGGGCTTTAGCCTAATGTGTGGTACCTTATCAAATATCTTCTGAACTCCAAGTATACTATATCCACTACTTCCCCTTCATCTATTCTGCATGTCACCTCCTCAAAGAATTGTAGTCAATTTGTCAGGCATAATTTTCTTTTTATGAAGCCATGCTGACTCTGTTTGATCACTTCATGTATTTATAAATTCTCTGCTATTCCATCCTTTACAATTTTCCCAATAACAGGTGTGAAGCTATCAGGTCTTTACCTACCTTTTTTGTCTCCTTCTCTTCTAAATAAAGCTTTTGGATTGGTAGTGTTCCACTCCTTGGGAACATTCCCAGAATCTTAAGGATTTATGGAAAATTACTATTAGTGCATTCACTATTGCTGTACCTACTTCCTTCAATATCATAGGATGCATTCCATCAGCTCCAAGGGACTCATTAGTCTTTGGTCCCATTAATTTCCTTTGTACTTTTTCTTCTAGTGATAATTATTGTATTTATTGCCTCTCCCTTTGTGCCCCTTGAACTTTTAGTATTTGGAGAAAGCTATTAGTGTCTCCAACCATAACGAGTGAAGCAAAGTACTTATTTCAACTCCTCTGCTATTTCCTGGTTCCCCATTGTTTTAGGCCCCTTAGAGAATGAGGCTGGGCGTGTGTTCACTTTTGCTTATGTCCTCCTTATATATTTAAATAAGTTCTTTCTGTGCAACTTGGTATGACTTGTTCGTTTATCCTTAAGGGCTTTTGTTGGTCATAGAAGTGTCTGCAGGTTGAATCAACATGCGCAGCAAAGCGACCATCCAAGCTACATTTGCTCTCCCAATATAATTCCTTCTCAAGCAGAAGCGTCGAGGATTAAAGAGCGGTCAGTTGCTCTGTATAAGGTAAAAACAATGACTGCAATTGCTGGAAACCAGATTCTGGATTAGTGGTGCTGGAAGAGCACAGCAGTTCAGGCAGCATCCAAGGAGCAGCAAAATTGACATTCTGGGCAAAAGCCCTTCATCAGGAATAAAGGCAGAGAGCCTGAAGTGTGGAGAGATAAGCTAGAGGAGGGTGGGGGTGGGGAGAAAGTAGTATAGAGTACAATAGGTGAGTGGGGAAGGGGATGACGGTGGAAGGTCAGGGAGGAGAGGGTGGAGTGGATAGGTGGAAAAGGAGATAGGCAGGTAGGACAAGCCATGGGGATAGTGCTGAGCTGGAAGTTTGGAACTGGGGGGGAACTAGATGTTCCCTAAAGCGCTCTGCTAGGAGGCACCCAGTCTCCCCAATGTAGAGGAGACCGCATCCAGCACCACTAATCCAGCTCCGTATAAGGACTTTATTCCTAATGAAGGGCTTTTGCCCGAAACGTCGATTTCGAAGCTCCTTGGATGCTGCCTGAACTGCTGTGCTCTTCCAGCACCACTAATCCAGAACCAGCTCCGTATAAGACCAAGCGTGAAGGCTAAAACTTCCATGAAGTTCTGTTTTGCTACAGTTCTGCTCTGTTTCTTACTGATGTGACACACTTTCACCCTGACGCCTGTCGAGACCAATATCCACGAAATGCAGATTAATCCGTTATCTGCTACAGGCCAGGATCACGCCCTGTCGAAAGGCACTTGCGTCACATCCGGCGTCGAGGTGGGGAGGTCAGGTGACCACCGACGTCACCGAAACACACCAGGTGACCGCTGACGTCATCGAGGCACCATCAGGTGACCGGAAACGTGACGGAGGCTCTGTCGGTGGTGTATTGTGAGGGTCGTTAGGTGAGTGAGAGTGACGGGGAATGGAGTGGGACTCTCGCTTGCTGCACCAGGCCCGGCCGCCTGCCCCTTCCCTGCCCAGCCGAGCCGAGCCTCAGACACTTCTCCAAGTGTGGTTTCTTAGCATCCCTCAACTCACTTCCGTGTTCCCATACTCAAGGGGCTCTTAAGGCCTAAAGTAAATAACTTACTGAAGCCTGTGTCTTGTAAATAAAGTTTGAGGATTGGATCCAGTTTAGCTGATGTTTTTTTTTACCTCGCTCCTGTGATCAAGTTTGAAATGAGCGAGCCTGACTTTCACGTTGACTCTGATCGAGCTGAGAAACTTTACATTCTTATTGTCGGCGTGAAGGGTTGTTGTTAAAACTTTTTTTTTGGTTGATGCTCCTTCAACTGGAATTAAAAGCAATATAGTTTGGATCAGTATTGCCTCTCAGATCAGACTTAATTTTTGGCGTAACGCTTGCAGGGTCCAAAACCCACTCGATGCTTGGGATGGAGAACTGAGACCAGGTGCTGGGATTATTTCCACTGAAACTGGAAAGGGCTTAGGAGAGTTTTGTAAATGAATTGGGAAAGACTATCTTCTGGGTTGGGATATGAGATCAGGTGATTAAAATTATCTCTGCAGAATTGGTGGAAACAAACTTCACATTATGGAATAGATTAGATGGTTGAAGGGAACAAATGACAGGCATATGAGATAAGCACAACTGCTCTTGAAGGATAAACACTGGTTGGGTTAAATGGTCTTACATTGAAATCACAAAATTAAAATAAGAGAATATTATTTAATTTAAGCATGAAAATACTTAACAAGGCATCTTATGGATAGGCATAAGAAATGTGGACACCATCCCAAAAATAAATTAGGAGAGGCTGTTTCAGTTTAATGAAATAAATCGTTTTGAGAAGATTGTTAATGATTAAGAGACTTGGAGAGGGATTTACAGAAAAGTAATAATCAGAGGAAAGTGACATTCACTCTGAGTTATTGGTTCTGAATGTTTTTTCAAACATCGGTTTGGATAAGACTATGGAAAAAATAATATACCAGGATGGAATTCATTGATAAATTGAACTAGCAAAGAGATGGAAGGATAAAACCAAAGCAAGTGTTGTGTTGCTAGCTGGCATAGTTAATTATTATTTAGAAGTGGTATCAATATTAAAACCTAGCTGAAACCTTTTCTTTTTTTTGGTTTTTTTGAGTTTACTCTGTTTTAAAAATTCTGCAATGTTATTTCAGGTTTCAAAGTCCAGTTATGCTGCGATCAGGATTTAGACCTGAACGGTTGCGGGTCAACTTACGTCTTGTTATCAACAGGCTCAAGCTATTGGAGAAAAAGAAAAGTACGTACTTTGTTTTCTGTGAAATAATAATTAGTGATTTCCTGCTTTATATAGTTAATTGTTATTATTCATGTGGTCTCAATAGCTAATTCATGAAGTATTTCCTGTATATATTGGCGTTAGACCACTATGATCCACTTTAGATCATGATTTATAAATAGACCTAACATATCAGGCAACCACATCTTTTTTGGCACTAAGATTCATGTTTAATTCTAAACAAATTAACATTTCCTTTTCTGTGAACAAATCTGTACTTATTAGGAATGGGTTACTCCTCAGAGGTCTGTTTCCATACTGTAGGGAATCTAATCTAATCAACGTATGCTTTATTCACCTTACATCAGCATATAGGATCAGCAGGCCATATATGTTGCCAAGAAAATGTACAGGAGTTCAAGACATGTCTACACGGGAAACTGGGCCTGGTGAACAGAATAAGTCCCCAAGCAGTGCAAACGAAGTACCAAGCTGGTTTCAAGCTAGAAATCATAGCATTTGTCAGCTTATCAAATGATTGTGCTGCAGTGAGGGAATTCTGTGTTACTGAAAAACTTTTGGGGATGGAAGAAGAGGGAATTCACTCTGAAGATGCTGGAGATACAATGCTCCATGAGGACAGGAACTAACCGATGTCCTATGGTATTATCAGAATATGTTCTTGGAAAATTTGGAATAATTACAGATTCATCTGAAATGCAATGTGTATAGATTTTAACAATTCACTCATGGAATGTGGGTATTGCTTGCTGGGCCAGCAGTTATTATCTGCCCTTGAGGAGCTGGTGGTGGGCTGCAGTCCATTTGGTGTAGGTACACCCACAATGCCATTAGGGAGGGAGTTTCAGGAATTTGACCCAGCAACATTGAAGAAAAGATGATATATACTCTTTCCAAATCTGGACAGTAAATGGCGTGGGGGAAAATTTACAAGGAGTGATGTTCATCTATATCTGTTACCCTTGTACTTTGAGGAGATTGTGGTTTTAGGAATGCTGTCGAAGGAGCCTTGGTGAATTTCTGCAGTGCATCATATAGATGGGGCATGCTGTTTTCTATTGAGTCTGGAGGCACTGAATATTTGTGGATGTGGTCCTGATCAAGCAGGCTGTTTTGTCTTGGATGATGTTGTTAGAGCTCCATTCAACCAAGCAACTGGGGAATATTCCATCACACTTCTGACTTGTGGTTTTAGAGTCAGGAGATGAATTACTTGCAGCAAGGTTCCTAATCTTGGAGTCATATTAAACCCTGTATCTAGCAAAAGATTTAGAACTTTAGTTGATATAGCTATTTTATTGATGAGATCAAGGTTCTAATAGAACAGATGGGAAGTTGATGAAGACTAATATGTATACTGCCTGATATGATTGTATGATTTCATTATCAAATCATGGGATTCTGTTAGAATACAAATCATCAGATTGTTAAAATCATGTGAAATATTTAATTCAATGACTGAAGAGAGTGGCAAGGATAGAGAATTGGCTGATGGACAGGAAATAGCTAGTGGAGGTAATGGAGGTATCTTGTTCAGATTGGTGACCTGTAACCATTGATTTTAGTATGAATTAGTATTGGGTTTTTCTTATTTCAAAATGTCGACAAATTACACCAACCTGGGTGGCTCATAGTTTCTGCTGTGCTTAAATCGACCTTGATGTTGGAAAGATTCAAACATTGACTCATTTGTTGTGATCTACTGAAACTGCTGATGTGTAATGAATTTTTACTTTCCAGCTCTGGTACTGTATTTGTAGTTCAATTACTTGTAATGTAAAATATTACATGTTTAAAAGATGAATTTTGAAAAACATTGCACCATTTGTTATTATTTGGTTTCTTACAGCTGAGTTAGCACAGAAAGCCAGGAAGGAAATTGCAGATTATCTTGCAGCTGGAAAAGATGAAAGGGCCCGAATCCGTGTTGAGCACATCATTCGAGAGGATTACTTGGTGGAAGCAATGGAAATTCTGGAATTGTACTGTGATTTGTTGCTTGCACGCTTTGGCATGATCCAATCAATGAAGTATGTAGCAATTGTGACACAAAGTTGTATTATTGCAATAAGCATGCAAACGTTTGGTTGTGTATGCTGTTTATCCACTAGTCTTATGTCATATGTGGCTGATGAACAAAGTATTGAAGTGCTGCTTTTGACTGAAAAGTGAAAAGTCACTTGATGCTAGTGTTAAATTTGTAATAGTATGTTTGCTGAATTGTTGCTGACATTCATATTCTGCCAAAACCATACAATTGTTAGCCACCTCTCTGAAAATCTCGATGCTAACAATAATTACTATGTTCATGTCTTGGGACAGATCATTTATTTTTGTGTTAATTCTTAATGATAACAAAGGCCCAGTATAACTGAGTTTAACAGTGGAATAATTTATGGTATTTACTAATGGTATCAACTTTTTCTGTGAAGCACATATTTATTACCTCAATATGTATGAATACTAGAATTATCACATCGGTTCACAAAATTGTGCATAATGTTAAGCTGATAGATTTGTATTGCACTTAGTTACATATTTTTATTTACCACTATCCTTTATTTGCTGATTCAAAGCAGTACTCTGTTAGGGTTCGAAGTTGAGTTTTCTGGCAAGAGTAAAATTTGTTCTACTTATAACCATTGAGAACAGGTTCAAATCTGTGCTTGTCACTTGTCTGGCAACTAGCTATTGAATACTTGGTTTTGGAATTTTAGCAATGTGGGATGGAGTTGTGGTGAGTAGTTGTTGAATTAGCTATTGGGGTAAGGGAAGGTAAACTGGGTTAGTTGTTTATAGCAAACTCAGATATCCAGTATTTTAACCAGTTAGGTTAGTATTCCAGGTTGTTAGTAATAACTGACCAGGCAGTCTAGCTCAGTAAAAGCTCCTGGAAGAGTAAAAACGTCAGTTTGTGTCTGGTACCTCCCACTTGAAACTTTGCAAGCTGTTCCCCAGTACATAACAAGGTCAGAGTTGGGCAAGTTTATAAGCAGTCCTAACTGCTATCACATGTATATTTGAGGTTAGAAGCTGAGCATTGCATTTTCCAAACTAGGTGACTCTGGTTTGAGTAGTGGGTGTATCCCTTCTGGAAATGTGTGCGCATTTCTTAGTTGGTTCAGCTACAATGCACATTTCTTCAATGGAATTGGCTATAATGTGATTGAAAAATTTAGACCATTATTTGTAGAACATTCAACTTTTCTTATCTGTATTGGCCAAAAGGCAATTCTGATCTCATTGGTTTAAATGGTGCTGCTCTTACGCGATTTTCTTATAATGGGGGATCACACAGGAACAGAACAATTGCATTACATCAGAACAAACTGCATTGAGAAAACAAAACCTCAAGGTGATTTTTCAGTTTGATTTGCAAGTGTAGGTCAGCAGCTAACTTTTTTTTTAAAACAAAGAGTTGTTGAAGCACCACTAAAGTTAAATAAAGTGAGGAATCTTTTTCAAAAGGATATGTTTTATTTGTAATCTACCTTTTTCCTTCTGTATACATGTAGGGAACTTGACACAGGCCTCAGTGAATCTATTTCCACTCTGATTTGGGCTGCTCCACGTCTTCAGAATGAAGTTGCTGAATTGAGAGTTGTAAGTAATCTTTTAAAGTTGACTGCTGATGAGTTGTGGTTTCCATCTGCCCCCTTTTCATTCAGGGATCTGGACCCAGGCCTGGCAGAGGCAGTTTCTTCATTAATCTGGGCTGCCCCAAGGTTTCATTCTGAAGTAGGAGAATTGAAAATAGTAAGTAGCAGAGATTGGTGGTGGAGGTAGCCAGGCTGCAATATCCTGCTGCCGTTTTGCACGTGTTCTGCATGTCCACGTTTGCAGTGAGGTGCTACTGTTAAGTTGTCAGTTAGTGACTGTAAGTAGAGCATAGAAAATACTTGAGTTTTTTTCATGGAATTTGTGTAGTAGAAAGTATTTGTGACTAAGTTATTTTATTTTCCTTTTTAGCTCAAAAGTGATGTGTGTGAATGATTGAGCTTCCCTAGATTCACTTGTGTAGCCAACTGAATGCAATTATTGTTATATCCTAATCTGTTTGCAGTTGTATCCTTTTTCTTACTTGCCTTAAGTGGAAACAACAAGTTCTGTACTTTTCATTATATTTACCAATCTGATATTAAGGCAGACTAAGAAACCACTTCTGTTTCTAATTCTTTTTGAATTTTGATATTCGATTTTATACCTTGAGTTAAGTTTATTATAAGCTTTACTTGTAGAATTAGAAATTCTAGAATTTGAGGGTTAAAAGACACATTGAACAATCCTATGTCTGCTCAAGGAGCCCTTCTCAGTGGGAGCATGCTTCAAAGCTAGGGCTGTTGTACTAATACTCTGACCCATGTTTCAGTGAGCGAGGTACCTTAGCATATGATCATTGAATACAAATATCTGTATTTTGGTTGAGGAAAATCTATTGGCAGAAGAATGCTCTTTAAGTATATTTTTAGATGGTTTCTTAGATTGCCCAAATTATCTTAAATTTGAGATGTTAGTGGTTATGTTTACTGTTTTGGGCGGCACGGTAGCTCAGTGGTTAGCACTGCTCCTCACAGTACCAGGTTCCGAGGTTCGATTCCAGCCTCGGGTGACTGTCTGTGTGGAGTTTGCACATTTTCCCAGTGTCTGCATGTGTTTCCTCTGGGTGCTCCGGCTTCCTCCCACAGTCCAAAGATGTGCAGGTCAGGTGAATTGGCCATGCTAAATTGCCCATAGGGTTAGGTGCATTAGTCAGAGGGAAATGGGTCTGGATCGGTTACTCTTTTGGAGGGTCGGTGTGGACTGGCTGGGCCAAAGGGCCTGTTTCCACACTGTGTGGAATCTAACCTAATCGTAATCACTAGTAAAGGTGCTGTGAGTTTATGTTAGCCATACATAAACTTTCCAACTGGAAGTAATTGTAATTTTTGCAAAATGTTAATGAGTTATTATTGAAATACGTTACCATGTTAGATTCTACACATGAAAAATGGGAGTAGAATTTTAGAATAGATTACATTTTTCCAAAATATTACACCGGACTTTTCTACCTTTAATTTTTGATCTGTTTATCAATGCTGTTTTTTTTTTTAACCTTGTATCATTTTTCTTCCTCAATAATTTGATCTTTAAAGATGATGAGTGAATAGTCTGGGAAGGGTAAATTTGTAGCATAAAGAACAGTACTTAAAAAGCCTTCTAATTCATTCATTCAAAAAAAATGCGATTAATCCCCGAAACTAAATTTAGCATGCTGTGATTATTTTAAGCAAAGGAATCTCATTATTTTTAATGCTCCAAACATTTTGTGTATTTTTTTTCTTTAATGGATCTTGGCCATTATTGCTATTGTTTCTCATTAATTTCTGTAAAACTTTTTGTATAAGTACTACTCATTTTCATATTTTATATATATAGATTTTCATGATTTATGAAGTGTGATTTGCATACTAACCAATTATTATATGAACAAATTGGGATCAGTTTTTTAAAAAAAAAACAGTAGCGAAGAAATTAATGGGACTGAAAGTTGATACATACCTGGACCTGATGATCTACGTAGCTAAGTCATCGAGTCATACAGCACGGAAACAGATCCTTCAGTCCAACCAGTCCATGCTGAACATAATCCCAAACTAAACTAGTCCTGCCTACCTGCCTGTTCCTGGCCCGTATCCCTCCAAACCTTTCCTATTCATGTATCTATTCAAATGTCTTAAATGTTGTAATTGTACCCACATCCACCACCTACTCAGGAAGTTCATTCTACATGTGAACCACATTCTGTGTATAAAATTTGCCCCTCATGTCTTTTTAAAATCTCTTTTCTCTCACCTTGAAAATGTGTCCATGGTCTTGAAATCCCTCACCCCAGGGAAAAGACAACAACCATTAATTCTATCGATACCTATCATTATTTTATAAATTTCCACCAGATAGTCTGTCAACCTCCGACACTCTAGTGAAAAATGTCCTAGCCTATCCAGCCTTTCTTGATAACTTAAACCTTTCATACCTGGCAACATCCTGTTAAATCTCTTCTGAGCCCTCTCTAACTTGATAATATCCTTCCTGTCACTAGGTGGCCAGAAGTGGACACAATATGCCAGAAGAGACCTCACCGATGTCCTGTAGAACATCAAAATGACTTCTGAACTCCTATTCTCAAAGGACTGAGCAATGAGGGCAAGCGCGTCAAATGCCTTTTTGATCACCCTGACCATATGTGATGCAAACTTCAAAGAATTATATACCTGCAACCCTGGGTCCCTCTGGTCTACAACACTACCCAAGACCCTATCATTAATTGTGGAAGCCCGACCCTTGTTTATTGTGTTATATGGGTAAACCCTCCTGCTAAATTTAAAACCAGCAGCGCAGAAAAGATTTATCTGCTGCAGTAATCTGTAAAAAAAAAAAGAACTATTTTTAAAGTAAAAATTAACAACTTTTTTCTTAAAGTATAACAGAGAATAATTAACTAACCGCTATTTACAATTCCTTCCTCTAACCTATCTTTTACCATCCCTTCTATACTAGTCTGATAAAACTCCCAATTAAGAATTACAAAACCATACTTCTTATAACAAAACCAGACAGCTTTTGTTCTTCTATTCAGATCTTCGTGTATCGTCCTTTCTTCTTCTTTAGGAATTTCTGTGTCACAGGTTACTGATCGAAAAGGTACCTTTTTTAGGCAGTTTATTTACATGCTGGGCTTGTCGGTTCTCCTCTCAATTGTTCAATTTTCCCTGATCTTATACCCCCAAAACATCGGATTGTGTCATTGGTTTTTAAAATTGTCAGTATACTCAATTCAAACTGGATTGGAGTTTGATATTTTTCAGAGCATAATTTATATTGATTGGCCGAATTCAAATTTGTCTTGTCTCCTGGCAACGAGCTAATAGAGTTGCTCGAGCAAGGGTTACATTGTTGCCTTACTGAGAACAGTTGGTGCTGTGTCTGGTAGTTCTGCTTTTAGCTCTCTTAAAGTACACACACATCTTCATAACAATTGTATCAAAATTCCATGACAACACTGAAGTGACAGAACTATTTGCTTAACATCATTAGCAAGCAAAATGTTAGAAACTATCAGAAAGGATGTTTTAAGTGGACAATCAGAAAATAAAGGTTGGAATTGGCTGAATCAACCTGTATTTATCAAAGGAATATGGTGTTGTTGAATTTTGATGCTTTTTCTCTACAAGTTGCTGCCAGACCTCTGAGTTTCTCCAGCTTTTTTTTAATTTTGTTTTTAGTCTTCACGTTTCTCACTAGTTCACCTTCATATCTATTTTCTCTTCCTTTATCAACTTCTTGGTCCCCCTTTGTTGAATTCTAAAATGCTTCAAAGTTTTCAGCTTATTACTTTTTAGTTACTTTATAAGCTTCTAATAATCTTTATAATCTTTGATTTCTTGTGGTAACTATGTTTGAATCACCTTTTTTGCTATCTTTTTGTGCCTCAAAATAATGTAAATGTATTGTAAACTATGTAAAAATTATTAAAATGTTAGGGATTACCTGTCCATCATCACGCCTTTTATTAGAAACATAGCAAATAAAAGCAGGTGTAGGCCATTCAGCCCTTCAAGCCTGCTCTGCCATTCAATATGATCGTGGCTGACCATCCATCTCAGTTCACTATGCTTTGATCCCTTTAGCTCTAAGAATTATATCTAGCTCCTCCTTATAAACAATCAATGTTTTGTCTTGAACTGCTTTCTACTGCAGAGAATTCCATAGGTTTACCACTCTCCAGGTGAAGAAATTTTCTTCTTCTCTGTACCGTTAGACTGTGACCTTTAGTTCTGGACTCCCCAGTTATCAGCAACTTCCTTCCTGCATTTATCCTGTCTGATCCTGTTAGAATGTTATAGAATATATATAGGAGAAAGTGAGGACTGCAGATGCTGGAGATCAGAGCTGAAAAATGTGTTGCTGGAAAAGCGCAGCAGGTCAGGCAGCATCCAAGGAGCTGGAGAATCAACGTTTCAGGCATAAGCCCTTCTTCAGGAATGAATATATATATCTTCCCCTCATTATTCTATACTTCAGTAAAGAAAGATACAAATAAACCATGTAATTCTCTGCAAGTCTATCTTTTGTTTACATTATAATGATTCTTTGTTATTAACAGACAAGTTTTCAGTTACATTGTTTTATGCCCAGTATCCCATGATTTCCACTAAAACAAACTTTAACCAAGCAATACTAAAATGCTGCCATTTGCTTTGTATTTTGAGTCGTCCAGGTGATTAAGTTTTTCTTACTTTCCCTTTTAGGATTTCTGAGACTTGAATATACCTAGCAACATTTGATAATGTTTTCTTTCTTTGTAGGTCTCAGATCAGCTGTGTGCCAAGTACAGCAAGGAGTATGGAAAACTTTGCAGAACAAATCAAATAGGGACTGTGAATGAGAGGGTAAATGCAATCTAATTTTTTTTATAAAGTACTTTGCTCAAAGGAGCGTCACTACCATTTCATTACAAAACAACAAATTTTGACACAGTGAATGCTTACTGCAAAGTTTAAAAAAGCTGTAGCCCTCAAAGTTAGATGATGCAACATTCAGCCATCCATTAACTGCAGTTTGCCAATAGCCTTTATTCTATGGATCAGTGAATATAATTATGCCCCAACACTTAGTTATTAGAAATTACTACAATGATAAGAATAACTAAAGAAGTTGGTTTATCTCATCAAACTTGCCCCTTCTGTATAAACATATGGTTTTCTTCTGTTACTAAAATATGAATAGAGAATGGGAAAATTAATGAATAAAACTTTCAGATATTAGCCATTCCAAGATTTTTTATTTCTTTAGGTTGACTGACTGATTTTGGTGTAAAATGCATAAATATTTGCTCTCAACATCTTCTGAAATAGAAAAGCAGTGCAATTTTTCTCAGTCTACCATTTAAAATTAAGTATTTCAATCTGGTATTGATGCTTAGCAGGGTTTAGATTCTCCTGATTCATCAGTATTTTTCCTTACAACGTGGTTACATTTTAAAAGTGTACAGTTAAAATTAGCCTATTATGAATTTGTTCATACAGAAGTTCTGATTATTTGATAGCTTGCACTAATCTAGCAATAACTAATTTTGTATTGCATTATTCATTTACAAACTGCTGCGACAGTTACTTGGAATTCTCAAGATTTCACCTTTTTGCATGTTTTTCTCATTGATTGAATTCCTTTTCAGCTAATGCTCAAACTAAGTGTTGAAGCACCACCTAAAATCCTTGTGGAGAGATACTTAATTGAGATAGCAAAGAACTATAATGTTCCATATGAGCCTGATGCTGTTGTCATGGTACGTACAAAGACAGTTCCATCTACAACGGTTCTAAGGTACAATCTGAATTGTTGCTCCAAGTCACAAGTTGTACAGTTTATTAATAGTTGCAAGAGTGGGTAATCCTATCAAGAATGTAGTGTAGTTTGTTTTGAAATGAAGTTCAACTGAGTATTTATTTAATTAGGTTAAAAACATTTCATATGATGTCATTCTCAGCTGTAAACCTTGCTTTCAATGTCATCAATATGTCCTGCTTAATAACTGAAAGACATTCTCCTGATCAAAGAAAATTTGGATTTGTTAAAAATGGGTCATGCGTACTGAAACTGATTTGAAGTTTTTTGACAAGCTAACTGAAGGAGTGAGAATGTCTATGCATGTTACTTATATGGACTTGCCCCTTGAATCAAGAGCCAAAGAACACAGATTTAATGTGATTGGCACAAGAGCCAAAAAAAACCCCATGGAGAACAAGTTTTTAAATACAGAGAATAGCTATGGTTGAGAGAGTGCTGCTGAGAGGGTGGTGGAGTCTAACAAATCTTTTATTCTCCAAGAGAATTGAATAAGTACAAGAAGAGAGAAAATTGCCAACTACTGAGAAATGGATAGGGGAGTGACATTAGCTGGATTGATCTTGGCGAGATACGTCTTAAACTGAATGACTATTGCCTGTGCTGTAAGCATTCTTTGGTTCCTTAAAATATTATATGCTAACTTTGAAACTCATGACATTATTGACTTTGTTAGGAATTTGGCTACATGTAGGTGATGGAGTAAAGATAATGGACAAGCACCCTAACTGGCAGTATGAGGTTAGTGGTGATCTGCAAGGATTTGTGTTGATGTCTCAACTAATCACCATATTTATTAATAGCTTAGATGATAGGATAGAAACTCTCACCTACATTTGCAAATGGCATAAAGATAAGTGACCTTGTAAGCCCTGTAGGTGAAAGCATTAAATTCAAAGATAAATTGTTAGATTAAATGAATGGATAAAATGCTAGAAAATGGATTTCAGTGTAAGCAAAGATGTGTTATCCATTTTTGATTTAAAAACAATAGATCAGGATACTTTAAGCGATGGATAACTAGTAACAATGAAGTCCAAAGGAACATGGGAGTCGGGTGTACGGATCTATGAAATGGCATGCACACATGCAGAAAATAAACAAAAAAGGTTAATTGAATGCTGGCATTTGTATCTAGGTGACCTGAATAACTACAGTTAAAAGTTATGCAAAGTTCTGTTTAGGCCATACCTGGAGTATTTTGAATAGTGCTTGGTATCACGTCCAAGGAAGGGATATGTTGGTTTTGAAAAGAGTGCAACACAAGTTTACCTGAATGTAACTAACTGGGCTTCGAGTTAAATGCAAGGAGAGGTAGTGTTGTATTCCTTGAAACTTATAAGGTTAAGGGGTGATTGATGACCTTTTCCATTTATTCTGGGCAGCAGATAGAGTGGATATTGAAAACGTTTTATTTCCTAGATGAGGCTTCGTGACAAGGATCACTGTATAAAGGCCAGAACCAGATCATTCAGAAATGAAATCAGGATCACTTTAATATGCAACTGATGGGATAAGATTGAACTTTCCTCTGCAGATGACAGTTTTTCAATTGCAGATATTAAATTTGGGTATTATTATACAAGGATATTTAGAGACAAAAGTAGTTTACAGATCAGCTGTGGTCTTACTAAATGACAGAATAGGGGCTAAATGGTTTACCTACCTATTTGTGTCCACAGCAAATTACAAAGATTGATAACACATTGTGAAAACATTTCTCTTAACCTTGGTCCTAAATAGCTAATTCTGATGCAGTTCTAGTCCGTCTGCTATAGGAAAGATGTTGTTATACTTGAATGGGTGCAGAAAAGATTTCCAAGAATGTTTCTAGAATTGGAGGGCTTGAGCAATAGGGAGAGGCTGAATAGGCTGGGGCTATTTTCCCTGGAGCGTCTGATGCTGAGGGGTGAGCTTATAGAGGTTTATAAAATCATGAGAGGCATGGATAGGGTAAATAGACAAGGTCTTTCCAGCATAGGAGAGTCCAAAACTAAAGGGCAGAGCTTTAAGGTGAGAGAGGAAAGACTTAAGGGGGACCTAAGGGGCAACTTTTTCATGTGGAGGGTTTTGCATTTATGGAACAAGCTGCCAGAGGAAGTAGTGGAAGCTGGTACAATTACAACATTTAGAAGGCATTTAGATGGATACATGAATAGGAAAGGTTTAAAGTGATATGGGCCAAATGCTGACAAATGGGACTAGATTTATTTAGGATATTTGGTCAGCATGGGCGAGTTGGACCAAAGGGTCTGTTTTTGTGCAGTACATCTCTAACTCTATGACTCTAATCTCTTATTCTGAGATTGTGGTTTGCAGTTCTAGATTTATTATTATCTACCCAGCAACCCCTTTGAGAATTTTGTGTTTCGGTAAGATCATTGTGCGACTCTTTCTTCTAATTTCTGGAAAAATATAGGCTGAGTCTATTCAATTTGTCTTTGACACAGTCCCCCATTCCAAGAGGCAGTGTATTGAATCTTTCTTGTGCTGCTTCTGAGCCAGGTTTGTGCTGCTTTAACCAAAAGTGTGTACTGTACACCAGGTGGTTTTGCCTGTGAATGATACTATTCTTTACAATCTCTCTCTTGGTTTATCTCCTTATTAAGCAAATTCTCCACACATTAAAATTGCTTCATCATGTCTAATGATCATAGAGTCATCGATGTACAGCACGGAAACACACCCTTCAGTTCAACTCGTCCATGCTAACCAGATATCCTAAATTAATCTAGTCCTACTTGCCAGCACTTGGCTCATATCCCCCTCAACCCTTTCTATCTTTAAGTCTGTTCATTTGCACAGTATTTATAAGATTTAGAACAACTGACACAACCTTCCATATCCAGATGATGCTATTGATCTTATGCATTTATTAAGTTCTGAATTTGCTGATTTTTCAGTAAATCATAGAGTTGAAGAATAAGCTAATGGTTTTAAATTATAACACTATAAAATGAAGGTTGTCTTCTAACTGCTGTGGCAATGAAATGAGTATTAATTTTAGCAAAGTCTGTGCTTGGAAGTTATAGTTGAGATTGGAAGCTCTCTGCAAGTTGATTATTTAGAAATCAACACTAGTATGCAGGCACTTTGAAAAAAAATCCAATTAGTTCTACTCCCCTGCTCTTTCCCATAGACCTTCATTTTCTTAATATTTATCAGCATATTTTTAATTTTTACTCATTGAGGATGTAGCTTTACTGATTAGGAATGGGCAATGAACACTGGCCCAATCTTTTACCCCACTCCCTTTTTGAAGCTGTTTTAAGCAGTGCAATCTAAATCATAACTCGTGTGTTTAAACAAAAAACCTCCTGATTTCTCTTCCTGAGGCTCTTCTAATTCTTTTCAATCTTTGTCCTTTGGTTACTGACACTTCTATCAGTTTCTTACTATTCACTTTATCAAAACCTTTCTGTTAAATATTATCTTACTGTTGTTTTAAAGAACACCAGTTTTTCATCCTTGATATCCATAGTACCATTGCATGAGTGTTTCAATGGCAAGTTCCAATATAACATACATTGTAATTTTTTTGGGTTTTGTGGGTAAGTACTTTTGGAAATTTTAGTGCTTTGTTATGTAATACAATTATATTTTTCATGATTTGAAATGTTTGCTAATTACTTCTAGGGTGAAGTCCCAGTTGGAGTGGAAGCAGATTTGATTGATGTGGATAATGGTGATAAAAAGGGTGGCCCTGGAGGGGGAGGTGGTGGAGGATTTACAGCACCTACTGTAGACACTATGCCAATGCCTATGCCAATGCCAACACCATCTGTACCATTTTCATACCCACCAAGGAAAGGGCCAGTAAGTATTTTCGTAAACAGTTTGCCCTCAAATACTGTGTCCAATTTTATTCAGTTCTGCCCAAAGAAACAACTTTGACTTACTTCATATCCTTTAGGAAAAAAAAGGATCCTAAGAGTCCTTCACAGAAATATAATCAGACAAAAATAATTGGTGAGATGCGCACAGAACGTATTAGGTTAAAAGCTTTGTCAAACAGGAGAGACCTAAACATGGAACAGGAGAAGCAAAGGGCGTAAAGAAGAAATTCCACACTGTAGTTTTGGGACAATGGTGGCAGTTATGAAGCAAACTGGTGGGGAAAAGTGGGAGTGGAATGCAAAAGGAACTAAAGGGTCTGAGGTTTTTTTTGTCAGTTGAGAAAGAGAAAGCAATGAAGGAATTTAATCACAAAGATTAAAATTTTATATTTATCATATCAGGCTGTGGGAGCCAATGTGATGCTGAAAAGCATGGGTAATAGATTATTGAAATGCTGTAGGATTGGATGTGGACAGCAGAAGTTTGGATAAAATGAAACGAAGACTGGAGGCTTGACAGGAGAGTGTGGGTCATGAATAGAATCATGTATGGAATGCAGAGTACAACTTGCATCATAAAAGCAAAATACTATGGATGACGGAGATCTTAAAAGTTTCAATAGGAGTCTGTTCCTGTCTCTGCAGGTGTTACCAAACTTGCAGAGTTTCTTCAGCACTTTACTTTGCTAACTTGAATACTGCCTTTGTGATTCTAAACCAGTTACAGTTGTATTGTTTTTTTTACGTTTGGGCGTATATACTTGGGATGGGTTATTGGTAAAAATAACTTCTGAAAGGGTCTATGAAAGGTTAGTTGGCTGTTAACCAAATCTAGTTGAAATCCGTATTGTTAAGGGTTCTTTTTTTTCCTGGTACATGTAATAATCTGCTTGTTTCTGAAACTTCTGGTTTAAAGTGTAGGTTCTAAATTCTTTAAACAAACATTTAAGTTGCCTGAATGGCATCTTTTTCATAGGCAAAGGATAGTATGTATTCTTTTGCTTCAACTAGACTAGTTTTTTTTTTATTGCTTGCTAAATCTTGACATGGTGATTGACACTCTTTATATGAAATTACATATTTAATTTTCAAAGTATCAAGTATACCCGTTCAGTGGTCACTGGTTCACTTGCTAATCCACAATCTGCAATATATTAAAAACAACAATATTTAGTGAAGTAAATGCTTCAGTTCTCCTGTGAGTTTAACAATTTGTAAAGAGTGTGATTGATCACATTCGATCTCTTAAATTCCCAACATATCTCTGAAATGGAGGTGGAACACTGAGTATATTAGTAAAATCTCATTCTGTGCGGTCAGTTGTGTGAGAGGTCAATTAATTGGTAATTGTATGGTGTGTATCTCTGATGACCAAGGTATGAAGCAATTATAAACAATCCAATTTGAGGTGCTGGAAATTCCTGGTGAAATGTGTATTGTAGCATTGAACATGCCTTCTGATTCAGATGTATTCTGTGATCTGAATTAGTGGTTTTGGATGGCACTGATGAGTTGAGATTGCACATCCCTAATTTACTCCTTTTGTGGGTGTGGGGAAAGGTATGGAAAATAATGGCTCCCAACCAAGCTGGTTAACATACAGTAAACAAGAATTGTTAAAGCCAAGTTACATAATCCTGCTGATTTGATAGTGTAGATGCTCATAGACTTGATCATCAAAGTTGCAATGGGAGGTGTGATATGCTGACACTGTATTGGATTGAATCTTGTCTTTTTTTAATTTCATCTAGGATAACAATCTACCAGTGGACACTTACCAGCCATTCAACAACTTCCAGCCACCTAACATGGGGGGTAACCCACCCCCAATACCAACACAACCACCAACGTATGAATCTGTAAGTTGCTGAGGTTCTTTTGCAGCAGCAAGACCTGAATATGGCAACTGGGGAGAATGGATAATCAGGAAAGATGTTTCAATTGTTCTTTCAATGCTTTCAGCCATGCACTAATAGTATTAACACCATTGCCCAAAGCTATGCTCAATTGTGCTTAATGTTAGAGTCACTATTCTTACTCTTATGTTTTAAGGAATGTAAACTATAAGAACATCCAAAGTATCATTTTTTTCCCCCACAGTATTCCATGGGTCCCCTAAAACCTCTACTGTACTACCAAACAACCTTTTTCAACACTGGAAATTAGTATGGAGTCCCATCTCTTCAGGTTCTAATTGTTCGAAATTTTAAATGTATGCTGTCTAAAGAACCTTGGTGAATTTCCTCAGTGTGTCTTGTAGACACTGCTGCTTTGAATGTTATTGGTGGAGGGATTAGATGTTTGTGGGTGTAATGCTTATCAAGTTGACTGTTTTCGTCATGGATGGTATTGAGCTTTTTGAGGGTTTGTTGGAGCTGAACTCATCCAAGCAAGTGGGGAGAATTCTATCACTCTCTTGACTTGTGCTTTGTAGATGGTGAACAGGCTTTAGAGAGTTAGGCACGTGCTTGCTGTCGGTTCTTAGTTTCTCCTCTGCTCTTGTAGCCACTATATTTATATAGCTACTCAAGTTCAATTTCTGGTTAATAGTAGCTCTCAGGATGTTGATGGTGAAGGATTCAGCAACAGTTGTGCCATTGGATGGATGATAGTTCGGTTGTCTCTTATTGGAGATGATCATTGTTTAGCACATGTATGACACAAATGTCATTTGTCGCTTGTCAGCCCAGGTCTTGTTGCATTTGGGCATAGATTGCTTTAGTATCTGAGTTGTGAATGGTGAATATTGTGCAATCATCAGTGAACATTCCCACTTTTGACATTATAGAGGAAAGGCCATAGATGAAATAGCATAGAATAGACATTTATTGTCATGTGTACCTTTACATGAAAAACATAGTGAAAAGTTTTAAAAGTCAACCTATCGTTGCACCTCCATTAATGACCAAAGTCATACATCATAAGTAAAATTAAGACTAAATTTATCACAGTTTGGCTAACAGTTAAATAGCTCAAAATGGTTGGGCTGAGTATACTACCTTGAGGAATTCCTATGTAGATGTCCTGGAGCTGAGATAACTGATCTACAACAACCAAAATCATTATCTTTTGTGCTAGATATGACTAGCCAGCAGATCTATTTCTCCCTGCTTCCCTTT
The DNA here is from genome assembly GCF_047496795.1 of Chiloscyllium punctatum. Lineage (NCBI taxonomy): Eukaryota > Metazoa > Chordata > Chondrichthyes > Orectolobiformes > Hemiscylliidae > Chiloscyllium > Chiloscyllium punctatum. The sequence continues at coordinate 30,655,623 of NC_092764.1, forward strand.
GATTCCAGTATTCCAGCTTCTTGATAGCACACTTGATTAACTATGATCTTAATGGCGAATGCAATCACTCACCCCATGCCTCTGGAGTTCAGCTCTTTTGTCTATATTTGAACTAAGCGTATAATAAAGTCATGAGCTGAGTGCCCCTGGCAGCACCCAAGCTGAACATCAGTGCAGTATGCGTTCTAAGTGGTAACACTGTTGGTGACACCATCGTTGTACTATGATTGAGAGTAGATTAATAGGTTGATAATTGGCCAGGTTAGATTTGGGCTGCTTTTAGTGATAGTTGCCAACGTTGGTGTGTAAATGACAGCGTTGTAACTGTACTGGAACTGCTTGTTTAGGAATTATGCAAGTTATGGAGCACAAACTTCAGAATTGTTGCCAATTTATTGTCTGGTCCCATTGCCTTTGCAGTATCCAGTACCTCTGATTATGTCTTGAAGTTAATCGGAGTGAATTGAATTGGTTGAAGACTGGAGACTGTAATGCTGTGGGCCATGAAAGGAGAACGAGATGGATCTCCCACTCGATTTTTATGGCTAAAGATTGAGGAACAGTTTCAACCTTGTCTTTTGACCTGGGTTTCCCCATCATTGAGAATGGGGATGTTTGTGGAACCTTTTCCTCCAACATGTTTTTAGTTATACACCACATTCATGACTGGATGTAGCAGTTTTACAGAGTTTAGATTCAATCTGTTAGTTGTGCACTCACTTAGCTCTCTCATTGCTGCTTATGCTGTTTCATGCACAAGAATTTTAAAAAATTTATTGTAGCTTCACCAAGTTGGGCATGTTAATTTTAGATATGCCTGGTGCTGCTCCTGGCATTCCCCCTTGCACTCTTCATTGAAATAGTTGACCTCCTGGCTTGATTGTATTGGTAAAGTGGGAAATATGGCAGTCCTTGAGGTTACTTATTCTATAAATTTTACAAGGTCTACAAATTTGCTACTGCTGATGGCCCACAGTACCTCATGGATTTTCAGTGTTGAGTTGCTAGATATATTTGAAGTCTACCCAACTAAGCAGCTGCACAATGTGAAGATTGGACTTCGTCTTCACACAAACTGGGGAGTGGTCACCCTTGCCAAATTGTCATGGATAGATGCATCTGCAGAAAGCAGGTTGGTGAGGGTGAGGTCAATGATGTTTTTCCTTCTTATTCGTTTTCCCATCTACTATCACAGACATAGTCTAACAGTTATGTCTTCAAGACTTGACCAGTTTAGCAGTAATGGTGATAGATATTGAAATCCCCCACCCAGAGTACATTCTCTCTCCTTGCCACTGTCAGTGCTTTCTCTAAACGATGTTCAACATGGAGGAGTACTAATATATCAGCTGATAGGCTGTGGTTTCTGGGAATCAATAGGAGGTTTTCTTGTCCATGTTTGACCTAATACCTTGCGAATTCATAGGGTCAGAATCAATGTCAAGGACTCCCAGGGCAACTCCCTCACTCAATGCCATTATACCGTTATCCCCACTGGGTCTGTCCTGTGTGTGGTATAGGACATTCCCAGGAATAGTGATGGCATTGTCTGGGGCTTTGTGTATAAGGTAAGACTCTGAGTATGACACTGTCAGGCTTTTGCATGACTCATCTAAGACAACTCTCCCAATGTTAGCTCTAGCCCAGATGTTAGTAAAGAGGACTTTGCAGATAATGGGCCTGAGTTTGCTGTTGTTGTTTCTAATGCCTTCATTGATGCAAGGTGGTCTATCCAATATCATTCCAGTTTTGAGATTTTTTAGTGGATGAAGCAACTAAGTAACTTGTTCAGCCAGTCCAAAGGATAGTGAATAGCCTAGTACATTGCATACACGTAGGCCAGACCAGGGAAAAGTGACATTTTTGCTTCCTTCAAAGACATTGGTGAATCAGATTCATTTTGACAGCCTGCAACGGTTTCATGGTTAGCATTAGAATTTTAATTCCAGATTTTCATTTAATTTGAGTTCCACTATGTGCTGTGTGGTAGAATTTGAACCAGAGTCGCAGAACATTATGTGGGTTTCTCTAGTATTATTCCAGTGACAATACCACTTTGCTGTCACATCCCAAAATCTGCCTAAATTTTTCTGGGACCCGTGGCCAGGATACTGGCATGTATAAATGTAGACGAAAGTGAGGACTGGAGATTAGACTCAAGAGTCTGGTGCTGGAAAAGCACAGCAGATTAGGCAGCATCCAAGGAGCAGGAAAATCGATGTTTTGGGCAAAAGCCCTTCATCAGGAATGAGGCTGGGAGCCTCAGGGGTGGGGAGATTATAAATGTAGTCCCATTGATTATTCCATTGTGCTTATGTGTTTAATATAGAAAATTATTTCACTAACAAGCTTGCCTCTTTTTTTTTTGAAAAGCCCATTAATATTAACATGATCAAGAAATAAAAGGTTTCCTTGTGTAAAGTCAAAGCTATGGTTAGATGAAGTAAAAAAGAAACCATTGAGGAGCATAATCACTGCCTTTGACTGACTAGTTGGGCTGAATACCTATTTGTGTGTTGTACATTGTGCAATTCTACGCAATTACTGTTTTCAGGGAGTTTGAGTTGATGCAAATAACATTGCTTTCTTTCATGAGTTAATGTCGACTTTCTAACAACATGTGTTTGATTGGGACCTTTTAATATAGAAAAAAATCCAAGTTGGTTCACAGGAGGAGAAAACCCTAGCACTGAATCTTTCAAAATGTTTAAAGAGAAATGGGGGCAAGTTTATTTGTAGTAGGATATTTTGAAGAGGCTTTGAAACATTTGACAAAGGCTTCAGGGAGGAAAGGTGAAATGGAAAGCATGGTACAGGTCTAAATCTCTACATTTTTAGAAGAGGAGAGAGGGCCATAGATCTTTAGAGAGTTTTGATGTGGGGAATTATGGTAAATGTTTTAGAAAGATGTACATGCCCAAACAGAAAATATTTCAATAATGAACAAAAGCAAACAAATATTTCAAACACTTCACCTCCTTTCTAAATCTGAAAGGACAAAGGTCCATTCTGCTCAATCTCTCTGCATAAGAGAGCCCTATAGTCTCAGGAATCAAGCTGGTGAACCTTTGTTGCACTCCCTCTGTCAAGAATATCCTTCTTTGTATAAAAGGACAAAAACTGCACTCCAGTTGAGGGATGTTCTAACCAAAGCCATGTCGCATTGCAGCAAATCGTGCTTACTGTTGTATTTGAGCCTCAGTCTAACAAAGGACAGTGTTTGTTATTTGTCTTCCTAATTATTGTGTGCCTGTAGGCTGACTCCCTATGATACAAGGACACCCAGTAATCCCTCTGCAAAACAATATTTGCTTAGTCTCTCATCTTTTGAAAATATCCTGCTGTTGTATTTATATTCTCATATAGAAGTACTAACTGTATCAGCAAATATTATGTTTAATGAAGATGATTGAAGGGTCAGCTGTTCAGTAGGCAGGAGGTGTACTTGGAGAGACAGGTTTTGGATCCCTCATTACAGGAATTACCTCTAGTGCCTAACCATCAACAGCGTGAAGTTTGCCAAATCTGTAACTCGCTGCTTACCTGAATGAAATCATTGTGTGTGCTGGGCATCAATTTCTAGGATAATATGCAGTTGAGTGGGAAATGCTTCCAGCTTCTGTTAGTGAATATTTAATTCAGGTCATTATATTTCATCCGTTGCCATGAAATACTGTAGATAGCTTGTCATGGATATTTGATTATCAAGTCTACTTGATTTTAATAAATGCTTCTAACAGAATCCAACTCAACAATCTAGACTGACTTATCATGAACAGCATATTCCAGATCCTCAAGTGACATACCTGGTCTGAAATTGACCTTTTTTTTTTGGATTAATGTTGGCCAAAACTTTCCAATAAGCAAATGCTTCTCTTACTGTCTGACAGCTTGCATAGTGACATTTCTATCGTTAAGTTGACTTGATTGTATTACTGATAATTGATATTGTTTAACAGATAGATGATGTTAGCAGTACTGACACTTGTTTGCCTTCTCCCAAGCTTCCTGGTAAGTCAATGCAGATTTCATCTATTTGTACACTTTGAAAATGTTTTTGATGATTTTATGTTAGCTGATGTGACACTGCACTGCATAAATTTTGTTTTATTATTTATATTGTGTAGGTCCTTCCGTCCCAATACCGGCACCTCGACAGTTGCCAGGACCTGCTTCTACTTCAAGCAACTTTGTTTATGACAACGTGACAATACCCGAATTGCCTTCTGTGCCTGACACCCTACCAACAGCATCTATTGGTGGCACTTCCACAGCTTCAGAAGATATTGATTTTGATGATCTGTCTCGTAGATTTGAGGACTTGAAGAAGAAAACTTAGTTTACTGATTAAGAATGTTGTACTTTAATTTTCATGGAGCAATTCTAAATTCACTGGTTTATCTCTACAAGAAACTGTAATGCTTTATAATGAACCAGATGCTATGTATGCTGGTATATTAACACTCCTCCCTTAAAATATTATTTGAATTTCTCTTGATAGTTGGTATACTGTACTTTCAGACAATATTCTAATCCTGTCCCTGGTTATATTTATGGGGAAGGGAATTCTGGCATAACTTAGGGTTAATAGTTGAACCTGGATTCAAATCCAGTTTTGGCTCATGAATATTCTAATTTGAATCTAATTTTCTTTCTCAGTGCTCCAAATAATCAGGGATGACAGGTGGAGTTGAAAGAATAAACAGTATGTTACATAGTGAGATTGCATGTGATTTGAGACTAATGTAAGGGAAATAGCTGCCTTGACAAAATTGTCAGTAACATTTGGTAAAAGGGTAAATTGTTTTCAAACAATCATTGGTCAAGTATCTTGTGTATTCCAAAAAAAGTAACATGCACCTTCCGATTCACAGATGGAAAATTCCTATATTATTTAAAATCTAATTTAAAATTCATCTGTAGTAAACATCTGTAACTTTTCATGATTCATTCATGTTAGAATAAAATTTTTGAACTTCTAGTGTAGCAACTGGTATGCTTGGTATACTTATTAGTGATTACCAAGAATGGTTGAAAGATGTCTACATGTCTACTTTAAGAGCATTCCAATTGAAGCTGTTAATACAGTTTACTTTCAATAGAAAGCTAAAAAAAATGAACTTTTATGTTGCAGTTTTAAAATTGATCTAGGTAGTTGGGGGATGATGATGACTAAAATCTTAAACAATAGCTTACTCACAAGTCCCTTCAATGCTGTGGGAATTCCATCTTATTTTTAACAATGACATATGCATTGCTTATTTCTGGCTTAAATACCAACAGAAAATGGAGCAATCAAATCAGTAAGTTTTTGTGTGCACATTGGATTCCATATACTGAGTATGTAAAATTCTTTTCTCAAGAAGATTGTTAGCATAAAGTAGTCGTCTAACCATTTTGTTGTAGAAGACATCTTGCTTCACCGTACAGCCAAAAGGATGGATGGATTCTGTGGTGCAGTACCTTTGCTGTTGCCTTCCAGTACCAATGGACTTCAAATCTTTACTTGCTGATCAGTCCTTTGCTCCAGTCAGAAGCATCCAAGACTGAAGCATTCAGTTAGAGATGTAAATTGAGCCCCTTACCCTTTTGATTGGGCTGATGTCTGAAGGGGTTAGTGGAAAACTAGAGTAACTTTGACAGCCCATAACTAAGGCAATAATTCTTCGAGTCACTGACCTATGCTTTTGGTGGACAAGATGTGTGATACAGTGAAATTACTTGAGACAAAATGGGATAAAATACATCTCTTCCTTCCAAATGCCACAAACAGTCTTTTTGAGTAGCTGCTATGTCTCCAAGTTCCTGTAATCACAAAATTTACAATCTGGAGAATGTAGGTGAATGCTACAACAGAACCATGCTAATACCTTGCATGGTCTGTAATGACAGGTGAGTGCATCTGTGTGTGTGTATATAAAACAGGATAAATGATAAAAAGGCAGACCAGTGGCCTGAGCTTCATAGTTTCCTGCATCTGTTTCTACATTGTCATTAATAAGCTTTTAATGGAGCAAAACTGTAAATGTTCTAAAAGTTTGAAGTTATTGAATATTGTTTAACTTATACATTTTATCATATAATTAAAGTGGTTTACATTAGCTACCAAACAAACTAGATACAGCAACAATAGTAATGAACTCATTCCTGGGACATGTGAAATAGTAATGATTTTGCAAAGTTGATTTACACATGCATGCACCTAGGATTGATATCTCAATGTACATGAGGGCTGGACATAGTCAAAATAGCTTTCAAACAGCAAGTCTGGCCAGTAATCATCTGGTAGTCCAAATTATTAGTGGGTTAGGAATAACCTTTTAGTGGAAGTAATGCATTGTTATAAATCATCATAACTATACTTTCAATGCAGATTGATCTTAAATTTTCACTTTGTAATGTGTTGATTTTCCATTCTTCTGCTCATAATTAAACAATGTTTTGAAAGCCTTATTTGTCACATTTGGGGTCCTTTACAAAAATGTATGCAATCTTGGTGTACTTGATATTCTTTATGTTTAAACATTGCTAAATAAAACAACTTTAAAGGGTTTCTCTGGTTGAAGTTCTGTTAATTCAGGTAGCATCTAGAATGTTTGGTACCTATCAGTTTAATGTGGATATTTACTATGTAAGATTGTATATTAGCACAACCTACTTGTACAGCTGATGATAGACTATTTTCCATCTGTTAGTTGTTTAAAACAATGGAATCCTGAAATTCCTTGTAACCACAAGACTGTCCTGTCATTTTAATACTCCAACCTTGGGCCTGTGGTCATTAGCATAGTGGGCTCGTGTCCATCCTATTTTGCTTTAGAATGATTTTCCTGTTGGAAGTAAGTAGGGTTCTGTATACACTGCAAAACAAGCTTGTATTTGCTGCTACTCTAACAGTAATTGATTACTCTTGTGCATAATATTAAATTGTGAAATGTAGACCCTGATTTTTACCAAAACATTTTGTTGAGTTCTTAATGTTTAAAATCATTTTTGGTTTGGAGCTGAGAGTTGAAGGTGATCTTTGGACTGAGAACAGTAGCTTGTTTTTCTGAAATAAAATAGAGAACAAACAAAATGATATTTGTTTGAGGCCAGGCCTGGAAGTTATTTGAAAGTTCATTCTTGTTAAAAGTACTGCACAGGCATCTTGACTGCAGAGACATTTTTACTGTAATGACAGGTGAGTGTATGTATGTATGTATGTATATATGTGTATATATAACAGGATAAATAATAAAGACAGACGAGTAACTCCAGGTCTGGAAAATTGCTAATGTGGCACCCTTGCTTTAAAATGGAGTAAGGCCGAAGATGGAAAATTACAGACCAATTAGCCTAACCTCTGTCGTGGGTAAGATCCTGGAATCCATTGTGAAGGACGAGATTTCTCCATACTTGGAAATGTATGGGAAAATAGGGCAGAGTAAGCATGGTTTCATCAAGGGGAGGTCATGCCTGACAAATCTGTTAAAATTCTTTGAGGAAGTAACTAGCAGATTAGACCAAGGAGAACAATGAATGTTATCTACCTGGACTTCAAGAAGGCCTTTGACAAGGTGCCCCACACAGAAGAGAAGATAAGGATCCATGGTGTTCAAGGCAAGGTGCTCGTATGGTTTGAAACCTGGCTATCTGGCAGAAAGCAGAGTGTGGTGATAAGAGTCCTTTTCAGGGTGGCAGCTGGTGACAAGTGGTGTTCCACAAGGCTTGGTGTTGGGACCACAACTTTTCCTTTATACATTAACAATCTAGATGAAGGAACTGAGGCCATTCTGGCTAAGTTTGCAGATAATACAAAGATGGGTAGCATTGAGAAGGTGGGGAGAGTGCAGAAGGATTTAGACAGGTTGGGAGAGTTGGGAGAAATGACAGATGGAGTTCAACATGAGAAAGTGTGAAGTCATGCTTTTTGGTATGAAGATTAGAGCTATGGACTTTTTTCTAAATGGGAAGAAAAATGCAGAAGTCTGAAGTGCAAAGAGACTTGAGAGTTCTAGTCCAGGATATTCTCAAACTTGCAGGTTGCATCAGTAGTTAGGAAGGCAAATGCAATGATTAGATTAGATTCCCTACAGTGTGGAAACAGGCCCTTCGACCCAACAAATCCACGCTGACCCTCCGAAGAGCAACCCACCCAGACTCGTTCCCCGACGTTTATCCCTGACTAATGCACCTAACACTACGGGCAATTTAGCACAGCCAATGCATCTAACCTGCACATCATTTGACTGTGGGAGGAAACTCACGCAGACACTGGGAGAATATGCAAACTCCACACAGACAGTTGCCCGAGGTGGGAGTTGAACCTGGGTCCCTGCTGCTGTGAGGCAGCAGTGCCAGCCACCGTGCCACTGATGGCATTTAGTTTGAGAGGACTTCAATATAAAAGCAGAGATGTACTTCTGAGGCTCTATAAGACTCTGGTCAGGCTGCACTTGGAGTATTGCATGCAGTTTTGGGCACCATGTTTCAGGAAGGATGTATTGGCCCTGGAGTGTGTTCAGAAGAGATTCACGAGAATGGTTCTAGGAATGAACAGCTTAACATTTGAGATATATTTGAGGACTCTTGAGTCTATACTCGATGGAGTTTAGAAGGATGAGGGGGGTTCTAATTGAAACTTACAGAACATTGGCCTGAACAGGGTAGATGTTGGATTGATGTTTACATTGGTAGGAGTGACCAGGACCCAAAGGCACAGCCTTAGAGTACAGGAAGACCTTTTTAAGAATAGAGATAAGCAAAAACTTCTTAAGCTAGACAGTGTTGAATCTATGGAATTCACTGCCACAGAAGGCTGTGGAGGCCAGGTCATTGAGTATATTTAAGATGGAGATAGGTTTTCTATTGTAAAGGGGATCAAGGGTTACGGGGAGAAAGCAGGAGAATGGGGTTGAGAAACTTATCAACCATGATTGAACGGTGGAGCAGACTCTAGCTGAATGGCCAAATTTCTGCTGCTATGTCTAATGCTCGATAGGTGGCAGGTGTTGAATATTCACTAATGCTTTGTGGGGAGGTAGTCAATCTGGCAGGTGTTGACCTTTTTTTTGGGGAGTGCATTTAAGTCAGATTGTGTGCTTAAAAACTACAAAATAGAGGGTTGATTGCTCCCTGGTTGTCCTCTCATCAACTTATTGAAAGTTCAAAGAATAGAATCTCTGTTATAAGCATTAAATGAATATACTTCCGCCTACTGAAGCTGTTTGCATGCATTAGAACATTGACAAAACCAAACAAGATACCATTTTGTTTGTGTGAGAACCAAAGATAATTGAGTTTAAATCATTAACAATTAACTTTGCTCCAGCAAATCTACTATGTTATTAATAGCTAACTGTTTTGTTGAAGCTACAAACCTGGTGTACTGGTTATTCAAAAAGTCTGTATGGGAACCTTTTGGGGGCAGTTTTGAGGGTCATTGTTTTGATTTTATTGCCTTGTGTATACAAGGATAGGGAGGCTAATTTGGTTTGGCTGTCTGTGTTGCAACAAGTGCTGCATTGCTGCCAATCTCATCTGATCAGCAAATGGTGGATACAAGAAGAATTCTTTAACCACCTGTTAACAATTTTCAAAAAGCATAGAGATTTTCCAGAATCTTGCCCCAGCCAAATCTTGGTCCCCCCCCCCCCACCCTTCCCCTTCACCTTCACCTCTGATGCAAAATATAGGAATTTTAAGAGTTGGATGTTTTCAGTCTGTCCAGATTATGACATAGCTTTCTAGAAATGAATTATGTTGATTAGCAAAGTTCAGAATCCTCTCCAGTGAATGTTCAGTTAGTTCCTTTAAAGAAACCACCCAGGTATATACACAAAATCTGAAATACATTTTTCCATGTTCCTCCAAAACTTAAGTCATCCAAACAACAGAGAAAAAATATTGTGTATGCTGGAAGCTCAAACTGAGAATGCTGGAGAAACTCTGCAGGTCTGGCAGCATCAGTGGACAAAGAAACAAAATTCTGAGCCCAGTATGACTCTTCAGAATGGTTATGAAGAAGTCCTACTGGTTTCTAAATGCTGACTGTTTTTTCATAGGTGCTGCCAGACCTGAATATTAAATATGAAGCATCTGGAGGGCAATGAGTTACTTCCATTCCACCTGTGAGTGATAGAGATATTCAGCTCATGTTATAACCTAAATTTATGAACAATGGTAATACTGGTAGTGGATTTCAATGAAGTATAAAATGGTATTTTTCTTCAGTGGAGGTTGTTATTTTAATGGATGGTTCTAAATGAGAAAATTAATTGAAAATGTGAGAAGTAAATGAGAAGAGAGGAAGAGAATGGGACAAATATAAACAGGAAGTCAAATTGAATATAATCAGTTTTTCCACTGGAGCAGTGTCACCTGTTGTTAACTTTTGTAATTAAAGCCAAATAGTTAAATTAAGAGATTAAAATCAGGATATACAGGTAGTTCTCCTACAAAACCGTGGTTGTGTTCCTGTGTGACACCATGTTATAGAAAATGAAATTGAAATAATGGGGCCTGTGGGAAAAACCAGGCTTGAGGTGAACCACCAAAAATACCAGTAAAAATTTAAACAAAAATAATAGCCTAACACAAACGATAGCACAGTCCAAGTAAATTCTGATGTTTTACAACTGTTGTGTGCTATTATATAGTGCAAGTCATCAGAATCTTCAACAGATTATTCTCAATTGACATCTATATCTGTTGGCTGCACTACATTCTAGCCAATCTTCTGATCCTTGCCCAATGATGACACTGGTCAGATGCCAGAATGAAACCTGTCTTGATAGATCAAGGGCTGAATCTTAATTTGCTAAGTGTCAGTTTTGTCAAGTTTTCAGAGGGTATCACATTGTGATGCTTGAGGACATCTATCACCTTATTTTACAAATCTGCCTGATTTATTACCTACCCCACCCTTTGGTGCATGTCTCTCACATTCTAGCACTGTCATACCATGTGCCATTTCCAACTCGCCATTTCCAACTCACCACTTCCTGGATATGCCAGAACTGACTAACATTTGTGGTACAGCGTCATCTTTAAAAAGATATTGTGCAACCAAACAAGAGCTGTCAGGCTGGAGCTACGCTGTATAGTTCCTGACATTGGCCCTGGACATGGCAGGCAATGGAAAATTGGTGCCTCTCTTTTTGGGCTGGCATTGGGAGATGCTGCTATTGGGGATGGGATGATGCAGAGGCAGGGTGTCATTTTTCTCCCAGGCCAATAAACGACACTATTCTACTGGAACTGCACCAACCTGGAGCAGGGTTACCATCCAGGAGAGTGCAATTTCAACCATCTGAAGGAATGCACAGAATGTAGGAAGAAGATCAATGACATTCTCCACTCTGCCAGTGTAAGTGCCACTATCATTGATATCTCGCTCTGTCTCTGCTACTGTACCCATCATTTCCTGCAACATCTTCCCCACTCAATCTCATTTGCACTAACATCTGACCCTGACTAACCTGAATCTCTTCTGCACAGCCTACTCAGCCCCTCGACATCTCCACACATGCATCAAAAATAACTGTGTGCCACCCATCTTTCTCCCTGTCATCCATGTGCAGAGTTTCCTGACTGACCACCCTGAGCAGTTGACTGACCATGTCCAAACCCCTATACTGATTTTTTTGCAGTTGGTTAGTCACTGAAACAGAATCACAAGGGTGTGCAGATATTCTTTAACACCTAAACATATTTTTTTGAACAAAAAGAGAGAAAAAAGCTCTGGTACAAAAAAAAAGCCAAGTTTCTAACTGCTCTTCAACACTGTCCTTTTACTGTTAGTCAATTCCTGTGAAATTTCACTATTATCTCAACTCTAAGTTTTTGAATTAACATTTTGCTCCCAGCTTCTTTCATAATACTTTTCCAAGTTCACTAGTACAAACATTTCACAATACTGTACCTGTCACAAAGCTCTTCAGGAGAAAGTGCACAAGCCAACTGATCACGTGGTGCTGGCGTGGAGTCCAGTCCTCAGCGCACTGCAACACCCAGTGTCGGCGATGAGGATCATGTAAGAGCGAACGTTGAGTTCCCTTTGTAAGAAAAAGGTTGGCAATTCACAAATCGCATTACAGATAAATCACGTTTAATAAATGCGTGTTACAGGAGAACGACCTGTAAAAGAAAATGATTCAATTGAGTAATGCACATGGGTGTAAAAATCTAGGTTCATAAGCTTCCCCCAAACTGCACTTTAACCAGCTGCACTGATTTTATGAAAATGTTTTAAAATGTGCTATTTCCTAAGAAAGGCTAGAACGCTTTGTTTTAATCAGTAATGCAAACTGATGTCACTATTTTGGTTTGTGCTTCACCACGCTAGAATTATGATAGAGTGCTGATGAAGAATTACATAAAGGAAAGTATAGATACAAAGAAATGAGTTACCATTTTCCCCATGAAAACCTACAATCCCAGTAACACAGCATCCAAATACCTGCTGAAAATATTAATTATTGTTAGTCCTGAATTTGCTTTTTACTGACTTGGACCAATATCTCCTTGTCTTATACTTGTAATTTAATTCGAAGACATGTTTGGATTATCTGTCTGTACATTTATAAAATGCCCAGTAGTTCATTGTCATGCACTGCCTTTAAAGGTTGCAGTTCTACATTTTTTACGAGTTCCTCCTTCAACATAATGGATCACTGAAAATAAATGCAAAATACATCTTGGACTTCAATTTCAGAAATTTGATCCATCATTGTAGTCTGACATGCCTGAATTAATTCTTTATTACTGAATAAGTCAGGCGGAATCACATGGCTTATAAAATTATGTTTGTGAGATCACTTCTGATCTTTATATTTTGCTGAAGGTTGAAGTATGGAGTTCCAAATATTTCTTGTAATTGCTATTTATGCTTGTTATCAGACTGATGCAATACCTTGCCTGAGAAGGCAAATTGAGTTTCGAAGTTCATGCTATGAATTTGTGCCAATGCAACTCAACTTTTCCAGTGCCCAAGGATGGTGCAAGCAACATGGTGGGCATCTCGCCTTTGTCAAGGATAATGCAACAGACATATTTCTGAGAGACCACATTACAGATAATACAACTACATGGATTGGTCTGGCTTATTTGGTACATAGTTTGATTCCTAAATCCAATAATCCAGGTAAGAGATGTAAATCAACAGTTAAATGCAAGTTTAAGGGCTATACATGACAGCTGTATAAAACAAAATTAACGAAAACATCAGCAAATTAAAAGTGAGAAGAATTAGGAATTTAAACAGAGGCTAATGTTTGTTGTCTGACATAATTTGGTCCAGATTACTGCTTGTCTGGGGCTATGAATGTGATTGATCATTAATTGTACAGTGTTTAAGTTGCTGATAAACTAATGTGACAGCATTGCTCATGTGGAGCATAAATTCAACACAAATGTGTTGGTCCTAACGGTTTGTTTAGTGATTTAAGTTCTATGTTAAATTCTGTGATGATATTTCCAAATGTATAAGAAGTGAAACAAAATAGTTTATAACAAGTATTGATAATTTGCTTTATCATCTTTTCAATTTGTAAGTATCCATAAATAATAGTGTAGCAATGCAGTCACTTGTATAAAGTAACATACAGATTTTTTTCCATTATTATCTTTCATCAGGAACTCAGTGAAATAGCTGCAAGCAATTACAACGGAGTATTTTATCTGTACAAGATATTTTGAAATGTGATAAATTTGTACAGTTCATTTGCAATTTAGTTTTGTCTTGCATTTTGCAAAGTGTAATTGCATGTCTTTTTTTTGTGGTTAGCATAAAGAAGACAAAACCTAGATACCTCATGCACAGAAATGTGCAGTTTTAGTTTATGTTGATACTAAATTATAGCTAGAATAATGCTATTAACATCAATTTACACAACAATGCAGTATGATGCAACATTAACTATATCAGGTATATTGGATGAAAAAGTACTTACGGCAAATGTGGCAGGTGGGGTAATAAAGTTGTTGGACAGATGATAACTTTCAGATTTTTACAATTAAGTAGATTGGCCATGTGAATTTAATTTATCAGTATAGGCTGAAGATTTTCAGTAGGTTGATCAATAAATTTTTGCTTTTTGGGCAATATTTGCTGAACAGACTTTTCAACCTGCAAATATATGGCATGAGGATCTGACTAAGGCCCTACATTTACTGTAAAAGCATTTAAATAGACATAAAGTACAAATGTAAGCAATTAATTTCTTTTAATTAAAGTACCTGAAAACATTCTTGTGCATTTGTCAAGGACTGCAATATAATTGCACAATTTGATTTGTCTTTGCATTAAATGTGTGCAAAGTAAGATTTTACTCTCACTATTTGGGTATTAAATATTCAGAATAGATTGCTGCATTTTTTATAGAACCCACTTAAATTTTTTCTAGTGCTAACTATGACTAAGCAGTCTATCTTGATGTATGCTCATGAGTTTGACCACCAAAATGACCTATAGGTAATAAAATTATAATCAACACTGTATGATTTAAAGAGGCATTACCTCAAAGGAAAATGTTTGATAAACTCGTCACACTAGGCCAAGAAATCTGTATGCTATCTGTGTCAATAACATTGCTAATGTTATTTTTCAAGTGAATTTCATAATTTTTGTTTTGTAGTACTAACAAATTGAAATAGTTTTTTAACATCAGTGGTATACTAAATACATTAATGGTGGAAGTATTCATTGAATATGCAGTGATGGATGTAAGAAATTCTCTGTCTCATTGGATCTTGAAAACATCATGAAAACAGACCCTTCAGTCCAAATCGTCTATGCCAATTAGATATCCTAAATTAACCAAGTCCCATTTGCCAGCATTTGGCCCTTATCTCTCTAAACCCTTCCTATTCATGTATCCATCCAGATGTCTTCTAAGTGTTGTCATTGTACCAGCTTACAACCATTTCCTCTGGCAGCTCCACACGCTCATACACTCACCACCCTCTCAGTGAAAAGGTTGCCTCTTGGGTACCTTATAAATCTTTCCCCTTCTTCCCTTAAATGTTTTTTCCAGATATAATATTCTGATCTTACTGATTCTTTTCTTCACATTGTTTTCTTTTGCAAGTTCTTTACCCATTTTAGTGAAACTGCCATCTATCTGTTGAAAAGGTAATGGTACCAAACCAGAACAAATTTCATATTGCTGTCCTATCACTATATTTGATGAAGTGTTTATTGCATGAGTTTCAACTTTCAATTTATAGTTGATATGCAGGCCCTTCAGTTATTGGCATTAGCAAAATGACTCAATCACTGCAACCTATTCACTAGTAAATGGATGTAAATGTTATTTCATCTAGCCTCAGAAACCTGTTGACATAACAAACTTGCATCAAAAAGTGGGAAGTATCCAGCCACAATGTTTATCTGTTTTCAATGTATTCTGCTAAAATCTAGAAATCCCTCCCAGCCAACTGTTTATTCAGAAATTTTACATTCCTGAAAGTCTTGTACAGAACTTAAACCAAAACTCTTTGTATTTCTTTTTTCAGCTCTCACTTGGTTAGATGGATCTTGCCTAACTTACAAAAACTGGCTTGTACAGCCATCCTCTTCTCCAGAAGATTGTACCTATATTCGCAAAGCAAGTGGATACCTGAATTGGCTCATGACCAACTGCAACAGCATGTTTTCCTTCATCTGTGAATTTGGTATGAATACTTTGATACCAAACTATGGCAGAAGGTCTTGTTAATAGTGAAGAGTAAAGAAATGCTTTAGGGTGCTGTTTTATGGGCTCCATTGTTAGTTGTGTGAGGTGAGAGTCATAATTCTCCAGGTAGATTTCCTGCAGTATATGCACCTGCCAGTGGCCATTTTTATAGCGGAGCAGTGAATAAGGCCTAATGGATTTGAAGTCGAATGGCAACTCAAGGGTTGTGTTCCTACTTGGCTGCAATTTTGAGGGTAGTGGAAGGAGTTCAGTGACAGTAAGAAGCCTGTCATGTTGTCCTCCTAGCCCTTGAGCAGGAAATGGCACTGACCCCCTTTGTGGCCACTATGGGCTGGGCCCCTGAATCCTCCCTACTCAGTGAGGGGAAGCTAATTGGAGTGTTAGCTATGGGGCTGTCAAGAGAGTGATTAGCTCCGAGGAAATAAAGGAAGGGACACTTTAACCATGCTGGTGATATCAGGACTCAAGTGTTGCATCAGATCTTCTTACAAAATGAACTCATGCACTCATTCATCAGCCCCCTCTCCCCAACTCTTTCCTCACTGATTCTGTCTCTGAAATTCCCTTTAAACTTGGAAGACTTTTTAACTCTTGGATTTCCATCATGGAGCATGTCTTTCCTGTTGGAACAGGAACCTGCACTCGTGCAGGATAATGTTATAAATTTCCTTTCTGGTGCACAGCTGCCACGTTAACATATGCTTTCATTTTTGCAGTATCCTGAATTGCCAGCCCAGGAAATGTCTTCCTCATAGTATGCTGGATATCTAAGCCACGTAATTTCTTCTTGACCATGTCTTGAATTGTTGGATATTGATCATCCATTCTCAGTGGTGACTTCCCTCAAGTTGTTCACACCATATATCCAATCTGAGTAAACAGAGTTTACAATTCTTAATCTGTCAGTAAATCTGTCCTGAAGTGTGTAGACTCCTTACTTTAACTTATTACTTAACTCAACTCTTTCATTTGATATCACTGATTGTAGTATTTGTGAAACCAGCATATTCACTTCCTAAGTCGTCTTATTTGAGGATTGGTTCATGCTTAGCATAATGTTTTTATAGCTACTGAGGATTCTTCATTGAAAGCTAAGAAGCTGAACTATTTTGCTTAACTTGACTCTGCTCAGAACCTGACCCCACTACTGTTCACAATGCCATGTTGCAGTTTGAACGTTGGAGGTTCATGAATGAGCTCAAGTAGGTATGCTGCTCATAAGTTATCATTGTTGGTGTTGCCTTACAAACTTGTTGACTCTTGCAGGTTTAACTCTCCTCCGTGTTGACAGCAACAGAAAACATTTCTGCTAATCAAGCATAGTTGCAGGTTGTCATCTTGCTGAGAGTATGTGACACATTTCTTATGTCAACCAAGATAATCTCAACAAGAGTCTGCCTCCTGTGTTGATTCCATAAGCTTAGACCAGATCACCTACAGTATGGAAACAGGCCCTTCAGCCTAACAAGTCCACACTGCCCCTTCAAAGACTAACCCACCCAGACCCATTTCCCTACATTTACCCCTGACTAATGCCTAACACTATGGGCAATTTAGCACAGCCAATTCACCTAGCCTGCACAACTTTGGATTGTGGGAGGACACTGGAGCAAACCCACATAGACACAGACAGAATGTGCAAACTCCACACAGACAGCTGCCCAAGGCAGGAATTGAACCCAGGTCACTGGTACTGTGAGGCAGCAGTGCTAACCACTAAGCCACCAAGCATCTTATGAAGGATTAGTTCATACTTAGTGGTGAGTCTTAGAGAGTTTTATGAAGTGCTATTATTCTTTGACTGGTTGTTCCACAACTGATTGTTCAGTAACCAAATGTTCCTTTACCTATAATTCTGTAGCTAGTTATATCTAGACCACTGATGTTTTCATTTGAAATAGTTTGATTCCTTCTACCATTTGAAAAGGATTGAGATCAAGATATTAATGTTCAAGAGTGATCATTCTTGATTGTGAAAGGCATGTGAGTTCTCTACTATCTGATGTCCCTTATAATGGAGAGTTGCTTGTAGTAAACTTTTAATCTTAAATTCTATGCCTCTTGGAGCTTGTAGTTGCACAGCTGATCGCTGTAGACAGTGTGGTTTCAAGCATGGTACACTATCTGCTAATATTGTGACACTCACCCTTGAATTGGTGTAAATGTAGTGAGAATCCTATTGCCATAAAATCCCCTTGCTAAAAGGCTAGGTGTGGATCACTTATTTTAGCCAGAGAAACTTTCGGTGATGAAGTGGGTTTGGTCCACAATTCCTTGAGGAATAGATGCTGAATTCCTCGGTTATATCCTGCATTTTCAAGAATTTTATTTGTTCTGATATTAAAGTAATTGCCAAAGGCTTTCATACTTTATAAAATAATCTATTGCTTCTTTGACGCAAATGCACTTTAACTGAACTCTCGATGGAAAGTAGTATATTAACTTATTCAGCTTCAGATTTAGCATTTTATTTGAAAGTTATTCTGCATCTCAAGAACTGATTTCTTCAAAATATCTAACTCCGTGATATATTGGGTCCATTTCTGAAATTATGTCTTCCTGGCAATATTATTTCTGATGTCATGTATTCTTAATATGATTATTTACTTTCCTTGATTTAAAGGCTTCTAACTTTGAAATATAGCACTGCTGCTGCTTTATACCTCTGTACTAGAAGGGTTTACCATGTTTCTGCAATCAAAATGGAGTATTTCCACCTTCTGTTAGTTAAATAGGAAGATGAGGCAGGTGAATGCAGAACACTAGGATTGCCTGTGGGGTGGACCTGTACAAACGAGGTGGTAGCAGCTGAGTGGAGCTAGCAGAGTTTCTTGTGGAGCATTTTGCTGTTAGAGAAGCTTTAATCTTAACAGCCCAGGGGTGTAAGAATCAGGCGAGAATAATAGAGTTAATAGCAGTATGCACAAAATAGAATTGGTTCTAATATGACATGAAAGTTCCGTTCTTGAGTGACATCGAGTTATAAGAAAATTGTGCAATAGCCGCACCATTTAGACTAATGAGACTGGAATCTTGCTATAGCCAACACAGGTAAGGAAAGTTTGCATTCTACAAATATCGGTCTAAACTTTTCAATTTGAGTTGAAGAAACCTGCATTATAGCAGAACCGACTGCACTGTAAGAGACAGAAAGTACTAGAATTGAGAACAGTATATTAATAGGTGGAGTCAGAGCAGAGGAAAAATTAGACTTTTCTAAATCAGCATTGCACTACATGTATGTTGTTGCACGGAGAATAAAAAACTAATGTTGGTGAGTTATAGGCACAGATTGTGATGTGGAATTATGATGTTGAGATGACAATAGCTGACTGAAGGAAGAGCGGGATGGTGTGTTAAATATTCCTGGTTTCAAGATGTCCAGGAAAGACAGCAAAGGCAAAAAACAAGGAGAGGTGGTACTCTTGGTTAAGGAGAGCACTGCAGTACTTGAGAAATAACTTGTCCTAGACTGGTCAAGGACAGAGTCAGTTTGGTTTGAGCTAAAGAGCAAGCATTGTGCAATTATATCACTCTGTGTCATCATCAGCCAAGCGACTGGTGAGAAAGATGTAAAAAAACAAATGTGCAGGGAAATCACAAAGAAGTGCAAGCAATATGGTGTATTTATAATGGGTAAATTATAGTTGCCCAAATATAGTGTTAGTGGGATAGTGGTAGTGTTAATTGTAAAGGGGCAAGAAATCTTAGATTGTGATCAGGAGAATTTCTTGCAGCACGATATGTCCAGTCCAACAGGAAAGAAAGCATGTTATACCTGGTTCTTAGAAATGAAGTTGGCCAATTAGATCAAATGTCAGTGGAAGGCCATTTAACAGACACTGACAATTGTAATGTTTATGATGATGTTGGAAAGGATATTGGACATCAAAGTAAGAATAAATTACTCATGGTAATAGGGGGAGGCAGTGATATAAATGTAAAATCATCATTGTCTTGTCAGACCATAGAGCTGCTCCTCCACTAGAGAGAGAGAACTGGTGGTTTAATCTGAGGATCACTGAGCCTCGGTGAGGGGAGAAGTTGAGAAGCAAAGTCCTTCGTAGTGACATCAACTGGTTTGGGAATTGCACCCATGCTTTGGCGTCACTCAGTGTCACAAACCAACTTTCCAGTCAACTGACCTCCATTACAAATGGTGACACGTATTGCAGTGGCACCAATAAAGGCATATGTGATGGGAAACAGCTCCATTCCCTATTTCTAACTAGTCTGCTTCAATTAGCACAGAATTCAATTAAATATAAAAATCAAACAGGAACAAGGCATTTTCATGATATTCCACCTAACTTAGCTAAATATTATTAAAATAGCTATTGATGTCTCATATGCTAAGAAGAGCCAGGAGGGGACATGAGAAATCATTGGCAGATAGGATCAAGGAAACCATAAAGCTTTCTATGGGTATGTCAGAAATAAAAGAATGACTCGTGTAAGATTAGGGCCAATCAAGGACAATAGTGGGAAGTTATGTGAGGAGTTTGAGGAGATAGGAGAAGTGCAAAATATTTTTCATCAGTATTTACACCGGAAAAAGACAATGTTGTCAAGGACAATGCTGAGATACAAACTACTAGACTAGATGGGATTGAAGTTCACAAGAAGGAGGTGTTGGAAATTCTGGAAAGTGTGAAAATAGATAAGTTCCCTGGGCTGGATAGGATTTATCCTAGGATTCTGTGGGAAGCCAGGGAGGAAATTGCAGAGCCTATGGCTTTGATCTTTATGTCGTCATTGTCTACAGAAATAGTGCCAGTAGACTGAAGGATAGCAAATGTCCTCTTGTTCAAGAAGGGGAGTAGAGACAACTTGGTAATTATAGACCAGTGAGCCTTACTTCAGTTGTGGGTAAAGTATTAGAAAAAGTTATAAGAGATAGGATTTATAATCATCTAGAAAGGAATAAGTTGATTAGGGATATTCAACATGGTTTTGTGAAGGGTAGGTCGTGCCTCACAAACCTTATTGAGTTCTTTGAGAAGGTGACCAAATAGGTGGAAGAAAGTAAAGCTGTTGATGTGGTGTATATGGATTTCAGAAAGGCATTTGATAAGATTCTCCATATTATCAAATCTTGCACAAAATATGTAGGCATGAGATTGAGGGTGGTTTAGCAGTTTGGATCAGAAATTGACGAGCTGAAAGAAGACAGAGGGTGATGGTTGATGGGAAATGTTCATTCTGGAGTTCAGTTGCTAGTGGTGTACCGCAAGGATGTGTTTTGGGGCCACTGCTGTTGTCATTTTTATAAATGACCTGGATGAGGGCGTCGAAGGATGGGTTAATAAATCTGCGGATGAGATTAAGGTCAGAGGAGTTGTGAATTGTGCTGAAAGATGTTGCAGGTTACAGAGGGTCAGAGGTGCAAATGGAGTTTAATGCGGAAAAGTGTGAGCTGATTCACTTTGGAAGGAGCAACAGGAATAAAGAGTACTGGGCTAATGGTAAGATTCTTGGTAATGTAGATGAGCAGAGAGATCTCGGTGTCCATGTACATAGATCCCTGAAAGTTGCCACCCAGGTCGATAAAGTTGTTAAGGCATACAGCTTTTATTGGTAGAGGGATTGAGCTTTGGAGCCATGAGGTCATACTGCAGCTGTACAAAACTCTGGTGTGGCCACACTTGGAGTATTCCATACAGTTCTGGTAAACGCAATTTAGGAAGGATGCGGAAGCATCGGTAAGCGTTCAGAGGAGATTTACTAGGATGTTGCCTGGTATGGAGGGAAGGTCTTATGAAGAAAGGCTGAGGGATTTGAGGTTGTTTTCATTCGAGAGAAGAAGGTTGAGAGGTGACTTAAATGAGACATATAAGATAATCAGAGGGTTAGGTAAAGTGGACAGTGAAAGGCGTTTTCCTCGGATGGTGATGGCTAACATGAGGGGACATAGCTTTAAATTGAGGGGTGATAGATATAGGGCAGATGTCAGAGGTAGTTTCTTTACTCAGAGAGTAATAGGGGTGCGGAACACCCTGCCTACAACAGTAGTAGACTCGCCAACTTTAAGATCATTGGATAAACCTATGGATGAAAATGGAATAGTATAGGATAGGTGGGCTTCAGTTGGTTCCCAGGTCTGCGCAACATCGAGGGCCAAAGGCCTGTACTGCTCTGTAATGTTCTATGTTCTATGAGTGGGACAAAGTTGTTTAAAATTTTAAACAGAGGATCATACAAAAGCACAGGAAAAAGTTAAAGGGTAATTGTATTGTTCTAGCAATGATCCAAATGGGTTTTGTCTGTGCTGCAAACTTCTGCTGACCTGATGCTATTTCAGATACAGATCTAACACCTTGCTTTACAAACTTAACATACATCAGTCCTGATAGCAGCATATCGTTATATAATTATCTTTGCAAATACCATGTGTGAAGTAAAGCAAGCTAATTTTATGCCAGTTGGATTCTAAAGCTGTCAGCAAATAGTAATTATCACAAATTATTGTGAGCGTCAATAAAGCACTTTGTGTGATTTAACAAAAACCTTTTGCAGTGCAGTACGTAATATGAATTTCGTGCTTGGTATAGACTCCAAGATGCCACCTATCTATTCTGTTTTCCACATCATCCCCCCATTGGAATGGCAGTTCAATCCAAACCCAGAAAAATTCTCATGTACAGTTTATACAGGAGATGGAAAAATGTCCTACTTTTACCATCAACAACAGTAAGTAACCTTCTAATACTTTAAATTTTGCTTTTCTTTATTTGTCATGGTATGCAAATCTTGAGTGGAGTGTTTTGGGCATAAGTACATAATATAATACTGCTTGTATGAATAACGTAGCTTGTTTCCATTATAACTGACTCATTATAGACTATTGTTTCTTCAGTTTCTTTATTCTATTTCCCACAAACTTGGGAAAAAACTGAAAAGTAAGAGAAAAAAAAATCAGTGAGGGAAGTGGGAGCTAAAAGTAAGATAGGAGAGTAAAGTTAAAACAGAGAAAAGTGAGAAACAGATGAAAGTATGGCAGCAAGACAGAAATAGTAGTTGACAAGTAAGAGAATGAGAAATGCAAAACTGAAAGAGGAAAATATGTGAATGATGTTGAAGATCCATATTCTGATCGTGTAGTGTTAAGGTAGATGATGAGCCATTGAATAGCAGAGCAGGCTGATGAGCTGAAAGGCTTATACATCTTTGTAAGTTCCTATTTGAATAAAATCACCTTTACTAAACAAATTGGAACAAACAAACTTTAATGAACTGACCTCCACATAAACTCAACCCTGTGTGCTTTATGGTGCAAAAGGACTATCGTAATATTAATTTATCCACACAGCCACACTTTAAATATTTAACCTTTCAATAAAGTGAATGACTAAGTAAATATATTGATTTGTTCTTGGTATGATTTGTCTTTCACTTTTGTTCCTGTTTTTACTTTAATTAGGTCGTTTACAATGGCACACCTGTACAACGCTTTAGGTGTTTATTCCATCTCCATTGAATGTAAAAACAGCAAAGACGTTTGGGCAATTGGCAAATCCAAAATTGTGTTGGAGCCAGTTAATAAACCTAATGGCTTACAGTGTTACAGTCCCAGTCTACTGGACACAATTCGTAACTGTGCAGTTCAGTATGGTGACACATTGTGGATTCAGACAGAAAAAGAGAATGGTATAACTTACTTCTGATATCTAATACTTACATTATAAGCTTAAATAATTAGATGTTTATGTTGAATTTTCATTAAAATTAACAGTACAATAATTTTTTATGGGACAATAAAAGGATATTCTATTTTATAATCTAGTCTATATATTCTATACTAACTGACGACCACTCCTTGACTCCTCCACTGTTGCTCAAGTTTATCCAACACATGGAACTAGATGAGCATAATCTTTCTTCGATAGATTATGGCCAAGTCATAGGTTGTTATTTTCTGTTCCTGTTCCAACTTCAATTCCCTAACTATTTCTTGCGTTTTCTCCTTGGCAACGGTCTGAGATTTATCCTCATGTCGTATTTGACACCAAGTAGAGCTTCTGACCACATTTTTGTGTCATCACAAGGACTGACTTTTCCAATTTCATAACATTACCCAGCCTTGTCCTAGTTCAGCTCAACTGCTGCTGAAACCATCTTTCATATACAATTTGTCAGGAGTTTCTATCCATGAACGTCTACAGAGGAACCTTGATTATCCGGCATTTGATTATCCAAATATCAGATTATTTGGCAAGATTGCAAGGTTCTGATCCTCGGCTAAACTATGTTATTCAGCATTCGATTATCCGGAATTCGATTAACTGAATGAAATGCTCCCCTTCCGTGTCCTTTGGATAATTCAGGTTCCTCTGTATCCCAAAGAGCGGTCAACTATGTCAAAAACAAATTCCTATCATGAAAAAACATTGCATTACTTATTTGCCCAAATTTTCGTTGTTTTGTTAAAATTCATTTTTAATTATCTTTTTCATGTTTTGATAGCATTTCCATGATGATATGACACTGTCCTATAAATATCTTGGCTGATATTATTTGTGTGGCTCTGTCTCCTCTTTGTTTATTGAGATAGGTCATGTTACTTATGCAATAATAAGTCAAAGAGTGAATTTGTAGCTACCCTTTGCCACATGGCATAATTGGGTCATTGTTGTAGCAGTTGTCTGGAAAACAGAAATGTTGCTTCTAACCAAAGATTAATTTAACATCAAAAGCAAAAGCAAAGTATTGCAAAAGTTTAGCGACTCAGGTAGCAAATTTACAAAGAGAAATGGAGATAATGGGCAAAATGTGAATGAAAGTTCTCGCAGCTGCCAGAAAGGGTTGGTAGAGGAGCTTGCTGGGCTAGGGCAGCATTAAGTCTCAAACCTGCTTCTTAGCAGCGTTGGCTTTTCCGCACTCTTTAACTCAGCCATAGTTTTAGAATCCCAATCCTGGGTTTCCCGGCCCGTCATGCTTGGGGAACGAAGATGGCCCTCATTATTCTGGATTGCTGACCAGACAACATGAATATTTGAAAGTTCCCTGCCTAATCTCCCTCACCAGGTTTTGGAAGCCCAAAGACTAGGAAGTTGGGTTCAAAGTATTGCTGCCATTGCCAGGATGAACTGGAAAGGTGACCATAATCAACAATTCCAGAAAAGCATCCAAAGCATATACATCTGTGCCTGTGAAACAATTCATTGTGAAAGCCATTTAAGTAATCTGATCAGTTTTGTTATTTTATTTGATTTATCCCTTAACTGTGTGTGTTTGTCTGCCTGTCTTTACTTTGAATGTTCAGGTTTAAAGCAGACACTAATCAGTTTAACATGCTGTTTAATTTTCTCTCTGCTAAAGTTATTGCATATTTAATAAATAGTTAAGTCTTATGTTTAAGACACAAAACCAGTGTCTGGAAATTAATTATTCTCAAAGTCTGGGATTGATTATTCAAATGTCTGATTGATTATTCGAACTATTGAAATAACTGTTGGGTGTCTCTGACAGTTTTAATTTTACTGTATTGCGAATACAGAGGTAGAAAGGTTAATTTGGCTTAGCTGTTTGTCTTGGTGTCATAACACTGGGCAACTACATAGCAGATGTAGTATAACGTAGACAAGTGTGATGTTTTCCACTTCAGTAGGAAACACAGAATGGTAGAATATTATTTAAATAGTGTTAGCTTGTGATCTAGAATAAGGGCTCACAATCTCAGGATATAAGATAGACTATTTAGGACTGAGATGTGGAGAAATTTGTTCATTTGGGGAGGAGTGAACGTGTGAGATTCTCTATCACAGAAGGCAGTGGAGGCCAAGTCACTGAATATATTTAATAAATAAATAGATTTCTAGACTAAAGGCATCGAGGGGAATGGGAAGAGGGCAGGATTGTTGCATTGAGATAGAGAATTAGCCATGCCCATTGAATGACAGATGCAGACTTCTTAGGCCAAATTTTCATCAGAGTCATACCAGACTCGAAACGTTAACTTTGTTTCTTTCTCCACAGATGCTTCCATATCTGCTTAGTCTGTTCGATATCTTCGATTTTTATTCCATCCCTAACTTTTTCAATTAAGGTTTTGCCCAGTGTTCTAGCTCAATGACATTTCATCTGAATTTTCATTTTTAAAATATATTCATTCATAGACTTTGTTGGCTTGGCTGATTTGGCTGGTATTTCTGTCCATTCCCAATTGCTCTTGAAAATGTGAGCCACTTTCTTGAACTGCTGCATTTCATGTGGCATAGTCCACCCAAAATACCATTAGAAAGGGTTTTGATCTAGCAACTGTGAAGGAACAGTGATATAGTT
Organism: Chiloscyllium punctatum; assembly: GCF_047496795.1. Classification (NCBI taxonomy): domain Eukaryota; kingdom Metazoa; phylum Chordata; class Chondrichthyes; order Orectolobiformes; family Hemiscylliidae; genus Chiloscyllium; species Chiloscyllium punctatum. The sequence continues at coordinate 30,681,584 of NC_092764.1, forward strand.
CCAAGTCTGGATGAGGTGTGTAGCTTGGAGGGGAAACACACAGGTGGTGGTCTGCCCATGCATCTACTGCCTTTGTTCTTTCTGGTGCTAGATGCTGAGGGTTTGGATGGTGCTGTTGCATAGAGTATGCCGAATCATCATTAGTTCTGCTGTCTGATTGACCCCATATAGTGTTGTATGTATGTAGAATACATACAAAAATATGAGATTAACCTAAATATATATTCAGTCCTATTTGGTTTCAAACCAAATTTGTACAAGAACTGCAGTGCATCTGTTTACAGGAACTCTTCATCCATTGCAAACCTATTGATGGTGTACTGCATTACCACTCAATTTCCCTGAGCTATTACTAAGACTAATCTGACACCGCAATTCCAAAAGCTGAATAGACATCTGACCGAGGTTGTTGATGATTTAAGAATGTATTGGAATAAATGTACAGGCACTGAGGGACCTTGTATTTAAAGCATAGATGCCGATAACATAATGAATAAATGAATAGAAGTGCTGGTAAAGTGTAAATGTTGGGAGATAATTTGATCTTTTCCCTCTCTTTTCATTTAAAATTCTTGCTTTCCTTTCTTTGGATTAAGCATTCCCAATAAACTGGTTGTATTGTAACATTTGCAATACAAAGGAGAAAGTGAGGACTGCAGATGCTGGAGATCAGAGTCAAGAGCGTGGTGCCAGAAAAGCACAGCAGGTCAGGCAGTGTCCGAGGATCAGGAGAATCAACATTCTGGGATTCTTGATGAAGGGCTAATGCCCGAAATATCGATTCTCCTGCTCCTTGGATGCTGCCTGATCTGCTGTGTTTTTCCAGCACCACGCTCTCAACCCACATTTGAAGTACAAATCCAATACACAATAATACAGCAGATACAAGTTTTATTAAATAAAATTAAGTTATTGAAGCACTCAATTGACTGTAGAAAACTAGGAGGTTTAGTTTGGTTTCAAATTGCATAGACTGAACTGAATCATGCAGTTAATTGCTATAATCTACAAAAAAAATGTTAAAACACATGAAAGAATTTTAGTAACTGCACTGGTTTATATATGTATGTCTTGTATATAATTTTCATCATTTTTTCCTTGTAGGTTTCAACTTGGCTTATACTATGTCAATTGGAAATACCACTCTTCACGCATCTACTCTGATACCAGGAGTTATTGTTATAGACGGGTCTTCGCAGTCCCTTATTGGACCAGGTCAACACAGTGTGACTGTTTATGCACGAAATAGCTCCATAGAGATATCTCAAAACTTAACAATTCTTCTACTTCTCAAGATCAGTGGTTTGAAGGCTGAGTTGGAACCACATGCCCTGAAACTGGGCAACAATGTCACCATAAAGGTCTCTGTATCTCAGGGTTCACCAATAAGTTTGCAGTTTGACTTTATCGATTCTCACAACATTTTGTCTTATACAGCGAAGAGTTCTAATGGTCAACTTCCAGTTTATACATTTTTGATGCAGAAGGAAGGTAAATGTTGCATTGTTATTGGGGATTGGGTTTAATTTTTGTTTCAGAAATAAGTTATGTAACATAACTTTATTTGAAGCATATGATACATCCCACAAAACTCCATTATTTGTCCATGAATTATTTACTGATTGCTGATCAAATTTATAAATCGCAATGCTCAATAAATTGATTGGCCCATTTCTTACATTCCTTTACAGAAGAAACAGACACAAGAAATATGAGGAAAAGTAGGCCATTTAAGACTTCTTTGCCCATTCAATAAATCATTGATGACCTGAATGTTGCTCAACTCCACTTTCCTGCTTGCCCTCCATAATCTGTGACTTCCTTGTACATCAAAAATCTGCCCAACTCTGCCATGAACATATTTAATGACCACTGCTCTGAGGTAGAGAATTCCACAGATTAACAACCATCTGTGAGAAGAAATTCCTCCTTATTTCTATCTTAAATGGGAAATCCCACATTTTGAATTGGCATTTGTTGGTTCTAGGTCCATCCTGAGGGGAAACATTGCCCATAGCTATCAATCCTGTCAACTTCTCTCAGGATCTTGTATGCTTCAATAAGATCACATTTCACTCTTCTGAAATTTAATGAGTGTAGGCCCAAGGGCTTAAGCCTTCCTCATAAATCAATTCTATTTTGGGAATCAGCCCAGAGAACTTTCTATCAGCAGCCTCTAATGCAGCTGTATATCTCCCTAAGTAAGGACACTAAAGCCATGCAGAGTACTCCAAATATATAACCTCCTGTACAACAACCAGCAGACTTCCCTACTTCTATACTCCATTCTCCTTAGAATATAAGTCAGTATCCCACTGGTATTCCCATTACTTGCTGTGCCTTTATGCTCACTTTTTGTGATTCATGAACCAGGACAGTCTGATTTCTCTGTACTGCAGCATTTTGTAATTTCACTCCATTGAAGTAGTCAGCTTTTCTATTCTTCCCCAAGTGGACAATCTCACATTTTCTCACATTATACACCATCAGTCCCCTGTTTGCCTACTTAAGTATTTTTCTACATCCCTTTGGCTGAACCTTATTTTTTATGGCTAGTTTCATCAGGTTTAACTGAGGGTTTCTTTCCTTGAGGTCTAACTAGATCTTCTGGCATATCTTACAAAAGTCACCTCATTAACTCCCTAAATCACCCCATGATTTCCATCTTGCTCTATTTTGCCACGCACCATTCCCATAATAATTTGTCTTTGCTGGGATATCCCAGAATTGACCAACGTCCCTTGGTTCCTGTACCTTCTTTAAAAACTGATTGTGTACTGGGACATCACTGTCAGTCTGTGGCTGCCTTGCACACCACCTTCTATTTGCCCCAGACTGGGCAGTCACAGGAAATCATTACCCCACTTTGCAATAAGGAACCAGCAGTGGAGGCCATGACACCAGACCCTGCCAGCCTGATCCAGATTAGTGCAGTCCTAGTCTGGAGGAATGCCCAGCACTCTAGGAAGAAGGTCAATGACTTAATCCACTCCACCATTGTAAGTGCACTCCACCATCTTCTCTCTGATGCCTCACACTCACGCTCCACCAGTCTCACTACTGCCTGCAACACCTTCCCTCATTCACTGTCACCTACTCCAACCTCCGATGCCACTAATCCTGCATGCCCGCTCTGCTGCCTGTTCAGTCACTCAGATCACCTCCCCACCTGCACTAACAGTAACAGCTGTAGCACAAACTTTCAGCTTCCTCAATATCTGCCTCTATATCATTCCAGGAGGAAACTAGCCTGCAATAGGGCTACAACATGCCCTTATGTGGCTTGGATCCTGACTGTGACTGCTCTGAGTGTTGATTGATTGTTTCCAAGCTCATGGATATTAAAAGTTGCCCTTGACTTGTGCTGGATTAGTGGTGCTGGAAGAGCACAGCAGTTCAAACAGCATCCAAGTAGCTTCGAAATCGACGTTTCAGGCAAAAGCCCTTCATCAGGAATAAAAAGCTGAAGGACTTTTGCCCGAAACGTCAATTTCGAAGCTACTTGGATGCTGCCTGAACTGCTGTGCTCTTCCAGCACCACAAATCCAGAATCTGGTTTCCAGCATCTGCAGTCATTGTTTTTACCTCCTTGACTTGTGCTTACATACCCTTTTGGCAAGCTTCATTGCTTGACTTGACTGCGACTCTATGACTGAGAACTGTTGGCGACCATAGCTTTGGATGTGTTGCTAAACAGCACAGCAATACTGTGAGCCTGTTATCTCTTGCTGAATGATCAAAGTGCAAATAGGCAAGGCAAGGAAACGGTACCCTCTACCTGTCTTCACTTATCCCCACTTGACAACCCTGCCCCTGCCACCCCCTTTATCTGCAGCTCCCCCTACACCTACCTCCAGTCCTGAAAAAGAGTTACCCCTGAAAAGTTGACTTCTCCACCTCCTGATGCTGCCTGGCTTGCTGTGTTCTTCCAGCACCTGCAGTTTATTTGTCTCTAAGGAAGTGCAACGCAGACATGCAGTGAGCATCCAGAAAGGCTCAGAGTGAGCGATCAAGCACTATGAGAGCAAGTGAATGGACAATAATACTATAAGATGTAAGGGCAGATGTTGACCATTCAGTCCATCAAGTTTGCTCTGCCATTCAATGGTATTTAAACAAACCTGAGATGCAGCATTGAAGTACAGAAGTTTACTGAGAAGTATACATTGCCTCAATATGTGACAGTTACATAATAGATGCAGCAAGTTGCTCCTGACATTGAGATAGGCCTCACTGCAATTGGTACGTGTTGAAATGGTTTGCCATTGTTTGAGACATTAAATACACTGAAACTGGTGTTTATCGTATCAATAGTCAAGTTCTTTGTGTTTTGTCAAACAATGCAAACCCTCAAGAAATGATCCTTGCACTGTGAATGTTGGTACTTTTATCTGGGAAGTGGATAGTAGTGTAGACATGGAGAGGGTCCTGTTGTTGCCATGGTTGATGCATTTGGCATTTCTCACTCTCATTCACAAGTATTGAAAATCCCAATTCATCTGTGACCAGCACATTTGATTCAAGTGATAGTGCCTTGTGTGTTTCATACCCACTGGTTTGTCATGGGCATGACTATGGACAATGCTGTCATGCTTTTGGCATTAAGACTTGTTTGCCCTTGAAAATCATTTGTTGATATATGCCAAGTTCATCTTTATAAACTAAAAATGAATGAATGTTAGATACTTCTTTACTATTGTTGGAGTGGGGTTGGGAGAGTGATCCTTGAGCCTGTGGGCAGGGATGGGGTAAGTCCTGTCCCTGGAGAGAGGACATTGATCCCTGGACCTGGGGAAGGGGATGGGGACTGCCCTGAATCTAGAAGGTGGGGTGGGTGGCTGGTGAGGGGAGTGAGGGGTTTGTGGGCACAAATTTGATTTGTTTCCAGAAGGTGTGAATGGTCTAGCCTGAGCTTTAGGTGGTCTTACCTCCCTGTACTTTGGAAGGTGGTTTGATGGTGGACTGAAGCGTTGAATGTACCACACGATCATGGTTCTGAGACTTTTATTGGATGGTAGAGCTTTTCTCAAACATTTTTGATTCACAATACATTTTTTACCTTTTCCTTCTCTTGGTAAAGTAGACAGGGACTGTTCAGAAAGAAGTTCCAGTGACAGTGAAGTCATGATAGTCAGTGACTAGGTGCTATTATTCACATTCATCTGCTGTCCCCAACCATCTAGATGATGGGTTTTGAAGATGGAACACTGGAGTGGGCCCAGGGGTCACTGCTTGGCAGAGTGGGCCCAGGATGGGAGGTCACCCTCATTGAGTAGCTCCAGAGACACCAGAGAACGATCAGAGGGGAAAAGCAGTCTCCCATTTGAAACAAAAGAGTCAGGAAGGTGCTGGGAAAATGTTTAAAAGTGCACATTAAGATCTGTTTATAACAAAGGAAGCTGCATTTGATGCCTAGACATCTGCATAGACAAAATTAACAAGCTGTGATCACTTTGGAACACTTGACAGTTCAAGGATAATCATCTGTTTTCAGAATTCCACCCTGTTTGCATTACTTTATGTTCGTTGATAGTCTGCTGCAGTTTTGAGCATTTCAGAGCATGTTGAAAGTTCACCTTTTTCTGGTCTGGTGACAAATCAACCTGGAGAACCTAACAAACAAAAACCCAAAGAATTGTGGATGCTGGAAATCAGAAAATAAAACACAAATTGCTGGAGAACTGAGCAGGACTGGCAGCATCTCTGGAGAGAACATAGAACATAGAACATAGAACAATACAGCACAGAACAGGCCCTTCGGCCCACGATGTTGTGCCGAACTTCTAACCTAGATTAAGCACCCATCCATGTACCTATCCAAATGCCGCTTAAAGGTCGCCAATGATTCTGACTCTACCACTCCCACGGGCAGTGCATTCCATGCCCCCACCACTCTCTGGGTAAAGAACCCACCCCTGACATCTCCCCTATACCTTCCACCCTTCACCTTAAATTTATGTCCCCTTGTAACACTCTGTTGTACCCGGGGAAAAAGTTTCTGACTGTCTACTCTATCTATTCCTCTGATCATCTTATAAACCTCTATCAAGTCACCCCTCATCCTTCGCTGTTCCAACGAGAAAAGGCCGAGAACTCTCAACCTATCCTCGTACGACCTACTCTCCATTCCAGGCAACATCCTGGTAAATCTTCTCTGCACCCTCTCCAAAGCTTCCAATCTTTCCTAAAGTGAGGCGACCAGAACTGCACACAGTACTCCAACTGTGGCCTAACCAAAGTCCTGTACAGCTGCAACATCACGACTCTTGAATTCAATCCCTCTGCTAATGAACGATAATACTCCATAGGCCTTCTTACAAACTCTATCCACCTGAGTGGCAACCTTCAAAGATCTATGTACATAGACCCCAAGATCCCTCTGTTCCTCCACCTGACTAAGAACCCTACCATTAACCCTGTATTCCGCATTCTTATTTGTTCTTCCAAAATGGACAACCTCACACTTGGCAGGGATGAACTCCATCTGCCACTCCTCAGCCCAGCTCTGCATCATATCTAAGTCCCTCTGCAGCCGACAACAGCCCTCCTCACTGTCCACAACTCCACCTATCTTCGTATCATCTGCAAATTTACTGACCCACCCTTCGACTCCCTCATCTAAGTCATTAATAAAAATTACAAACAGCAGAGGACCCAGAACTGAACCCTGCGGAACTCCACTTGTAACTGGGCTCCAGGCTGAATATTTACCATCTACCACCACTCTCTGACTTCGACCGGTTAGCCAGTTTTCTATCCAATTGGCCAAATTTCCCTCTATCCCATGCCTCCTGACTTTCCGCATAAGCCTACCATGGGGAACCTTATCAAATGCCTTACTAAAATCCATGTACACTACATCCACTGCTCTACCCTCATCCACATGCTTGGTCACCTCCTCGAAGAATTCAATAAGACTTGTAAGGCAAGACCTACCCTTCACAAATCCGTGCTTGCTGTCCCTAATCAAGCAGTGTCTTTCCAGATACTCGTAAATCCTATCCCTCAGTACCCTTTCCATTACTTTGCCTACCACAGAAGTAAGACTAACTGGCCTGTAATTCCCGGGGTTATCCCTATTCCCTTTTTTGAATAGGGGCACAACATTCGCTACTCTCCAGTCCCCTGGTACCACTCCCGTTGCCAGTGAAGACGAGAAGATCATTGCCAACGGTACTGCAATTTCCTCTCTTGCTTCCCACATAATCCTAGGATATATCCCGTCAGGCCCGGGGGACTTGTCTATCCTCAAGTTGTTCAAAATGTCCAACACATCTTCCTTCCTAACAGGTATCTCTTCTAGCTTATCAGTCCGTTTCACACTCTCCTCTTCAACAATACGGTCCCTCTCGTTCGTAAATACTGAAGAGAAGTACTTGTTCAAGACCTCTCCTATTAAGCAGAGTTAATGTTTTAAGTCCAGTGACCCTTCTTCAAAACCCTTCTCATTGAGCTGTTTGCATTTCTGAATCTTCTTAAATGTCTCCTTTCTGCCAATGTTGTAGTGCATTGTCTTGTTGGTCACCTGTGCTTCATTCTGAGGTCTGGCCCTATTTCTTGCTCAAAGCATCCTTTATTGGTGCAGATGTAATAACAAACCCAATGAGCTTCTCTGACAGTTCTTTAGACTCCTGCTGAAAGCTGCAGCATCTTCTGACAAGCTAATCAATGGAGTTGATGGCTGCATGGCATCCGTTAAGTCTGTTAAGTTTGACATTAGTCTGATCTTGAGTTTGCCTTTGACAGAACTTTTCTAGATCTTTCTGATTATCCATGGAAAGACCAGACACCTTAATTTTGTGAAGTCTTTCCTTGAAAATGGCAAGCAATGTTTTTAGAACTCTTTTCTTGGTATTATTTTTTCATATAGAACAGATTACATTCATTGGACAGCTGTAATTCAGTAAACCTGTCTTTGGAAGACAGTCAAAAATGAGGTTTCCACTATCCACGATCCCACCTTAAAAACATTGGACTGTATCACTGTCATTGATGTGTCCCTGATTTTGTGTCAGTGTAAATTTAAAACCATTCCTTCAGTTAAGAACACAGATTCTGCAGCTGCTGTTATCAGAACCTGTTACTAATGCATTGTGTACACTGGCTGACAGAGTGTTCTTCCAGCTTCTTAGATACATTATACTTGCTTTGTGTTGCAGCTCAGAAAAGCACTGCAGTCTTATTTTCTTTTCCTTTTTTGATGAAGGTAATCTTAGAAATTGATGTGGTATTGCTTACGTACTCCCATAATTTAAAAAACTGGCTATGGATGTTGTGATATCGAAGAAGCCAACAGATACTTACTGCAACCACTATATAGAAACATTGCATGCTTCAAGTGCATAAGTGTCTGGGTTAACATTGATATTTTACAGTGGTAGAATTTGCTTTCTGTAGAGCATCATGTTTTAAGGGATCTGACATAAGATGCAGTATGAGACCTTAACATCCTCAGGTCACATGTTGTGTTGCAGTGATGACATTGAGCATGTCGTTTAAATGCAACTGTGGCATACAACAAAACATACTCTTCCCCTTGCTTTCAAATTCTGATATAGTTTTGACTTTCCCTTTTGTATCCTCCTGTAGGCCTACAGGATACCTGCGTTCTTTCACTTTTGGCCTTGTGAACATCCCAATCCAAATTTTAGGAACACTGCCATCAGTGGCTATTTATTCAGATTCTTAGGCCCTAAGCTTTTTAATTTTTTTCCTTAAACTTCTTTGTCGCTAAGTCACTTTCCTTCTTTAAGACACTTCTTAAAGCACTCGTCACCTACTGGAGTATCCCATTTTGCACTTTAGTCTCAAAGTCTGTTTGATAACACTCCTGCGCAAAATCTTAGAGCATTTTACTGCCTTAAAGATACTCAATAAATACAAAGTCATTTTCGATAGCTTTGATTAACTTTGAGTTCCGTTGAAAGCTGATATTGTTACCCACTTACCAAGTGCTCATTTATCAATAGTCCATTCATGTTCAGTCTCTGGTCACTTTATTAAATGGAATGGGTGCTAGAAGTCTCAAAAAGTCTTCCCATCCCTCAGTCAAACACTTGAATATTAATTGGTATCAATGTTGTGTTTCAGAATGGATTAAGTTGGGAAGGGAAGGAAGTGAATAAAATGACGTTTAATTTTGAGAATGTTATGTTGCATTGTTATTTTCAGCTTGCCATTTTTGCCTTCTTTTCTCTGCCAATTTCAGGTACATTTCTCGTGATGGTAACTGCTACAAATATCTTATCTACCGAGCAGTTTATTGTTGGCCACGTCATGGTTACAAATGATTTCTCTAAAAGGAGCACTGCGATTAGGAAAAGAGCCTTACCCAATGTAAGTAATGAAAACTGATTGTATGTTTAGCTAAAAACTACAATGTATTTATTTGAATAGAGAAGATGATGGTCTATAACCAGTATGATATGTAATTTCAGGGTGGCATAGAAAGAACAGTGGTGAACAGTATATTTGAGGGTGATTTCCTGTTCATAATGTGTCACGCCATCTACAGGGGACAGTTCTATAATAGCCCAGCTTCTTCCTTTCTCCTGTTATTGCTGTCACAGATGCCTTAATAAGGAAAATTCCATCAATTAGTGAGAAAGAAAGCCTAATAATTTGCTGATTATTGCACAATGTTTAGCACCATTCATGACTCAGATACTGAAGCAGTCCATGTTCAAATACAACAAGACCCTGGACCATATCCAGGCTTGGGCTGACAAGTGGCAAGTAACATTCATGCCACATAAGGGCCTATCTCCAACAAGAGAGAATTTAACTCTCTCCCCTTGACATTCAGCGGTGTTACCATCACTAAATCTCCCACAATCAATATCCTGGGAGTTAACATTGACCAGAAACTGAACTGATCCAGCCATATAAATACAGTGGTTACAAGAGCAGGTTGTAGACTCGGAATCCTGCAGCAAGGGAACTCACCTCCTTCTCTCCAAAGCTTGTCCACCATCTGCAAGGCACAAGTCAGAAGTGTGATGGAATATTCCCCACTTGCCTGATGACCAACTGCAAGTTTCTGTCCAAGCCAATCACCACTCACCATCCTGACATGGATATGTATCACTATTCCTTGGGTCAAACTGTTCCTTCAGTGTCACTGGCTCAAACTCCCTGAATTCCCTCCCTAGCAGCATTGTGAGTGTACCTACACCTGGTATATGGACTGCAACGGTTCAAGAGACAGCTCACCATCTTTTCTCAAGATCAACTGTGGATAGGCACTAAATGTTGGCCCGACAGTAAATCTCACATTACAAGAATGAGCAAAAATGAAATACGGGAATTCATCGTGCCGTAGAAACTTTTGCGACAGTCAATAAAACTAAAATGTAAAGTACCCAAATATCCCTGGTGAAAACATTCATACTATACTAATTTAGTAACAGGAATCCCCAGGCTTACAGTAAATCCTTTGTCTCTGTGATTTTTCCAATGAGTCAGTACAGATTTTGTTTTGGCACGGTCTTGAAAGCAGACAATTCTAAATGTAACAGACCTGGTCTGCTCTCCGCACTGGATTCCAGACAGCAGGATATATCAACGTAGGATTGAAACAGCTAATAATTTAAATGCCAGCTTTCTCTGCAAACTCTGCAGCTGCGTAAAGCTGGGGCTGTCACCAAACCTAGCCTTGAAACCAGAAGTGAAACTTTTGGCCAAAGAATTCTAATTTGTCTCCATTATGACAAAAATCATTTTCTTTAAGATCACAGGATAAGTAAGCTATGGTTGCAAGTCTACTAAGGAGAACTATTTTATTTATCTTAAAAACAGAACATTAAAATTTGTACAACAAGATGCTTACGGCAAGGATCAGATGCAACAAACCGTTTGCTGAAGACACTTCCAAACTCTGAAGACCTTTTTAGCAACACTCCCAACCTTGAGCAGGTAAAGAAGGTAGATTGCAACTTCTGTTGTGTTTGTGAACAAATTTCCATCTTGACACAGAGATTGACAGAAAAAGCGAAATATTAATTTGTTTTGATTAGAATATTAGCATCATAAACACCAACAACAGAAATAATCTTTGGTGGGAGTTAGGGATTGGGGCAAACTCCAAGTTTCATATCTGTGGTTCACAGAGGATCTACACATGTTAAAGTGCAACTGTCTCTGGCTGCAGAAATTTTCATGTGCGACATTTAAAAAATGACTTGTGACCTTTTATATCTGGTAGGAGAAAGTCTAAAATTGTCAGAGTTCTTTGGGAGATAGGCCTGGGACACCTTTGGGAGTGATAAAGTGCCCTTTGTTATTAAAAATATGACATGAATGTACATAAAACGTACTTTTTTTTAGATTAGATTAGATTACTTACAGTGTGGAAACAGGCCCTTCGGCCCAACAAGTCCACACCGCCCCGCCGAAGCGTAACCCGCCCATACCCCTACATCTACCCCTTACCTAACACTACGGGCAATTTAGCATGGCCAATTCACCTGACCTGCACATCTTTGGACTGTGGGAGGAAACCAGAGCACTCGGAGGAAACCCACGCAGACACGGGGAGAACGTGCAAACTCCACACAAGTCAGTCGCCTGAGGCGGGAATTGAACCCGGGTCTCTGGCGCTGAGGCAGCAGTGCTAACCACTGTGCCACCATGCCGCCCAAACTCCCAAACTACTTAAACTCATTAAAGTTAAAATTTCCATTTACTAGAGTATAATGTTTTGAATCTTGTGAATGATTTGATAGCTAAACAATATAAACATGCGTATTTTGCAATCAGAAGTATTCCATTTCTGATTGGCTGTTAAAAGATGATAGTATTGTGTGAACATCACAACCTATTATCTCTTCACTTGTTACTCAAGATATTAATTATTAATAGACCTTATCACTCATTACAGCTCATTTCCAATACATTTTATGGCTTTCCACTGGGATAATGCATTTATAATGATATTTTCTTTTCCATTCCTTTCAGATAAGAGCATGCATATTGTCATGTTGTTGTGACAATTAATATAATCCCCATTCATGTTTAATAGACAGATATCCTCATACTGCATCAGGCAGTAAAATACTTGTCAATATTTACTGTTACTTCATTTTTAAACAATGTTTTTCTGCAAGTTACTAGTTCTATCCTTTTGGGTCCTATCCCTATCCAGAAGCCCAATGCTCTCCTGCAGAAAATCCCAACTCTGTGTACAAACACCAGTGAGCATTCCCTGCTCTGAGCTGACTCTGAAACTGTTCTGTTTTATCCTTAAAGGCTATTGCATTTCTAACATTGTCAATTTGTTCTCTTCTCATCTCCTTTCATCATTCTGCAGTAAGAGTCAAAATTATTATTTTCTCCAATACTCTGTTTTGTTTTGCTTTCTGTTATAAGGTGATTGAGGACACCTTGCAGAAATTTTCTGGGATAGCAATAAATGCATCCTCCCTGCAGGGAGTAGAGACTGCGACTACTTATCTTGATATGATCACCTCACACCCTGATAAACTGACTGTTAGATCACAGGTAAGATCAGCTTTGTATATTGCCCTTTGTTATGATTCTGATGCAGGGAGTGTGCTGATAATCAAGCCCCACTACTCCAAGAGCCATATAAAATGTCAATATTTTATTAAATCACCAAAACGGTCAATTTGTTTCTCTTTATTGCTGTTCTCCAGAACAAACTTGATTGAGTTTTTTGAAGAAGTAACAAAGAGGATTGATGAGGGCAGAGCAGTAGATGTGATCTATATGGACTTCAGTAAGGTGCTCGACAAGGTTCCCCATGGGAGACTGATTAGCAAGGTTAGATCTCATTGAATACAGGAAGAACTAGCCATTTGGATACAGAACTGGCTCAAATGTACAAGACAGAGGCTGGTGGTGGAGAGTTGTTTTTCAGACTGGAGGCCTGTGACCAGTGGAGTGCCACAAGGATCGGTGCTGGGTCCTCTACTTTGTGTCATTTACATAAATGATTTGGATGTGAGCATAAGAGGTACAGTTAATAAGTTTGCAGATGAAACCAAAATTGGAGGTGTAGTGGACAGCGAAGAGGGTTACCTCAGATTACAACAGGATCTTGACCAGATGGGCCAATGGACTGAGAAGTGGCAGATGGAGTTTAATTCAGATAAATGCGAGGTGCTGCATTTTGGGAAAGCAAATCTTAGCAGAACTTATACGCTGAATGGTAAAGTCCTAGGGAGTGTTGCTAACAAAAGAGACCTTGGAGTGCAGGTTCATAGCTCCTTGAAAGTGGAGTCGCAGGTAGATAGGATAGTGAAGAAGGCGTTTGGTATGCTTTTCTTTATTGGTCAGACTATTGAGTACAGGAGTTGGGAGGTTATGTTGTGGCTGTACAGGACTTTGGTTAGGCCACTGTTGGAATATTGTGTGCAATTCTGGTCTTCTTCCTATCGGAAAGATATTGTGAAACTTGAGAGCATTCAGAAAAGATTTACAAGGATATTGCCAGGGTTGGAGGATTTGAGCTATAGGGAGAGGCTGAACAGGCTGGGGCTGTTTTCCTTGGAGCGTCAGAGGCTGAGGGGTGACCTTATAGACGTTTACAAAATTGTGAGGGGCATGGATAGGGTAAATAGGCAAAGTCTTTTTCCTGAGGTCGGGGAGTCCAGAACTAGAGGGCATAGGTTTAGGGTGAGAGGGGAAAGATATAAAAGAGACCTAAGGGGAAACTTTTTCACTCAGAGGGTGGTATGTGTATGGAATGAGCTGCCAGAGGATGTGGTGGAGGCTGGTACAATTGCAACATTTAAGATGCATTTGGTTGGGTATCTGAATAGGAAGGGTTTGGAGGGATATGGGCCGGGTGCTGGCAGGTGGGACTAGATTGGGTTGGGATATCTGGTCGGCATGGACGGGTCTGTTTCCATGCTGTACATCTCTATAACTCTATAACTCTATGACTCTATGAAACTGAGACTTTCACTGGGTTTCTCAGTAAACTCAAAAATAACCTTTTTTTTATACAGAAGCAAACTTACTATTGCAATAAGTAGTACGACTGGGTAACAACTAAGCCAAAATATGGAATTAAACTAATCCTATATCCTTTAATTCCCAAATGCACACCATAGACAATATGATACAATTCTGCAGCAAAGAGGAGGCTTATATAAAGTAAGGAAATGTGAAAGTCCCCTCAATTGCATAAGGGTCAAAACTCAAAAATAAAAAAAAGGACTTCTCACAGACCTGCTGACATTGAGGTTGCAATGCTGACAGTTACAGAATCGATGAGATTCTCAAATCAGACCTCATTTCAGATAAGAGTCAGTTAGACTAAGATCTTTGAATGGCAGAAACACTTACACGATCAGAATTTAAGAGTAAGATAAAGATACTGATTTATGGGACTTCTTCCAAGTTCCCAGAAGAAACTTTACTGAGACAGGAAAGGCTGTCTTTCTGTTGCTCGTTTCTTGGAAGCTTTTTACTTCACTTATCACCCTGTACTGAAACAGCAACTTCAGTTCAGAGTCTGTTGCTAGTGAGCCTTCAATACAGGCAACTGACCTTTTGTAAACAATACTCTCCAAGTTTTAACTTCTCAGTAATTATTGCTGAACACAACTGCCAGAAATTTTGTATCCGTTCAAAACGCTTTCAATTCAGCACATCCTAATCCTTCCATATATCCGTTCCTCATAGCCCTTACATAAAACATGTATCCTTAGCAAGTCAAATTTAAAATGCATAAATAGGGAACAATGTTTCATTCGCTTGCAACTTACAATACTCAGGCAATTTACAATGTTGTAATGTTTCAGTCAATTAAAAATAAATTACTATTAGTTGTAAGTTTCATGCTGCTTCCCATACTAAGGGGCATGCATTTAAGGGGGTAAGGGGTTAAGGGGGTGGGGAATATTCAAAAGAAGCATGAGAGGCAAGGTTTCTTTTTACACAGAGTGATAGGAGTCTGGAATTCACTGTCAGGGTGGCGATGGAGGCAGCTATGATAAGGGCATTCAAGGAGCTTTTAGATAAGCACATGTATGTGCAAGGAATGGAGGATTATGGATCAAAGGCAGGCAGAAGGCATTAGTTTCATTTGGCATTGTAATTGGCACAACAGAGGGCCAAAGGGCCCATTCCTGTGCTGTACATTTCTATGTTCTAGGGGGCATAGGTTTAAGGTAAGGGGGAATGGTTTCAAAGGGCTCTAAGGAGCAACTTTTTCATGCAGAGGGTGGTGCGTGTATGGAATAAGCTGCCAGAGGAAGTGGTGGAGGCTGGTACAATTATAACATTTAAAAGGTATCTGTGTGGGTATATGAAAAGAAAGGGGTTAAGAGTGATATAAGCCAAATTCTGGCAAATGGGACCAGATTTATTTCAGATATCTGGTCGGCATGGGTGAGTTGGACTGAAGGGTCTGTTTCCGTGCTGTACATCTCTATGACTCTATGACATGTAGACTTTGTCAAGAGCACCCATTTACAATGATTAAATAAATCAAACTATGTTTCAAATAAAGATTATTCCAGGAATATACATAATACTTTTGGGGTCTAGACTGTGGTGCTGGAAAAGCACAGCAGGTCAGGCAGCATCTGAGGAGCAGGAGAATCGATGTTTCAGGCAAAAGCCCCTCATTAGGAACTCGGATGCTGCCTGATCTGCTTTGCTTTTCCAGCACCACACTTCCGCCTTTAATCTCCAGTGTCTGCAGTCCTCACTTTCGTCTATAATATCTCTGGGCCCAAGTTGTATGATTTAGCATAGTGCATATAAATATTCAAATTAGGAGTAGTCTATTCAGTCCCTCATACCTGTTCCACTATTCAGTAAGATCATAACTGATCTGATTGTAACTTCAAGTCCACATTCCTGCTGTGGACTTTTCATCCCCTTGCTTAGCGGAAAAATATCTATCCTTGTCTTAAATATATTTAAGGACTCCGTTTCAACATCATTTCAAGAAGAGCTTGAAAGACTCACAACCCGCTAAAAGAAATAAATGTTTCCTCATTTTAGTTTTCTCAAGTGCTAAATGCAAAGTGTTGCCATGCCCCAGTGCCATCTTGAAGCACTGAATATAATGTAAGATGTTACTACAATAGAGTTCATCTTTCTCTCTTCTTAATCCTCCTCCAGTTGCTGTTTGACATTTGAAACAAGCTCCTGGGTCTTTGTATCAGGCTTTGGGGTCTCATTTACAAGCCTCCACCACCTCAACTGTGACCACCGTGTCCATGGTGGAGCCATAGAGCTGGGGGTGTGTGGGTTCTATACCTCCTCTTCCCCATCTGATGCTTCTCCAGACACTGCCACCAGTCATTGGTTATCAGGGTCCTTTGCCATCCCTTTCACTGAAGCTTCCACTCCTTCAAGCACCTGGACCTAGCTGTAGACCTGGAGCCTTAGCTCAGTCCAGGCCCAGGAGGTCAGCCCAGGGCCTATTTCGACTTACCGGGAAATCTCGGGTTGGGGTGTGGCCATGTTTGGCTCGTCCTGACGTTGCTACCAGTTGTCTCCTCCTTCATTGGCCACTCTTCTAGCTTTAAAGAAAAAAGAAAAAGAGCAAAAGAAAGTGAAAGAAAGCAGATTGGAGTGGAGCTGAATGGTAAACGCCATTTTGAAATCTCATTATTTTTCAAATGAGCAGCAAAAGGTCAGGTTTTTAAGGAAGCATCATTTCATATTTGCCATCACAAAAATCATTCACAGCAACATTCCCTTGAGCTGCATGGCCATCAGGCTCCACGTATTGGTGTGCCAGTGATCTCTACTTCTAGTTTCAGAAGTGCTGTGACTGGACTGGGAGGTCTGCAAAACAGCATGAGATTTTAACAACAATACAAGTTCATAGATGGTGAAGTAATTAAAGAAAACAATGACTGCAGCTGCTGACTCTTTATGCAAATAGTTTAAAAACAAGAAAGAAATGATAATAACGGCAATCCAGAGCTTGGTACTTCAACAGTAGCAAGACAAGTAGAACCTTTGTCTGAAGTCATCCTTCATCAACTACAGCAGGACCTGAAGTACACTGAATGCTTCACACTGCCTTCAAATGAACCGATCGATATCATCACCACAATCCAGCTGACTGATTTTGTTTGTATGGTTTGAAGAACATGACTAAAAAAGTTCTCCTCACCCTTTTGCCCCTTAAAGCGAGGACAAGGGGTCAGAATATCTGCAAAAAGTTCAAAAGTACGTGCTTGAGAAAAGCAAGAAACTGAGTTCTGTTACATCTGGTGTATCAACAATGCTTGGCGCAAATACGAGCTTTGTTGGATTTTGTAGAAATGATCCTGATTTCTCCTCTTTTGTCAATTGCCACTTTATAATCCACCAGCAACTATTAGTGAGTAAAGTTGGGGACATTTCTCATGTAATGATAGTTTTTAATATTGTAAATTCGATTCAAGCAAGACTCTTTCAGCACTGCATATTTAAAGCCTCACTCGATGAACTCTATATTGCCTACGGTGAAATAATCCTCCATGCTGATGTGTGCAGCAGCTTCTCTGACAATGCATGATTGCTCAACTTTGCACTTCTTACAGAAATAATATCAAACTGAGCAAGCTGAGCTATGAACTATGGAAAATAGATATAGCCTTACACATGAGCAGTACTGTGAATGTATTCAAATTGAAGAGAAGTCTGTGGTCACCCCATTTAAAAGAAAATAAAATGCTGCAACACTTTGAGTTGGGAGAAAATATTATAAAAACAAGTAAAAGGTGAAAAGAAGTATTCTACCCTGAATACCTCTGTGCACTCCTGAGGAAGTTAACAGAAGAATTCAACAAGCAATTTCAGGAATTTCAGAAGTATGAAAAAAACTAATCGCCATGTTTGTCTCAAATCCATTCCTTCAAGTACATGTTGATGGGTTGGCTACCAAATTACATCAAAGCAGTGGAATTGCTGAAGATAATTACTATGAAAAATAATCTTGAACTAAATGTCAGAACAAGGAGCTCTGATTTCAGTGGATTTGGAAAATACCCATTTCTGTCATTTTGTGCTTTTAAAGTGAAAACTTTCTTTGAATCCACATTCCTCTGTGAGACAGCTTTCATCCAAATTAAGATTGTAAAACCCAAGAATTGCATCCAGCTCACAGATACCCATTTGATGGACTATGCATTGCTAACAGTCCCAAACTTCAACACAAATTTCAAGACACTGGCAGATAATACTGTTATACTGAGACTTGGTGAGCAGAGCACACAATGAATGATGTTATATACCAGGTTTTAGGTTTGTAAAGCTCTAAAAATAAACTATTAATTCTCTGTTTTTCTGCTTTGCATTTAAATTCAAAAAAGTGATGCCTTGCTTAAAATGTTTGGAGACCACTGCTCTCCAATGAAAACTGATGCAAAGTGCTGATTCAATTTATATGCCATTTCCTTATGTTCCATTCCTAAGTATCCAAACTCACTTTCTGCAGGATCAATGATCATTTTAATTATTTTCTTCTTTAAATATCTAAAGGAAAACTTACTATCTGTTTTTATATTTAAAGTGAGCTTTCTCTTGTGCACTAATTTGTCCCTCCTTATTTATTTTTAGTCCTTCTTTGCTAATTTTTAAATTCTATCCAACCTTCTGACTTGCCACCTACTTCTAATCATCCAAACAGCCCATATGCCAATATAAATCTGTTTATTTTTTCAATTGCCGAATGCGTCTAGCCCCAGCTTCTTCTGTAGGTCATCAAAGCTTAAGTCAAAATTGGACAGGAATAATTTGTCCAGGTAGCTTTTTGAATCATTAGGCTTGTGTCTCTAGCTCATTTAGCTCTGTGTGCCAAATTACTTTGATCCTTTCTTAAAAAAAACGAAGGTCAGACCTTCACAACTGAAAACCAAACTCTCCTTTACGTCTACTTTAGAATCCGAGTTCCCAGAAAATGATTATATTATAAAATACCTTCATACTAGTGAAAATGGCTGCACTGAAGGGGAATGAAGTTAGTTCCAGGAAGAATACCCACAATCACATGTCAGCAGTTCTTGTTTTCAATGGACTTTCCATCTGCAGTGGTAGTCATTGTAGATATGCCCTTAATGGCCCTATAACCATGAATGGAAGAGATATGAAGGGACCTAATCCTGGGTGCATAAACTTTCTGTAAACAGTGAAGATTCTAAATGAAGACCTATTGGTTTGAATACAAAATTCCACTTTCTCTTAATGTTGAGTTTATTAGTTGGGAATTCTAGGATGGAATAACAAAAGTTTTATTGAATGATAAATATTAAATGGGTTTCAACCTCACAGCTGGGTCTGTAGATGGAATGCATTGCAATGAACCCATATTTTGAAAGCTTCCAAGATCTCTCTTCTCCTCAGGAAGAAGCTAATAATGCACTCCTGAACCTGAGTGACAAGTTGCAGAATCTTCCTACTATAAAACCGAGTGATGAACTGTGGAAGCTATATGGAGCAAAAACTGGTCTTAATGCAGTTAACAATCTTCTAAGTGCTTCAATGAAAACAAATAGTTTTGATGTGGAGGAAGAAAAGGTAATGATTCTTGAATGTTTAGAAATGAATGGCTTGGAATTAAAATGAAATAGATTAGAGTGGTGCTGAAGAAGCACAGCAGGCCAAACAGCATCCGAGGAGCAGGAAAATCGACGTTTCGGGCAAAAGCCGTTCATCAGGAATGAATCAAGAATTAAAATGAAACAGGTTTGTTGAGAAAGCTGTGCAGTCGTCTTTCCTGTGTTATCTGTTTAATGTTACAGTGGAACACCGAACATTAGTCACACTTCATCTTCATTAGAGGAATCTAAACCTTACTTTGCAATCTGAATTTTCTCTGGCTGGTGAGAGAATTGGCAAGACACCTTTGGTGCCTCCATTCAGGAAGTCCCACTGAGTAACAACAGATCAGGCAGTGTTGAGGCCACTAGTAGGAAGTGGATAATAAGAATAAATGCATCCTTTTTAGGCTGGCAGGATGTCACAAGTCATGTGTCACAGAGGTTGATGCTTGGGCCTCAACTCTTTTCAATTTAAAAAAAACCTGATTTGGAAGAAGGACCATGCTGATGACGTAATGATAGATGTGAAATTGAGTTGTGAAGAAAATATAAGAAGCCTACAAAGGAATGTAGGTAGGATAAGTGAGTGGGCAAAGATCTACCAAACGGCATAGTTGGGATAGTGTGGAATTTTCCATTTTGACAGGAAGAATAAAAAAGAAGCATGTTATCTAAATGGTTGTAGAACTCTGAAAGGCAGAGTGATCTGGGTGTGCATGAATCACAGAAGATTAATATGCAGGACCAACAGTCATTCTGGAAATCTAATAAATTTAGGATTTGCTACAAAGTGAATTAAATGCAATAGTGGGTAATTTATGCCCCTATTATATGGGCATTGGTGAGATCTGTGTGTGGTACTGGTCACCATAATGATAGAAGTATGTTAATGTATCGCAAGCAGTTCAGAGACGATATACTCGACTAACACCTGGAATGAGTAGGTTGCCTGATGAGAAAAGGCTAGGCCTATGTTCTTTGGAGTTTAGAGGAGTCAGTGATGACTGAATGGAAACATATAAGATCCTGAGGGGACTTGACCGGGTGGACGTTGAAAGGATATTTCCCCTGGTGGAGGGATCCAGAACTCTGGTTCATAGTTTAAACATAAGGGATTGCTGATTTGAGACAGAGAGGAGGAAATTTTTTTTTTGTCAAGGGGTTGAGCGTCTTTGGAATTCCATTCCTTAAAAGGCCAGAGGTAGATAGATTCTTGATTAACAAAAGGATGAAAGATTATCAGGAGATATGCAGGACCACAGAGTTGAAGTTAAAATCAGAACAACCATGATCTTATTGAATGTTGGAGCAGGCTTGGAGGGCTGAGTGGCCTACTCTTCTTCCTTGCTTGCATGCCTATCTCTGAAGCAAACCCCTAGAGGTGGAAGCGAGAGATGCTGGACAATCAGAAACCCATAGCTCTTGCACTAAAGTGCCACTGAGGAGACAGTGGCTGCTGCCTGAAGGACATCAATGGATTCCCAGGATTGTGGGCTGCTCAGGGCACGGTAAGAAATAAAAACAGCAAGTGTTGCAGAAATTCAGCAGGTCTGGCAGCATATGTGGAGAGAAAAATAGAGTCAATCTTTTAGATCCAATGACCCTTCTTCAGAATGTATCAGAGCAAATAAGAAATGTAGGGTGTAATCCTCCTCAGCCCTTCAGCCTCCAACCACAACTCTTTCTCCAACTCATTAATGACATCACCAGTGCTGCTTCCTGCTCTTGAACAGAATTGCAAACAAAATCATCAGTTTTGCTTCCTATTTCCATTTTTCTCTCCCTTTCGCCTGGTCCATCTCTGACTAATCTCTTCCTTTCCTTGAGTTCTGTGTTTCCATTTCTGGGCTGTCCACCAATAGCCATTGCACGTCCACTGACTCCCATAGTTGCTAACTTCCTCACACCCAGCTTCCTGTGAAGATTTGATTCCAAACAGTGTCTCCTTCACATCTGTTCCAATAATGCCACCTTTCACTGGGTTGCGTCTGACATGACTGAAGATACTCTCCCAACTTTGGTTGACAGGGCCCTCAGCTGTGTCCAACCAATCTACCACATTTCTGCCTTCACCCCTTCGACTCCTTCCCAGGACATGGATAGGGTTCCCCTTGTCCTTACTTTCCACCCCACAAGTCTCTGTACTCAGAGGATCATGGTCCACCATTTTTGCCACCCCAGCTGGATGCCACCACCAAACATATCTACCCCTCCTCTCTGCCAATAGCATTCTGCAGGGATTATTCCCTCCATCTCACCCTGGGATTGCTCCATAGTTCCTAATGCTTCCTCACTCTCCCATGGCAATCACAGAAGATGTAACAGATTTTCATCCATCTTTCTTCAACATTTTACTTGTACTTTTTTCAACCTGGTCCACTATATGTTATTCTCACCATGTGCTGTCCTTTTCATTGGTGAGCCCAAACACAGCCTGGAGCACCATTGTATGGAACACCTTCATTTTGTCTGCAGGAATAACTCTGACTTCCCAATTGCTTACCATTTCAATAAACCACCTTGCTGTCTTGCTAATATTTCTGTCCTGGGCCTACAGCAAGTTCCAGTGAAGCACAATACAAACCTGAGGAGCAACACCTCATTTTCCACTTGGACATTTTACAGCCTCTAGGCCTTAATATCAAATTCTGCAACCGCAGAGCCTGACCTCTTCCTCAACGAATTCCGCTTTCTCCTCCTCAATGAATTCCACTGTCTCCTCCTCAACCTCCTCCCACCCCAGTCTACAGCATGAGAAAAAACACCATTTTTGATTACTTTCAGCTCTGAAGAATAGTTGTATCAGAATCGAAACATACTCTGCTTCTCTCACCAGACTTGCTGCTAGACCCGCTGAGTTTCTCCAGTATTTTTTGCTTTCTTAAATTAGGGTGAGAGTGTGTGGTTGTGTCTGGCAGGGGTTGAAAGGGGATAGTAGGGTTGCAAGCAAAGCAGGGGATGGCTCTAGTCAGGCAGAACATTGCTGAAGTGTAATATTGAGGGAACTTTCAGAGGCACTGGCTAAAGCTTTCTAATCAACAGATTCACAGGTGGTGTCAGAGAACTGGGACAATGCAACTTATACCCTTGTTCAAAACAAGGATTTACAGGCTGCTGAAGTTCTTGCCCAAACTCCCGCCCTCCTGGGGTTGGGGACTGTGCAGGGAGTTGTAGATAATTGAGAGGGACTCCAAAAAGCCCGGGGCCCCATGAATGGAACCTAAATGACAGAAAGATGAAGCTTTTAAGTAGGCACCAATTGGCCATTTAAAGCCAGCAGCAAATATCAGTTTGGAGGGAAGACAACAGCTTGGCAGGCACATTATTTTAATGCTGTCAAATTCCTTAATAGTCAGCTTTAACATGATTTGAAGTTGTTAGAAAGATATTTCAAATGTTCGCTCTAACAAAATGCATTCCATTATTACTTTTGATTTTGCATTCAGATGGCAAATATGTTTGATGTTCTCCTAACATCTATGGATAAAATATTTTCATCCCTTGAGAGTCAAATTCAGGAAGATGACCCTCCAACTGTTTTCCAGGCATCATCCTTCAGTATGGCTTTAAAAAGGTAAAGAGCATGTCCCAGTAAGAGTGCTTCAAAGTAGCAATATTACATAACTGCATAACTCTAAAAGAGCTCTGAGTTTATATCTGTGATTATTAAAAGAAAAAGGAGATTTAGTAGAAATAAATGAAATTTAAGTCGTGAAAAATTGTAAAATAGTGGGTTTCTTGAATTACTGCTGAATATAAAATTGAACTAGCAACTGGGTACAAAAATTCTTACTGACATGGATTATGCTTTATTGAAGAGGTACGATTACAGTCACAAAAGTAAATGATAGTCTTTTTATCAAGGACAACATCTTTCATTTTAATCGCTGCATAGATTTGCCAGCTCATATAATGCAAGCTTTATAATTCTCTTTTGTTCTTACTTCAGGTACAGTTCAAAGAACTTAAAAGGAAGCAGGATTGATACCTTAGAGACAAATTCATTTAGTTGCATTTTCCCAGATTCTATTGATCTGCAGAGTATTTCAAATAAATCAGTTCAGTTAAGGGTAAGTATATGTTTACAGGCTATGTTCAATGAAACGTCTCGCTGGCAGTGAGTGTTTAATGATTTAATCTTCTCTACTCAAGAGGTAATATGCTGTGGCTGTGTAAACATTCCTTATTTCATTCTTGAAAGCATGCAACTTTCATCCTTATTAATGTACAGTAGGCAGTTTTCATGGACGGTGATTATTTTCAATGCTTCATTCAAATGACTCTGGATCAGCAACTATGGTCTCAGTGTCATGTTGGATTTTTTTAAAGAGGGTTTTGCACCATGAGGTGAGCTTTTACTTACTGAGCTTGTCTCATTAACCACCTACCCCATCTCCAGGGTGTCCTTCTCACCATTTTCCAGTCCTATCTTGACACACACAATTCCTGGAAGAACCTGCCACTCCTGGGATATGCTGAAATTGACTGGCATTCCTGGCTTGTTATAAAAGACCTCCATGTCAGGCACAGGGTGTCAACATCTCAGGACATGCTTCATTGGCACAGGCCACACATACCTCAAATCCTGGACCTTGGCATCTGACTTTTTCCATCCTAAGAACCCTCATGGCACATCTGTGACCCACTTACAGAATATTTCTGCACTTCAATGCTGTACTTCAGGACCCAACAATAACTATCCTTATAATGCTGGAGCAAGAGCACTGTCCTCTGGAACACCCACAGTTCGTAGAGTGCACGAGGCTGTATCTCCGGGCAGTGAATGACAGTCATTCACTGGTTCACTCCCTGAGCACAATGCCCTGACCAGTCTGTATCAACCTGCCTAGTCTTTGTTTTAAAAAAAGATTATATTTGCTAATCTACCTGTTCAGAAACATTATGACACATCTCTAGAGCAGGTGGGACTTCAATCCAAGGTCTCCTGGCTCAGAGGTAAGGTCTCTATCACTACACCATGACAGCCCTAACCTGCTTCATTCAAAATTGAAACAAGGTTTGACAGCTAATTGTCAGTCAGCATTTTCATAGCAGCATTCCCCATTACAGCGCCTCTAACAATTCGAGTCCATTCCTTGCCAGTCAGGTCAATGAATCAAGTCTGTATATTACTGCCTGTATTTGTGGCACAGTGGTTATGTCCCTATCTCTGATCCAGGAGGCTTGGATTCATGTCCTATTGACTACAGAGGTGTGTACTAACATCTCTGAACTGGTTGTTTAGAAATTATCAATCTGCGTTCTTTCTTCACATCACCTGTGTGTTGCTATCTGCCTGTCTCTGGGTCCTTCTCTCGCATGCTCCTCTATGTGCTGCTGTCTGCCTGTCTCAGTTTCTCATTTACCCCATCTAACATGCCAGTTTATTAATTGGTTTGTGAATCTAGCTCCATGGGAAGGGTGCAAAACACATAAAAGTACCCCCTACCACCAGAAGTAATCCCAAGATTACTGAGATTCACAGCAGTTTCGAACGTAATTCTTCAAACTGTGTTGCAAGGTCTTCAACCTATTCCTTTCTAATTTGGTAATAGTGTGAAACATGGCTTGTAGCTTCCCTCACTTTTCAGAAGTTTTCCACCCATGTTGTAGCACTCTTCATCCTGACACTTCGGATGAAGTTCTGGTAAAATGCATTTTTCACCAACATGAATTGGCTATAATGTGATTGACGAATTGTGGACACTATTTGGATAACGCTAACTTTCTATTGAACGGATATAGTGATCTTCTACATTGCGATTTTCTATCATAATTTCCCATAGCATGATTTTCTATAGCACAGGGTTGGAGAGGAATGCATCTCTCACATTATACCGGAACAGCCTGTATAATGTTCAAGACTCCATGACTGAAAAGTAATCTATTTTATTCGTCAAATCTGAACCATTGCTTTCTTGGAATACCATCCTTTTATTCACACATCTCTGCATTAATTTTGTTTTAATAATGTATCTCAAGAACATAAATATATCTTAGCTCACAGTGTTTTCCTGTCCTGAGTTGTCCTTCTTTTCACAGTCAATTTTTTCCCTTCCATGATTTCAGAGACAGCTGGGAAATGCCCATTCCTTGCCATTTATTTTGGGTGTGTAGCCTGTTGATTCTCAGATCAGCCATTTGCTCAGGCAATCCAATGTTTTGATGTTTCAAGCACATCCAAGCCCCAGAAAAGATTGCACATTAAGATATCCCACATCAGAGGCTGGGTACTTGGGTTATGTGATACATTCCTTGTTCCAGGCCCACAAATCTTCCTCTGGTACATTGATAGTACATTTTTAAGAGTTTGTCTCTTGAGTTGTATATAATGAGATTGCCATACTGTGCCAAACAGTGTAGCACTCATGTCGGATTGTTTATGTATAACCTAGAGTAGAAATCACTGTCGCTGATGTTATTTCATGTTTATACATTGATAGTCACAGAATTGTCTCTTGTTGCTATGGAGTAAATGAAGGATATTGCTTGATGAAATCTGTGATGTGTAAAAAATAATTTGAAAATCCATAATGATCAGTCATAAATCATTTACAGTATGCTAGGCTTGGAAATATTTCATAGTTTGCACTTTATTTCGATTTCTTTTGTTTGGATCATGCTTAAGAATAGTATTTATCCTAGTCATAGAGTCATAGAGATGTACAGCATGAAAACAAACCCTTCGGTCCAACCCGTCCATGCCGACCAGATATCCCAACCCAATCTAGTCCCACCTGCCAGCACCTGGCCCATATCCCTCCAAACCCTTCCTATTCATATACCCATCCAAATGCCTCTTAAATGTTGCAATTGTACCAGCCTCCACCACTTTCTCTGGCAGCTCATTCCATACACGTACCACCCTCTACGTGAAAAAGTTGCCCCTTAGGTCTCTTTTATATCTTTCCCCTCTCACCCTAAACCTATGCCCTCTAGTTCTGGACTCCCCAACCCCAGGGAAAAGACTTTGCCTATTTATCCTATCCATGCCCCTCATAATTTTGTAAACCTCCATAAGGTCACCCCTCAGCCTCCGACACTCCAGGGAAAACAGCCCCAGCCTGTTTAGCCTCTCCCTATAGCTCAGATCCTCCAACCCTGGCAACATCCTTGTAAATCTTTTCTGAACCCTTTCAAGTTTCACAACATCTTTCCAATAGGAAGGAGACCAGATAACAGAGAATGCATAATCTGCTGGTAAGAAATTTCTGTGGTTTTTAATTGTATTTTTTTGACAATGTTCCTTTAGATGGTCAACTTTAGGGACAGTCCTCTCATATGGAAAATGCAAAGGAATGTCAGTGGACCTTTGAGCAATATATCTTTATCTTCAAACAGATCAGAATTAAAAGTGATGAATTTGTTAGACCCCATTGAGGTAATTACAGGAAGTGACAAGCACATTGGAATTCTCATTTTTGTTGCATTTTTTATTTTATAAATTTACATTTTACTGTCTTTTGACATTGAAGTATAACCAAATGTTGTCTTTTTTTTCATCTTGAAGATTTTACTGCCCAGATCGAACTCAACCCAACTCTTCCCAGCTACATATACCACAGCTATGAACCTAGTTTTCCATAGGTTCCATGTAACTGATCCAGAATCAGCCATTGTGATCTCTGTAGAAAGCAATCCAGTTACTTCAACACAACTGTACTTCAAACATGCTTCCAAGCCCAATGAGACACTATATGAGTTTGAAAAAAGCTTCTTTCCACAGAGCAGCACCAGTGGTAAGATAATAGATACCAATCGATTTTGTTTCAATGAAAACCATGAACGTGAATATAATTCTGGGTGGTTGAGAACAGTTTCACAAATTAAACTATTGGCAATCAAGATTGAGTGTCGTGTTCAAAAAAGGCAGTATTGGGAGTTTAGAAAGATTGCGGAAAAAACAGAAAAGGAGTGAGTAGGGGGTTAGGGACGAAAATGGAGAGGGACAGGAAGGTCAATATAGAAGAGGTTATGGAGAACAGAACAGAGTGAATGCTGGAGAGGACAGCAGACATAAAGTCAAGGAAGGCGAAGAGACCATTGGAGAAACACGTAGGAAGTAGACAAGTAGCAAATGGGAAAAGGGGAGAAGAATGGAGGGGAAAGGTAGTTAGACAGGAGGAATAGGTGAAATATGTAGACATATTTATGTGGCAAATGAGTTTATAGCAGCAAAATTTTCTGCTTCCACTGCTGGCAAGCTTGGAGGTAGAAAGAGCATTTAATTAAACAGGACGGTGATGTCTCTGAACCCCACTGCCTTCTCATCTCTGCCAGAATTAGTTTTGAGGCAGGAAGGGCACGGTTAACTTTTCCATTCTGCTACCGAGTGAGGCCTTTCAATGGCCCATTAATGACTGCTACCTGTCACCATATGGTGGTGCAGGATGGGTGATACTGTGTGGACTAGCCCTCATCTTGGGTGTAGGTGGAAGTGAAGCTCCTTTGATCAATGACACTCAGTTCTTGATGAAAGGACTCCACGTCAGGAAGAGGGCCTTTGAATTGCACTCCCCTGCCTGTGTTTCTGGGTCCCGTGCCACCTCTCTCCTCCATGACCTCAACTCTGCAAAGCTGAGTGCCCCTCCCAACATTATTTAGCTGCTGCCTTTGTTCTCTGTGCTCATGAGACTTCAAGGGATATTCTTCTGGCAGTAGTCACACCATCCTCAGTGTGTTACTGAGAGCATGAGCTGCTGGCCCCTAATTGCCTGCCTCTGGCTTCATCACTGTCTGATTAATTTGTGGTTCAGTGGCCTATCTGCAAAGAGGCAGCATGGGTCTCTTGCTAACTCTGCTTTGAGACCCCAAACAACACCAAGATTCTGTCCAAGGAGCATGGGGACGTGAAATGGGAAAAAGCAGCCTCTCCATACTCATTGAGGAGGAGATGGGGTTAAAGTAAGGCCAAGTTGTTCTCTCTGTATAAAGGTATTGGAGTGTGTAGTGCAGATTTGCTCAAGATAAAGTCTCGTCATTTCATCAGATCTTTGAGCCTTGCTCTAGTTTTCTTCACTTGTTTGTAGAAGCTTCCTATTTCAACTTCAATGAGCGATAAGTCTTGGCAAAATATATGTGAGATATATGATTTTCCTTTTGTGTGCTTAAAAGAAACACTGATCCTTTTCTTTCATTAATAAAGAAGTTCTAGCACTTACACCATTACCACCAAGTGTTTGCTGGTGGCCTGTAACTTTGAACATGGAATCTTTTATGTCTGGAGTGCTCTCCCCTGACAGCTGCGGAAGCTAGATCACTGAAAGCATTGAAAGAGGAAGTCAATAAATTTTGAAATATCAGGGAGATGATGGCTATAAGAAGCTGACAGGAATTGAGAATTACACAGATCAGCCATGATCTTATAGAATGATGGGGCAGGCTTGAGGGGCTGAATGGCCTAGTCATGCTCCTATTTCTTTTGTTTCTTCTTTTTACCTAGGCCTGAGATGACTTGCTAAAAGGCAGGGTCAACTGAGGAGGTATCAAATGATCTGGCTATCCTAGGTAAACAATGCACATCCCTCTGGAGAGGTGCTCCAAACTTGTTGGTTTACCTTCTTTTGTTTGTGCTGACAAAAGTGGCAATTAACATTTGTATCACAAAAATGCCCAGTAATGACCATTTCCAAAAGGTGAGAATCTAACCATTGCCTCTTGGCATTCGATAGCATCACCATCACTGAATGTCCCACTATTAACATCCTTGGGGTTATCATTGACCAGAAACTGAACTGGACTCACACATAAACACAGTGGCTACAAGACTTTTTTTGAGGTATTTTGGGTGTTGGAGGTGATTTCCTCGAATTCCAGGAGCAGCAATTACTGTTTTATATGCTGTTGCATTGTTTTGGAGCTTTGGAAAAAAAAAGTCAAAACAACATCCATTTAAAAGGGAGAAGGGTAGACAAAGGAAGCACATGGTGGGGACAGTGCAGGAGAGAGAGAGAGAGAGAGAGAGAGAACCTGCAGTTACTGCCTTTGCTGTTTGAATTCGTGTATCACTGGACATCGGAGTGCATCTGGGAAAGTGATCAAACAATGAAGTTCACGACTAATCTTGGAGGAACTGTTCGGCGAAGTTCACAGCACAGAATCAGATAAGTTAATTGTTGTTTTAAGTCTGTCCAAGATAAAGGCTGCAGTAGTGGGTACAGTGGATTCTTTCTTGATTATATGTTTTTGGAGATAAGTCTCTTGATTAAACTTAAAATATAAGCCATAGCTATTAAGTTAACCTGGGGCAGTGTTTGTAAAGGAATAAGTAATATTTTCTGGGTCTGTAGATTGTGAAGGAGCAAAAATGGCCTTTGCTGGCTTCTTGTCAGATGTGGGAGTTTTTTTTTCTCGATATTTTTATTGGAAATTTAACATTTTTACAAGTTTACAAAAATAAACAAAAATCTCAAGTACAAACATTGATATACAATTAAATCTTAAATGAATAATAACCAAAATTTAACAAAAGAAAAATACCGAGAAAAAAAACCAAAACTCAACTAACTACTAATCTAACCTACAACTAACCAGAGTGTATAATTAAGTCTCTTACATTATTCAACTAAGAGAAAGAAAAAAAAAACCAACGGATAACACAGAAATTGGATAGTGAGATACATGCTCGGAATGTGTTAACATCAAATGTAACAAAACCCGTATTCATACGAAATTCCTCTCCCAAGGGGCCCCGGACCAGCCAGGTTCACAATCTCATTAAATAAAAGCCCTTGCTAGGATAGCCGAAATATCTGTATTTATATAATTCAAGAAGGGCTGCCATATTTTATGAAATAATTTGGTCTCTCGGTGCACCATATTTGTAGGGAAGTCAAGGAGAATACATTCCATAATTAATCTGTGCCAATTTGAAAGTCCAGGGGGGCCCTCAGCCACCCAGTTTACCAAAATATTTTTCCTTGCACAGAAAGAGAGAATAGAAAATAATCTCTTCCCGTACATGTCCAGGGAGGGTAAGTTCGAAAAGCCCAAAAGGAGAGATACAGGGTCCACTTTAACTTCCGTTCCTAGAATTTCTGTCAGGGTACTTGCTACTTTAGTCCAGTATCTACGGATCTTATGACAGGTCCATAGACAATGTACAAGAGTGCCCACCTCTATTTTACATTTGAGACACATTGGCGATGCCCCTGCCTTAAATTTTGCCAATCGATCCGGTGCAAAATGGGCCCTATGAAGTATCTTCAGCTGGATAGCCTGAGTTCTGTTGCAGATAGTGATTCTTCTGGCATTTTCCCAAATGTCATTCCACGTTTCTATAGAGATTTCTAGTCCCAAATCCTGATCCCATGTTTTAAGCAGGTTGTTCATATCTCCCGATACTTCATCATGTAGTAAATGATAAATAGTACGGAAGATACCCCCATTGGTCGTAGCACTCTACATTTTCTATAGATGTGGGAGTTTAAAGAGAGTTTAAGGGTTACTGCGGATTATATCTGCCATAAATGCTGTTGGATGCGAATCTTATCAGATCGAGTGAATCGGTTGGAGAGACAGATAGAAGCGATGAGGAATTTGCAACAGCAACAGTATGTGATGGATGGCAGTTATAGGAAGGGGGGGAAAGTCTCACATACAGTTACTTAGATGGTTTAACTCCAGGAAGGGTAAAAGAGGTAGGCAGCTAGTGCAGAAGTCTTTTGTGGATATACCCATTTCAAACAGGTATGCTGTTTAGGAAATGGAGGGGATGATGGATTCTCAGGGGAATGTAGCAGGAACAGCCAAGTTTCTGGTATTGAGACTGGCTCTAATGCAACGTGGGGTATGTCGGCTTCCAAGAGATCAATTGTGTTAGGGGATTCTGTAGTCAGAGGTACAGACAGAAGTTTCTGTGACCAGCAGAGAAAAAGCAGAATGGTGTGTTGTTTCCCTGGTGCCAGGATCAAGGATGTCTCAGAGAGGATGCAGAATGTTCTCACGGGGGAGAGGGGCCAGCAGGAGGTCATTGTCCACATTGGAACCAACGACAGTGGAAGGGAAAAGGTTGAGACTCTGAAGGGAGATTACAGAGAGTTAGGCAGAAATTTAAAAGGGAGGTCCTCAAGGGTAGTAATATCTACGAGCTAGTGAGGGCAGGAATAGGAGGATAGAGCAGATGAATGCATGGCTGACAAGCTGATGTATGGGAGAAGAATTCACATTTTTGGATCATTGGAATCTCTTTTGGGGTAGAAGAACCTGTACAAGAAGGACGGATTGCACCTAAATTGGAAGGGGACTAATATACTGGCAGGGAAATTTTCTAGAACTGCTTGGGAGGATTTAAACTAGTAAGGTGGTGGGGTGGGACCCAGGGAGATAGTGAGGAAAGAGATCAATCTGAGACTGGTACAGCTGAGAACAGAAGTGAGTCAAACAGTCGGGGCAGGCAGGGACAAGGTAGGACTAATAAATTAAACTGCATTTATTTCAATGCAAGAGGCCTAACAGGGAATGCAGATGAACTCAGGGCATGGTTAGGAACATGGGACTGGGATATCATAGCAATTACAGAAACATGGCTCAGGGATGGGCAGGACTGGCAGCTTAATGTTCCAGGATACAAATGCTACAGGAAGGATAGAAAGGGATGCAAGGGAGGAGGGGGAGTGGCATTTTTGATAAGGGATAGCATTACAGCTGTGCTGTGGGAGGATATTCCCGGAAATACATTCAGGGAAGTTATTTGCGTGGAACTGAGAAATAAGAAAGGGATGATTACCTTATTGGGATTGTATTATAGACCCCGAATAGTCAGAGGGAAATTGAAAAACAAATATGTAAGAGATCTCAGCTATCTGTAAGAATAATAGGGTAGTTATGGTAGGAGATTTTAACTTTCCAAACATCGACTGGGACTGCCATAGTGTTAAAGATTTAGATGGAGAGGAATTTCTTAAGTGTGTACAAGACAATTTTCTGATTCAGTATGTGGATGTACCTACTAGAGAAGGTGCAAAACTTGACCTACTCTTGGAAAATAAGGCAGGGCAGGTGACTGAGGTGTCAGTGGGGGAGCACTTTGGGGCCAGTGACCATAATTCTATTCGTTTTAAAATAGTGATGGAAAAGGATATATCAGATCTAAAAGTTGAAGTTCTAAATTGGAGAAAGGCCAATTTTGGCGGTATCAGGCAAGAAATTTTGAAAGCTGATTGGAGGCGGATGTTTGCAGGTAAAGGGACGGCTGGAAAATGGGAAGCCTTCAGAAATGAGATAACAAGAATCCAGAGAAAGTATATTCCTGTCAGGGTGAAAGGGAAGGCTGGTAGGTATAGGGAATGCTGAATGACTAAAGAAATTGAGGGTTTGGTTAAGAAAAAGAAGGAAGCATATATCAAGTATAGACAGGATGGATGGAGTGGATCCTTAGAAGAGTATAAAGGAAGTAGGAGTATACTTAAGAGGGAAATCAGGAGGGCAAAACGGGGACATGAGATAGCTTTGGCAAACAGAATTAAGGAGAATCTAAAGGGTTTTTACAAATATATTAAGGACAAAAGGGTAACTAGGGAGAGAACAGGGCTCTCAAAGATCAGCAAGGCTGCCTTTGTGTGGAGCCACAGAAAATGGGGGAGATACTAAATGAATATTTTACATCAGTATTTACTGTGGAAAAGGATGTGGAAGATATAGACTATAGGGAAATAGATGGTGAATTCTTGCAAAATGTCCAGATTACAGAGGAGGAAGTGCTGGATGTCTTGAAAAGGTTAAAGGTGGATAAATCCCCAGGACCTGATCAGGTGTACTCGAGAACTCTGTGGGAAGCTAGAGAAGTGATTGCTGGGCCTCTTGCTGAGATATTTGTATCATCGATAGTTACAGGTGAGGTGCCGGAATACTGGAGGTTGGCAAATGTGGTGCCACTGTTTAAGAAGGGTGGTAAAGACAAGCCAGGGAACTATAGACTGGTGAGCCTGACCTCGGTGGTGGGCAGGTTATTGGAGAGAATCCTGAGGGACAGGATGTACATGTATTTGGAAAGGCAAGGACTGATACGGGATAGTCAACATGGCTTTGTTCATGGGAAATCATGTCTCACAAACTTGATTGAGTTTTTTGAAGAAGTAACAAAGAGGATTGATGAGGGCAGAGCAGTAGATGGGATCTATATGGACTTCAGTAAGGCGTTCGACAAGGTTCCCCATGGGAGACTGATTAGCAAGGTTAGATCTCATGGAATACAAGGAGAACTAGCCATTTGGATACAGAACTGGCTCAAAGGTAGAAGACAGAGGGTGGTGGTGGAGGGTTGTTTTTCAGACTGGAGGCCTGTGGCCAGTGCAATGCCACAAGGTTCGGGGCTGGGTCCTCTACTTTTTGTCATTTACATAAATGATTTGGATGCGAGCACAAGAGGTACAGTTAGTAAATTTGTAGATGACACCAAAATTGGAGGTGTAGTGGATAACAAAGAGGGTTACCTCAGATTTCAACAGGATCTGGACCAGATGGGTCAATGGGCTGAGAAGTGGCAGATGGAGTTTAATTCAGATAAATGCGAGGTGCTGCATTTTGGGAAAGCAAATCTTAGCAGGACTTTTTCACTTAATGGTAAGGTCCTGGGGAGTGTTGCTGAACAAAGAGACCTTGGAGTGCAGGTTCATAGCTCCTTGAAAGTGGAGTCGCAGGTAGATAGGATAGTGAAGAAGGGGTTTGGTATGCTTTTCTTTATTGGTCAGAGTATTGAGTACAGGAGTTGAGAGGTCATGTTGCGGCTATACAGGACATTTGTTAGGCCACTGTTGCAATATTGCGTGCAATTCTGGTCTCCTTCCTATCAGAAAGATGTTGTGAAACTTGAAAGGGTTCAGAAAGATTTACAAGGATGTTGCCAGGGTTGGAGGATCTGAGCTACATGGAGAGGCTGAACAGGCTGGGGCTGTTTTCCCTGGAGCATTGGAGGCTGAGAGGTGACCTTATAGAGGTTTACAAAATTATGAAGGGCATGGATAGGATAAATAGACAACGTCTTTTTCCTGGGCTCGGGGGGCATAGGTTTAGGGTGAGAGGGGAAAGATATAAAAGAGACCTAAGGGGCAACGTTTTCACGTAGAGGATGGTACGTGTATGGAATGAGCTGCCAGAGAAAGTGGTGGAGGCTGGTACAATTGCAACATTTAAGAGGCATTTGGATGGGTATATGAATAGGAAGGGTTTGGAGGGATACGGGCCAGGTGCTGGCAGGTGTGACTAGATTGGGTTGGGATATCTGGTCAGCATGGACAGGTTGGACTGAAGGGTCTGATTCCATGCTGTACATCTCTATGACTCTATGACTCTATAACAAGAATCCTGCAATGGACAACTCCCATCCAGACTTCCCAGAGCTTGTCCGTCATCTACAAGGCACAAGTCAGGAGTGTGATGGACTCCTCCCCACTTTTCTGGATGGGTGCAGTTTTAGACAACACTTAAGAAGCGTGACGCCATCCAGGACAAAACAGCTCACTTGATTGGCACCAAATGCACAAGCATTCAGTTTCACCATTACTGATGCTCAATAGTAGCAATGAGTACTATCTACAAGATATAGAGCATCTTCCAAACCCATGACCATCTATAAGATTATGGGCAGCAGATATGTGGGAACACTACCACCTGCAGGCTCCCGTCCAAGCCACTGAACATCCTGAATTGGAAATATATTGCCATTCCTTCAGTGTTACTACCTTAAAATCCTGGAACTCCCTCCCTAAAGGCATTGAGGTATATGTACATCAGATGAACTGCAGTAGTTCAAGAGGCAATTCTTCTCAGGGGCAACTATGAATGGGCAATGTTGGCACAGCTCATGTCCCATGCATGAAACAAGGAACCTCTTTCCGTTGGTATGATGATTTCAAACGAAAAGTCTAGATTTTACAGTCTGAAGACAATTAGGAATCAACCCAGGAGATAGGGTGAATAGCTTAATAATATAGCAGGTTCTTGTGTTCAAGAATGCGTTGCCTGAAAGGTTGGTGGAGACAAACCAGTTTGCAAGGACTGTTCCCTTTGACAGTCCTTGGTTTACGCCACTCTCCCCACCAACATCCCCGCCCGAACCCCCAGGTACCTTCCCCTGCAACCAGAAAAGATGCAAAATCTGCCAGCACACCACCTCCCTCACCTCCATCCAAGGCCCCAAACAGTCCTTCCAGGTGAGACAGAGGTTCACCTGCCCCTCTTCCAACCTAGGTGCTCCTGATGTGGTCTTTTCTACATCAGGGAGACCAAACATAAACTTAGGGAATGGTTCACCGAGCATCATAACTGGGCCTGCATGGGACAACTGGACCTCCCAGTCACTGCCCAATTCAACTTCCCTTCCCATTCCCTTTCCAACATGACCATCCTTGGCCTCCTCCATTGCCACCATGAGCCAAACCACAGATTGCAGGAACAACACCTCATCTTCCATCTATGCAGCCTACAGCCCGGAGGACTCAACATTGAGTTCTCCAATTTCAAATAACCTCCCTTCCCATCTCCTAACTCCCTTCCCAGCCCCTCCCCATCCTTTCCACTGCTCCCTGCAACCAACTGGATTCATTCCTTCCATTGACCAACCAGGTCATACCCTCTACCTGTCTTCACCTATCCCCACCTCACCAACCTGCCCCCACCATCCTCTTTATTTGCAGCTCCCCCCACACCAACTCCCAGGCCCGAAGAAGGGTTACACCCAAAACGTTGACTCCTGCACCTCCTGGCTTGCTGTGTTCTTCCAGCCTGTCTACTTTGAAAGGATGATGGAAGCTGATTCTGTCCCAAAGAGCCTGAACAGGGACCATTGGATAAATGGCCTCTTTCTATGGCTCTACTTTCAGCGATTGTACTCTTGGATTCAGTGCTGTCTTTATGTACATGACCACATTTCTTTAAGTAGTTTGCTTTTAATTTTGGAATCTTACCTAATGATTAGAAATCATACATTTTTCATTATTTTATCATTCTAGTTGAAGCCTACAGTTGTGTCATAACATCTGAAATGTTAATGGGCAGGAACGGTACTTATTATTTAGCAGCCAAGCCTCTCCAACAGTCAACTGCTCCAGAGGCCAACATAACTTTCACAATAAGTACCATCAGTACTAAATGCTTATACTGGGATGAGATGCGGCATCGATGGTCAACCCATGGATGTAAGGTAAGGTGAAGGAAGCTTCAACACTATAAAATTGACAACAGTCTTGTAAATGTGTTGATCAATTCTGTTCCGAGCAACAGATTGTGACTGTCAAAAGCCTCGCTTATTCCAAGTAGTTTACTATTACAGATCTCCATGCAGCATTAATTTAGCAAAATTATATATTATCATTCTTTCTGATTGCATCTTCACAGTGTTTCAGCCACTGTCCACCAGCAGCTGCCCTCCAGTAAAGGAAACAAATCATTGCTGAGAATAGAAAACAAAATTGCACTGAGTGAAATAAGCTGCATTGAATCTAAATTTATAAGGTGTTGTGGAACTGACTAACTCTAGAGCAGAATTTTTTGTTTTGCAAACCTTGTCAGAGTGTCAGTATTATATCACATGAAGCACTACATTAGGTTGCAGGCAAAATGGCAAAATGCAGGCACCTGAGGATTCCTATTGTGCTTTCACTGGAGACCAAATCCAATGAGATTTAGTCTAGTCAAGCTCTGAATGGTGTATTCATTTAGACACAGGTGCTTATAGATAGCTTGTAGCACATGAGAAAACGAAAGTATACTCACCAAGTAAAACAAATGTGTACTTAGCTCCCAGTAGCTCTCTGCAAAACAATCAGGAATATAGAGGAATAAAACAGGTATCTTAACAAAAGGTCAAATGCAAACATTCCTACTCAATGACTTGGTTATTCAGCTCCCACTGAATGAACAAAGTGTCAATTACATTCTACTGGAGGCCATTTGACAATATAATTTTAAATTAAAAATAAAGAAACCTATCTGTCTATCTGACTGCAATTGAGAGAGCTCCACAGATAATTATCATGTGGGTGGAAAAATGGTGAATTTGCAACTTTACAACCACAACATTTAACTTCTGTAAAGTTCTCCAAGCTGCTCTCCATTTTCATCCATCACAAATTATAATTCCTTCAGAATGCTGCAACCTGAATCTTCACTTCCATAGCTCCAGTGCCAAGCTAGGTGACATTAAATGGTCATCTATTCTTTCTGCATCTGTTTATTCCTGGTAATCTGCTGCAATCATACATTCTGGAAACTATTTCTGAAATCAGGTTACTTCCTGCCTGGACAACAGTGTCTACATTTAAAACCATATACCATGTCTTCAGAAATAGCCCAGGTTCTGAGTCCATGTGCCACCAATTTGCTTGGCTTAAAATTTGGAAGCATTACACCTGTGTTTTGGACATTAGAAGTGACTTTAGAAGTCCAAATTGACATCTGGAGCAGCCTTGCACACCTCTGGTTTGAGTTTCACTTGATAAAATATTTGCAAAGGCGTTAGTGCATTGTGGTATTCGTAGAAAATCTTTGAGCTCCCATCCCATGCTTTCTGAATCTGTGTCTTTGCTGGGTCTCAGTTGTGAGATGAAATCCAGCGTCTCCTTCAGCCACAGTGTACTCTGTTGTGTTCTGCAGCCACTCCCAGCACAGTCAACACTGTTGTTGTGCAGCCCTTGTGTCAATGATCAGACTGCATAAGTTGGTGTATTAACTGCTTTGAAATTCTCGTGTGTAGGACAATTGCACCTTGCAATCCCGTTTTATATTTCAAAAGGCTATTGAACTGGCCCCTGCAAAATTGTTCACTCACTCTGTCACAAATCTCTTGTAACTATTCTCCTCAGGTGTGTATTTCTGTCTCCTCTATCTATAATCATACCTTCTTCCTCCAGCTCAGAATATGCTTGAACCTTTCCAACCTTTTAATCTGTTCAGAGATGTTTTTCTGCCCAAGAGGAGATCTAAAAATATGCTAGCCAACATTGAAATACTGCTCAGTGATGAATACTGAATTGTCCTTCATTATTTCTTGGGACTCATCACAATTTCTGTTCTGGAGAAATTCAGACATGAAACACTGTAAATTAGGACAAATTTATATTTTCATCATTAAAACAGGCTTGACCTATTGTGGATTATTGTTGAATTTGTAATTAATTGCAAGTCTTCAGTTCACGCTCAGAAGTCTCCTCCAGAAAGTTCTACATGTTTTGACTTTAGAATTTGCTTTTCTTGCAGGGAAAGAATGATTCACATTTATTCTATCTTTATCATGTAGGTGGGTCCAAAATCAAATCTAAACAAAACCCAGTGTCTTTGCAACCATTTCAGTTTGTTTGCTACCTCTTTACTGGTCTTGCCAAATACAGTGGATGTCATGGAAACTGTCAAATTATTTTCTCAAATCAAAGACAACTCTGTAGTAGTCTCATTATTGGCTGCTGTTTTTGGAGTTTATATCATCTTAGTCATTTGGACTCGAATGAAAGATAGACAGGATTTAATGAAGGTGAGAAAACCTTTCAGAAGATGCTGCAACTTTGAAATTTAATTTACTACCAGTTAGTTGAACTATACTTTTTAAATAAAAGGTGTATTAATGCTTTTGTTGAAGTATTTTCGATTTTAAACCACATATATATCCACATCATTTGAAAATACTATGAAGTTTC
Source organism: Chiloscyllium punctatum (assembly GCF_047496795.1). Taxonomy (NCBI): domain Eukaryota; kingdom Metazoa; phylum Chordata; class Chondrichthyes; order Orectolobiformes; family Hemiscylliidae; genus Chiloscyllium; species Chiloscyllium punctatum. The sequence goes on from NC_092764.1 coordinate 30,720,726, forward strand.
AAAATGATAGAAATGTCATGGTATGTTATATTTTCTATTAAAATGGTGACGCAAATCAGCTTAATGTTAGCATATACTATATTATATTATATGTAAACACAAGATTTACTAATCACCTCAGTGAACATAATATTGAACAGAGTGTTTATGTATTATGCAAATGGTTACATTGCAGTGTGTTGTTTAATATCTACAAAAGTGAAAGATGCTCGGCTGTGTGTGCTGACACTGTGGAGTATGCGCAATGGACTTCAGTGAGATGTTTTCATGTCTCCTTTTGATTGTGAGTCTTGAAAAGGGTCTACGTGGACCCTGTTTTAATTAGCCAAGTGTCAGCAGACACTTACTTTGCACCATAGAGTGTTACAAGATTTTCAAGCCATCAGTTACTTATATTAAGTGTTTCTTTTAAACTGCAGCACTATTTTCTGGGTGATGAACTCTGTTGGTGTTAACATTGAATCATAGAATACATGCAGCACAGAAGGAATGCATTCAGCCTGTTGTATCTGTACTGGCTCTCTGCAGGAGCAACTCAATTTGTCCCACTCCTAACCCTTTCCCATGGCCTGGCCACCATGTTTACATTTTTGTATGGTTATCCAATTTTCTTTTGGTAGCTGCCTCACACCCTTAGGCAGTGCAGTTCAGATCTTAACTACTTTCTGCACAAAAAAATCATTTTTTCCTCAAATTGACTTTGGAGCCCCTGTGACTTTGAAAACTGACATCAAAACCCTTGTTTATCTTCTCTTTGAGGTGTATGATGCCAGTTTCCCCAATCTATCCACACAACTGGAGTGCCTCATGCCTGAGATCATTTGTGTGAATCTTTTCTGCACTTTCTTGGTGAAGTCTTCACATTCCTTCCTAAGACAGAGTGCTAAGAATTAGTCACAATGGGCTGAGTTTTCCTATTTTTTGGCTACGTGTTATTTTGGGGCATTCTCATGTAGAGTCTCCCTCATGGCTCATCGACACTTTTCTCATGCAGTCTTCTGTTGCTCATCTTATTTATGATGGGTGTGGGCTCCATGGTGCCCTTCTTGCACAATCATGTGGTAGCAGAAATGGAAGTGCTCACTGGTGTCAGGACTCACTCTATTCCTGCCCTTGGAACATATAAACCCCAGCTGCACATCAATTCAAACGTTGCAAGCCAGACACTGTCCGTCATACCCTGCTGCTTCAGCATTTTTGTCGTGAGATGTCCCAGAAAGGAATGTTAGCACCCAGCTTTGCAGAAAGCGACCTGGAGGTCATGGTGGATGGTGTACAGGAGGAGGAGTCCATTCGCATCAGACTTTGCCAGTCTGGCATGAGATTGCAGCCCTGGGAAGAGCTATTTCATAGACAAAATGTTATGACCAGCAGAGCTGCAAGAGGATCAGTGATCTTTTCTGATCTACAAGGATAGTGTCACCATTGTCTCTCTGATACCTTACACTCAGTCTCATCACAACTGCACCCATCTCCCTCCAAGGCTCATGATCTACCAATCTCACTATTACATGCATGTTCTCCACTTAACAGCTCTCACTCAGCTCAACCACAAGCTACAAACATAGCCTCTTACTGAGATATTTGTATCATCAATTGTCACAGGTGAAGTACCGGAAGACTGGAGGTTGGCAAACGTGGTGCCACTGTTTAAGAAAAGTGGTAAGGACAAGCCAGGGAACTCTAGACCAGTGAGCCTGACCTCGGTGGTGGGCACGTTGTTGGAGGGAATCCTGAGGGACAGAATGCACATGTATTTGGAAAGGCAAGGACTGATTAGGGATAGTCAACATGGTTTTGTGCATGGGAAATTATGTCTCACAAACTTGATTGAGTTCTTTGAAGAAGTAACAAAGAGGATTGATGAGGGCAGAACTGTAGATGGGATCTATATGGACTTCAGTAAGGCATTTGACAAGGTTCCCTATGGGAGACTGATTAGCGAGGTTAGATCTCACAGAATACAAGGAGAGCTAGCCATTTGGATACAGAACTGGCTCAAAGGTAGAAGACAGAGGCTGGTGGTGGAGGGTTGTTTTTAAGATTGGGGGCCTGTGGCCAGTGGAGTGCCATAAGGATCTGTGCTGAGCCCCCTACTTTTTGTCATTTACATAAATGATTTGGATGCGAGCACAAGAGGTACAGTTAGTAAATTTGCAGATGACACCAAAATTGGAGGTGTAGTGGACAGCGAAGAGGGTTACCTCAGATTACAACAGAATCTTGACCAGATGAGCCAATGGGCTGAGATGTGGCAGATGGAGTTTAATTCAGATAAATGCGAGGTGCTGCATTTTGGGAAAGCAAATCTTAGCAGGACTTATACACTTAATGGTAAGGTCCGAGGGAGTGTTGCTGAACAAAAAGACCTTGGAGTGCAGGTTCATAGCTCCTTGAAAGTGGAGTCGCAGGTAGATAGGATAGTGAAGCAGGCGTTTGGTATGCTTTCCTTTATTGGTCAGAGTATTGAGTACAGGAGTTGGGAGGTCACGTTGCGGCTGTACAAGACATTGGTTGGAATATTGCGTGCAATTCTTTCCCTGAAGCGTCGGAGGCTGAGGGGTGACCTTATAGAGGTTTACAAAATTATGAGGGGCATGGTCAGGATAAATAGACAAAGCCTTTTCCCTGGTTTCGGGAAGTCCAGAACTAGAGGGCATAGGTTTAGGGTGAGCGGGGAAAGATATAAAAGAGACCTAAGGGGCAACCTTTTCACACAGAGGGTGGTACGTGTATGGAATGAGCTGCCAGAGGAAGTGGTGGGGGCTGGTCCAATTGTAATATTTAAGAGGCATTTGGATGGGTATATGAATAGGAAGGGTTTGGAGAAATATGGGCTGGGTGCTGGCAGGTGGGACTAGATTGGGTTGGGATATCTGGTCGGCATGGACGGGTTGGACCAAAGGGTTTGTTTCCATGCTGTACATCTCTATGACTCTATGACTTCCTGCCCACTGCACATCATACTGTCTGTAGGAAAGCCAACTTTTGGGCAAAAGTCCTTCATCAGAGCTTTTGTCCAATATGTCAATTTTCCTGCTCCTTGGATGCTGCCTGACCTGCTGTGCTTTTCCAGCACCACACTCTTGACTCTAATCTCCAGCATCTGCAGTATTCACTTTTGCCTAGTTGATTTTAACCCCACTTCGAATCCTCTTCCAAGAATGCCTACCTTGAAGAGGTTCTCCTCTCTCTACAAGGATCTCAGTGAGTCTTTCTCTCACTGCAACCTTTAGGCCATCTCCTCTGCTCTGAAGCTCTGCAGCCACATTCTGAAACAGACTCGCTATTACAACCACATCTCCTTCCTCAGTGCCAAATTCATGATGAAGGGCTTTTGCCCGATACGTCGATTTTCCTGCTCCTCAAATGCTGCCTGACCTGCTGTGCTTTTCCAGCACCACACTGTTGACTCTAATCTCCAGCATCTGCAGTACTCATTTTTGCCGTCATACTGTCTGATCCTAGTTCTTATTTACTCACTCACTTGGGGTGCCTCAGCCCATAGAGTCATAGAGATGTACAGAATGGAAACAGACTCTTCGGTCAAACCCATCCATGCCGACCAGATATCCCAACCCAATCTAGTCCCACCTGCCAGCACCCAGCCCATACCCCTCCAAACCTTCCTATTCATATACCCATCCAAATGCCTCTTAAATGTTGCAATTGGACCAGCCTCCACCATTTCCTCTGGCAGCTCATTCCATACACACACCACCCTCTGCGTGAAAAAGTTGCCCCTTACGTCTCTTTTATATCTTTCCCCTCTCACCCTAAGCCTATGCCCTCTAGTTCTGGACTCCCCAACCCCAGGGAAAAGACTTTGTCTATTTATCCTATCCATGCCCCACATCTCCTGCTCCATTATGGTTGCTAACATTCCTTTCAGTTACTTTCATCTCATTCAATGCCTTCTTTTCTGTCATCATCTTTTCATTCTATTCAGAGTGGTACCATGTTCAATGTCTTCATTGTCCTCCTCAGAATACTGCTGCCACTCTCCCTGCTCCTCAGCATCCATGGTATGCTCTCTCTCTTTCTCTCTCTCTTTTTGTCTGCTCCAGTTGTGTAGGGACACAACATGTCAGGATTGTACCTTGTCTGGAGCATACTGCAAAGCCCCATCAGAGCAATCCAAACATCTGGCCGTCATCTTCAGGAGCCCTCTTGTCTTTTCCACAATGGCCCTGGTGAAAACTGTGCTGCATTGTATCTGTATTCATAGAATCATAGAATCCCTACAGTGTGTAAACAGGCCATTTTGGCCCAACAAGTCCACACCAACCCTCCAAAGAGTATCCTACCCAGACCCAATCACTGATCCTATTATTCTACATGTCCTCTGACTAATACATCTAACCAACACATCCCTGAACACTATGAGCAATTTTAACATGACCAATTCACTCGACCTGTACATCTTTGGACTCTACCTCAGTCAGTGAGCTCCATAAAGGAGCCAGCAACCAGGTTTGGAGAGGCTAGTCCTTGTCTCCCAGCAGCCATGCACATGTGGTATTCAACCCTTCGAATAAGGCAGGAACTCGAGTTATCAAGAATATAATCATCATAGCATCTTCCAGGATAGGGCAATCCTTTCAGCTTTTGCACTGTCCACATTCAGGTTTAAAGGCTAATATCCCCTAATTTCCCCTTCTACCCCTGGCCTACCACATTGCCATGCCGACCATAATGATCCACTGTTCCCCACCCTAATCCCCACTCCCACCATTGAACCCAGGGTAGTGGTGTCTTTGAAAACCTCCTCTTCCCCACTCTACTCCAGGTCCTCCAATGTAGTATAAGAGCTGACCCGTAGATTTGGAATTGAACCCTTCAGTGTCATTCACCCATTAGCCACGCAACCTAATTCAGCTCATTACCAGACTTGGCTTCCCTACTTTCTGCTTCCTTGCATGGACTGGCCCCTGATCAACCCAAACCTCAGGACGAAGCACAGCTCAGCCCTCTGAGTGATGTCTCTACAGCCAACAGATTGATTGAAGCTGACCTGTAGAACCGGGTCCCAAACTCCACACTGGAAGGACACTGAGCCCTTGACCTTGATCGCAAGAAGCACCCGACTGTCTGAGACCACCTCTTTGGACTGGGATCAGAGAGTGTCTTTTATTGAGTATGATGACAGTTACTTACTGACAATAATCCCCTTTTTCTACACTAGGGATAACCATGACAAGCTGGTCTGTCTGCTTTACAAGTTAAGGCAGGACAGAGATGCTGTGAACAGCCAAGTGCAAAGTAAGTGCCAAAGAAGCAAGTTAAAAGCCACAGAATACATCCTGTGTAGATGTAAGAGATGGATGTGTCATATGGCAGGAGCATTACAATATAAGGTGTCAGTGAGCAGTGAGGAAGTGCTAAAGTGTTTTAAGTTGCTCCAAGATCAGCCATGAGGATGTGGTGAGGTTAGGTGCTTTGCCAGTGTCAACTTCTGTTGACAAAAGGTGGAGGCAGTTGCTTCCCATAATGCAGCTTCTGCTTAGTAACCGCTCTGACTTTCCTGTTGGCAACTCGGGCCATCCGATTTCTTGCCAATGCTTGTGAGCTGTGTGGAAAGAAGATGAGATGAGCTATTAATGTGATATAAATGCATGAAAATGAGGTGATTACCATTTATTAGTGAGATTCTAAACTCAATGTTAAAACCTAAAGGGGAAAAAAATGCAGCTTTTTTCTTAACATCGACAATCAGATTTATTCATTCTCACCGTGTTTTCTCAAATTACTCAACATTGCCCACATTGCACAAAGGCTGGGAAAATTCCACCCAATATTCGAGTTAGTGCTGAGCCAGTGCTTTAGAGAATCATCATAGCTTCCTTATGTTTGTTCTCAATGTATGTATTTTAAAAAAAGACACGTTTCCAAACCCCTTTTTAACCACTTTCTCAACAGAGATCATAAGACATAGGAGCAGAAATAAGACCATTCAGACCATTCAATCATGGCTGATGTGTTTCACATATCCATTCTCCCGCTTTCTCCCTGTAACCCTTGATTCCCTTTGATACTCAAGAACCTGTCTATCTCCGTCTTAAATATTCTTAATGATCGAGCCTCCACAGCCTCTGCTACAACCTTCTATGATTGTGCACATGTAGAACCAATCACTTTATTCTTGAACTGCCTTTAGAATGTGCACTTTATTTTGGAATTGCCTCTTGATTGATTGATTTATTGTTTTCACATGTTCCGGGATACAGTGAAATGTGTTGTTTTGCAAACTATGCAGGCATACAAAGTGTATCAGGCTGGCAGAGCAGAGTGTACTGTTGCAGCCACAAAGAAGATGCATAGAGAGAGAGAGAGAGAGAGGTCACCGCCACATTGTTTGGTGCTCCCTCAATCACAGGCTGCTTCTCTTCTGATAGGTTCACCAGTAAAGCACAGGAGAGAGTCAGCTTGTGATTAGAGAAGCAGCTCCTTACAGATTTGTCACTGCTACTTACCTGCGTGCAAAAGCGTCTTTTCCACAGACTGTAGAGAGAGATGCATGGTCAGATTTTGGGCTGACCATGTTGGGAACAACAACCAGATCATCAACCATTGCACAACCAGTTAATGCTCAAAAATATAACATTCAAATTTTTATTAAAATCTTAAAATTGTTGTTTAGTAGTAATTGCATTATATCATCTTAAAATTTGTCTTTCATTTAGGTGAAGAAAACTGTGCTTGCAGATAATGATCCATTTGCCAAATACCATTACTTGGTAAAAGTCTTCACAGGTCATCGAAGAGGAGCAGGCACTACATCTAAGGTCTGGAAAATGAAAATACAGGCAAATTCGATAGAAATTAATTAAATTGAAATGTTAATAGAGTAATTGGGGCTTCAAGATAACCTGCAGAAATCATGGAAGGAACAAAACAGTTAATTAAATGTTCTAATCAGAGTGTAATACATCTTTCATTGATTGCAGTTACTGATATAACTAGTCGAACTGTCATAAATTTTTGACTTATTTCTTGAATTTGGACAATGCTGGTAAGATCCCAGTAATTACACACTGAGAAGTTGGATCTTTTCCTTGAAGAACTGCTGTTAGGTCAGGACTTTCAGGATTTGAGCCTTGGATCAGAAAAGGAGATTTTATAGTTTGTGCTTCCCAGAACTCCATAATAAATCATATTCTTGACACAAAAGTTGACAGCTTACAAGATATATAATTTCTTACATTGCTCCTTGTGTGACATAATGATATCTGTTTGGAGGTGGGTATGGTTCTGTTGTTTGCAAAATTCTCCAAACGTGGGCCACTTTGGGATGGGGTCAATCTAACAGTTACCCACTGTTTTACTGGTCCCACCTACTCACCTCCCGGAGACTGGGAGAATACTGCCTGGTGTCAGTACTTGGATGAGAATCTTAGCCATTGACATCTGGCTATGACATCGTGGCAGAGCTAACAGAATTACTGCTTCTTGCCTAAACTCAATGAAAATAATGCAAGATGGATGATGCTATTGTGATGTCTCAATACAATCGGAACCTGGCCATATGGATTGGCATTTGTAAATGTACCACTCAATCTCCAAATTTTTTTTATACACTTATGACAACATTCCATGATTTTTGTCACTAGGACCAGAAAACTTCCTCGCTTTTGGATCAATTGCAAATTTCTGCTTACTTTCCTGCTCATAAAAATGTCTAAACTTCAAGTCCGACAGTTGGCAATTTTAGAGTTGTGACAATAAGATGCATAACACATTGCTTTATTATTATTTGCTTAGGTAGTAATGATGCTGTATGGTTCAGCAGGCCAAAGTGACTCCCATCACCTGACTGATCCAAAGAAACCAGTCTTTCAACAAGGGTCAGTGGATGAGTTTCTCCTTGCTACTCCATTCCCATTGGGCAACCTCACCAGCATTAGACTGTGGCACAATAATTCAGGATCCAGTCCATCCTGGTAAATGTACTTTAGTGATTCATTCTCTAGAGCTTTCACAATCCTGTACAGCATTCTTTTACAAGGCACATCTTTTGCTGTTTTACTGCGTGCATTAAACCTGATGAAGCTTAACTTACTACAGAATGAATTTTTTTTTAACGGCTGAACTCTCATTAACTGCAGGTACATCAATCATGTAATTGTACAAGATCCAGAAACAGGGAAGCAATGGTACTTTTTCTGCAATTGCTGGTTAGCTGTTGATGCTGGACAATTTGTCCTTGATAAAACCTTCCACCTCGCTTCTGAAGCAGAAATGAAAGATTTCAGGTATATTCTTAACATTTCATATGAAGAGCTGTGCTTATGTTTTCCTTCCCAATGTCAGGTCTTAATCAACTAGGAGAAAGTGAGGACTGCAGGTGCTGGAGATCAGAGTTGAGGAGTGTGTTGCTGGAAAAGTACCGCCGATCAGGCAGCATCCAAAGAACTGGAGAATTGACATTTTGAGCATAAACACTTTGTCAGGAATGAGGCTTGTGGTCCAAGGGGGCTGAGAGTTAAATGGGAGGGGGGTGGGTCTGGGGGAAGGTAGCTGGGAATGTGATAGGTTAATAAAGGTGGGGTGAAGGCGATAGGTCGGACAGGAGGGTGGAGTGGATAGGTGGAAAGGAAGATGGACAGATAGGACAGGTCAAGAGGATGGTGCCGAGTTGGAAGATTGGATCTGGGATAAATTGGGAGGAGGGGAAATGAGGAAACTGGTGAAATCCACATTGATCCCGTGTGGTTGGACGGTCCCAAGATGGAAGATGAGGCGTGCTTCCTGTAGGTATCAGGTGGTTAGGGTTTGGCGGTGGAGGAGGCCCAGAACTTACATTTCCCTGGCAGGATGGGAGGGGGAATTAAAATGTTTGGCCACAGGGCAGTGGGGTGTTTAGTGTGTGTGTCCCAAAGATGCTCTCTGAAATGTTCCGCACGTTGGCCTCCTGTTTCCCCAATGTAGAGGAGAGTACATCAGGTGCAACGGACACAGTAGATGACACGTGTTGAAGTACTGGTAAATCTCTGTAGGATGTGGAAGGATCCTTTGGGGCCTTGGATATGAGGGGGGAGGTGTGGGCACTGGTTTTGCACTTCTTGTGGTGGCAGGGCAAGTTTGGTGAGGGGAGGGAGGGTTGGTGAGGGGTGTGGACCTAACAAAGAAGTCGCAGAGGGAATGGTCTCTCCAGAACGCAGATATAGGCGGGGAAGGAAATATATCCCTGATGGTGGGGTCCACTTGTAGGCGGCGGAAATGGTGGAGGATGATGCAATATATCCGGGAGGTGAGACTCCCCTACATTGGGGAGACAGGATGCCAACGCGCGAACCTTTCAGAGAACATCTCTGAGACACACGCACTAAACAACCCAACTGTCCGGTGGCCAAACACTTTAACTCCCCCTCCCACTCTGCCAAGGACACGCAAGTCCCGGGCCTCCTCCACTGCCAAACCCTAACTACCGGATGCCTAGAGGAAAAACACGTCATCTTCCGCCTTGGGACTCTCTAACCCCTTAGGATCAATGTGGATTTCACCAGTTTCCTCATTTCCCCTCCCCCCAACTTATCCCAGATCCAACCTTCCAACTCGGCACCGCGCTCTTGAACTATCTTACTATCCATCTTCCTTCCCACCTAGCCGCTTCACCCTCCTCTCCGACCTATCACTTTGACCCCCACCATCATCTGCCTAATACATTCCCAGCTACCTTCCCCCAGCCCCACCTCCCTCCCATTTATCTCTCAGCCGTGGCTCACAAGCTGCATTCCTGATGAAGGGCTTATTTTCAAAATGTCAATTCCCCAGTTCCTTGGATGCTGCCTGAATAGCTGTGCTTTTCCAGCAACACACTCTTCAACTATGTCAGGTATTGGTCACTTTCTCCTAACAGTGGACAGAGTATATTAGTTTCAGGTAGCTTGCCACTGATGAGTAAGTTAACATTAGATATTCTTCCACCTATTTGGCCGTCAAGTCCAAAGGTACGTGAGACCCGAACCCAGACCTTTTAGCTCAGAGGGCTGCACCATAGTGCTGTACTGCTTTTGGTTCAAAATTCTCATCCTTGTGTTTGAATTTCTTTGTGGCTTTTCCCTTCCCTGTCATTTTCTCTGCCTTACAAGTATCCCCAAAATTCTCCATTTTTATCATTCCGGTATCTTTTGAATCTTTACTTCCCTTTGCTTTCAGGTATCTCAGTCCCATGCTCTAGAATTCCCTCTCTGAATTGCTCAGCCTCTCCAGCTCATTTCCTGAATTCGCTGCTCACAATGTGGTCTCCTCTACATTGGGGAAACGAAGTGTAGACTGGGTGACCACTTCGCAGAACACCTACATTCTGTCAGCAAAAATGACCCTGAACTTCCACCTTCGTGTTCCCTGGCTAATACCTCTGTCTCAGGCTTGCTGCAGTGCTTCAGTGAAGCTCAGTGCACGTTGGAAGAACAGCACCTTATTTTACACTTGGAACTCTACAGCCTTCTGGACTCACTATCGAATTCAACAACTTTAGGGCTTGATCACGCTTTTCCCCACCTGCACACACCTGCACACATCGTCTGCTACTACACGCATCCATTGTTAACTACCAATAGTCGCCATTAACGGTTACTTATTCTCCCAGGCAGACCAATTGCCACTCCTTTGTCTGTCCAACTGTTCTTCCTTCTCTTTGGGCTCTATCCTCACCTATTGGTTACTCTTTATTTCCCCCCCCCCCCCCAACCTTCTGCATAAAGAATTTTTTTTTCCCCCCAGTTACCATAAGTTCTGAAGAAGGGTCCCAAAATGTTAACTCTGATTTTCACCACAGATGCTGAGCTTTTCCAGAAATTTCCATTTTTGTTTCTGATTTCCAGCATCCACAATTCTTTCTACAACACTGAAAAGAAATGAAAGATAGATTGTTAAAATTAAAATTTCTAGACAGGTCCATTAACAATCAAAAAGTGAACAGATATAGTTTAATACTCAATTGAAGTATTAACTTTTTCAGCTGCTGATGGGGCTATTATTTATTATCTTTGCATTTTATAATTGGGTTAGAATTTGCACTTTTGTGCTTTTCTAGGATGTCAAGGAGGCTAGTACATTTCACAATGATCTGTGTAAAGCACTTCATAAGCAATTGTAAATCAATATTTTAATATTGACTTTGTGATGTTCCTATTTTTGCTTTTCCAGCACATGAAACTTAATGTCAAATGTGTGACTATATTATGTTTGATATCACTTTGACATGGATCCAGTGACTAGTCTGTGATATTAACATAAACAACACACTTTTTTAACTTGTATTCATCTTAGGATATTTTGAAAGAATTCATAACTGATACCTGTCCTGTTTGATGTGTTCCAGCAATCTGTTCTTCATAAAAACATCTGAAAGTTTCACGGATCAACATATCTGGTTTTCGATATTTGCTCGACCCCCAAGGAGCTCCTTCACCAGAGTGCAGCGGGTCTCTTGCTGCTTCTCTCTCCTCTTGTGTACGATGTTGACCAACATCATGTTCTGGGGAACAGCTGATAATGGGACTGAACAGGAGGAGCAATTGGGTAAGCAGTCTGTTGCAGTAAACTATTTAGTGGTGAAAATAAAAATAAAAGATGTCAACTAAAGCTAGGGGATGCTGCAAACATTAGGCTGTAGGCTCTGACAGGGGCTTTTGCCTGAAATGTCGATTTTCCTGCTCCTCGGAAGCTGCCTGACCTGCTGGGCTTTTCCAGCATTACTCTGATCTAAACTCTGACAAGGGGTGCTACCTGAAATGTTGACCTATTCGCTCTTCCAGATGTTGACAAATTCAAGCCAATATTTCAAGCATTTTGGGAGTTCACTTGCCGGTTTTCACCTGAAGGTGCTTCCCTTTATAAATTATAGTTAAACCATTTTAAATGTTCCTCCTGTAACTTTCCAATTGTACTCATTATTCATGTATTATGCAAACAATCAGGCTTATTGGTTTATTTGGCTCTGAAGGCCAATACAAGTGAACATGTTCTTTTCTCGTTTCTGTAAAGGATAATTTTTCATGTTTTTTAAATGTATTTCATATGTGTTTAAAGAACTTTGCTTTCCAACATCAACACTAAAATACATGTGGGAATTATAGAAATGATGAATGTAAGTGTGGAGTTGGTTACAAAATGGTGCTGTAATCAAAGAGTTCAAAAGATTTAAACATGGAACTGAAGCTCTAGTAATCTAAACCGATAGTGAAGATTGGGCTCCAGCTCATTCTTTTGCTATTATTTGTAATTTTTATTTATTGTATTATGTTTTTAAGAATTTGGTTAGGAGCTTGTTTAATGTGTCCTGAATTAGTACGTTATAGGTTTTGAGCAATGTATTTTTTAATCCATAACTTTGAGGAACTTTAATACCCAACCGTGCTGAGGCTATGAAGCACATTCCTTTTTGAAATTTAGATTAAAGCTTTCTCTCCACTCCCAAGTCTTTGACCTTACCCCAGATCTTCCAATCTTCCCCAATGTTTCCAATCTCTCTCAAGGCCTCACACCTCCTGCTGCCCAGCTCTGACCCCTCAAACCTCTGATGGTGGCATTTGATCTCTCATAAGTAGGATTTTAATGCTCCCCGCCTCAGGAATCCAAGGATCAGAGCCCATCCCACCAGGTTAGGGTTGTAACATATCTTGTCCTGTGTCCTTTTCCAGTCTGGCCCTGCCCAACTGGGCATCAAGCTTGACAATCAGGCTGATTCCCAGGCTCGAGTCCTGCCAGCTACACAAGGGTTGTGGAGTTAAGCCTTTCCTGTGCTTTGCATACCCACTGAAGGTGTAAACAAAGATGTTTTTCCAATATTACCTTCCCTCTGCTGAATTGCCCTCCATGCTTTAACAGTATTGATGATTATTGGGTTATGGCAATATTTCCTAACTGTCCTCACCTTGTCCAAAAACATCAAACTGGTAAGGGGGCACCTTGCCTGGGAGGCTTCGATATCTATCCATATTGAAAGAGGGTCCCCCACAAACCCAATCACTTACGTAGGTCAAAAGTGAGCTTAATTGGTAATTTTTAATGTCCGGAAGGTATACTCCCCCCAATCTGTGAGGCAACTGCAGTTTGGCTAATTTAATGAGGGGCTGTTTACGGTGCCAGATAAAGGAGCTGAACCAACCGTTCAGTCTCCTGAGTGTTTGTTTAATGAAAATCAGGGGGACCATCTGTATAGGGTATAGCAAACGAGGGAGAATATTCATCTTAATAAGCGCTATCCGACTCAACAATGAGATTGGAAGTCCCTCCCATCTTTGGAGATCTTGTTTAATTTTTTCAAATAATTGAGTAAAATTGGCTTTGAACAGCCAATCCAGAACTGGAGAGATGAATATGCCCAAATACACAAAACCACCCTGTGACCACCTAAATGGGAATCTATAGTCACTCTCAAGAGCCAACTCTTTCGTAAGACCACCTATAGGCATAGCCTCTGATTTAGCAAAATTAATCTTATACCCTGAAAAAGCGCCAAATGCGTGAATGTATTGTATCAGGCAAGGCACTGAAACTGTTGGATTTGTCAAGAAAATTAGAACATCGTCTGCATACAGCGAGATCTTATGTAATTTTGACTCCACTTCAGAAGCTGATAGAGATCCCCATGAATGGCCTCCGCCAACAGTTCAATCACCAATATAAAAAGTAATGGTGAAAGGGGACAGCCCTGCCGGCTGCCCCTAGAAATGTTAAAATTGCTTGATCGTACCCCGTTGGTAATGACCGCAGCGAGAGGTACACTGTAGAGAACCTTTACCCATCTTATGAAAACTTCGCCCAGACCAAACCGCTCGAGAGAATAGAAAAGGTATGGCCACTCAACTCGGTCAAGTGCCTTCTCTGCATCTAAAGAAATCACCAATCCCTGTATTGACTGCTGTTGGCATGCTTGAATTACGTTAAGCAGCCTCCTAACGTTATTGGAGGATCTGTGACCCTTTATGAAGCCCGTCTGATCCTCTTTAATAATAGGGGGTAACACAGTCTCCAGCCTTAACGCAAGAGCCTTAGAGAGGATCGTAAAGTCCACATTTAAGAGAGAGATGGGCCTGTATGAAGCACAGCCTTCTGGATCCTTCCTTTTTTAAGGATAAGTGAAATATTGGCCTCTATCAGAGATGGTGGGAGTCAAAGATGACTGTATGAACCATTAAACATATTCAGCATTGGGCCTGACAATATACTATAAATTCCTTATAGAATTCACTGGGAAGTCCTTTCCACTCTGAAGCTGCCTCACAGCTTCCTGCACTTCTTACTTTGATAATGGGGCATTGAGAAAGGACTGTTGTTGGGAGTCACACCTGGGAGCTTCAGATCTCTAAAAAAGATTCCATTTTGGCCTGTCCCTCCTCACAATTCTCAGATTGATATAACTTAGAGTAGAATCTCTGGAATACCACATTAATCTTTTTAGAATCACATGTTAGGTTCCCAGACCCTTCCCTAATCGCTGTAATGGTTTGTGGGGCACTTCTCTTTCTGGCAAGGTATGCTAAGTATTTGCCTGGCTTGTCACCATGCTCATATGACCTTTGCTTTGCAAAGGCCAGCTCCTTCTTTGCCGTCTGCGTGAGCACGGAATTTAGTGTAGACCGCAGTGCCGTAATCCTCTGGAGTTTGACCAACGAGGGTCTGTCAGAATAGGCCTTCTCAGCTGCCTTCAACCGTGCTTCAAGGAGACAGTGCTGCTCACTCTTCTGCCGCTTCCTACTTGTGGAATATGAAATAACTAACCCCCTGGCATAAGCTTTGGCAGTTTCCCAGAGAACAGATGAGCTATCAACTGAGCCTATGTTGATGTCTGGGAATTCCTGAAATTCCCTAGAGAAATATTCCACAAACTTGCTGTCCATGAGAATAAAGGGGTCCATTCGCCAGTACTTGAATCCACTGTAACATCCTTAATTTTAACCATGAGGTACAGTGGAGCATGATCGGAAATGGCAATATTATCAATCGTAGAGGATGCCACCAGATCCAGGGTTACCGCAGGGGTCAGAAAAAAAATCAATCCTCGTGTGACATCTATGTGGATTGGAGAAAAACGTGAAATCCCTACCTGTAGGGTGGAAACACCTCCAGACGTTCACCAACCCTAAATCCGCCTACACAAACACAATAACTGTTTAGTTTATGCAGAGGGTATCGAGGGAGCTTTAGGCGACCTGTCTACTGTGGGGTCCATGAGGCAGTTAAAATCTCCCCCTATAATGATGTACTGAGACTTGAGACTTATCAGTTTAGAAAAAGCATCTACCAAAAATTTAAGAGGATGAGCTGGGGGACAATAAACATTTAAAATGCCATATTCTTCCCCATTTATCAAAACTTTAAGAATTACAAACCTCCCGTATGTGTCTTTAACACATTCCAACAACTTAAGTGTGGGATTTTTCCTTACCAGTATAGCCACTCCCCTACTTCTGGTATTAAATAATGAAAAATAAACTCGGTCAAAGCCATTCTGCTGTAATTTCAGGTGTTCCTTGTCATCCAAATGTGTCTCCTGTAACAAAGCAATATCCACCTTCTCCTTTCTAAGACTCAAGAGTACCTTCTTCCTCTTAATTGGTGAGTGACTTCCCTTGATATTCCAGGTACACCATTTAATCAAATCATTAGCCATAATCTTCTGTAATTACATTTAAATTCCAGAGAGGAGGAACCCGAACAACAAATTGCTGAGCCTTAGTGTCACATGGTCCACCAAATATAAAAACTAGATAAACTAAAGCCACTACATTTAACAAACATACAAAATTATTAAAAATAAAAAAACAACGAAAACCAGAAAACAAACCAACATATAAAGCGCCAATAGCTCTGAGTAGGGGAACTCACCCCCTGCCCGGACAGAGCAACTACCTGTCCCAAACTGCCCATAAATAGGCATCTAACCATCTTAACCACCTTCACTTCTCCCAGCTAGAGCCGCATCGCAAGCACAAGCTAAAAAGAATAAACACCCCATAGAATATCAATATGAATAAAAAAACATTCTTTTATAAAAAAAAGGTTGAAATAAATACCCCACCCATCCTTTGGTATGTCCTAACTTAGAAATTTAAAATGTACATCTTAACCACTGCCAGACATAGTTTGAACCAAATTATTATCAATAGAGGGAAAAAAAGGGGAAAAACAAAGCTCCAACTGGATTTCCTCCATTTCTTTTCCAGAATGATAAACACATACACCAGCAACAATATTTATACATACTACAATTGTTTAAATTAGCTTATTTTTCCACAAAGTCTCTTGCCTTCTCCGATGTGTCAAAGAGATGCATGGATCCATCTAAGGTGATCCGAAGCACTGCCGGATATCTCAGGGAGTACTGAATCCCATGCTCCTTCAGTCTTCTCTTGACATCATCATACAATTTTCGTTTCGGGATCACCACCGCTCAAAAAGTCCTGAAAAAACATTATCTTAGACCCCTCGTACATTAGGGTCTTTGGATCCTTCCCCTGGAGACTGGAAGCCTCCATGATTCCTTATCCCAGTAATGACGGAACCGCACCAGGAAAGGACAAGGGCGTTGACCCAGACCCGACCTCTGTGCTGCGACCTGGTGAGCCCTCTCTATCTTCAATCCTCTCATGCCAGTCTCCAAGTCAAGGAATTTCAGAAGCCAATCTTCAACAAATTCCACAGCAGCTCACCTTCCTTACCCTCAGGCAGACCGATGACCCGAATGTTTTTTCTCCACTTGGTCACGCAAATTACGAACCTGCGTCTTCAGGGCTTGGATCTATTCCTTGAATGAACTGGCATCAGCTTCCACCACTGTGACCCTGTGCTCCACCTCATCCGTCCTCTTCTCCAGGTCTCCCAGCTGCTGCTCATCCTTCTGCAGCATGAGAGAGACTGGAGCCAGCTTCTCTTCAATCTGTTTCCCCAACATCTCATGAGATTTCAAGAGCTGGTTCATCAGGTCCTGGAGAGTAATTGGCTCCAAGGCTGCTGCAGGCTGAGCTGCAGGGCCGGCCTCAGATGCTCCTCCTCCCTTTTTAGGCATTTCTGGACAGCTGAAAATACAGGTACGTCAATTTTTAAATGTTTCTTGGAGCTCCACAATCTTTCCAACGCCCCAATAAATCCTGATGACCTGGCTTGGGTGGGTTAAATAATTGTCCTGTTCCTGCTGCGATGCGAAGCTCTGCAGTGTGATCTTCTCAGATCGCCGCCATCTTAGATCCCTCCCTCAGGTCCTTTTTAAATCTTTTCCCTCTCACAATAAATGGTAGCATGATGGCTCAGTAGTTAGCACTGCTGCCTCACAGCGCCTGGGGCCTGGGTTCGATCCCAGCCTCAGGTGACTATCTGCATAGCGTTTGCACATTCTCCCCGTATCTGTGTGGGTTTCCTCCCACAGTCCAAAGATGTGCAGGTTAGGTGTGTTGGCCAAGCTAAATTGCCCATCCTTTTCAGGGATGTGTAGGCTAGGTACATTAGTCAGAGGAAATGTAGAGTAATAGGGTAGGGAAATGGGTCTAGGTAGGATACTCTTCAGAGGGTCGGTATGGACTTGTTGGGCCAAAGGCCTGTTTCGACACTGTAGGGATTCTATGATAAACTTATGTCCTCTAGTTTTGGACTCCCCCCACTTTAGGAAAAGTATCTTGGCTTTTTATCTCACCAATGCCCCTCATGATTTTGTAAACCTCTGTAAGGTCACCCCTCAGACTCTGATGTTCCAGGGTCAAAAGCCCAGCTTATTCAGCATCTATCTATAACTCAAACCCTCCAACCCTGGCAACATCCTTGTAAATATTTTCTGCCCCCTCTCAAGTTTAACAACATCTTTCCAGTAGTAGGGCAGCCAAAATTGTACTCAGTGTTCTAAAAGTTGCCTAACCAATGTCCTATGCAGCCGCTACATGACCTACCAACTCCTATATTGAATGATCTGATAAATGGAGGCAAGTGTGCCAAATGCTGCCTTTAGCACCTTGTCCACCTGCGACACCACTTTTAAACAACTATGAACCTGCACTCCAAGGTCTCTCTGTTTGGCAACACTCCCCAGGGCCCAACAATTAACTGAATAAGGTAAAAACGAGGACTGCAGATGCTGGAAACCCGAGTCTGGATTAGAGTGGTGCTGGAAAAGCACAGCAGGTTAGGCAGCATCTAAGGAGCAGGAAAATCAACGTTTCAGGCAAAAGCCCTTCATCAGGAATAGAGGCAGGGAGCCTACAGGGTGGAGAGATAAATGACAAGTCTAATGATATGTATAAGCCCTGCCTTGGTTTGCCTTACCAAATTGCAACACTTCACATGTATCTAAATTAAACTTTATCTGCCACTCCATTGTTGGTTTTAAATTCATAGAATTATAGAATCCCCACAGGGTGGAAACAGGCTATTTGGCACAACAAGTCCTCACCAAGCCTCCGAAGAGTATCTGACACAGACCCATTCCCCTACCCTATCCTGTAACCCTATATTTCCCGTGGGTCCGGACCTATGCGTCACTGACATTATGGGTAATTTAGCCTGGCCAATCCACCTAACCTGCACATTATTGGATTGTGGGAGGAAACCAAAACACCTGGAGGAATCCCATGCAGACACAGAGAATATGCAAACTTCACACAGACAGTCGCCTGAGGCTGGAATCAAACCCAGGTCCCTGGTACTGTGACGTAGCAATGCTAACTACTGAGCCACCATGCTGTCCCAATGTCTGTTAAATTTTGTTTTAATTTTAGTTTTGTTTTTATGTATTACAAGATACGGAGTTAGGTCACAGACTAGCTATGATCTCATTGAATGGTGGAACAGTATCAGGGGGCTATGACCTATTCCTTTTCCTATGTTCCTATTCTACCCTCATCTCTTGCTGTTGTCTCAGGCTGAACCAGACTGTTTGTATACACATCACTGTATTCAATCACAGGTTGAGTATCCTCCAACCCCATGCATAGACTATCATTTTAAGTAGCAACACTGGTAGTGTTGAACTTGACAAAGACAAGACATCTCTGTTTAACCATTTCAAACTTATTGCAAACACAAAAGACTTTTTTAACAAATAAAACCCACTGAGGCATAGTTAGTAAAATATAAAATTTTATTCTTTCAAGAATTTTCAGGAAAAAAAATCATAGCTGGTAAGTAGCTATTTATTGAATTCAACCAAATTATTTGTTATTACAGATGACCACATTATCGGTTTGCGAGAGGTAATCATTGGAATTGAAAGTGCCTTGATCATTTTTCCTGTGAATCTCATAATCGTGCAGATTTTTCGAAACACGCATCCCAAATCAACTGACATATCAGCAACACTAAATAAGTCAGCTTCTGATGACCCCTCAGAATGTCAACGAACCCCTGAGAATATAATGATGGTGAGGATTGTTTTCTTTCTCCCCCATAGAAATCATTCCACGTGTACAACAAACCTGATATTTGTTAACAATACCTTGTAAAATTCCAAATACCTAACTATAACGAGACACAGCATCTTCAGAACTAAATGGAGTCAAGCATGAAATAAAATGGTGGCCAGGGGTATATCTGGAAATCCCAGTTCTATTTCTGGCACTGACTAATTTTATCGGTTTGAGGAAGGACCGTTTGAGTGTGGGAGATGTACACATTATTGTTTAGAAGTGAGGACATCATTCTGCCATAGGCAGAAATTTCAGAAATTTTGCAATTTTCATCAAAGCAGCTGCATTTTAGAAAACGTTCTAACTTACAGCTGCAGAGTAGAGGTGGGAAGCATGGGTTCGAGGTGTGATAAATATAAAACATAAGTGAAAATGGTATTGTCCCCTTTACATTTCATCATGAAATGCCAATTTCTGAGTTATATCATATTTACTAAAATCAGTGGTGTCAGTGATTGGAAAGTGCAAGTAATCATGAAATAATAGTTACAAGATGGTTATTTCTGACATTGCAAGCTAAGAAGTGAAGGAATAGCGTTGTATAAATACTACATACTTTATCCATTGAACAAGGTGCTATTATGCATTGTACAATCTTGAAATGCTAGCCTTGTGTGAGATCCGAAATTGTTGTTAGCACCCTCTTGGGGATATTATTCCTTGCAAAACAACTCAGCCATCTCATTGGCTGTTTAAAAAGTTTTATTTGGTGTTTGAGCTTTTATCTGCCTTCTAAGGCACTAATGGATCCTGAAGTGCTGTTTTTATCTTTCCAGTTGTCTCATAAGAATGTGTAATTTATGGCTTGGCTACCAAGCATTCATGGATTCTAAAATGCAGAGTTTCCTTTTGCAGCTGCTCCTGGGAAATGCTTGCTTGGTGGCATGGCTGCCTACAAGATAAATTCTGAAGTGCAATAATTGTTTTATTTAACCATCCTGGGACTGCAAGTTTGGTGGCTTTGAGAGATTTATGAGCTTGTGAAAAAAATATAGGTTTTTCAAGTGCCTATTCTAGTGACTTATTTATCTTGACAGTTGTATGAGTTACAGACTGCCTTTATGGGTCATGTGAAATCTGTTTGTACTGGGTGAATAGATTGGGGTTTTGAGAGGGGCAAGAGGTATGTGGGACAGGGGAAAAGGGTAATGGGCTTACTGTGGGGTGAAGGAAGTAGAAGTAGAAAGGCATGAGGAGGTAGGGGGTTAGAGAATGGTGGGAATGGGATTCTATGCTGATCTGTAAAGCCAAGCCAATATTTGTATGGGTGAAGCAATAGTTTCAACCTGGCTGCTTTGGTATCAGTCTGCCTCTGTCTCTTCCTTGGGCTGATAATCCCCCCAAAAGATAAAAATCCCACCTGCCTGCCATGCTGGAACAAACATGGGATTGTAACATGGGAAATGTATCCAACTCCGAATTCTTGCCTCCAAGAGGCATCTTCAGCCCAAGACATCTATGGTGCTGAAAATGATCATTTTCCCTTGTCATGGTTTAGTAAGAGCATATTTAAATCTAATCTTCAGTTATTTTAAAGGAGGTCTTGAGCATTGCTGCTGCCTATGCTTGCAACGAAGATTTTCTATCTCTCTTGTTTGGGGCATCCTCTGCAAAGATTGCCACACCTCTTGGACCCCTGCAAGTGACTGAAAGACCTCATCAGTGATGTGAAAGATAGCAGAATTGCAATTAAAACAAAAAAGAAATACACGTCTACTGTGTCAATAGAGGCAGAGCAATTCCACACATCGACTATAGGGTTTCCATGGATACCAAAAATACCACTGTAAAACCTATCGCTCACACTTTGAGTTTGTTCACCTTAAGAAAGAAGCTGTGCAGCAGTTGGGAATCTGGAAGGAGCTCCATGCTGCTCCTGAGTGTTAGGAACAGAGTGGGTAGAGGGTCTCAGGTTTCTGATGGTGAGATGAAAATGTGCAATTAAGGTCTTAGAACTTTAAAGAGTTTTTGTCAGGTTGGGATCAGAAAACCTTTTTGCATTGATTTGCATGTTATCAAAAAGCCACTTCACCAGTATTATGTTTGTCTTCGCAAAGAAGTTTTGCGTAACTTTTAAAATCATTTATAGGATGTCAATGTCACTGGTTGGACCAGCATTTGTTTCCTACCTAATTGCTCTTGAGAAGGTGGTGGTGAGTTGCTTCCTGACCAATCTGCAGTTTCTTTAATAGGGGAGGCAATAGCCTAGTGGTATTATAGCTGGACTGTTAATCCAGAAACCCAGATAACGTTCTGGGGACCTGGGTTTGAATCCTGCCATGGCAAATGGTGGAACTTCATTTCAATAAAAATCCGGAATTAAGAATCTAATGATGACCATGAATCAATTTTCAGAAAAACCCTCAGATTCACTAATGTCCATTAGAGAAGGAAAGCTGTTATCTGGTCTGGCCGAGATGTGACTCCAGACCCATAGCAATGTAGTTGACTCTTAACTGTCCTCTGGGCAATTAAGATTTAGATTACTTACAGTGTGGAAACAGGCCCTTCGGCCCAACAAGTCCACACTGACCCTCCGAAGAGCAACCCACCCAAACCCATTCCCCTACATTTACCCCTTCACCTAGCACTACAGGCAATTTAGTATGGCCAATTCACTTAACCTGCACATTTTTGTACTGTGGGAGGAAACCGGAGCACCCGACGCAGACACGGAGAGTATGTGCAAACTCCACACAGACAATTGCCTGAGGTGGGAATTGAACCCGGGTTTCTGGCACTGTGAGGCAGCAATGCTTACCACTGTGCCACCGTGCTGCCCATGGGCAATAAATGCTGCCTGGCCCATGATGCCCTAATTCTGTGAATTTTTTTTTAAAATTGGTGTAGGTTCACCCATAATGCTTTTAGGGAGTGAATTCCAGAATTTGACCTCATGAGACTGAAGGTATGGTGTTATATTTCCAAGATGTCAGAGTCAGTGGTTTTGTGGGTGAGGGAATTGCAGGTGGTGGTGTTCCCATGAATTGCTGCCCCTGTCCCTTTTAGATGGTGGTTGTCATTGATTTGGAAGGCATTGTCGAAGAGGTCTTGGTGAGTCTCTGCAGGATCTTTTAGATGGTAAATATTGCTGTTACTGGGCATCAATCTTAGAAGGAGGAGATGTTTGTGTTAATTAAGTAGGCTGCTTTGTTCTGAATGGTGTGCGATAAAGCAGCTCCTTTAACAAGGTTATACAGTCCTTGTTTGTTTTTCAGAGAGGTTATAAATGGCATAGACTCTGAATAGTCTGGATGTAGGGTTTTAGGGCCAGTTTGAGAACAGCTAACAGATACTGCCTCAGGCAGAAGGCTTTCAAGATTAAAAAAAAATCACTTGTACAATGAAAGGGAAGTGGCCATTTCTCCCAGCTCAGCTTTTCTCTGGTTTGTTTTTTTTTAGGGGGTAGGGTAATGTGGAAAAGCCACTGGACCCAGAAGCAGGTCCAGACTGGTACTGTCTCTCTGTGACTTCTATCCTGTAAGAACCTGTATTTGGTTTTGCCTTTTGTGCCCGAAGGCTTGTCGCAAGCATTTGGAACAACATCATTAAATTAGGATGATCTGTTGGGTTTTCGAATAGGTCAGGTTATTCCGTATCCTATTTTCTGTTGTTTGTGTTTCATTCAGAAATCTTGTAAAGAAATCCTGTTTTGTTTAAAACTAAGTGGTTTGACCTTAGCTTAAAACAACTAGCAAAGTTAAGGTCTGGGCTACCTTCTTGAAATGTTTTGACGGAGTCTGGCCTGGTCCATAACAGGTGTCAAGCTTCTTGGGTGATTTTGCAGCTGCAGTCATTCAGGGAACTCAGAAGTATTCCATTGTATTCCTGACTTATGCATTATAGATGGTGGACATACTTTGGTCAGTCAGAGGTGAGTTATTCGCTGCAGGAGTGCTAGCCTCTGACCTGCTCTTGTAGCTACAACATTTATATGACTAGTCAAGTTCTGTTTCTAGTGAATGAATGCTCCCTAGTTTCGAAAATGGGATTCAGCCATGGTAATGCCATTGTATGTTCAAGGGCAATGGTTAGATTCTGTCTTGTTGGAGATGGTCGTGTGAATGTTACTTGTCACTTGTCAGTTTAAGCCTGAATATTGTCTAGATGTTGCTGCAATTGAACTGCTTCAGCATCTGAAGAGTTGAAAATGGTGCTGAACATTATGTATTCATCAGTGAACATTCATATTTCTGGAGGAGTGATCATTAATGAAGCATTGAGTATGGTTGGGCCCTGAGGAACTCCTGCAGAGCTGTCCCGGGACTGAGATAACTGATCTTTAACAGCCTTGGCCATCTTCCTATGACTCCAACCAGCAAAGAACTTCTCCTGGTTCCCATTAACTTTCATTATTTTAGGGTTTCTCGATGCCACACATGATCAAATGTGGCTTTAATGTAGGTACTATTTCATCTCGTATGGAGTTCAGTGCTTTTGTTCATGTTTGAACCAAGACTGTCATGATGTCAGAGCTCCCATCTCTTTAACAGACTAGCTCACATCTGCAAAAGCTGACAGCCAATTGGAAGGCCAACAGCTCTTCAGTCTCAACACTGCCTCCAAGAATGGTGGCCACTGCTGAGACTGCACCCTCTCCACAGTAGTCCACCCTGGATGAAGCTGAGTGGGGTATCCAAGGGACATGTGAAGCATTGGGAGGACTGGGAAGGCAGGAATTGTGCTATCAAGGGCATATGCGCTGTGCCTTTGAGGATAGCCACAGGTACCCATTCACAAGGGACCCCCTCATTTAGGCTGCAATGGCACTGCCAGGATAAACTTGGTGACCACTCCACATGGCAGAGGGCCCACCCATTGCTGCCAGCAGTGGCAAGAAGGGGACACTAACAGGGCATTATTTGGCCACTTAATGTTCTCAATTAAACTCTACTTTGATAGGTTGCCTTCCACTTTCCCTGCCACTGATAAAACGCCAGCAGCAGTGCTAGGCAGTGCATCCACCAGAATCTGCCTTTCCTTTCTACTTCTTGAACTTCTCCCTACTCCCACCTCACTCATAACACTGTCAACCAAGCTTTGGTCAGTGGAAATGTTATTCGTTTAAGTATCAATATCCATTACCAGAATTGCAACATGTGAATAGAGGTGTATCTATTTCTGCTTATTGTAAGTTGCAAAGTTAGATCTCCAAATGTTAACCTCTTTTCTTTATTCATAGGACATCAAAAGGATTGCTAGTTCTTTGCCTGGAAAGCTAAAAGATGCAATGCCAACACTAGAAGATGATATCAGAAATGCAAATGACATAAATAAGTTACTGGTATTAATAGCAAACATTATTCAGCACTGTAATGAACAGTCTGATACTCAGGAGGCTCCTATTCCAGATAACGGTCAGTGCATATGCTTATTTTTATCTTAAAATCAGAACTAGGCCATTTAGGACTAAAATGATGGAGCACTTATTCACTCAAAGAAATGGCAATCTGGAATTCCCTCCCCCCACAAACTGTTACAGAAAAGACAATTGAAATTTCAAAACTGAGTTTAGTTCAGTAAGAGTGTTAAGGGATATGGAAACTAGGAAGGGAAATGGATTAAAGGGCACTCTACCCTTTCTAGCCAGAAAGTGAACTAACTTCATGAATAAACCCATTGCATTCTCCCCAGGGAGTTAGGGATGGGATTGAGTCTGGGTCAATCACCTGATGCAGACTGAAGCTAACAACAGAGGCAGGTGGATGCTGCTGTTGGCAGGTTAGAAGACCTGTCCCCTTTCACAGTGACACTATGTTGGTGCTTCCACAGATATGGCTTCCATGTCGTTCTACCCAATCTTATTTGTCCAGTCAACATGCAGATTAAAATCACCCATGACAATTGCAGTGCCTTTCTGAGGTGCCTCTATTATTTCCTGATTATGCTTTGTCCTACACCAATTCTACAAGGGCCAATAGATGACTCCCGCCCTTTCTTTCCCTTGCTATTTCCTATTTCAGCCAAAATGATCCTTATCATTACTCACCATTGCACTGATACCGGCCTTAATTAACAAAGCTACTTTACCTTCTTTTCGTTCCTGCTTATTCTTCCAGAATGTTGAATACCCTTAAATATTGAGTTTCCAGTCCTGGCCACCTGGGAGAGTTGTCAAGTCATGTCCATTTTTTTAATCTATTTGTGCTGTCAACTGATTTACCTTATGGCAAATGCTGAGTGCATTCAGAGAAAGACCCTTAAGCTTTGATTTTTTTACCAGTATGACTTACTCTGTTTCTAATTTCTACTGCACTCTTCTGTGTATATTTTAAGACCATAAGACTATAAGACACAGGAGTGGAAGTAAGGCCATTCGGCCCATTGAGTCCACTCTGCCCTTTGATCATGGCTGATGGGCATTTCAACGCCACTTACCCACACTCTTCCCATATCCCTTAATTCCTTTGAGATCAAGAATTTATCAATCTCTGCCTTGAAGGTGTTTAACGTCATGGCCTCCACTGCGCTCCATGGCAGTGAATTCAACAGGCCCACCTCTCTCTGGCTGAAAAAATATCTCCTCATTTCCATTTTAAGTTGACCCCCTCTAATTCTAAGGCTGTGCCCACGGGTCCTAGTATCCCTGCCTGACTGAAACAACTTCCCAGCGTCCACACTTTCTAAGCCATGCATTATCTTGTACCCTTTCCTTTTCTACCCTTTGCTGTTACACTTTGATTACCACTTGCCTCTCCGTTACTCTGCTGTTTCCCTTAGATTTTTTAAACCCTGTCCTCCATTAATTTGTTTAAAACCCTATCAACATCCTTAGTTGTGCTATTTATCATGTCACTGGTCCCAGGGAACACTGGGAATAATTTTGCAAAATTTGGAATCTGATTAAATGGAGATTCAAAAGATAAATTGAGTAATCGTGTACTCTTGAGGTGGCTCAAAGGTACAAGTTTATGCTGTTTCTCCAAAATCAACTCCAAGTCGTTCAGGCTCCATATTGGGAACACAAGATTGCTGAATAAGTTCTGCAAAGAGCTTAAGAAATGGACTGTATTTTCACAATGCATACAACACATGTCAAAGAACTGGTGCAAAATGTCGATTTAAATATATTTCTGATGTATTTCCATAACTCATAATTAATAGCAGGAGCAAATGGTAGTCCATAAGTTTACATTGCTAGGTCTGTTACTTTGATTTAGTGGGGGCTGTGCTCTGAGGCTTGCAGGACTTTGGTTGTCACTCTACTGCCAGCATTTCTTATGCTAGATTTGAATCAAAATATATGATGTTGACGTGTCTATTAAAATGCATCTCTTCGCAAACGTATAGTTTCTCTTGTGTCTTCTTTATAACTCAAAATCATTGAAATTCCATATATATATTTTAAGTGCAAGAATATCATTGATAGGAAATGAGGAATATTTCTGTGCTGTAGACCTCTAGGACTCTATATAACCACACCCCTCCCTCTCTTCCCAACATGATGGACAATGTCATATTTTTAGAAAATGATTCTTCAGCTACCTGTAGTCCTGATCAACAAAATGAAGATAACAATTCCATGGTCAGCAATCCTGAAGACAATAATTCCACACGCAGCGATCCTGAGAAAGAAACAGATCAAATGATGAAACACTTCTTACACTATGTGAGTCATCTACTTAACTATGTGGAAACTGAACTGCAAGAAATGGAACTAAAGACATTTCAGAATCCTTACACTCAGATACATGCTACAGATCAAGTGCAGAAGATAATACAGTTCATCAAAGCAGCAATTAACTCTGCAGATGCTAACCACATTACTAAGAGGTATGGAATACTATTTATGATATTACAGAAATATGTGTGTTATACTGTTGAAACAAGTTTTTAAAACAGACAGTGAGTATTTAGAAATTCGGAGTAATTGATTTGAGTAGCTGTGGATAATAGGAGTCCCCTATCCATCCCTGAGCCCTTAAGTATGCAAGTTTGTACACGCAGTCATCTCTATTGCTTTACTGAAAATCTTTCATCATAAGCCATAATTGCAACTTATTGTTAGTATTCATTAATTTGTTCATTTCACGAGCAGTTTGTACTTTATTGAACAGAAGTAAGAAAACAAGCCCTGTTTCGAAAGGTCTCCCTTGGTGGTTCATTTATATTGGCTGGCTCCTGGTGTTTGTCACAAGTAGTGTCTCGGCATTCTTTACCATGCTGTATAGTTTTGATTATGGCAAAGAGAAGTCCATCCAATGGCTCAAATCCATGATTGTCAGCTTCGTCGAAAGTGTCTTCATCATACAGCCATTAAAGGTAATAGCAGAATCAGCAGATAATGAAAACCACCCCATAAATGTGGTAAAATTAAAAACAGTTATCAGTCAAGGGCTGATTCAAATGGTGTCAGGATCACTACTTTCAAGGGACTATCAAAGGGGCCAGCTGCGCTCAGCCAATTCCATAAAATCAACTTGTGAATGGAAGCTAGTTATGGGCAATTAGCAGAAATTCCCTTTTTATTACAGACAGATATCTGGATTATGTAGCAGAGGACTTTCTCACTGTGACATTGAAAAAGCCACATTATGATTCACTTTGGGATCTCCTATATTCTTGGGCATTAATGGAGATCCTTGGGAGCATTACAGTGTCTGTGCTGGGTGGGCACTGATGCTTAGAATTCTCTATTTTTACTAAGATTTTTAGGGCCACTTGCCATGTCCCAAATTGTACAACCATGGCAATTTCTTGAGTCAAGGCTTCAGATCGGAGAAGGATTGACCTGGTTCTGTGGTCTATGTCCAGTTCTGTAATGTTCCAGAATTTCAGACATATTTCTAGAGGTTAGGCAGAACTGCACCAATGGTGCAGGCCCAGACAAAGCATATGGACTGCAAGGGCATGGGTTTTCCTCAATTCTTGCATCATTTTCCCGTAAGCTTGCAAGCGTGGCCCAGCCTGGGGTGGCCCAGCAAAGGCTAGCATTCTGTTCTCCGTCTGCATCAATGCAGGCCAACAAGTGCAGCTACACAGGTCTTAGGGACAGGCTGAAGAAACCAAATAATTCCTTCCCTCAAAAGCTTGATTTCATCCCAACCCAGTTTTAGAGCTCCTGATCTCAAAGGTCTCTAGAGGCTTATAACTCTGTGCTTTCATTCCCCATCCATCAGTGCTAGTCCCTGTCAGGAGATAGATGATGAATTCCTGATGAAGGGCCCTTGCCCAAAACTTCAATTCTCCTGCTCCTTGGATGCTGCCTGACCTGCTGTGCTTTTCCCACTCTTGACTCTGATCTCCAGCATCTGCAGTCCTCACTTTCTCCCTGTCAGGAGACAGGCAGGCTATAGGTATGGCCTGGGGTCATGTAGATTGTCCACTACAGGGAATCCTTGTACTTTTGTAATCATGTCAGGAAAAAACATTAAAGGATGACATGGAATTCTGCCCTTGATAGGATGTGCAGTTTCAGCTAGTAGTTTAAATTACAGGTTTCAATGAAATCTATCAGGCAGTGTCAACCTTTAACAAACAGTACCAATACTAATTGCCTTTCATTTCCAGAGATATTGTAACTAACTAGTTTTAATTGTCTTTCTGTTAAGGTTTTATTTGTTGCTGCCTTCATTGCTCTTATTGTCAAAAAGGTTGAGAGAAATGAAAATGAGGAAAGCTACAATGAAAACTTGCTTTCTACTATCAGTAAGTTTACATAAGATAAGAAATATTGTGGTGATAAGCCTAGAATAAAGTGTATCCAGGCAAGTGATTCAGTGAATCATATTGTAGAGATACAGTAGAAATTCTTCCAGATATAGCATATTTAGCAGAGATATGCAGGCCTCCACCATTATGTCCTTGCCAATCTAAGGTCTGAACATTCCTCTACTCTATTGGCTCCAGTGCAGGATAGACATGGTAACTCAGATAGGAGGCCAATTTTTCACCATTAGACCAAATTTGATTTTCCTTCTTTTCTCCCATCATGCTATGCCTTGATTGCCCTGCCACATGTAACTAAGAGCAGGGACACAGGAACTCACAATCCCATTATTTTAACAGCGTTCTGCTGCTGACATGAAGGAATAGAAAGACAGAGATGCTGTTGGTCCTTAAGGCAGTAGTAGAGGGTCTGCCATTGCACCTATTTCATAAAATCACACCAACAGCAGGACAAATGCATTCGCTCATTGAGTTTGTACTAGGTCTTTGACAGAACTTCCCAATTTTCTTAATCTATAGCCCATCAATTAATTTTCCTTCAGTTGCTCTTTGAAAGTTTTCATTGATTTTGCTTTCAGCTCATGCATTCCAAATCATAACGACTTGTTGTAGAAAATATTTTCTTTTGATGCTGTCTATGCAAACAAATCAATGAAATGCCTTTTCAAAGGTGACATGCTCAGCGTCAACTGCTCTTGTGAACCCTTGCCAGTTCTAAATCAAGAAATTCAACCTAATTAGTAAAACATAGTTTTTTCTGTAATGTGTTCACCTTCACTTATTAAACCATATTTTTCCAAGAGACAATTATTTTGTCTTGGATAAATCCTCTAAATCTTTCTCCATCCCTGATTTTAGGTTGACGCACAGGGTTAATTCCTGTTCCCTAGTTTGAATGGAGTGCAAAATTTGCAGTGCTCTGTTTGGCACTACATTGTATTTTCATATCTGGGCAGATTGTAAAATTGTGTTTAAAACCTTTTTATTTTCCACCCTTCTTTCCTCAACAACACAGGAAGCATCTCAACTAGACTAGAGGGACATATGGGAGAAAGTAGGGACTGCGGATGCTGGAGATCTGAGTTGAGAGTGTGGTGCTGGTCAGGCAGCATCCGAGGAGCTAGAGAATTGCCATTTCAGTCATAAGCCCTTCATCCTACTCCTCGGATGCTGCCTAACCTGCTGTGCTTTTCCAGCACCACACTCTTGATTAGAGACACATATATAAAACTTGGAAATAACAGATACAAGCCTGAACTGATCCTATGTCACTTAAGTGGAACTCTATTTCATACCATTACCAATCATTTCCTCTCCTCCATATCTATTTTTAATCTATATAAATTCACTATCGTCACCCCTTGCATTCTCTCCTTTAGTCAAGTCAGATACAAACTTCTGATTTAGTAACTTAGATATGCTCTTGCTTTTCAATTCTTTACCATATCCAGTTTAATTCTGTACTGAATTACGAATGTGATGTACACAAACTAGTCCATATAGAAAGCCCATCACTATAAACAAAATTATATGGAACTCACTACAGAACTGAAGTATGAAGAAGCCTCAACCCAGTAGTCAGGATAAGAAAAACCATGTGCATCCATATTTTGATTTGTCTTTGTTAAATTCTGTGAAGTAAAAGTTAATATGCTGTTCAGTATAATCGATAAGATAACATGGTTCCATAGTGCTGTATCTTTGAAATTGCAGCTTCACAAAATAATCTATGTGGTGTGTTGTTGTGTCGCCATAATCTTACCAGACCATAGGGGCTGCTCTCTCATTAGAGAGAAAAGCGATTGGTGGTGATTTAACCTGAGGGCCACCAGATCTTTTACCATGCTAGCCCTTGCCCACAAAGTCCAAGTCTGAAATCTACAGTTTCCTTAATGATTGTGGGGCTTTCAAAACCATTCCAGGAATTTCAATCCAAAGCAAAATGGTTATTGTGTTTACACAACATCATAAATGTCAGTAACACATTGTAAGTGTACGAGAAGTATCAACATGTGTATAAATGAGGACAAATATCATTCATATCAGTGCTTATGTTTTAGTCTTACTATGAAACATATTCTCTGTCCAACATTTCAACCAATTCATGCAAAGTATTTTATTAGATGAGGATCTCAATGTGGTAACTCCCAACTATACTAAAAGGTCAGATGCTGGTATTTACAAGCCACCGTCAGTGAAACATGTGGAGAAAATGAAAGCACAGCACCTCAAAGAAAAGAAAATGTATGATTTTATTAAAGATATATTTGGTATGTAAATAATCTTTCTATTTATGATTATAAGTCACAATAAGTTTTGAGAAGGAAAGGTTAAACCAAAGGATTGAAGACCAAAATTAGACAGATAAACTTGGAAATACAGACAACTTGCAGGAAGAAAAATTTGTACTTACATGATGCTTTCAATGACATTAGGATATCATAAAATGTTTTACAGCCAATGAAATGCTTGTTCATGTGCAGTTACTGTTGCAATGAAGGTAACAATGTAGTTAGTTAACACATTATTAAACTATCAGGTTTAATCATCAAAAAGGTGGAATTGCTAACTGTGCAGAGCGAATAAAGAGTCATCTAGACTCAAAATATTTTGTTCTCTCTCCATGAATGCTGCCTGACCTGAAGTGATTTCCAGCAGTTTTTGTTTTCACTAGTAGTGTGGAGAAACCCAGAGTGAGGTATATCATGTGATGGGAGAGCTCCAAATAGAAATGCAGTCCTTTCCCACTCAAGGAGTAGGATTTGGTGGGCTTCAAATGGGCCTCTCTCCTCTGCCCACGGCAGAAATTTTGTAATGATGTCGGTTCAATTCCTTAAGTGGCTGCTTAATGATCTCACATGTCCCAAGGGCGTGTTGACCTTGCCTTGATCTAGCCAAGGGAAGAACATGTATCAAGGCACCTGAAGAGGAAACAGGTACAATACCCAAAATTTCAGCTGTCCAAAAACTAGACATTTTTAATATTCAATTGAAAAGATAATGACTTGCTTGTTTTACAGGCAAACATCATACTAGGCACTACATTCTGCGTCAAATGTCCACCTGCAATATTGCTGTAGGCATCAAAGGAGTACCCAGGGCCTGTACCTCAAGACTGACAGAAAGAGAGAGAGAAAAAAAAACATAAGGATCAAAAATTCTGAAGAAAAGAACATTTGAGGAGAGAGAGAACTGGAGACCAATAAAAAAGAAAAGTAGTAGAAAACAAGAATTTAGAGAAAGAAACAGAGAGACAATTGCAAGCAATGATACCAATATGTTGTTATTTTACAAAAGGTCAATTTGCTGGAATTTTGATCAAATCTTCTAAATTAGAGCCAAGTAGATCATGCAAATATTAATTGAAATACTAAATCAGGCAATTGTTAAATATATGAGTATTATAGAAATGAGTTGAGTATTGCTCTTTCAAATGTGGCACTGGTTGCTCGAATGGTTAACATTTTACATTTTGCCCAAACTGCTGCTACTTTAATCACTTTTGTGTATTTCGTCTACTGTTGATGACCAGAAAGATTCAATGAATAAATCAGAATTTATGAACCACAGGTATCCAATAAAGCAGCATTTTCCAGTCATACAAGTGACATTATGATTTTTAAATTAGATTGACCTACTTGACAAAAATGAAACTAGGTTCTTTGAACTTTCTCATACTTTTTTTTTGCTTATTTTAGCTCACGTGGGATTTCTGGTTGTGTTGGCAATTATTGCTTATGGAGAACGAAGCCCTCATTCATTTTATTTAAACAAAGCTCTCAATGATAGTTTTACCAGGAAGTTCAATGGATCCCTGGCTGTTAACGACTTTTATATCTGGGCCAATGAAATTTTATTACCCAACTTATATGGACCATACGAAGGTAATCCTAAAATAATATTGAAAGAAACTATATGAATCCATGGTAAGCATGCTGTGGACAGAGTATTTTTATTGGTCCTTAGACTTCCAATCCAAAATTAGCATATTTGAGATCCAGTATTAGACCTGTTGTATTTTTTAATATGTTGAATAATTGAAAATATTTGGCCCTAGTATCTTCCTTTTCTGCTGTTTTCTGGGATATAGATATTACTGGTATGGCTAAACTTTGCTGTCAATCCTAATTGCCCTGAAGAAGATGGCGGTGAGCTGCCTTCTTGAACTATTGCAGCCTTTTGGACGCAGGAACACCAACTGTGGTGTTAGGGAGTTCCAGCAATTATATCTTCACTTCTAAACTTATAGAGGCGGGAAGCTCATTGTAAAAGCAACAACAGATGGGTGATCCTAGGACATTATCCTGAGGAGCTCCTGTAGCAATGTCCCAGGACTGAGATGATTGATTATAATCATCGTCTATTGTGCTGCGTATGGATCCAACCAGAAGAGAGACTTTCCCCGATTCCATTGACTTCAATTCTACCAGAGGTCCTTGATTCCACACTCAGATAAATGGTGTCATGATGTCAAGGGCAGTCACTTTCAGCTCACCTCTGAAGTCTATTGATTTTGCCCATGTTTGGACTAAGGCAGTGATGAGGTCAGGAGCTGGGTGGCCCTGGTGAAATCCAAATTGAGCTTCAATGAACAGATTACTGTGTGTAAGTGACTCTTGTCAGAATTGTCAATGATACTTTCCATCATTTTACTGTTGATCAAAAGGAGGTTGATGAGGTGATAATTAGCCATATTGGACTTTTTCCTTTCTTTTTGTGGACAAAACATACCTGGACAATTTTCAACATTATTAGATACATCAACTATTGTACTGGAACAGCTTAGCTAGGGTCATGGTTAGTTTTGGAGCACAAGCCTTCACTACTATTTTCAGATTGTTGTCAGGGCCCATTGCAGGATACAGTGCTTTCAGTCATTTTTAGTTAGTGCGTGGAGTGGATCCAATTGGATGAAGCTTGGCATGTGTCATTTTAAGGAGCTCAAGAAGAGGCTGAGGTTGATCATCCACTCTGAATTTCTGGCTTTAGCCTTGTTAATATGTCCAAAATTTTTATAATTCTGGAAATACATTACTTTAATAAGTACAGTGCATATTGCATAATGTGTCTAAAAAATCTAACAGTAGGGATCATTTGATATTCATTCTCTAAGTCGCCATCTTAAAATCGTAAGTAAATCTTCAGAGTGACTTGAAAATCACTGTGTATTTTCTAACCAGGATTTATAACTGATGGGAATTCAAAGTTGCTTGGAAGTCCTCGCATTCGACAGGTCAGAATCAAACCAACTCCTTGCCCTGTGCCAACAAGATTAGTAGATAGTATTCAGGAGTGTCGTGCTCCTTACTCCTATGGTGATGAAGATATGTTGGACTTTGGAAGTAAAGGGAATTTCAGTGTAAACACAGAATCACTCTGGTTAGCTTCTGCCTGGCATTACCAGAGTGAGTCACAGCTGAAAGGATATCCAGTTTGGGGAAAGATCGCTCTTTACCGAGGAGGCGGCTTTGTGGCTGAGTTGGGAACAGAAAACAAAACTGCAGACAGGTAATTAATATTTCAAAGAGAGAGTGGAAAATTAAAGGATTCTTTTTTTTGTGAAGAATGTTCATTGTAGGATGAGAAATATCCTATCTGTATGCTTCTACTGAAAGACATAAAAACATAAGAAATAGGAGCTGCAGTGGTTTACATGAAGACTCAACCTGCTCCACCATCAAACTTGATTTCAACTCCACTTTCTTCTCGGTAACCCCAACCATTGACTCCTCTAGAATTCAAAATGTGTCCATTGCAGCTTTTAAAACATTCAATTATTCACCCACTGCAGCACTCTGGGGTAGAGAATTCCAAAGTCTGAGAGAAGAAGTTCCACCTCATCTCTGTTTTGAGGAAGAGACTCTTTATTCTAAAACTATACTGTTAATTCTACATTCTTCCACAAAGGGAAACATCCTTGCAGCATGTACTTGTTTGAACCTTCATTCCGTCTAATTATTCCTGCCATGACAGAGAGCTTCGAAGTCCATCTGTGGCAGTAGCTCCCAAAACTGGCTGCACGGCTGAGAGGGAGCATTGGTTCACAACCTCTGAATCTTGTGTGTTTCAATGTTGAAACTTTACTTCCTGGTTGAGGGCCCAATGACGTGGAGCATAGATTTAAGCTAAGGGCAAAGTTAAAATGGGAATCTGGAACTTATTACCTGTAAGGATGGTGGAGGCAGAAACATTCATAACATCGAAGAAGCATTTAGATGTACACATGCAAAGCCAAGGCATAGACAGCTATGGCCCAAATGCTGGAAAATGGGTGTTTTTGATTGCTGCAGATTTGATGGGCCATATGAACTTTTTTTGTGCTGTAGATCTCTATGACTCTATGTCTGTAATAAAATCATCTCTCATTCTACTGAACTCCGGTTAGTTTAGAGCCAATCTGAACAACCTTGCCTCATAAGAATTACTTGCAATAATCTATCCTGCGTCCATCACACACTGAGTCATGGAGTTGTGCAACATGGAAACAGACCCTTCGGTCCAACTCGTCATGCAGACCAGCTATCCTAAATTAATTTAGTCCCCTTTGCCAGCATTTGGTCCATATCTCTTTAGCTCTTCCTAATCATGTACCCATCCAGAAGCCTTTTAGTGTTGTAATTGTACCAGCCTCTATCACTTGCTCTGCCAGCTTATTTCATACAGGCGCCACCCACTACATAAAAATGTGTTCCTTACATCCCTCTGAAATCGTTCCACTCTCACCTTAAATCTATGCTATCTAGTTTTGGGCTCCCCTACCCTGGGAAAAAGACCCTATCCATAGCCGTCATGATTTTATAAACCTCTATAAAATCACACCTCAGCCTGTGACACTCCAGGGAAAACAGACCCAGGCTATTCAGCCATTCCCTATAGCTCAAAATCTCAACTTGGCAACACCCTTGTAAGTCTGTTCTGAACCCTTTCAAGTTTCACAACATCCAATAGCCGGAAGACCAGAATTGAACACTATATTCCAAAAGTCACTTAACTGATGTAACCTCTCAACTCCCATACTCAATGCAGTGACCAGTAAAGGCAAACATACCCAACACCCTCTTCACTACCCTGTCTACCTGTGACTCCATGTTCAAGGAACTATGAAACTGTACTTCAAAGTCTCTTTGTTTGGCAACAATCCCCAGGACCTTCCTATTAGGTGTATAAATCCTGCTCTGATTTGCCCTACCAAAATGCAACACCTCACAATTGTTAAATGCTTTGGCATCTTCACACCATGCGCTGTAACTGTTAACTATTCCTTATCTAATTTGATCATGCAATGTGCAAGTACACTTGCTGCATTTCACACCTACAGAATGCCTTGCTTGATTCTGAATTAGAAATGTAGATTTTTTACATTCATTGTTTATTCAAAATGCTGTGATTGCTTTGAATAATTCACATGTCCACATCATCATGCAGTTGATAACAATTACATTTTTAATCAGAATGGGGATAGCATTTCTCATAGAATCAAATAAAATAGAAGCCAGTGTAGGCTATTCGGTCCTTCGAGCCTGCTCTCCCATCAATGTGATCACGGTTGATCGTCCCAACATAATATGCTGTTCCAGCTTTCCCCTCATACCCTTTGATCCCTATTGCCCTTAGAACTATATCTATTTCCTTTTTAAAAACATTTTGCCATTAACCACCTTCTCTGGTAGAGAATTTCCAAGTTCATCACTCTCTGAATAAAGTAATGTCTCCTCATCTCAGTCCCAAATGCCTAGCACTTAGCGAGTTTTGAGAAGGTTTGTAGCTCAGGTTGAGGTTTTTGATGTAGGTTTGCTCGCTGAGCTGAAAGGTTCATTTCCAGACGTTTCGTTACCTTACTAGGTAACATCTTCAGTGGGCCTCATGCAAAGTAATGCTGAAAATTCCTGCTTTTTATTTATATGTTTGGGTTTCTTTGGGTTGGTGATGTCATTTCCTGTGGTGATGTTATTTCCTGTGGCGAAGTCACTTCCAGTTCCTTATCTCAGTGGGTGGTAGATGGGATCTAACTCGATGTGTTTGTTGGTAGAGTTCCGGTTGGAATGCCATACTTCGGGTTAGACCCTATCTACCACCCCCTGAGAAAAGGAACAGGTAATAACATTACCACAGGAAATGACATCACCAACCCAAAGAAACCCAAACATATAAATAGGAAGCATGAATTTTCAGCATTGCTTTACATGAGACCCACTGAAGATGTTACCTAGTAAGGTAACGAAACGTCTGGAAATGAACCTTTCAGCTCAGTGTGCCTACCACTGTATCCTTCAACTGTGACCCCTGGTTCAGGACTCCCTGGTCATCAGAAACATTATTCCTATGTTTAGCCTACTTAGTCTTAGAAGTTTACAGGTTTCTATGAGATCCCTCCCAATCCATTTAACCACCAATAAATATAGTCCTAACCAATCCAGCCTGTCTTCATACATTAGTCCTGCCAATCCCAGGAATCAGTTTGGAAAACCTCCACAGCCAGAGCATCCTTCTTTACATAAGGAGACCAAGACTGTACTCTATATGTGCTGGAACAGCATATTATGTTGGGATGATCAACCGTGATCACATTGTACAATTGCAACACATCCCTGCTCCATATCCCAGGACATTGTGGGAAGTTAAGGAAGAAATTTCAGGGACCCAGCAGAGATATTTGTATCATTTACAGCCATGGATGAGGTGCCAGAGAACTGCAAGTGACTAATGTTGTCTCTTTACTTAAGAAAGACTACAAGGTGAAGTCTGGGAACTATAGACCTGTGAGTCTGACACCAGTGGTGGGTAAGTTGTTAGGTGAGATTCTGAGAGATAGGATTTACAGGCAGTGGAGAAGCAAGGGCTGATTAGGGCTGGTCAGCACGGCTTTGTGCGAGGGAAATAGTGTTTCACAAACTTGATTCAGTTTTTTGAGGATGTAACCAATAAGATTGATGAAGGCAGAACAGTAGACATTGTCTACATGGACTTTAGTGAAGCATTTGACAAGCATCTGGATGGTAGACTAATTAGTAAAATTAGATGACATGAGATTCAGGGAAAGCTTGCCAATTGGATACAAAATTGGGTTGACGGTAAGAGACAGAGAGATTAGATGGAGGGTTGTTTTTCGAACTGAATGCCTGTGACCAGCAGTATTCTGCAGGGATCTGTGCTGGGTCCAGTTTTGTTTGTCCTTCGTGTAAACAATTTGGATGAGAAGTTAGGAGGCATGCTCAATAAATTTACGGATTACACCAAAATTGGTGGTATAGTCTGAATTAAGTCTACAGAGGACAGTATCGCACCATTGTCACCATTTATTTGTATGGAGAGAGTCCTTGACACTGATCCAGCTCCCTCTGAGACAGCTCTCAGAATGAACAGGATGTCTGACACCCTCTTCTTATTTGTCAGCCAGGGTTCCCTAACTAGACAAGAAAACAGACTCAATCAGGGAATTCATATACTATGAGGTCTACTTGACTGACCTCATTATAATCATAGGCGACAGTGAAGAAGGTTATCTAAGATTAAAAAGAGATCTTGATCAACTTGGCCAATGGGCTGAGGAGTGGCAGATGGAGTTTAAATTAGATAAGTACAATGTATTACATTTTTGTAAAACAAACAAGGATAGGATTTATACAATTAGAATCAGGGCCTTGGGTAGGGCTTATGCTTGAAATATCGATTCCCTTGCTCCTCGGATGCTGCCTGACCTGTTGTGCTTTTCCAGCGCCACACTCTCGATCCTTGGGTAGTGTTGTAAAACAGAGAGACCAAGGTGTTTAGGTACATAGTTCTTTGAAAGTTGTGTCACAGATAGGCAGGATGGTTAAGAAGGTGCTTAAAATGCTTGTCTTCATTTCTCATTGAGGATAGGGGTTGGAATGTCATGTTGTACTGAATGTTGGTGAAGCCACTTTTGGAGTATTGTGTGCAGTTCTGGTTGCCCTGCTATAGGAATGATACGATTAAATTGGAGAGAGCTCAGAAGAGATTTGCCACAATGGGGTTGGAGTGTTGGAGTTAAAGGGAGAGGCAGGGACCTTTTTCACTGGAGCATAGGAGGTTGAGGGGTGACCTCAGAGACGCTTATAGAATCATGAGGAGCATAGATAAGGTGAATAGCAAAGGTTTTTTCCCTAGGATGGGGAAGTTCAAAACTAGGGGCATATTTTTAAGATGAGAGGAGAAAGATTTAAAAGGGACCTGAGGTATAGCTTTATCACACAGAGGGTGGTTTGCATGTGGAATGAACTGTCAGAGGAAATAGTTGATGCAGATACAGTTATAAGAAAGTGAGGACTGCAGATGCTGGAGATCAGAGCTGAAAAATATGTTGCTGGAAAAGCACAGCAGGTC
This sequence comes from Chiloscyllium punctatum, assembly GCF_047496795.1. NCBI lineage: Eukaryota > Metazoa > Chordata > Chondrichthyes > Orectolobiformes > Hemiscylliidae > Chiloscyllium > Chiloscyllium punctatum. The sequence goes on from NC_092764.1 coordinate 30,760,139, forward strand.
AGGCAGCATCAAAGGAGCAGGAGAATCAACATTTTGGGCATAAGTTTATGCCTGAAACGTCGATCCTCCTGCTCCTTTGATGGTGCCTGACCTGCTGCGCTTTTCCAGCAGATACAGTTATAACATATAAAAGACATTTGGACAGGTTGGACAGAAAAGATTTGGATGGTTATCGGCCAAATGCAGGAAAGTGGGACTGGTTAATTTTGGAAACTTGGTCAGTGTAGATGGGTTGGACTGAAAGATCTGATTCCATGCTGTATATCATTTGCCTTCTTCACTGCTTGCTGCAAGCTTACTTTCAGCAGCTGGTGTACAAGGACACCCAGGTCTCTTTGCACCTCCACCTTTGTCCAATCTGTTGCTATTCAGATAATAAACTGCCTTCCTGATTTGCTCCCAAAGTGGAAAACCTCACATCTATCCACATTATACTTAATCTGTCATGCATAATGTAGGTAAACATTCCTCCTTCATACAATGAATCCTGGAGATGGAAAGATATCTGAGACCACGCTGTATGCCACATCTGTGTTCTAATGGTGAGCTTCTACCATAAACCTTACTGCAGCAACTGGCTTCAGCATAAACAAAATGAAATAGCTATGTCATTCTGAACCAAAGCTTTCTGGAAATAATTACAGCTCAGTTGTAGAGCACAAGCCATCTGCTTTATGACTTCCCTCTGGGATTGCATTGTGAATTAACAAACAGCAGGCTATCTGTTGGATTCATTCACTGCACCAGATGTGGTCTGAGACATCTGATGCAGGAAGCTGTGAATAAATTGCTGAGGGAGTTTAAAAGAAAAGAGTATAGTTTTATTTTGGAATATTGCCCAACAAATCACAGTTTAAGAGTTGAACCTCTGAAACCCATGACTTCAAGAATATCATCCAGTTCCTAATCAGCAAGAGGGTATCTCACGCAGTTATATCTCATTATCAAGTTTACGATACCTGGTTCTTATCCAAATCAGTTATGAAAGTGTGAATAGTGAAACTATAGTAAAGAGCCAATTCCTGAAGGAGTTTATTAATTGCTACAATTCCGAGGAGTTTTAAGAACCTGTTTGTAGTTCTTCCATTTTTGATTGGATTAATATTGAGTCTATTTCATGAATTCTTCCTAGTTTCAAGTGTTCAAGTTTTACTCCCTTGTGGGAGTAAAGATCGTCAGCAACTGTATTTTGCAAGTTCCTTCAATTAATTCTGACTTTCTCTTCATGGATCTACTGTTTCTGAACAGAAATTGGTCCCATATCTCCAAGGTGCAGCCCTTCCAAGTTTCTTCTAAGAGTCTAATCTTCATGTCCAAGACTAGAGATTGTGTGTTCACAGGCTGTCCATTCATGGTTGAGATTGTAGCCAAGCTTGAATCTGTCACAGCCAATACTCCAAACACTTTCCATCTGGAAATCCATAAACACACAGCTGGAGCTCCAGCTGTCTTTCTTCTTCTGGGCCAATCACACCATATTCTTGGCTGTTGACTATTTGTTCCCCACTGGTTCACTTACAGCCTTTAACTTCCTAAAGAGGCAGAGCCATTCCTTTTGGCTCGTGTTTTTTAGGAGAAAGTGAGGACTGCAGATGCTGGAGATCAGAGCTGAAAATGTGTTGCTAGAAAAGCGCAGCAGGTCAGGCAGCATCCAAGGAGCAGGAGAATCGACGTTTCGGGCATGAGCCCTTCTTCAGGAATGAGGAAAGTATACCAAGCAGGCTAAGATAAAAGGTAGAGAGGAGGGACTTGGGGGAGGGGCGTTGGAAATGCGATAGGTGGAAGGAGGTTAAGGTGAGGGTGATAGGCCGGAGTGGGGGTGGGGGCGGAGAGGTCCTCATGAGTTTCCTAATTTCCCCTCCCCCCACCTTGTCTCATTCCCAACCCTCTAAATCAGGCACCACCTTCCTAACCTGCAATCTTCTTCCTGACCTCTCCGCCCCCACCCCCACTCCAGCCTATCACCCTCATCCTATCACGCTCACCTTAACCTCAATCCTGAAGAAGGGCTCATGCCCGAAACATTGATTCTCCTGCTCCTTGGATGCTGCCTGACCTGCTGTGCTTTTCCAGCAACACATTTTCGGCTCCTGTTTTTTGTTTGACATACAATTGTAGATTTCTTCACAAAAGTATATGTTTTGTCAGTTTATTTCAAATATTCCAATGGGATAAGTGATGTTTTGTATTTTTCTCTAAAGAATTATAAACTACCTGAAGGAAAACACTTGGGTTGACATGTATACCAGAGCCATCTTTGTGGAGTTCACAGTCTATAATGCAAATGTAAACCTGTTCTGTGTAGTTACACTGATGCTGGAGATGAACGCAATTGGTAAGAGACAAAGCTTTTATTATATATTATACATTTACTACTAAGGGAATGGGATGAGGAGAAGAACTGACCAATGACAGTTAAGTGAAGTATGAATATGATATTTACACATTTGATTTGGACAAATGTCATGTGGAGGATAGATACAAAATTTAGAGATCTATTGTCATACTTTCTACTCAATGGGCATTTAATCAGCAAATTCATGGTGAGGGGTGAGTTTCATACATCTACAGACTGCTTCAAAATGTATATTGTAACTCTATCTGTTTTGATTACTTTTCCCATTAAGAGGAAGCTATGGATACCTCTGATTAATACCATTGTTCAGGGATTGCAGTCTTGGACAGAGTTCAATCCAGCCTGGGTGTAGGTTTGCTCGCTGAGCTTGAAGGTTCATTTTCAGATGTTTCGTCACCATACTAGATAACATCTTCAGTGAGCCTCCAGAGATCTCCGGAGGCTCACTGAAGATGTTACCTAGTATGGTAACGAAACATCTGAAAATGAACGTTCCAGCTCGGCGAGTAAACCTACATCTAGAACCTCAACCTAAGCTACAAATCTTCTCAAATCTTGTTAATCCAGCTTTTCAACACAGGAACAAGTTGGGTCTACCTCATCATAGCAATCTCCCAGTGGCATGAAAACCTCTTGTTGAAGTTGGAGGCAGGAACAGACTGGTGCAAAAACCTTTCCATTTGTGAATGATTTCATTTAGGCTCTTGCAATGGCAGTGGTAGTGTTCCTAATCGGGCAGACCAAGGTTTAACTTCCACCTGCTCCAGAGATGCACAGTAACATCCCTGAACTGGTTGATCATAAAAATAGGTTAAATAAGAATTTGGAATTCAGTGGTGGCTCAGGGATTACATGGGAGCCACATGACTTTCCTGAGCCTCTGAAGGGCATCCAACAAATGCTGAGATTTGCCTTTCAGGGAAGTCCCTCATTGTCAGGCATTCTATCCCATTGAGAGACTACATCAAATGTTAAGTGCTTTTTAAAAGCTTTGTGTATATCCATGAAATGGTTGGAGGAGAATAGAGTGAAGTTATGAATTGATAATGTGTGAACTAGGTGCTTGATGAATGAAGCCTGTTAGTATGAAATATGTTCAGGTGTAAAATCATTTAAGATTAATACCTCTGATCTAAGACTCAATGTGCTCTGTTCTTGATATTTCAGAGCTTTTGCTAATTTTGAATGTCTTTTTGAAATAGTTATAATGAAATGATACAGCCAGAAACCTCTTTTGAAGTCATGTAATGCTTATTGCTATGTTCTTATATTTAGTGATGAGCACAAACACTTGACCAACCTTTAATATGTTGAAATCCTCATCAGCTATAAATTTATTTTTCAGGTGTCTTCCTGGGCAATATGCAAATGGAAATTATCCGCCTCTATCACTACGTGGACCAGAATTACTCTTCCATCATTGGGGCCCAAGTGGTCTTCATCATCATTGTTATTTATTACATGGTTAAGCAGGTAGGTGGAACATGGAGTTAGAAAATTGGCTTTTTAGTGAATTTTAGCTAAAATCATGGGAATTATATTATATGATGATATTACAGTTTGAAGACATTGGTAACGATTCCTTTGTCTGCTTTTTAAACTGAGTAATACTATCTGTTGTGTCTATTAAAACAATACAGGAATTTGATATAAATCTTTGGTGTTTTTATATGAGATTGTCCTGGAGTGTCAAGAAGCAGCTGCATGTCCCTCAGGGTGCACAAAATGACAGAACAGTCATCACAAACAAGAATTTGTTCTGTAATCTTCATCTGAGTTATGAGTCTTTCCAAATTGAGGAAGCTGTCAGCTGTCCTGAGCTTATTGTGTAAGTCAAGATTTGAGTGCTTATAAGACCATGGCTGAAAAGTAGTTTGACAAACCGAACTGGGGGCATTATGTAGCCCTGTTTAGTGAGAATAAGAACATCTGATAACACCGTTCTGCACTGTACTGGATATCATGCCATCATCAAATAAGTGGATGAAGCCCATAATCATTTCAGGGCAGCTATATTCATGTCGTACCTCCCACAGGCCTCAAGACGATTGTCAAAAAGGGTGGCACTGGAAAAGCACAGCAGGTCAGGCAGCATCTGAGAAGCAGGAGAGTCGACGATTTGGTCATAAGCCCTTCATCAGGAAACCCTTCATTGTGTCAAATTCATTGATCGGGTCTATGAACACCATGTTGAGGTTCTTGATCTGTTGCAGCACTTTTTTCTGAATTTGATGCGTCACAAAGATCCTACCAACTGTTCCTCATCTGGCATGAAATCCACACTGTAAGGGTCTGTAAGATCAGAGGCAATCCTACTGAGAATTGCACAAAATGTCCTTGCTGTGGACCAAAGGGAAATACCACAATGATTATCACAGTCAGATTCATTTCCATTTTGTTTGTATAGGGTGGAGCTTTGGAAATGTTATTGTAGCTATGGGGTCTACTGCCCTGACTCCAGATTAATCTGAAGAAACTGATGAGTATCCTAGCCCTGTGAGCTCCTACATACGTCAGCTTCTGGTTCATTAGTTGATGCCTTTACCAAAGCTGCAGACCTCTTTAATTTCTGCAGTGTGTATCATCTACAAGATGTGCTGCAGAAATTCATCAAAGCTCCTTAGACAGCACCTTCCAAACTCACAGAAGGGCAGGAGCAGCAGATACATGGGTATACCATTACATGCAAGTTTCCCTCCAAGTCACTCCCAATCTTGACTTGGAAATATATTGCTGTTCCTTCAGTGTCACTAGGTAAACCCCTGGAATTCCCCCCGTAATGACATTGTGGGTCAACCTACAGCTTTGAATCAAAACGGCTTGAGAAGGCAGCTGACCACCGCCTCCTCAAAGGCAACTAAAGGTGAGAAATAAATGCTGGCCAGTCGGAGTTGCCCATTTCCCATGAATGATTTTTTTTTTTAGCAACACTCAACTCGATTCTTAATGTTATTTTGGGAATTTAATCTCCCACAACACTATGTTGCATAATAAAATTGCCCATTGTCTGAAAAATGCTAAAAGTGTCTATTCCCTTGCAAAAGTAAGTATTGGACTGGCAAATTCACAGACTTTGGAGAAAGCATGAAATTTGTCTCAAAAGCTGATTTATGACCAGGCAGTCAGTGGCTCTCACATCATGTCTCTGTGGCTATAGGGCATGCACAACCTACCAGTGCCACATTAAACGAGCAGACGCCTTGCATATTTCTCTATTAACAATATCTGATGTCTGGACGTAAAGACCTATAGTTCCTACAAAATGCCTCATACCTGGTTTCAAGAACATGTTGATCAGAAGTCAACGTTGCTCAGTCAGCTATGTGTTTTGCATGGAGGACTTCTGAAACGACAGGTGATATTTCACATCAGCTGAGCACAGGAACTCACACCATGAGGCATCCTGAAGTCAGATAGAAAGCCACTCTGAAAGCCAATCTCAGAGTTTGCAAAGTAGCTCCCACTATATGGGGAAGAAAAAATAAAACAAACTTGGACAGATCCAAATGCAGAAGGTAAAAGGTAAAAGGTTCTGTCATCAAAAGATCTCAACATTTGGAGAAGAATGTGTGAGGTCCCTGCAGGACAAGTGAACATGTTGCAAAGCCAATTCCTTTGCACACCGCTCTGGCAGTGACTTCATATGTAATGTCTTGGGTTTCGAAGTCAAGATTCAGTTTAATTTCACATTTGGGATGCACCAAAATTTAAAAAAAATAGCTGTCGTCTTTGATGAACACTCATTGAAGTAACAAGAGAATCTATCATGTTGTGTAACTTCCAGCTGTCAGTGTCCCATCTTTGTATTTCACCAGTACCTGTAAATGATTTGTAATTTTTTTAATAATATATTTTTATTAAGACAAACATTTTTCAATATTACAACAAATACAAAACAATGCAATTCAAAACAGTACAAAACTAAACCCAAATAATAAAAAAAATTCCCCAACCCACCCTCCTATACGAATGTATAAACATATATAGAGAAGTATAAAATTTTTTAAAAACCCTAAACTAGCTATTTAACTAACTAAATAAATACCTAACAACAAACAAATAAATAGTAATAACTCAGCCCAGCCAAACAAAACACTCATACATTCACAGTTCCTCCTCCCTGGTTATTGGACTCGTGAACCACAATCATTACGGCTATATAAAAGCCCTTGTTAGTGTGGCAGATAAATCTGTGTCCAGGTATTTCAAAAAGGGTTGCATTGTCTTGTAAAAATTCTCAGTTTTGTGGTGTACCATACTTGTGAGAAAATCCAGGGGAATATACTCCATAACAATCTTCCACAGGCCTGGGGGGTTTTCGGATATCCAACCTAGCAAGATATTCTTCCTTCCACAGAATGTAAGAATATTGAAAAGTTTTTCCTTATGCGAGTCTGCAGGAAATACAATGGGTAGGCCCAAAAGGAGCGAAATAGGGTCCTTCTCCACCCCTACACCTAAAGTCCTCTCCATTGCACCCACCACAGCGCTCCAATATGTTTGAAAACTGTCACAAGACCAAAGACAATGGGTAAGAGTGCCCGTACAGACCTTGCACTTGGGACATGCTGAAGATACCCCTGGGTTAAATTTTGACAAACGGTCGGGAGCCAAGTGGACCCTGTGGAGAATCTTCAACTGTAAAGCATGGGTCCTATTGCAAATTGATATCTTCCTTGCATTCTCCCAAATATCCTCCCATGCCACTGAAGAAACTTCAACACCCAGCTCTCTTTCCCACATCTTGCAGAGTCGATCAGACTCCTCTGAGGTGGCACCCCCCAATTGGTGATATAGAGTACTGACAGAGAATGTACTCTTAGCCCTTAGTACCCCCCCCCCCCCCCCCCCCCACCTCTCTATGTCAAATTTGCAGGGATCAGTCAAAAGTGTGGGGTTTTTTTTGAATAAAATCCCTAACTTGAAAAAAACGAAAGAGGTCTCTATTAGGTAACTCGTACTTCCGTACTAACTGATCAAAGGACATCATTACATCTCCCTCAAATAAATCACCCATGCAAGATATACCCCTAGCTGCCCAACATTTAAATCCTGAATCTATCATACCTGGTTGAAAACTTGGCATACCCACTAAAGGGGTAAACAAAGATGATTTGCCAATATTACCTTCCCTCTGCCGAATTGCCCTCCATGCTTTAACAGTATTGATGATTATTGGGTTATGGCAATATTCCCTAACTGTCCTCACCTTGTCCAAAAACATCAAACTGGTAAGGGGGCACCTTGCCTGGGAGGCTTCGATATCTAGCCATATTGAAAGAAGGTCCCCCACAAACCCAATCACTTACGTAGGTCAAAAGTGAGCTTAATTGGTAATTTTTAATGTCTGGAAGGTCTACTCCCCCCAATGTGTGAGGCAACTGCAATTTGGTTAACTTAATGAGGGGCCGTTTACGGTGCCAGATAAAGGAGCTGAACCAACCGTTCAGTCTCCTGAGTGTTTGTTTATTGAAAATCAGGGGGAGCATCTGTATAGGGTATAGCAAACGAGGGAGAATATTCATCTTAATAAGCACTATCCGACTCAACCATGAGATTGGAAGTCCCTCCCATCTTTGGAGACCTTGTTTAATTTTTTCTAATAATTGAGTAAAATTGGCTTTGAACAGCCAATCCAGAACTGGAGTAATGAATATGCCCAAATACACAAAACCCCCCTGTGACCACTTAAATGGGAATCTACAGTCACTCTCAAGAGCCAACTCTTTTATAAGACCACCCATAGGCATAGCCTCTGATTTAGCAAAATTAATCTTATACCCTGAAAAAGCGCCAAATGCGTGAATGTATTGTATCAGGCAAGGCACTGAAACTGCTGGATTTGTCAAGAAAATTAGAACATCGTCTGCATACAGCGAGATCTTATGTAATTTTGACCCCACTTCTGGAGCTGATATATTGAGATCCCCACGAATGGCCTCTGCCAACGGTTTAATCACCAACATAAAAAGTAATGGTGAAAGGGGACAGTCCTGCCGGCTGCCCCTAGAAATATTAACATTGCTTGATTGTACCCCGTTGGTAATGACCATCGCGAGAGGTACACTGTAGAGAACCTTTACCCCATCTTATGAAAACTTCGCCCAGACCAAACCGGTCTCAAGAATAGAAAAGGTACGGCAACTCAACTCGGTCAAATGCCTCTAAAGAAATCACCAATCCCTGTATTGACTGCTGTTGGCATGCTTGAATTACATTAAGCAGCCTCCTAACATTATTGGAGGATCTGCGACCCTTTATGAAGCCTGTCTGATCCTCTTTAATAATAGAGGGTAACACAGTCTCCAGCCTTAACGCGAGAGCCTTAGAAAGGATCTTAAAGTCCACGTTTAAGAGCGAGATGGGCCTGTATGAAGCACAGTCTTCCGGATCCTTCCCTTAGTGTCGTATGGTTCACCAAATATAAAAACTACATAAACTAAAACCACTACATTTAGCAAACATACAAAATTATTAAAAATAAAAAACAAGGAAAACCAGAAAACAAACCAACATATAAAGCGCCAATAGATCTGAGTAGGGGAACTCACCCCTTGCCCGGAGGGAGCAACTACCCGTCCCGAACTAACCATCTCAACCACCTTCACTTCTCCCAGCTAGAGCCACATTGCAAGCACAAACTAAAAAGAATAAACACCTCACAGAATATCAATATGAATAAAAAAAATTCTTTTATTTAAAAAAAAAGGGGGAATGAATACCCCACCCATCCTTTGGTATCTCCTAACTTAGAAATTTAAAATGTACATCTTAACCACCGCCAGACATAGTTTGAACCAAATTATTATCAGTAGAGGAAAGAAAAAGGGGAAAAACAAAGCTCCAACTGGATTTCCTCCATTTCTTTTCCAGAATGGTAAACACATACCCAAGCAACAATATTTATACATACTACAATTGTTTAACTTAGGTTAGTTTGTCCTCAAAGTCTCTTGCCTTCTCCGATGTGTCAAAGAGATGCATGGATCCATCTAAGGTGATCCGAAGCACTGCCGAATATCTCAGGGAGTACTGAATCCCAAGCTCCATCAGTCTTCACTTAACACCATCATATGATTTTCGTTTCTGGATCACTGCCACTGAAAAGTCCTGAAAAAACATGATCTTAGACTCCTCATAAAATAGGGCCTTTGGATCCTTGCCCTGGAGTCTGGAAGCCTCCATGACTCCTTATATAAGGAGCCATGACTCCTTATATAAGGAGCCATGACTCCTTATATGAGGGTAATGATAGAACCGCACCAGGAAAGGACGAGGGCGTTGACCCAGACCCGACCTCCACGCTGCGACCCAGTGAGCCCTCTCTATCTTCAGTCCTCTCATGCCAGTCTCCAAGTCAAGGAATTTCGGAAGCCAATCTTCAACAAATTCTGCAGGCCGCTCACCTTCCAACCCTCAGGCAGACCGATGATCCGAATGTTTTTTCTCCTGCCCCTGTTTTCAAGATCATCCACTTGGTCACACAAATTACGAACCTGCGTCTTCAGGGCTTGGATCTGTTCCTTGAATGAACTGGCATCAGCTTTCACCACTGTGACCCTGTGCTCCACCTCATCCGTCCTCTTCTCCAGGTCTCCCAGCTGCTGCTCATCCTTCTGCAGCATGAGAGAGACTGGAGCTAGTTTCTCTTCAATCTGTTTCCCCAACATCTTGTGAGATTTCAAGAGCTGGTTCACCAGGTCCTGGAGAGTAATCGGCTTCGAGGCTGCTGGAGGCTGAGCTGCAGGCCCAGCCTCAGATGCTCCTCCTCCCTTTTTCGGCATTTCTGGACAGCTGAACATACAGGTAAGTCAATTTTTAAATGTTTCTTGGGGCTCCACAATCTTTCCAACGCCCCAAGATGACCTGGGTTGGGTGGGTTAAAGGACCGTCCTGCTCCTGCTGCGATGTGAAGCTCTGCAGTGTGATCTTCTCAGATCACCGCCATCTTAGATTCCCCTGTAATATCTTTTACCTGCCATTGATATTGACAACGAGGGAAAACCATTCTGCACATGGCTGGCAGAATGGAAGCATCCCACCTTTGGGCATTGCTTCAGCAAATAATTTAGCATTGTTTGGGTTTCTGAATTTGTGCAAGTTGTGTTTATGTATGCAATGTACTTCAATACTAATCACCTGCCAAAACCAATGGAGAAAAGTATTCTTTGAATTGCTCTTTCTGGCATTTAGGAAACTTATGTCAACTATGACCAGCTAGCTTCAGTGGCAATAACATTTTGGATGGAATCATGCTCCCCGATTGGAAATATACAACAAGTATGAATAACTAAATCACTAAATGGTAGTTATAGTGGAAGAGAAATCTTCTTTAAGATGAAGTTGGATGTCAATGAAATAAGTCAAGCTTTTTTCATAACTACAGCTGATTAAATTAATATTACAATTGCACTGTGATTTCTATAAACAACCATTAAAATTAATCAGTCAGCAATAATTTAATCATTCATTTAATTCAATGCCTTGGGCACATGTCTTATACAGAGGTAATTATACAGGAAAATGCCTTGCAATATGATGTATCATTTGGTGGTGGAGAACCTTGATTTATTGTGCCGAGGTAATTGGTAAATCTTTAGGACTTGAATCAGGGTATCTATATTAAGTCCTACTCTTGGATCAAACCTAACAAACAAATGGAATAAAAAGGGAGAGGTTTGATAAACTGTGATTCTTTATTTAGTCACAGAGCATTTCTTTCAACCTGACTGTATTCCGTCCAAAGCACCCGAAAAACCGAGACTAGCGACAGACAGGACTTTATAAGAAGAAAGGGAGACTGTGAATGCTCTGGGAGGGATGTCCGGTTGCTCCACAACATAGTGGCCTCTCCCATCAAAATTACCTGAAAAAATGGACTAGTCATTTCCATCTGAGATTCCATCAATACCAGCCTGAAAGATGTCAAATGAAGGACAACTGGAAGGCCTATCCTTTTGAAGGAATTGTCCATGTGAAAATGCAAATCATGTTTCTGCTGTGTATGAGGAATCCTGATTGTAATTTGGTGACAAGTGGTGGAACATGCATCATACACAATACCACCCCGCATCACCCTGAAGTACAAAGAGAACTGTACTGTCCAATTCTCTCATTCTGAACCTATGCTGCAGCTACCTGTTTACCAGTGAGCTAAACACTTCAACAAAGTCCCACTATTAAAATGGGCCGGGCCTTCTCTAGCACAATGCAATGGGGCAGCCAGCCAATGTATTTTGCTCATTAATCACTTGATAATTAAAACAAATCTCTTTCTCCATCTGAGTTACAAATACAAGTGTAAGGGAAAAATGTTAATCAACTGGTTGTGGAGATGTTGTGTTATTATTTCGCAAAGCTAACTTTGGTAGTACTTAAAGGAGCTGAGGTGATGCTAATGTTCAGCAAATGTACTGAAACAAAAACTTCACATGACAAAGGGGCAGCGCTCTGAAAGCTTGTGATTTCAAATTAATCTGTTGGAGTATAACCTAGGGTTGTGTGACTTCTGACCTTGAAACAAAAACTGGAAGTGCTGCAAATACTCAGCAAGGCAGGCATCAGCTGAGGAAAGAGAAACAACTTTTCAGAACCAGGAAAGGAGTTTTATCCAAAGCCTCTGGTCACATGTGAAGACCAAGTAGCAATAACACCAGAAAACAAAGTTGAGGCTGCTGTTTTTGATTCAGCTACAGACAGATTGAATTCTCAGTCCAATCATTGAGGCCAGAAAGAAGTTTGTGTCATTGCTCGCGTGTAGAGACCAGTCGTCTATAAAGAGAAAGGTTGTGTACAACCAATAAAGTCACATTTACATGACAACTAACTACTTACAATGGAGACTTGTATGGATGATTCAATGACAGTCATATTTGTAACTCTAGAACATGTATTAATATTTCATAGAGATATTAAACTATTACAGTTAAATTCATCACCAATTAATGACAGAAGAAATGTGCAACAAAGGAACAAATGTAAACTGCAGCTTTTTTTTATTCTACCCCATAAAATGTGGGTGTCATGTCTGGGCCAGCTTTTCTTTTCTAAAATGGTAAATGGGGTTTTACAGACCATACACAGCCCAATATGTAGAGGACTAATGGCAATGAAATAAAATAATGTCCAATGGTTGTTTGTTATGATTTGAATGACTTCACATCAAGAATGAAGGTTAAGCGTTGGACCATAATGTATATGTTTGACAATATGATAAGGACCCATTTTTTAAAAATAACTACATTTTATTTACATATTTATTTGTATTGGTGAGCTATATCTTGCTGCTTTAATGTTTAATTTTAAACAGTCATGTGGTACAGAACATAGCATGTTACAAGTAATATTAGAATTATGTTCTGGACATGGAGGTGGTGGTGATGGTAATCTACTGTACAAACATTCTGGTTGTCTCAAATTTGTTCATCTGCTACTTTACTGGAGGCGTGAACTCACTTAGTTTAAAAAAGGACACACAAATACTATTTAGTTAAACATCTCCAAGGTTATAGTCCAACAGGTTTATTTGGAAGCACTAGCTTTCAGAGTGTTGCTCCTTCATCAGATGGTTGTGGAGTATAAAATCATAGGACACAGAATTTATAGCAAACATTTATGGTGTCATGTAACTGAAATTATATATTGAAAAAGACCTGATTGTTTGTTAAGTCTCATCTTTTAGAATGGGCATATTGGTTTCAGTTCTTTCATATATAAATCCCAGTATTTTCTTAAAGTTACATCCTCAAGTGAACTTTAAAAATAGGTGCCAAGTTGGCTCAGATAATGCATTGAAGGTGTGAGGTTCCCTGTGTGAGGCTGTCTGTGCTTTTCTTGCTCATCGACCGCCAGTTCCGACATGCCACAGCAAGAAACCGTAATGACCTCCTCAGGAGACAGACACGAGCTGCAACTGACAGGGTACCCCTCGTTGTCCAGTACTTCCCAGGAGCTGAAAAACTACACCATCCTCCTTGTAGCCTGCAACACGTTATCAATGAGAATGAGAACCTTGACAAGACCTTCCGAAAACCTGCAGTTCTTGCCTTTAAACAACCACCAAACCTCAAACAGATCATTGTTTGCAGCAAACTGCCCGGCCTTCAGGACAACACCATACAATCCTGTCACGGTAGACGCTTCAAGTCGTGTCAGTGTCAACATGGATACCACCATTACACGTGGGGACACCTCCCACCACTTATGGGGCAGGTACTTATGTGATTCAGCCAACATTGTCTATCTCACACGCTGCAAGCAAGGATGCCCTGAGGTATGATACATTGGTGAGACCGAGCAGAGGCTACAGCAACGGATGAATAATAATCAACAGACAGGAGTGTTCCCTCCAAGTCGGAGAACACATCAGCGGTCTAGGACATTCGACCTCGGACCTTCGGGTGACCATCCTCTAATGCTGACTTCAGGAGAGGCAACAACACAAAGTGGCCGAGCAGAGCCTGATAGCCAAGTTCAGTGCCCAAGGGGATGGCCTCCATGGGGACCTTGGGTTCATGTCACACTGTGCGCACTACATACGCACGCACACACACACACACACACACACACACACACACACACACACACACATGTTTGTGGGGTGAATTTGTACTTGCAGAATTACATTTTATTTGCTCAAAAACTGCATGAATCTATGTAAGCTTCTGTAAATTCCTTTTTTAGATTATAATCCGTCTGAACATTGGGACACAGATAACCTCACACAGGTTACCACACACCTTTAGTACATTATCTGGGCTAAAATGGCACCTATTTTTAAAGTTCATTTGAGTATGTAACTTTAAGGAAGTATTGGGATTTACATATGAAAGAACTGAAATCAACATGCCCATTCTAAAAAGATTTAAAGATGCCGGTGTTGGACTGGGGTGTACAAAGTTAAAAATCACACAACACCAGGTTATTGTCCAACAGGTTTATTGACCACCTGATGAAGGAGCAGTGCTCCAAAAGCTAGTGCTTCCAAATAAACCTGTTGGACTATAACCTGGTGTTGTATGATTTTTAACATTCTAAAAGATGAGACACTTAACAAACAATCCAGGTCTTTTTCAATGTATAATTCCAGTTACATCATATTGTAAACTTTTGCTATAAATTCTGTGTCCTATCATCTTATACTCCACAGCCACCTGATGAAGAAGCAGCGCTCTGAAAGCTAGTGCTTCCAATTAAATGTGTTGGACTATAACCTGGGGTTGTGTGATTTTTAACTTTGTACACCCCAGTCCAATACCAGCACCTTCAAATCATGAATACCATATAGGTCAGCATATTAAACATTGATATGCTACTATCCAGAGACTTGATTCACAGTGCTAATCATCGACAGTCATGATTTAGGATTTTCTTTTGGGTTGGGCTATCACTCTTTTATGATCACAAGATGTTTTCACTCCACAACATAAAATACTATATTTATAGGGCACAATTTTTCCGAAAGATAAATAATCCTTCTATGGGACCAAATTCCTTTCCTGACACAAGGGATGAAGCTAATTTGTAACAATCCTATTTCGAGCCCCTCCATGCATCAGCTATTTCAGCAACAAGTCACATTGCCTTTGATTAAACTAAATGCTTCATTACTCAGCTGTACCACCAGATGGTTTGCCGCCTTTTTGAGTAAAGAGTGTATAATGATATTAATCCTGAAAACAGAAATGAATCATAGGTGCAGAAATAATTGAATTTAGAACATTTAAGAAAATGGCATGTTAAAAAACAGACCTGAACAAAAAGGGTCAGAAGTGCAATTTAATCCAATACTGTGATTGTGAAGAAAGATCTTCAATTTATCCAGATTTATTCAAACTGTATGTGTTCGGTCCTCTTTCAGGGAAAACTCCTAAAGCAAAAAAGAATGAAATATTTCTGTGACAAATGGAACTTGATTAATTTAGCCATTATCTTGTGCAGCTGCAGTGCACTTGGACTGTATATAAAACGGGCTGTCCTTGGAACTCGAGTTATGAATGACTACTTGAAAAATCAGGACAGGTAAGTAGACAAATTCTTATGCTGTGCAAATTGTTGAAGATGTATTCAAATCAATGGAGATAAGGCAGGGTCTGTTTTCAGACATAATGCTTGCAGGATGATATGACCCATTGCTTTAAGAATTTAAATTTACTGCTGACAGAGATGAAGTAGTTTACACCTCAACTCTAAATAGGGGTGAGCACAGACTCCTGGTCTAGAGCAAAATATTTCAATTGATTTATTTTCAAAAGACAAATTTCATTTCTAATTGAAGAAGAAAGTAGCAGCTGCTTTTGTGCTTTGGGGACCAGCGCAGTGTTTGTTCTAAAATTTGCCAAAAGAACTGGTTTAACATTCTTGAGGATTTAATGTGTATGGGATAGCAAGTAATTACTATTGACCCATCCTGAGTAAAGAAATGTTCTTTGAACTGCATCTCTGGGTTATTGATAAACACTGGCGCTTATTGCACAGTAAGTTCACAATTCAACTTAGAATTTGGCTCCAAAATGGTCAGGTTTTAAATCTTTTCTTTTTAATTGTGTTACAAAACCATTTCTTTCTTAAACAATCAGGCTACCTTGTTAAGATAAATATGACTACACTTCTGATTGGGCCTAGCCATTATGGTTAACATCCACAACTTTATATTACAACCTTTGTTTTTCATTCCTTGCTTCAAACTCTGGTTTATGTGAGTAATTTACCTTTTGACCCTTATTTTTCCTGTAGCTACTGTTAAGCAGCAAAAATCCCTTATTCACATGCCTCATATTTTCCCAACGAATTATCTAAATTATTGATTTGTTTTCATTTTTAGTCAATGACCTGCACATTGCAATTTTGTTATGATTGATTTCAAGAACTATGATAGCAATTTAGTAAGATGAATCAGTTATAAACTCCAAGTGTATAACTTGCTTTAAAGATAAGGTTATTGATTTGCAAGCCACTGAATTTGAATATTTTTTTAAAATTTGTCCGCATAATGATGTGAAATTATTCCTCTACTACATAATTCTCTACTGTACATATTCTATTCACTGTTAATTTATCCAACGCAAAACATTTTGCAAGTGAGAATCTGGTGAAGGTTCTTTTTGGGTCAGGATTTTACAAGAATGTTCTGCTTTTAATTGAAGTGTGTCAGAATCTTTTACATTCAGCATTGCCGCTCCCACATTTCTCCCAGAGCATTCTGAGTTGGTGAGACATAGTGATAATTCCGAGCCTACAGCTACAATAACTATATCAAATTGCAGTTTTAAACACAAGACAATATTTCAATATAGCTGATATTAAATTGATTAGATAAACATTATTTTTCAAAACCATTTAAAATCTAAATTATGTTGGTGGTTACTTCCAGGTTTGTAAATTTCTACGGAACTGCAATTACAGACTCGAGTCTGGGTTATGTGATCGCTTTTTTGGTGTCACTGGCAACTGTTAAACTGTGGAATCTGCTGCGTTTGAATCCCAAGATGCACTTGATTACTTCTTCACTACAGAGAGCCTGGAGTAATCTCTTGGGACTTCTGGTCATCTTGATGGTGTTACTTATTGCCTATTCCTCTGTAGTAAGAAATCCTTTTCTTCTTAAAACTAAGAGGTTTTCAATTTCTATAACATTGTCTAGATTCAGACTTCCAAATAGTACAAAGCATTTATCTTGCAGGGACATATGTCAGCAAGTATTATGCTTATGCTGCCACTAATGGAATTTAACTTAATCTTTTTCCAAAGTACGAACAGTTCAGATGAAGTAGGAAGTAATCATGGCATTTGTTCCTCATGTACTGTGTCAATTTACTAACAATAACCCTTGGGCATTTTTATGGTGGTCTTTCCAGATGATGCAATCTGGTTGAGAATTCTGTAAAAGAATTGAATTTGAAAACTTGCATTGTTTCTGGTGTAGGATAATCTGATGGCTTGACCCTGTGATTAAACAAATTCATGTCATGCTTTTGATTGGATTAAGATTGCACACATAATTCTCTGTGCAATCACAGCCAAGCTGTATGTAATTTTTTTTAAATTAAGTGAATAGGAGGCACTTCACTGTTGAGAGGTAGGCAGAGAGATGGATTAAGTCATTGCAGAGCCCTGAAAGGAAGCTACTAGCCAGGTATTTGTACAATAAACAGGCATTTCCCAAATTTGGGAAAAAACTGAATAAACATTTTAATATTTATGAATCTACTAATGCCAAGACAATGAATATGAGTTATTTATTTTAATCTATTAAAAGTGTCTCTTTAATCGATCTATTGTGATCTGCCTTAGTCCATTTCCTCAGTCAAGTCTTATTTCTGACATTCTTGAGCCATTTACGGGGGAAGGATAATTGGATCAAAATGCAAGGAACATTTTATTGGTTTGATTAAACTTGGGAACTATAGATACATGCATCATTTGATTGCCCTTTGTAGAACTACTCACTACAAACTGTACCTTATAGTCTGGTATTCGAGGCTGTGCAGTATCTACAACCTCAAATACATAGGTTCTTGTTGTCTAGAGGAATTAAGGGCTACGGGGAGAACGCTGGCAAGTGGAGCTGAAATGCGCATCAGCCATGATTGAATGGCGGAGTGGACTCGATGGGCCGAATGGCCTTACTTCCACTCCTATGTCTTATGGTCTTATGGTCTTATACACACACACACACACACACACACACACACACACACTTCGCCTGGAGGGGCTGGAAGTTCAGATAGCACATGTTCAGAAATTAGCCAACATAGCAGGTTAAATGATGTGACACTTGCAGGTAAATTCAAGATTTTCTTTAGCCAGAGTTATGATGTCACCTATCGATCATAAAAGGAACTTGGGTTTCTTGAGCCTTGGTCAACACCACTCTAAACTAAAAACATAAGGAAGGCTTTGGAAACTTCAGCCACCATTCCTTAAGCTATGGCTTAATAACCTCAGGAATAAGTCTTGATTTAGAACTGGCCTTATTACAGAACGTGGAGGACAGATTAGAGATCTATGAATTAAAACTTTCCTGTTGTTAGTAGGTCTTTAAAAACAACATTAATTCTAAAGATAGATATTCAGGGAGCTCAAGTCATTCTAGGATCTATACTTGGTCTCCTCTAATTTCTCACCAGTATGCAATTCCCTTGGTGACACAGTCCAAAAGAAAGTCATGTTTATATGTATCCTGCTCCTCGAATGATGCCTGACCTGCTGTGCTTTTCCAGCGCCACTCTAATCTAGACTTTGGTTTCCAGCATCTGCAGTCCTTGTTTTTACCATGTTTATATGTATGCTAACAACACCTACCTCCAGATCACTATCACCTCACTCAACCCATCCATTATCATGAATTTGTCATTATGCTTGTATGCCATAAAGTATTGATGAGCAGATATTTCCTCCAACTTAATATTGGAAAGACCATTTTCTCTCCGATATAAGCTATCAACTCCCTCCCTGGTGCAGAATAGGAGTGAACCAGGCCACTGACAGTCTTAGTATTATGGGTGATCCTGAGGTGAAATTCCAGCTACATATTGGCTCCATTCCACCTCCATCATATCACATTAATTTGCCTCCATATCAGCTTATCTGCTGAAACCCTCTTCTATGCCATGGTTTTCTGGAGCTGTTTGAACACAATCCTGACTAACACCCCGTGTCCACACTTCATGGTCTTAAGCTCATCCAAAATTCTGCCTTGGTCTTTGCACATGACAATTCTCATTCGGCCATCACCTTGTGCCTGTTGATGTATATCATTAGTGAAGCAACACCTCAATATTCACCTCATAACTCTCTCTGCCTCTCTAACTTGTTATGTGCTCTTTAACATTTACTTCTTTTATCAAACTTTTAGTCACCTTTCTTAATTTTCTCTTATATGCTCAATGCTGGATTTTATTCAGGCTTCACCCTGAGCCCCTTGAGACTTTTTAATATATTAATGGTGTTATTAAAATGCAACATGTTACCGTAGAAAGTTTTATCATCATGATACAAATTAAGGAAGTCTCATAAATATACAGCTGAGTTCACATGTAATTGCTGTACCTACATTAGCAAATAGCTTATTTGTACTGTGATTTATATTTTGAGTATTGCAAATAAAGGACCATTTTGTTGGAGGTTTTTGATTCAAACTCATTAGGACAATTTGCAAGATTAAATCAAGGGCATTTTAAACGTCATTTTTTGAAAATGCCAAAGATTAGTTTATTGCCCACTAGTAGTTATGCTGGAAGGGGCTGGTGTTCCTTATTGAATCACGATGTGGAGGTGCTGCTGTTGAACTGGGATGGAAAAGTTAAAAATTTCACAACACCAGATTATAGTTCAACAGGTTTATTTGGAAGCACTAGCTTTTGGAGCACTGCTCCTTCAGGTAGCTTTGGAACAGGATCATGATCCTGCTCCACAGTTTCCTGATGAAGGAGCAGCGCTCTGAAACCTTATTGAATCACTGCAGTCATTGTGACATTGGTGCTCCTATTATAGTAGTAAGATTGTTTTTGCCATTAAATGCCTTGTAAATTCCTTCAAAGGATTTTATCAGCCTGTTATATAGTTTGGGACTGGAATTATATATAAACCGAACTGAGTAGGGCTGTTAAATCTGGTGAGTAGATTTGCTTTGGAGGATATATGAAATGTTTCTTCACTTTTGAAGGAGCAGCGCACTGAAAGCTAGTGCTTCCAATTAAATCTGTTGGACTATAACCTGGTGTTGTATGATTTTTAACTTTGTACACCCCAGTCCAACACCGGCATCTTCACTTTTAGTAGCAGAGAATTATTTCACATTGCAACAGTGTCACTGTGCCATTATGAGTTCAATTGTGCAACTGCAAGATCTATTTCTAGGCTGCAAATTTATCTTTATTGCTCAGTATGTGTTGGGATTCCTATAGTTCCACGTGCTATAATATTGGACATATTGGCATCCTCATAAATAAGCCATTTGTTTATCTTGCAAACCTGAGACTAAAATAGAATGCATTAAAGCTATTCTGCAGGATATTGGTTACACTAATAAGATCAATTATCATCTTATGTTGCAGTAACTCAGGCAGTCTGCTCAGTCTACCTCAGATTAGAGCTTACGTATTTGAAAAGTTTGAGCAATAGGTGAAGCTAACTGTTTCCTGCTGCTGCTATGCAGTAGCAATGCAAATGGTGTTCACCAAGAACAGGATGATGCCATCAGGCCAAAACATATTCTGCCAATCATACTAATTAGTGTTGTGATATATGATTGTCAGTGCTGGCGTGATGCCGGCTATGGGGAACACACCTTCCGAAGGTTGGTGGATCATTTCAGAAACATGTCCATGCATGTTCAGAATCTGTTCAGAACAAGCAAAGTACTGACCATACCCAATCAGTCCATGCTTCCAAAACTCACAATATCTAACATTAGATGTAATTCTGCAATTGGACATCTTTTGCTGGATAATCCTGAGTAAGCAAAGAATCATACTAACAACCAATCTAGGATTGTCAGCTAAGTTAGCAGTGTGGCACATTGACATGTAATGTAAGCTAATCATACTAATACACAAGACACTGTTCTTTGTAGATAGAAAGAACATGCATTGCACTGTGCCTGTCAATTCAACAAAATAGGATGACAATGATTTGCTGGTTACTTTCTCAGGGTAATGCCCTAACCAATCAGTGTTAAATTGGACCAGTCCAAAATTTAAGCAAAACCCAGATGTTAGCTGTCATTCATCATTTGGTGCATTCTCCATGGTAATGCCGAAGGCAATTTCAGTTCATTTACCAACCAATCAGAACTTTCCTCTCACTGGGGTAGAATTTCCTCTTTGAAATATTATTCTTGCAAATTGTCCTGTCTTTCTTCAGCAATACTCAAATTCAGTACTACTAAATAAAATCTACATGATGTAAAATTAATGGTTGACTCTCTCTCCCACAGTGTTACCTGGTGCTTGGTTTATACTTATCCTCCTACAGGACTTTCAGCACTGCAGTTATAACAATTATCCATCTGCTGCTTGGAGCCTTCAACTATAATGAGGTGGGATTTCACTAACTGTACAGTATAAGACCATATGATAAAGGAGCAAAATTAGGCCATTTGGCCCATCGGGTATGCTCCGTTATTCGATCTTGTTTCCCAAACCCATTCTCCTGCCTTCTCCCCATAATCCTTGATCCCTTTACTAGTCAAGAACTATCTATCTCTGTCTTAAAAACACTCAATGACCTTGCCTCCACAGCTCTCAGTATTGATGAGTTCCATAGATTAACCATCCTCTGGCTGAAGAAATTCCTCCTCATCTTAGTTCTAAAGGCCGTCCCTTCACTGAGGCTGTGCCCTCAGATCCTACTCTTTCCTATTAGTAGAAACACCTTCTCACATCCACTCCATCCAGGCCTCTCAGTATCCTGTAAATTTAATGAGATCCTCTTCATCCTTTGAAACTCCATAAAGTACAGACCCAGAGTTCTTAACCATCCTCATATGACAAGCCCATAATCCCTCAGGTCATTTTTGTAAAGCTCCTCTGGATGCTGTCTAATGCCAGCACATCCTTCTTTAGATACATGTCCCAAACCTGCTCACACTAGTTCAAATGTGGTCTGACCAGGGCCTTATACTGCCTCAGTACTTCATATATGCTCTTGTACTCTGGCTCTCTTGAAATGGATGCTAATATCACATTTACCTTCCTAACTGCCAAATGAACCTGCATATTAATGTTAAGAGAATCCTGAACGAGGTCTCTCTAGTCCCTTTGTGCTTCAGATTTGCAAGGCCTTTCTCCATTTAGAAAATAGTCTATGCCTGTAATCTTCCTACCAAGGTGCATAACCTCACACTTTTCCACATTGTATTTTCTCTGCCACTTCTTTGCCCACTCTCTTAACATATCCAAGTCTTTCTGCAGCCTCTCCACTTTATCAACCCTAACTGTCCACTTTATGTCATCTTCAAACTTAGCAACAATGTCCTCCTTCCTTCGTCCAGATCGTTAACGTGTCTTACAAATAGTTGTGATAACAACATGGACCTCTGTGGAACTCCGCTAGTCACTGGCTGCCCTCCTGAAAAAGACCCCTTTATACCTACTCGCTGTCTACTGACAGTCAGCCAATCCTCTATCCATGCCAGAACCTTGCCCCTAATTCCATGGGCTCTTATTTAGTAACCTCCCATGCGGCAGGTTGTCAAAGGCCCTCTGGAAATCCAAATAGATTCTGTCCACTGACTCTCCTTTGTCTAACTTACTCATTACTTATTCAAAGAATTCTAATAGGTTTGTCAGGCATGACCTCCCCTTGATGAAGTTGTGCTGACTTTGCCTTTTTCTACATTGCACTTCCAAGTGACCTACAACCTCATTCTTAATGATGGACTCTAAAACCTTACCAACAAATGAGGTCAGACTTACCAGCCTATAATTTCCTTTCTTCTGTTTCCCTCCCTTCTTAAACAGAGCTATTACCTTAGCCATTTTCCAGTCTTCTGGCAGCCTCTCTCCCTCCCTGACTCCAGTGATTCCTGAAAGATCACCAATGTCTCCATAATCCCCTCACATATCTCCTTCAGAACTCTGGAGTGTACTCCATCTAGTCTGGCTGATTTATCCACCTTTGGACCTTTCAGCTTTCCCAGCACCTTCTCTTTAGTGTTGGCCGCGACACTGATCTCTGACACCGACTCTCACTGAAATTATGGTCTGGTACTGATGTCTTCCTCTGCCATTTCTTTGTTCTCCAGAACAACTTCTCCAGCCTCATTTTCCAGTCATCCGAGATCCACTCTTGCCTCTCTGTTACCTTTTATATATCTAAAAATCTCTTGGAATCTTCTTTTATATTACTAGCTAGCTTACCTTCATATTTTATCTTCTTCCCTTATTCTTTTCTAGTTGTCCTCGACTGTTTTTTTTAAAAGCTTCCCACTTATCTTTCTGGTATTGTATGTTTTTCTCTTTTGCCTTTATGCTGTCCCCAGTGTCCCTTGTCAGTCATAGTTGCCTCATTCAACCTTCATATGTTTTTTTCTGCATTGGGACGAAATTCTGCTGTGTCTCCTGAATTACCTCCAGAAACTCCTGCCATTGCTGCTCCACTGTCTTCCCTTCCAATCAACATTGTTTTGTATAGTGTGTGCATTTAAGTAGAACAGCTTCCATCTTGCAATGACTGCACCCTTCTCATTGTTGTCCCCTTATCTGCTGTACCTGAAGTTAGATTTCTGATCCTTTCCAAAGTCTTTGTCGTTTTACTTGTTCTGGAAACTTTAATAATCTCTGCTGACGCCTCTCTGTCTTTAACATTTTCTCCAATTTATTTTAAAGTCCTACACCCCAAGTCCTAGTTATACAACTTGCCAGGACTCTGGTCCCAGCATGATTCAGATGGAGCCCACCCAATCGGAACAGCTCCCTCCTTCCCTAGGACTGGTTCCAATGTCCCATGAATTCAAACCTGCTTCTCCCACACCACACGTGTTTACCTCTTTAATCTTGTTGACTCTGTGCCAATTTGCTCATGGCTCAGGTAGTTATCCAGATATAATTACCTTTCTAGTTCTGCTTTCTATTTAGCCTCTAGCTGTTTACATTCCCTCACCAGAACCTCTTTTCTCATTCTACTCATATTGCTGGTAGCTACGTGGATCATGACATCAAGGTCTTTCCCCTCCCACTCCAGGTTCCTCTGCAGCCCAGATGAGATACCCTGAACTCATACACCAGACTGCCAACACAGCCTTAGGGACTCTTGATCTTGGCCACAGAGAACAGTTTATTCTCCTGACTATACTATCCTTGATGACAACTAGATTCCTCTTGCCTCCCTCTCTTCAATGGCAGTCTATCACTGCACTATGGTCAGTTTGCTCATCCTCCCTAAAGTCTCCACTCTGTCCGACTTCATGAACAGTTTCTTGCCATGAAGTCTGTTGAGTTTTCACCTGTTATCCCATACTTGCCTCATATACTCCATACTACATCCCTTTTCTCCAATGCTCGTCTGACTTTAGCACTTGCCGCAGCCAAGAAAATATGCTGCTGCCAGGAAATCCTGGAATAGATGATCATGGCTTACACCCTTTTGAATTCTGGTTGTACCCTGGTCAAGCACTGACAGTCTGGATGTGCCCTTCACTGTCAGTGCGATGGCACAGCAAACCAACACTTCTCACAGTACAGAGGCAGCATGGCTAACACTTCCTTATACATGCAACTGCATGTTCTAACCACGTGACTCCCTGAATTCTCAGTTTCCTTGATCTCCTTGCTCTGTTTAACAAAGAATAATGTGCCTATGACAAGCTTTTATTGTTACTCATGGAAAAAATCAAGCATATCTATAGCTCTTGTTTCAAGACTTATATGCATTTTAATTTTAACCCTATTAGTATTAACCTTTTGCTCTCATTTCAATCAGGCTATCTTAAATTTTGCATGTAGAAAAAAAAGAAACAAACCCTGCTAAACCCTTAACGATTCACAGACAATTATCCAAGCTCAGCTATATTTTGATACTGCAGACAGAAAAAGCTGAACTCTGTAAATTTGCAGATTTTTACTGCTGCCTTTAAAGCAGAGAACTTGTGCAACACATACTAATTTCTCTGATTGTTAATTGAGCACTAGAATGGTCCCCATGGATTGGAAGGCAGCAAACGTAACTTTGCTGTCAGAAAAAGATGGAGAGAGAGACCTGGGAAAATGTCTGACTTTAATACTGTGGCAAATACTATAATCTATAAGGGCTGTGATACCAAGGCACTTGGTAAACCACTAAAACAAGGCAGAATCAAAATTGGTTCATAAGAGAGAATTAATTTTTGACAAATCTAAATGAGGTTTTTTCGGTGCATAACTGGTGTAGGGTAGATAGGAGAAATGACTAACATTTTTGGATTTTCGGGAGATGATTAATAAAGTGCCCGATAATAGGCTATTTCTCTTGACCAGAGTTCATGGCATTGGGATGATGTATTACTGTGGATTGAATATTGGTCAACAGATAGAAAACGGAGAATAGGGATATGTGAGTCATTTTAGTGCTGGCATCGTATAACCAGTTAATTATCACAAGGATGAGAGCTTGGACCTCAACTTAAAGTACTGTGACAGTTTTGGTTATCTTGCACCTAAAGGAAAATATACTTGTTTTAGTGGGAGTGCACAGTTTATTTCTGAGATAAGAAGCTGACCCATGAATTAATGTTCAGATAGAAAGGGCTTATCATGTCTGATGTTCTGAACTATGAAGATGTATCCCATTGGAACATTTGAAGTTCTCCAAAGGCTTAACAATGTGGCTGCTGAGAAGCTGTTTACCCTGACTGGAGATTCCATACTGTTCTTTCAGGATAAGAGGTCAGCCATTTAGAACTGGGACGAATCAGCCAGGCCATGCCAGTGACAAGGAGAAAGTAAGGACTGCAGATGCTGGAGATCAGAGCTGAAAAATGTGTTGCTGGAAAAGCACAGCAGGTCAGGCAGCATCCAAGGAGCAGGCGAATCAACGTTTCGGGCATAAGAAGAAGGGTTTCAGGAAGAAGAAGGGCTTATGCCCGAAACATCGATTCTCCTGCTCCTTGGATGCTGCCTGACCTGCTGCACTTTTCCAGCAACACATTTTTCATGCCTGTGATCATGCTTCTATTTGAGTCACTTCCCATTTTGTTCTTATCTCCAACATGTTTATCTATTCTCCCATTAAATGAATTTAAACAATCTTGTACATTCTCCTGAAAAGATTCAACCAACTGGACCACTGAGAGTTCAGTATTGAGATACACTTTCTCGCTAATTTGCAGAGGTACAAATTGATTTTGTACCTAGAACTACCAGGAATAATTTGTGCCGCAACTAGACGTTAACAGTTAGAGGGGAAGACAGGAAGTGCAACAAGCATCTTAAAACATCACAAATGGAATCTCTTTTCTGTTAAAGTCAGTATGGTATCCAATGGAAAGGTCACTATTTCATGCAACAATTAAATCTGTAATTTACATGTATTGCTGGTTTTATATTCTGGATTAGTGATGCTGGAAAAACGCAGCAGTTCAGGCAGCATCCGAGGAGCAGTAAAATCGACGTTTCGGGCAAAAGCCCTTCATCAGGAATACAGGTACAGTGCCTGAAGGGTGGAGAGATAAGTGAGAGGAGGGTGGGGGTGGGGAGAAAGTAGCATAGAGTACAATAGGTGAGTGGGGGAGGGGATGAAGGTGATAGGTCAGAGAGGACGGTGGAGTGGATAGGTGGAAAAGAAGATAGGCAGGTACGACAAATCATGGGGACAGTGCTGAGCTGGAAGTTTGGAACTGGGGTGAGGTGGAGTAAGGGGAAATGAGGAAACTGTTGAAGTTCACATTGATGCCCTGGGGTTGAAGTGTTCCGAGGCGGAAGATGAGGTGTTCTTCCTCCAGACGTCGGGTTGTGAGGGAGCAGCGATGAAGGAGGCCCAGGACCTCCACGTCCTCGGCAGAGTGGGAGGGAGGGTTGAAATGTTGGGCCACAGGGCGGTGTGGTTGATTGGTGCGGGTGTCCCAGAGATGTTCCCTAAAGTGCTCTGCTAGGAGGCATCCAGTCTCCCCAATGTAGAGGAGACCCCGATGCGGTCCTCTACACCCTCCTCTCTGACCTATCACCTTCATCCCCTCCCCCACTCACCTATTGTACTCTATGCTACTTTCTCCCCCACCCCCACCCTCCTCTCACTTATCTCTCCACCCTTCAGGCTCCCTGCCTGTATTCCTGATGAAGGCCTTTTGCCCAAAACGTCGATTTTACTGCTCCTCGGATGCTGCCTGAACTGCTGTGCTTTTCCAGCACCACCAGTCCAGAATCTGGTTTCCAACATCTGCAATAATTGCTTTTACCTTGCTGGTTTTATAGTTTGATGTAAACATCATCTCTGGGACGTACTTCAGGATTTTTCCTCCCATCTGGTGCAAGAGCATCATTGCCTGGTTTCCACCAAGACTTTGCCAAAGTTAGTAACAGATCAAGAAAATCCTTCAGGAATTTCAGCCCCAAGGAGTGAAAAAGCAACAGATTTTATATTATCTCTATAAGAATGATTGTGGTAATGTTGCCCGTATCTGAGAGGCAACAGTATACACGTAGACGAAGATACAGCAGAAGCATTTAGGGCTCCATAAAACTCAATTAATTTATTAAGTTCCTAAATGAATAAAACATGCTTTTAGCAACAAGAGATATCGCAATCATTGTCTTTCACTCCCCTGGAGTCTGTAACTAACCCCAAACGTTATTAACCGGGAGAGTTGGCAGCTAGCCAGGTTGGAACTCTTTTTTTTTATATATGACTTCACCACACCTCCTGATGTAGGGTACTCCTGCAGAGTTATCCTTCAAAGTCTTGCTGAAAATCAAGGACTTATACACAGGTCTCTGAGTCAAGTTATGTCTTATTTGTAATTATCCGAACATGTGACCAATCCTGAATGTTTTGTCATTATTTGTTAGAGACGGCAGTAACTGATTTCCTGCAATCTTCGCTCTTAGCAGACCTGAATAACCGAGTGTAATTCCACTCATGTAACAGCCCATTATAAAGTCTCTTATCAGTTCCTGTTAACTTCAGCCTTATCCAACAGTAATGCCACTTTGTAGAGGCCTTTGCCAATAAATATTGTAAAAAAACTAATTGGGTTTAAGAGTTTAATTATTGAAAACTTAATGCCAAAGTAGATATTTATTTATTTACATCAATTATGTTTCTCCTTCTCTTGTTCAGGTATTGCAGACTTACCCTTTCTTGGGTGCAATCATCATCAGTACCTGTGTAATCATCATGACATTCATTCTCATAAACATTTTTATTTCTGCCTTACTCATGTCCTTCAGTGAGGAACGACATCACCCAATGGTTTGTATTAAAAAGATTTTGGAATCTTTATTTTGTTTTTGCTGACAGATATTGTAGATTCACAATTAGAAAGGATCAAATACTAACAAACACGGACACCTATAAATGCTTGTGTACCATTACAACATGGAGACAGCAGTTGAATTAAATCAGCCTTTGTAACTCTGTATTCACAACACCAGTTAAATTAAAACCTTCTTAGACCTTCAAAATTGATCTCATTGATTTGTAACCAGACGTTTGGGTAATCAATCCAAGATTGTGTGAATGATCAATTCTCAACACTGGGTCTGTAGCTTAAAGAAAAACTTAGCAATTTATTAGCAATGCGGTAACTTTAGCAGAGCAAAATTAAACAACAAAGTAATTTAGTTGATGCCTGTGATTTAAACCCAATAACCTTTGTTTCCAGCCCCATTTATACAAAAGGCAGTCAAACAAACACAGTTAGTGACAAAATACAACAAAATAACAAAACTGGCCAGATTCTTAAGGAGTTTTCATGATGTGTTGATCCATAGATGAAGGATTTTTTGGTTGATTTTCTAACGATGTTGATCAGAGAGACAACTTTTCCAGTTCACTCTGATGAAGTCAGTAATACTTCTAACTTAGTTTTGATTCTCTGAACTTGCAATAGCTGATAATACAAGGTTAGACAGGGAAATTTCAAATCTTCATGCTGTAGCATCAACAGTCAAAAACCTTCTCCCAGAAAATGCATTCCAAAGTTCAAAACTCTGGCCCCTCCCTGTCAGACTGACTGACTGAGCTCTCAGCTACCATTCAACATCTGCTACCTGCTTGTGCACGCGGTCTTTTCCAGACCAATTGTTGGAACTAATTCTGAAGTGTTGACTCTTCAGTGACCAAACACCTGTTATCTGTTTAAGCATATTGATCTGCCCCAGTGTCAAAAAGTCTGCAGAAACTTTGGTCAAGAACTAACCTGCAATTAACTTCTAGGCCTGGCCTCACAAGCTAACAACAGTTCTTTCTTTTCTCTTCCTTTCTTTTGAATCACAAGCTGCTGCCCACAGTCTAAAGGTCATATTCAACACATCATTCTCAGTCCACAGCTCCAAAAGCAAAATTGAAAAAAGAATAAAATATGATTAAAATAAAAATAATGAAAAATCAACAAGTGCAGACAAAAATACACATTTGAGATTAGCAGAGATTTATTTTATCCACTTCTGTTAAGTCACTGAGGTAGCAATTGTTTGAGACAGTTCATAATCTAGCATTTTCCTTGACCAGTCAGTAAAGAACCAAAAAAAGGCCACTTTATAGCCAGGAAAATGATATGTATTAACCTCTTGTTACACTTCACATTGTTTTTTGCAGAGGCTTCTAACTTTAGTGCTAAGTGTGCTCACGTAAAATGAATACACAAGTTAACGTTTTATATCAGGCTGTTTCAATAGATCAACCCATAGGATTGTAAAGTTATTGTTCAAACTTCTAATATTTACAACAGTTGGTGTCAATTTTCACTATTTTAGTCCCAAAATTAACTTTTGTTGATTTGTGTTATTTTTGACCCCACATTCCATGAAAGGAGAATAAAAAATGGCACAGGTAAAGGGTTAAGGTCATTTGCATTACGTTGGTAAAAATTGGAAAGTGTAATCATATTCATTAGTTTCATGAACATAGCTGAGATAGACTAGTAGTTACAATTGAATTATTGAATGACTCAATTTTCTGCTTAATTCATTTTTTTTATTTTTCAGCCTTCGGAAGATGAAGAAATAATTGACTTGTTGCTGGTGAAACTGTGCAACATCATTGGAATTCAAAGAAAAGGGAAGGAAGAACCACCATCAAACGCTGAAGAAATGGCATTTGTCCAGGAAAAATAGTCGTCATCTGCAAAATCAGGAAGAGAGAAATTGGAGAACTTGGTGATTATTGTGACATTCTGAAAGAAGAACATGCAATCAAATCAGAAAGTTTTTTAAAAATGCAGAATATTATACCGTAACCATAATAGATTGAATGTTTTAGGTTAATTTTAGTCACTTTTGTGTTTCAAAAGTTTTGTAATTAATCAGATAATCATGAAGAATTTATTTTAAGGTCATATGTTGCTTTGAAATTATTCTTTTGACATTTAGGAATGAAGAAACAAGACTATTTGTCTCTCTGAATGTGTTCTGATGTGCTATTACATCATAGTTAAACTGTACCTTAACTTTTTCTGCCCATTTTGCTCCATATCTTTCAATGCTTCTATCTAACAAAAATCTAACAATGCTGTTGATAACCAGGTTAAAAGTTGTACTTGAACCAATCTCCACAGCCTATGTTCACGAGGTGTGTGTAGGTTGGATTGGTGGGGAGCAATGATACAGTCTGAATTCCCGCTGACCTTTATGTGAAAAATCCTTCTTGAGTTCAATCCTAAGTGGCCTGTTCTAATTTGAAGATTATATGCCACCTTGTTCTGGATCCCCCTGACAGACGAAATAGCGTATCTGCATATAGCCTAGTAAATGCCCTCAACATTTTAAAGACTTTGACCTGGGTTTTCACCATGCCGGGCGGTGCGAGTTGGGAAATTATCCTGGCTTTACATGTCCATTCCCAGAGAAAATGCGCACAAAGGTGGGATCTTTGTTAGATCACATGGAATAGAGGAAGAACTAGCTATTTGTATACAGAACTGGCTCGAAGTGGAGGGTTCCTTTTCAGACCGAAGGCCTGTGACCACTGGTGTGCCACAAGGATCTGTGATGGCTCCACTGCTTTTTGTCATATATATATAAATGATTTGGATGTGAACATAGGAGGTATGGTTAGTGAGTTTGCAGATGACACCAAAATTGGAGGTGTAGTGGACAGCAAAGATGCTTACCTAAGAGTACAATTGAATATGGACCAATTGGCTGGGGAGTGGCAGATGGAGTTTAATTTAAATATATGTGGGGCATTTTGGAAAGGCAAATCAAGGAAGGGACTTATACACTTAAGGGTAAGGTTCTAGGGAGTGTTGCTGAACAAAGAGACCTTGGAGTTCATGTTCATAGCTCCTTGAAAGTGAAGTCTCAGGTAGATAGGGTAGAGGAAAAAGGCATTTGGTATGCTTGCCTTTATTGGTCAGTGCATTGAGTATAGGAGTTGGGAAGTCATATTGCGGCTGTACAGGGCATTGGTTAGGCCACTATTGGAATACCTTGTGCAATTCTGGTCTCCTTCCTATTGGAAGGATGCTGTGAAACTTGAAAAGGTTCAGAAAAGATTTACAAGGTTGTTGCCGGGGTTTGGAGGTTTTGAGCTATAGGAAGAGGCCCAATAGGCTGAGGCTATTTTCCCTGGAGCATGGAGGCCCCAGGATGGAGGAATCCAAAACTACAGAGCATAAATTTAAGGTGAGAGTAAAAAATATTTAAAATGGACCTGAGGGGCAGCTTTTTCATGCAAAGGGTAGTGAATGTATGGAATGAGCTGCCAGAGGAAGTGGTGGAGGCTAGTGTACTTATAACATTTAAAATGCATCTGAATGGGTATATGAATAGGAAGGGTTTAGAGCAATGTGGGCCAAATGCTGGGACTAGATTAATTTAGAATATCTGGTCAGCATGGACGGGTTGGACCGAAAGATCTGTTTCCATTCTGTACGTCTCTATTACTCTACGAGTCATTATTGTTGGGGAGGTGGATATGGGCTTAATTTGGGTTAACTGACCCAGGTAAAATGTGCAAGGCAGCCAAATGGACTGCTGGGTACTGAGGTGGGCTGTTTAAAACACCTCGAGAGTGCGGTGTTGGAAAAGCACAGCAGGTCAGGCAGCATCCAAGGAGAAGAGAATCGATGATTCGGGCAAAAGCCCGAATGAGTTTAAAAGGCCTGCCTCAGGTGCTGAAGAAAATCATCCCTGAAGATTGAAAGAAACAGTCAAACTCAAAACAACTCTTAAGCCTCATATTCTCTTACCTCCTAGACACTCATCAAGTTCTGTACATTCCATCTCATTGTCCCCATGCCAGGATAGAACAACCACCCACACCACATTGACATTCATGACCCCATACCAGGCTAAATGTCCTACCCACCCTCCATATCCACTTTGCCAGGCTATGCCCATCGCCCACCCCAAGTCAATATGTGGCATTTTCCTGCTTTGCTTTTCTTTATTATTTAATTGAGAATGGGCATCATGGCAAGGCCACCATTTGTTGCCCATCCCTGTTTTCCCATGAAAACTGAGTGGCTTACTTGGCCATTATAAAGGGCAGTTAAGAGTCAACTGCATTTTGGTGAGTCTGCAGTCACATGTAGGCCAGACCAGGGAAGAACAGCAGATTTCCTTTCCAAAAGAATATTAGTGAACAGATAGATTTTTTACAATAATTGATAATATTTTCATGATCACCATTAGTTAGTCTAGCTTTATATTTCAGATTTATTAATTGAATTTGAATTCAATTAGCTGCTGTGGTTGGCCTTAATAATTATCCTTAAAGCCTTAGTCTTTGTATAATTAGCCCAGTGACGTTACAACTACTGTCTCCTCTTCTACCTACATTATACATTGTATGAAACAAATGGATCCTATAGCAATAATTGAATGTGTTTGAAAAAAGCTTTTAAAAAGTCATTCATTACTTGCAACAATGTTGAAAAATTTTCTTAAATATGTTAAACATGCTAAACAGCAAACCAATGGAAGTGTCAATTATCCAAATTCTTTACAGTATCAATAGCTAAAATAGGAAGCATTTGAAACCTCTTAACCACGAAATTGACAGCAGAGATTTGAGACCCAGAGTTGTCAATCAGCCAGGTGCTCACATAGTTCAATCCTGCATGTCTTAACTTTCAGCCAAGAATGTTCAATAGAATTGAGTTACTCCTGAGATATACTGTCCAAAACTGAACATGGTATTCCAATGAGATCTGCCCAAGATTTGTATATTGAAACTTACCTTCCTCATTTTTGTATTCTAAACTTGTTGAGATAAACGCGATATTGCATTTTAGATTACTTTTTAGACCTGTATAGGAACTTGCATATTGAAATAACACCCCAATCCCTCCTTATTGCAGTAACTTCTAAGATTCTGATTTTAGTTCCTTAATTCAGAGTTTGAAAGACAGATGGATTTTGCTGTTAGAATTTTTCTAGATTTAATTATCATCAATAAAAATGCCAGTGATGTGCATCAATTTGTGAAATTGAAGTTTAATAGCAAAATGGTAAATTGTGACACATTTGTAAGAACATGGCTCCTGTATAAAATTTAGCATAACAATAACAATTAACAAATGTTCATAATGATTGTTCAGCAATTTCTTTTGCTTAGTTCACTATATTATTCCTCTTATGCCCATTTCAGCTATGAATGAAACTGAATTTGATAATACTAACAGTGTAAAAGATAGTTTAGATAAATTTACCTTTTTATTACAACTGTCCTCAATGGTAATATTATTTTATATGAATGTTGGAAGAGAGACAGTTCATTTAGCTGCTTGTGCTTTTTCTGGCATTTAATAACTACATACCATTACTCCATGTCCCAGAACTTTGCCTGGGTCTGCAGATTAATAGTCTAATGATAATACCACTAAGCCATTATCCTTAATATGAAATAATGTTTAAAAAACAGTAAAGTGTGAAAATTTGAATTTAAAGTTGAAGTGCTACATTATCTGAAATGTGTGAATAATATTTAAACAAATAATAATGTGGATGCAAGTTTGCATGAATGTTATATGCAAGCCCTTTACTACCAGAAACCAATCCAAGGTTCAAAGGGAACTTATACAGGAAGTTGTTGCTCAATTATAAGTATCAATTAGAAGAAAATATTTCACGCGCTCAAAATTAAATTTCTGTCACATATATCATTACAATAATGCAGATTACAAAATAGGGAGTTACCTTGACATAGGATGGAGTGAGTAAACAGGTGAATGATCCTAAAAAAATTACAAATCCATGAACTTCACACTGCATCATGGAAACAAAAAGTCGCAAGACTTTGGCTTGTTTTGTGATTGGTATTCTTGTTCTGCTTTTCCTTTTAGGTTTATGGTGAATGTTGTACTTCTTACATGCAAATATAACGTATACACTCACAAATGATTTAACCTTACATAAATATATAATTGACGACTATCTTTATGATGTATCATATTGGGTTCTGAGTACCTACCACCGGTGGCCTGTGGTTGGGATAGACTGTACCACCAATCTTCCTTTATTTGCTGAGTCTAAGGACCAAATAATTATCAGTGGTAGAAGATGGACTCTCCATAAAGAAAGGCGACCAGACTTTCATAAAAATGTATAGTTTATTGTGTGATAGCAATAAATCAAAATTTGATTAACTAGTTGGTCACAATTAAATACAGGGTGGAGCAGGCAAACAAGTAGGTGAAGGGATGAGGAAACAAAGAAAGTTACAAAGGTTAAATCACCATAATCATCTCTCTTTCTCTCTCTCTCTCTCTCTCTCTCTCTGATGAGACAGCAATCCCATGGTCTGGTAAGACAGTGGCAACCTTGTCTTACTACAGTGTACAAAGAGTTTTCTAGACATCAAGTAAAAAAGTATGATATAAGTGACCTGCTTATTTCTAATTTCTAGTAAAGGTTTCTAATCCGCCAATATATATGGTAATGGATAGAGTAAATTGGAATTATATTTTCTTCAGGACTTTTGTTTCCAAAATACTAATTCCAAATTCCAAAAGGGACCCACATGCTGAATTCAAAGCCACACCAAGATATACTTAATCTTAGTTTTCAGTTTCTCCAGACATCAAATAGAATGGGCAAATAGAACAGTACAGCACAGGAACAGGCCCTCTGACCCACTATGTCTGTGCTGACTATGAAGTTATTCTAAACGAATCCCACCTGCCTACCTGCACATGGATTGTTTCCTTCTATCCCCTGTCTGTTCATGTTCCTGTCTAAATGCCTCTTAAACAATTCTATTGTATCTGCTTCTACCACTTACCCTGGCAACATGTTCCAGGCACCTACTATCCTCTCTCTGTGAAATACCTGTCTCACACTCCTCCTTTAAACTTTCCCCCTCTCAACTTAAACCAATGCTGCCTAGTATTTCACCCAGGGAGAATGACTCTGGCTATCCACCATATCCATTCCTCTTGTAACTATATAAACTTCCATCAAATTGCCCCTCAGCCTCTGACACTCAAGTGAAAACCAGCCAAACTAGTCCAACTATTCGAATAGTTAATACACTCTGGTCCAGGCCACAACCTGGATAACCTCTTTTGCACCCTCTCCAATGCCTCCACATCCTTTCTATAGTGTGGTGACCAGAACTGCACACAATACTCCAAATGTGGCCTCACTAAAGTTTTATACAGTTGCAAAATGACTTGCCAACTTTGATACTCGAAAGCCTGACTGATGAAGGCAAGCATGCCATATACCTTCTTGACCACCTTATCCACTTATGTTGTCACTTTCAGGGAGCAATGGATGTGCAGCCCAAGATCTCCCTGTATATCAATGCTCCCAAAGTCCTGCCATTTATTGTATACTTCCTTCTTAGATTTGACCTCCCAAAATACATCACCTCACATTTGTCCAGATTAAACTTCATCTACCTTTTCTCTGCTAAATTTCCAACTGATCTATATCCTGCTGTAATCTTTAACAACCTTGCTCACTATCCACAACTCCACCAATTTTCATGTCATCTGCAACGTTACTAATCATACCACCTAATTTTCATCTCAGTGAACAGTTAAATTAAGCCTTGAAATATAGAAAATAAGACAAATAACTATAGATGATGGAGATCTGAAACAAGAACAGAAATTGGTGGGAAAAAAAGCAGCGGGTCTAGCAGCATCTGTGGAGAGAAATCAGAGTTGGTGTTTCAGGTCCAGTTTCCATTCTTCAGACCCATTTTCTCCTGTCCCACTAATTTTAAACCTTTATCTCCCCTTTACCACCATTATCCTTCCTTGACTTTTCCTCTGAGCATCTTCATCATCTGTTCCACTCATTTCTCCCCACTCCCTATGGGATCAA
This sequence comes from Chiloscyllium punctatum, assembly GCF_047496795.1. Taxonomy (NCBI): domain Eukaryota; kingdom Metazoa; phylum Chordata; class Chondrichthyes; order Orectolobiformes; family Hemiscylliidae; genus Chiloscyllium; species Chiloscyllium punctatum. The sequence continues at coordinate 30,796,406 of NC_092764.1, forward strand.
CAGCATAAAAATGACCATTTTCCATAATTTCTCCATTATTTTGTTTTCCATAAGACCATATAGGAACAAAAAATAGACCATTCAGCCCATCGTGTCAGCTCCACCATTCAATCATGGCTGACAAGTTTCTCAACCCCATTCTCCCACTTTCTTCCCGTAAGCCTTGATCCCCTTGACAATCAAGAAACTATCTATCTCCACCCTAAATATGCTAATGATCTGGCCTCCACAGCTTTCTGTGGTAGTGAATTCCATAGATTCACCACTCTCTGGCTAAAGAAGCTTCTCCTTATCTCCATTTGAAAAGGTCTTCCCTTTAATCTGAAGCCATGCCCTCTCCTACCAATGGAAACATCTACTCTCTCCAGGCCATTCAGTATTTTGAATGTTTCAACTAGATCCCATGTCATCCTTCTAAACTCCATCAAGTATAGACCCAGAGTCCTGAAACGCTCCTCATATGTTAAGTTTTTCATTCTTGGGACTATTCTCATGAACTGCCTCTGAACACTATCCAGGGCCAGTACATCCTTCCAAAAACAGCACATTATACTCCAAACGTGGCCTGACCAGAGCCTTATAGAGCCACAGAAGTACATCCCTGCTTTTATATTCAAGTCCTCTCAAAATAAATACTAAAATTGCATTTACCTTCCTAACTACTGACTCAACCTGTAAGTTTACCTTGAGAGAATCCTGGACTAGAACTCTCAAGTCCCTTTGCATTTTAGACTTCTGAACTTTCTGCCCATTTAAAAGGTAGTCCATGCCTCTATTCTTCTGAGCAAAGTGCATGACCTCACACTTTCCCACATTGTACTCCATCTGCCACTTCTTTGCCCACTCTCTTAACCTGTCCAAATCCTTCTGCAGCCTCCCTACCTTCTCAATGCTACTCATCCCTCTACCTATCTTTGTATCATCTGCAATCGTTGCCAGAATGCCCTCAGTTCCTTCATTAGATCGTTAATGTATAAAGTGAAAAGCTGTGATCCCAAAACTGATCCTTGCAAAACACCAGATTACCATCTTGAGAAAGACCCTTTTATCCCTGCTCTCTGCTTTCTGCCAGTCAGCCAAGTTTCTCTCCATGCTAGCACCTTGCCTCTAATACCATGGGCCTTTATCTTATTCAGTAGCCTCCTGTGCAACACCTTGCAAAAGGCCTTCTTGAAGTCCAGGTAGATAACATCCATTGGTTCTCCTTGGTCTAATCTGCTCATTACTTCCTCAAACAGTTCTACCAGATTAGTCAGGCATGACCTCCCGTTGATGAAACCGTGCTGACTTGGCCCTTTTTACCATACACTTCCAAGTATTCAGAAATCTCATCCTTCACGATGGATTCTAGGATCTTACCCACGATTGAAGTTAGGCTCATCAGTCTGTAATTTTCCACCTATTGCCTTACTCCACTTTAAACAGGGATGTCAGGTTGGCAATTTTCCAGTCATCTGGGACCCTCTAGTGATTCCTGAAAGATCACCACAAATGCCTCCATTATCTCTACAGCAATCTCCCTTAGAACTCTGGAGTGTAGCCCATCTGGTCCAGTGATTTATCCACCTTCAGGCCATTCAGATTTTCTAGCACCTTCTCTTTGGTGATGGCCACTATACTCAGCTCTGCCCCCTCACTTCCTTGAACTTTTTTGGATATTACTTGTGTCTTCCACCGTGAAGACTGATGCAAAGTAATTGTTCAGTTCCTCAGCTATTTCCTTGTTCCCACTACTATCTCTCTAGCTTCATTTTCCAGTGGCCCAATGTCCAATTTTGCCTGTCTTTTGCCCTTAAATATCTAAAGAAACTCTTACAGTCTTCTTTTATATTACTGATTAGCTCACCCTCATGTTTAATCTTCTCTCTCCTTATTTCTTTTTTTTGTTGCTCTCTGTAAGCTTCCCACTCCTCTGGTTTCCCACTGTCCTTCACCACACTATATACTTTCTCTTTTGCTTTCATGCTTCCCTGACTTCCATAGTCATCCATGGTTACCTCATCCTCCCCGTCCCATGCTTCTTCTTCCTCAGGATGAACCTCTGTTGTGTCTCCTGAATTATTCCCAGAAACTCCTGCCATTGCTGTTCCACTGTCCTTCCTACTGGATTTCTCTCCCAGTCAATTCTACCCAGCTCCTCCCTCATGCTTCTGCAGTTGCCTTTATTCAGCTGTAACACTGTTACATCTGATTCTATCTTCTCCCTCTCAAATTGCAGGGAGTGAATTCAATCATATGATCACTGCCTCCTAAGGGTTCCTTCAGCTTAAGCTCCTTTATCCAGTCTGCCTCATTGCACAACACTAAATCCAGTATTGCCTGTTCCCTCATGGGCTCCACCACAAGCTGCTACAAAAAGCTATCTCTTAGACATTCCACAAATTCATTTTCTTGCAATCCACTACCAACCTGATTTTCCCAGTCCACCTGCAGATTGAAATCCTCCATGATCACTGTACTTTGCCTTTCCTGCACATCTTTTCTATCTCCTAGTATATCTTGTGTCCCAGTTCCTGACTAATCTTTGGAGGCCTGTACATAACTCCAACTATGTTTTTTTTTACCTTTGTGGTTCCTCAATTCTACCCACAGAGGTACTACACTATCTGACTCTACTTTGTTTCTTTCTATTGATTTAATTTCATTTCTTAATCATAAGGCAACCCCACCCCTTCTGCCCACCTGCCTGTCTTTTCAATAGGATGCCCTTGAATATTCAGCTCCCAATCCTGATTCCCTTGCAGCCACATGTCCGTGATGCCCACCATGTCATACCTGCCACTTTCAATCTGTGTCACAAGCTCATTTACCTTATTTCTTGTAGTGTGTGCATTCAGATATCACACCTTCAGTCCTGTATTAACCATCCTTCTTCTCATTGTTATTTGTTTGCCCTTTCATCTCGGAAGTAGAGTCATTTCAGACTTGAAATGTTAATTCTCTTTCTCTCTCCACACCTGCTGAGTTTCTCCTTGTTTGCTATGATCTGCCTGTACTGTTCGCGAAACAAAACTTTTCACTGTTCTTAAGTACATGCAATTACAATAAATCAAATCAAAAATCAAATCAGCCTTTTTGGTCCATAAATAACTTGTGCAACATAAAAGTGCTTATTTTACATAACATTCCATTTCAATTGTGTTGTATGAATTTTCTGAGAACAGGTTCATAAGTCACAATACATATGCTTTGCAACCAATTAACAGATCACTTAACAACTAAACACAAGGTATTAATATGACTTATCGAAGGTGACACTTTTAAAGATATACTTAAATGGAAATCAGATCAGAGTGAATGAAAGTGCAGCACAAGCTACTACAGATGCTCTGGTGATGAAGACATCGTAGTTATAGTATTAATAAGGGATTCTAGCATATCAGGTGTCCATCTAAATTTCCATATTTAACTCCTCTTGTGTTTGCTATATGATAGAAGGTTTTGGGATCTAAACTCCATGCTCTCTGTGGTCACGGTGGCTTCAACTGATTAAGTGAATGGTAGTCACATAACAGAGGAATTCCAAGATCTGAGTGATTCATACAGATCAATAAATTCTATGAGATGCTCTCCGCTGAAGTGACATATGGAATAACACAATAGTATCTGGTAGCTAAATTTCTCAGTAGCAGTTACATACCATCAGGTAAGCTTACAGAATACAGAAAATATCTGGTATCTATTTACATCTTTCACATCTCTGGTGACAGATGGTTTAAAGTCTTACTATTCAATAAATTTGTTAATGCCAAGTCGAATCTGGTGTATCCAGACAACTTTGAATGATTCGACTGCATGGACATTAAATAAGGAGAAAGGCAAGTGAAATTGACATCTATGAACTTTTCACCATGGTAAGAGAGCCTGATTTGGCAGTGTTAATGCAGGGAACCTATGCAGAAGTTGGTCTGTCTGTGTGGAAAATCAGGAGATATCCTGTATTGCTTCTGAACCAACTCTGCAATATTGGCACTCTAATTTTCCCAAAATAATCTCATAGGATGTTGCATCCCTTCCTGAAATCAGTTAATCGCTGACCTTAATCATTGCTTTCTTGAAATCCTAACTAAACAAATCCAATGATACAAAGTACCAAAGTTACTAATCTCCTGAATTGGCTATGCAATTCCATTATTATCAAAAGTACCTCACTAATGTGCTTCAAGAGAGAAAAGCAATTTTTTCTTACTTTTTTTCATGTTCATAGATGTATTTCTTGAAAGGTTGTTTATGCTTACAGCAGAGATACATTTGACAAATAAACTATTGCACATTAGGGGACATTTTACATTAATCATGCTCAGGACATGTATAGATTCAGATGACCAAATACTGAATAGCCTGCACTGTTTGGGGAAATGGTGTCTTTTCAGGCAACGAGACAAGATTTAATGTAGAAATTTGGGGATGGCTGAATATACCGTGTTTTCATTTCTTTCCTCTGGGGAACCGGGAACAGATGTTTCGGTCATGGGATAGGTGTACAGAGTTAAAATAGGCTTGATTAAAAAATAAGCTGGTAGTTCAAAACATCCACTTTTTGTTGCAGTAACTTAGTCAGATTTTCTCTGCTTCAAGGATTTCGTACTGCCTTGATTTCCGAAGAAGCCACAAAGTTTCTTCAACAACAGGTCTACTATTTCCTGATCCTCAGATGGCTGGAACAAAAACAAATCAGGATAAAGATGATTATATTTTTTAAAATGCAACCATGTGAAATGCTAAATATACATATATAATGTAATGTAAATTTTAATTGTTCAGAAAATTATAAACTGGGCAATGTTTGATGGTAAATAATGCAGCCCATCCCTTTTTCTATGCTGTAATCAGAATTTGCCTAAACCTTCAAAGTAGAATTTACATATTGGTTGACTGGGGAGAAACCACTCATGTATCATCTCATGGATGTACTATAGCTACATTAAATAATGACAAAATCTTCATTGCTATCTTCGTCTTTTTTTTTCAATGTATTCATAGGAAGTGGGTATCAATGGCTGGCCAGCATTTATTGCCAGGAAACACCTAAATGTTCAAAATCTGTGGTCATTCAAGATCACTCACTACAGTTAATTCATGACCTTTCCCATCAGATGAAGGCATGACTTGCAGTATGTCTGTTCACAGTCAGCTATGCATGTGCTTCCATCTGGATCCTAGCACAGGCAGAGGCTGTGTGTGATGGCACACCCACTCAGGTTGGGAATTTCCCTAGCCCGACTGAGGAGACAGAAAAGGGAACCATTTACCAACTGGCCTACTGATAAGTGCAATGGAATCCCAAGTGTCTTGGTCTTATTGTAGTTTATCCAATTATGAATTTTCTCTGATTTGCAGCTTTATCTCCCTGATGGAAGCTGGAAATCTGTCCCACCTGAATAAACTCTCATCTGACTTATAGGAGAAAGTAAGGACTACAGATGCTGGAGATCAGAGTCAAAAAGTGTGGTATTGGAAAAACACAGCCGGTCAGGCACCATCCGAGGAGCAGGAGAGTTGTTCCATGAAGGTCTTATGTTCGAAATGCGACTCTCCTGCTCCTCAGATGCTGCCTGACCAGCTGTGCTTTTCCAACACCATACTTTTTGACTCTCATCTGGTTTATATGTCAAGTGACTTTGACTGGGAGGGTTCAATATTATGGAAATCACTAACAGGTGGATGCAATGAGGTTTTTAAAGAGGTTTGAGGTGGTTTGCGGTTTTCCTTCCCATCAGCTGAAATCAGTTCTCACTCAGATTCTTTGTAGTTCAACTGCTGTCTCATCAATTCTCATGGATCCAATTCTGTTTATGGCTTGAAAGGAGTCCATTCACCCCATTGTGTCTATCTCAGTTTTTTTCTGAAGTAAACCACAGTTAATCCTACTGTCCTGTTCACCTCGTTACCTGAGCCAGCTGAATCATTATGGGATTATGTAAAAAGAGTTTCAAAGTCACTTGTTTCGAGATATATTTAGCCACCTGGTGGCAGAACATTTACCTTCTCTCAGGAAAGGTGTACATACCATTGGAGAATTGCGTTCCTCTGTGAAGGTCAACAGAATTACTGATAGAAAGAGGTTTAAGATCACAAACGTCATACAGATGGTGGAGGAAGCAATAATAATTGCACCTGAAATAGGATAATGTTCTAATACCTGGGTGCAAATGAACATAAACATATAGTTAGAAAAGTAAGAGACAAGGATTTCTATTATGCTGGCACATGATTGTTATAAACGAAAACTATTTCAAAACTAAACAGCTGATACCTCAAAGGTGTGAGAAGTTATAATGAAGAAACACCAAATCTGACATACAAACTCTAATCGCATTTGGAACTGCGGTCCTCACCATTTAAAGCAGTGATGCATATCTTAGACAAATGACATGGGACTCAACTACAAAGTTGTTCCTTCCAACAATAAAAAATGCTGGCAATTTGAGGCATAGGAGGGTGGAAGATTTTCCATGTCATTGCTTACAAGTTGCTATGAATTTCATTTCAAGATTTGAATTGATTAAGTCTCTTATAAGGACACACAATATTTACTGACTTACTCCAATATGTCTGAGCAGTAAATTAAAGCCACAGAAAATGCTGAAGTAAAAGCAAAAATCATTCTGAATGGCTACAACTGGCAAAAGGTTACAATTTTACTTTTTGTCTGCACAGTAGGACTCGGAACAATCCTTATTCAAGCACAAACCAATGGAATACGAAACACAGACTATTTTACATTGAGAGCTTTTATAGAAACTGAAAGATGCTTTCAAACCACAGACAGAGAAATATGAGCAGTTATATGAGGATATGAAAGGTTCACAAACCACCTCATGGCATTGAAAATTTGGATCAAGCCAAGTCTTTGGCAAACTTATTGGGATTGAAAAGAATCTCAAAAGTACATTTGCATAATCAAAGATTCAGTTTAAGCTGATGACATACAACTATGCCACATTCTGTGTTCCAGGCCATGTACAAGTAATAGCAGATACCCTCTCAAGAGCAGTAGGAGATAGAGCAAAAAATAGAGGATCATATTCTTGCAGTTGAAGTACAATTTTATTCTTCAGCTTTTGCTAACATTTTGCCAGCAATTGAGAGCAAACTCAGACAAACCTGTGCAGCTCATAAATCTGAGAATGGGTATACAATTGCCCGACTGCAAGGATGCTTGAAATATTGTCCAGCAGGCCAGTACAGAAAAGGTACTGCAAGCAAACACAATACTTCACAATAATAAAAGGTTAATTGCCATTTGACAATAGAGTGGCTCTACAAAAATAAACGTCAAGAGAAATCTTACAGAAACGACACAGTTACTACAAAGTGGAAGAAAGTGAGGATTGCAGATGCAGGTATTACAAAGTGCAGAGCAGGAGTACAACAATCAGGATGGTGGCCAGGTATTTTAAAAGATGTTTCATATGTAGCCAGGTATCTACAGTCAATGGTTTAGTTGAAGGTGGTAATAATAGGACCAATAGTAATACTGATGTTAGTGAATACAAGGTCTATATAAATAAAGTAGAAGTAAATTCCCGGAATAATGTAGACTAACAAAGGATGAACATGGGGGGAGATGTGGAATAATGGGAGTCATGCAAACCATGATGATATACCAGATCATGTGATTGTGATGTTAGCAAGCAAGAGAAAACCAGTCTAAAATGAGCAAGCGAAGGAGGGATGCCAGGCAGTAAGCAGGTGTGCTACATTTGATAATCTATGTACAAGGAACATTACAGAACATAAGGAGTTGAAAAGCCTAACTTAAATAAAAGGAGCAGAAAGTCTCAGGGACAAAATATTTGCAGACACCCTCAGCCTGTGAAGCTCCAGACCTATTCCTCAATGTGCTGTTAACAATCTTGGCTTAAAGAACAAGATAAAACATTAAGTCCAGACTTTTACTCTCATGCCACACACTGTTTGTTAAATTGGTTTATCCTTGTGTAAATTTTACTCATAGAGAATGTTTTTAAAAATATAAAATGTTTTCCAACCTCATTATAATTAAAACTCCCGAGCTGAAGAAGAAATACTGTTGTAGCAGCTTTGAAGAATGTACTGTAGGAGGATAGATTCAGGCCCATAATCACATAGGTCTATAAAATTCAGAAATTGCAGTCATTTAGATAGTCTCCACACTTTGACAATAACTTCCTCTATTATTTACTTGACTAAGTCAAATTAGTTAGAGCTTTGGTAATGAGGTATTCTTATAGACCCTGCTGAAATTTAGTTGAATGGCTTTATTTGACTTTTTCCAATTTTGAAGCTCTCTGAAAATGCTGATCTCTATCTTTCAATCTGAATCATAGCTACCTCATTCAGCACCATAGTCTTATCATTCGCACTAAAACTGCCCTTGATGATTGCCATCAGCTTGTTTCTGCTTACATTCACAGATTTTGTTTGTATCAAATTGTGCTTGCTGCTTTTCTCAAGATTCACTTTTCTGAACATGAGGAAATGTCACAACCGCTTGTGCAACACCAAACAGGGCCGTACAAAATGAACTGTCTATGGAGAGAACAGCAAGTAAATTGTGCCAATCCCAACAACCTGGAGTATTTGATGATGATATGCACTGCACTGATATGATAGCCCCACTTTTAACAGTTTTAGAGTGAAATAGCTCTATGCCCTAGCCCCTACTCCCTTTGGCGTCTTCTTTTTTCATGTTCCTGACCATTATCGTCCCTGCCGATTTGGAAGGAGTTTACTTGCATGTCAGGTCAGACAGCAAGCTGTAAAATCTGTCTAGTTTAAAAGCAAAGACACAAATCACATTTCATTCTGGTAAGGGAACTCCTCTACCCTGATGATACAATGCTAATCGCTCAGATGGAAAATTCAGCAACAGACTTGAGAGGCTCTCCTATGCCTGGAGCTAAATGCTCCCTGATAAGCATTAAGCAAACCACAGTCATGAGATTCTCGAGGCTGTAACTTTTGCAAAGATATATATTGCAAGAATAATTGCATTAAAAGTGAAAGTTCACAACATATCAGTGTTTGATATTTGAATTCAGTTGATGAGGATTCCAGCAGCACACCCTATGGAAAAGACGAATACCAACCCCTAGATTTCCTCATTTCACTGCATGTGAGAAGACCAAAGTTGCTGTCAGTTTCACTGGGCAACACTCCAAGTTAAATAACATGCAGTAGAAAGGTTATTTTTTCCTTACCACACTAGCGTAGGCCACAAGCAGCAGAATGAGGACAACAAATAAACCTCTGAGACTCCCCCAGGCTCTCTGCATTGCAGATGTGAACAGGTGCAGCTTTGGATCCAGCTGCAGTAGATACCAGAGTTTTATTGTGGTTAGTGCCACCAGAACAGCAATGATGTAGGTAAAAGCCGAATTTACGCTCATCAACCCATGGAAACTGACAAATCTGTGGAGATAATAGTACAGTTGGAAACAAATTATAGCTGACAGCTTAATGATTAACATGGAAGTTTTCCAGCATCTTCTTTTTATTTGGGTGGCAAAAGGCCATCTCAAACCGAAAATGTGTCCCTTAGCACCTGGCTAAGTTGTCAGTGTGGAGATTTAGGAGAATCTTGTGATCTGAAGAGAGAAGTGTATCCAAGGCAAGGGGAGACCTAAAAGCTTTGAGAAACAATTTATCTTATGGGTCATGACTGACACTGACTGATCCTCCCATTTAGACAGGTAGGAGGCTGGAAGAATACAGCAAGCCAGGCAGCATCGGGAGGTGGAGAAGTTGACATTTCATGGTAACCCTTCTTTGGGACTGTCCTCAGGACTCTCCTGAAGAAGGGTTACACCTGAATCGTCGACTTCTCCACTTCCTGATGCTGCCTGGCTTGCTGTGTTCTTCCAGCCTATTGCCTATTCTGGATTCCAGCATCTGCAGTTTTTTTGTTTTTCCCATTTGGCTGGTTTGGCTGGGCAACCCTATGGTTTCTACACAGCTGTCCATTTCAAATTAACAATTGGGTCTCCATGACATCAAGTAAGTCCAATCAGCACAATTAAAGCAGGTTTCCGGCAGGAGCGTTTCTCCTTGTGCTGAAGCGACCAGGTTAACGTCAGTAACAGGAGGACCAGAGTAGGGGCTTGGTGCATCGCTGTCAAGGACTATTTCAATTGTCTATCAGTTTTCCATCCACTGAACTGGGTTTAAATCACTTGAAAAGCTTTTAACAATGATCATTGGCCAGGCTTTATGCCAGTCTACGTTCAGGTTGTGGAGTTACCAGGCAGGATGAAACACTACCCACACAATGAACCCTCAGCACAAAACTAGATAGCTGGGTCAAGGAAACAAACTTGGAAAGATATGGTAAGGTAGGGACAAGGAAAGAGAAAAACATGTATATGGGAAATAATAAGCAGATCATGACAGAAAGATATAGAGAGTGTACAAATCCAATATTCAGTCAAAAGACAGTGCTATAGATTACAACTATCATAAAATGTCAAAACTAAAGGTTCTGTATTTGATTGCATGTAGTGCTTGAAACAAAAGAGATGAACAAATTGCAAAATAAAAATAAAGAAGTACAGTTTGACAGTTATTGCAGAGACATGGCTGCTGAATGATTGGGATTGGAACATGAGATTAAAGATGGACAGCAAGTTATAAAAAAGTGAAGGGATGTCTCTGCTAATTCATGATAGCATTAGAATAAGAAAGAGGGATGACCAGGATGTAGAAGCAATTTGGGAGAGATGTGAAATGATAAAGACATCACTTGTAGGTATAGTATACAGGGCCAGTGAGAGAGGAATAATAGCTGGAAATGTTGGCCAGCTTGCTTAATATCTGTTATGGGGGAATATGTTTGAAGCTACTATCAGGGCATTTACAAAAATTCAAGGTTATCAAGCAATGTGGTGACATGGTTTTGCGAAGGACATTCATGTTTAATCAATTTATTGGAGTTCTTTGAAAAACTAACATATACTGTGGATAAAGGGTAACCAGTGAATGACTGTACTTAGATTTCCTGAATACACTTGATAAGGTGCCATATCAAAGATTATTGTGGAAAATAAAAACTCATGGTGGTGGAAGGTAACATATTGGCATGGATAGAAGATTGTCTCACTAAAGGGAAAAGGAGAGCAAGCAAAATGGGTTAGCAAGGCACAAGATGTGGTGGGTCAAGGGATCACTGCTGGGGTCTCAACCTTTCACAATTAATATGTGTGACGCAGCTGAAAGGTCCAGAGGTATGGTTGCTAAATTTATTGATAGTTAGGAAAATTAAGTGAGAAGATGGCATTGGGAAGTTATAAGTAGTTTGCATGAGTGGGCAAAATCAGACAAATGAAATAAAATGTGGGAAAATGTGAAATTTTCCATATTAGTAAGAAGAATATAAGGAAACATATTATTTAAATGGTAGGAGATGGCAAAGCTCTCAGATGCAGAGAGATCTGCAAGTACAGCAAGTAATTAGGAAAGCTAATAGAATGATATTGTTTATTGCCAGAGAATAGAATACAAAAGTAAGGAGATAACATTTCAGTTATAAAAGTCACTAGTATGACTGTATCTGGAATAATGTGCAGAGCATTGGTCACCCTGTTTATGGAAAGATGTAAGTGCATTGAAAGCTGTTTGAAAGGGCTTTACCAGACTAATATCTGGAATGGGTGAGTTGTGTAATGAGGAAGGGTGGACACGCGAAGCTTATATCCACTGGAGCTCAGAAAAATAAATGTGAATTAATTGAAATGCAAACGATCCTGAGGGACCTTGGCAAGGCAGAATGAAGAGGATGTTTCCTGTTGTAAGAGAATATAGAACAAGAGCTTCTGATTAGAAATACAGCCTGTTCTGATAGAACGCGTTTCTGTGCAATCCTGTGTTATAAGAAAATCGCATAATAACAGCACCATCTAAACCAATGGGGCTGAAACACATAATAGCCAATGCAGGTAAGGAAAGTTTGTTTTCTACAAATAATGGTCTAAATTCTTCAATCATGTTAAAGCTAATTCGTGTTGAAGAAACACGCGTTATAGCAAAACTGACTGTGAGCAGTCACCCATTTTAATCATAAGAAGAATTTCTTTTCTCATTGATGATCTGAGTCTTTGCAACTCACTTCCTGGTGGAAGCAGAACTTTTGACTAGTTTTAAGGCAGAGATAGATAAATATTTTATAAGCTAGATGGTGTTAGGTTATTGGATGAGCCAGAACATAGGAACACATGAACTAAGTAGGTCATTCAGCTTAGAGTGCAGGACAATCGACGTTTCGAGCATGAGCTCTTCATCAGGAATGAAGGGGTGGCCCAAGGCAGCTGAGAGATAAATGGAAGAGGGGAGGAACTGGGGGGAAGGTAGCTGAGAGTGCGATAGGTCGATGAAGTTGGGGATGCAGGTGATAGGTTGGAGAGGAGGGTGGAGTTGGATATGGATAGGAAGGACAGGTCAAGAGGGCGGTGCTGAGTTGGAAGGTTGGATCTGGGATAAATTGGGGGGAGAGGAAATGAGGAAATTGGTGAAATCCACATTTACCCACGTTCTGGTTGGAGGGTGTCAAAGCGGATGATGAGGCGTTCTTCCTCCAGGCGTCGGGTGGTAAGCGTTTGGCAGTGGAGGAGGCCCAGGACCTGCATGTCCTTGGCGGAGTGGGAAGGAGAGTTAAAGTGTTCGGCCACGGGGCAGTGGGGTTGTTTCGTGTCTGTGTCCCGGAGATATTCTCTGAAGTGTTCCGTGAGTAGGCATCCTGTCTCCCCAATGTAGAGGAGACCACATCAGGAGCAACAGATACAGTAGATGATGCTTGTGGAAATGCAGGGAAATCTCTGAGAAATATGGAAGGGTCCTTTGGGGCCTTGGATGGAGGTAAGGGGGGAACGTGTGGGCACAGTTTTGGAATTCTTGCGGTGACAGCGGAAGCTGCCAGGAGGGGAGGGTAAGTTGTTGGGGAGGTGGCATGGACCTAACAAGGGAATCACAGAGGGAATGGCCCACCCCCTCCCATTTATCTCTCAGCCCCCTTGTGCCATCACCTCAATCCTGATGAAGAGCTTATGCTTAAAACGTCGATTCTCTAGCTACTCGGATGCTACTTGACTGGCTGTGCATTTCCAACACTACACTCTTCAAATCTGATCTCCAGCATCCTCAGTCCTCACTTTCTCCCATTCAGCTCAGACAGCCTGCTCCAGCATTCAATTAGATCATGGTTAATAGCTACCTCAGTTATTTTGCCACATCCTATTGACTTTTGTCTTGAACAAGCTTACTCATTGCATAGCCTCCTGGAGCTGAGATTTCTAAAGGTTCACCATGGTCTGAATGAAGAAATTCCTCCACAAGCAGGAATGTGAAGTAATCTGATCAACCATGATCTTGCTGAATGGTAGAGCAAAATAAAAGTGCCAAGAGGCATTATCCTGTTCCTAACCTGCCTGATGCTATGTTTTTATAACAGTCTATGTAAGCTCACCCCAAATTAGCTAGCTACCCCTGCAGCTTCTGAATGATAGTCTGACCATGTGACAAGCCCTTTCGCTACCATTGGTCAGGAAGTTCTGTCTCTAAGGAACTGTGTTTTTTCCTCCCTCTATCATCCAGACAGCCCTCCACTGCATCACCTCCATTCCCTGATCCACTCCCCCTCCAAACACAATAAAGACAGAGTCCCCCTGTCCTCACCTACCACCCTACAAGTCTCTGCGTCCAATGCATCATCTGTAAACACTTCCGCCACCTTCAACTAGCCCCCACCACCAAGAATATCTTCCCCTCCCCATCCGTCTCTGTCTTCTGCAAGGACCATTCCCTTCAACAGTCCTTGGTTTGTGCCACTTTCCCTACCAAACCCCCTGAACCCCCAGGTACCTTCCCCTGCAACCAACAAAAATATAAAACCTGCCTGTACACCACTCCCCTCACTGCCATCCAGGGCACCAAACAATCCTTCCAGGTTCACCTGCCTCTCTTCCAACCTAGTTTACTGGATCAGGTGCTCCCAATTTGGTCTTTTCTACATCGGGGAGACTGAACATAAACTTAGGGAACTGTTCTGGGCCCACAGGGGCCCACTGGACCTTCCAGTCACCGTCCATTTTAATACCCCTTCCCATTCCCTTTCTGACGTGATCACCCTTGTCCTCCTCCATTGCCAAAATGAACAAACCTCAAGTTGGAGGAAAAACACCTCATCTTCCGCCTGGGCAGCCTACAGCCCGGAGGACTCAACATTGCGTTCTCCAAATTTAAATAACACCGCCCTTCCCATCCCCCGACTGCCATCCCAGCCCTTCCCCCTCCCTTCCATTCCTCCCTGCCATCAACAGACTCATTTCTCCCATTAACCAACCAGCTCGTACCCTCTACCTGTCTTCATCTATCCCCAACTCACCACCCTGCTCCCACCACCCCCTTTAGCCCAGCTCCCCCTACACCCACCGCCAGTCCTGAAGAAGGGTTATACCCAAAACATTGACTTCTCCACCTCCTGATGCTGCCTGGCTTGCTGTGTTCTTCCAGCCTCCTGCCTGACTACTTTGGGTTCCACACCTGCAGTTTTTTTGTCCCAAAGGAACTGCCAACTGATAAATGGCTGGCAGTTGCCTTGCTCCAGCAGTGCCCACATTTAGGACAATACAATGGAGAATCAAGAAGAGACACCACAGAAACCTTTGAGAGAAATCAAACATTTCACTGGGATCAGGCTGGCAGATCAAGGCAAGGGGGCTGCACATCTAAGATCAACAGGGTAGGGGTAGGTGCCCCCTGCACAAATTATGTTGGTGGAAAGGGCACTGGTGGTCAAAAGAGACTCAAAAAGTAAAGCAGCCTCTTGTTTGTCCATTCACCAGATTTTATTTGACTGGCTGAACACATGGCCCCAGATTGCTCTGTTGCTAAAATTCTACTGGGGCAGCAGGACGACGCAGTGTCTCGGACTATTGGCATGATGACCAAATTTACAACTCTCCCTTCTGCTTGTCACTTCATCATTAGGCGGTTGTAAGAATCCAGCTGGCCATTGTGTGAATGTGATGGTGGTGTGTTGCAGTTCACTCTGAGTTGCTATGGCAACATGCATTTTTAAATGCACACTGTGACTGCAGCTATGGATGGCGATGATAGAGACTCCAATATTCTTTCCACCACATGGCTGACCAGAGATCTCTCATGCTCTTACTCCCCACTACTGATGTGTAAAGCAAACAGTTACAGGTTGATATTCAAGCTGTTTGTACATGTTATGATTCTTGGGATGGAACCTGAACCCAGAGCCCAGAACCTCCAGCTCTGAGGAATGCCCCCTGCACCACAGATGTATGTAGACAGAATTCATAATGAAGTTAGACTTGGGCATGCAGTTCAGCTTCTAAATGCATTGTCACAAAATATGATGTGTTAGTGGGTGTTGGGGGAATGTGTAATTTGCAGGAAAGACTTGCATTGAAATAGGAACCAATCAGCAATATGGAAAATCAAACTCAGCAAAGCTTGCAACAATAATAATACTAATAGCTTAAGAAGCAAAACACCTAGGTCACATCATCAGTCAGGACTACAGAAATGCAAGAGAAATTAAATCTTTATCATATCAAAGGAGTACCTTTTAGGATTTTCAAGATAATAATCTAGAGTTCCTCTCTCTAAAGATAACCGTTTCAGAACTAGTGCAAAAGCACTCCAACTGCAGAAGATGATGCATGTTTCCATCAAGTTACGTTTATCCTGGAAATATTTCCAACGCTGCTGTCTGAGGAGTTTTCCCTACAAAAGGAGATGCAATTAATATTCCACATTGGATAAATATGCAAACTGAATTTGTATGTCTTTTGTGTCTCATAGTGCCAGGGAACAAGGTTTGGTTCCACCCTTGGGCAACTGTCTGTGTGGAGTTTGCACTTTCTCCCTGAGTCTGTGTGGGTTTCCTCCGAGTATTCCAGTTTTCTCCCACAATACAAAGATATGCAGATTTGGTGCATTGGCCATGCTAAATTGCCCATAAGTATCTGGGGATGTATAGGCTGGATGGATTAGCAATGGGAAATACAGGATTACATGGATGCTCTTTGGAGTGTTGGTGTGGACTTGATGGGTCAAATGGCCTGCTTCTACACGGTAGGGATTCTATAATTCCGTTATTGTTTGGTTAAGTAATAGTGCAATACTTAAGTCCTATTTTGCTCTAGTTATGAATTTAAATCTAAAAATTTGTCATGAATAGTCAGGTTAACAAATGATAAGCTGTAGCAGATGTTAGATAATTTTATATCCATTATTATGTCCACCATAAGGTGAAAGGACTTTAGAATAACTGTTAATTTCTAAAGGTGTTGTTAAAGACCATTCCTGAGAAAATCATTCAGATACCTTATAGAACATAGAACATTACAACGCAATACAATCCCTTCAGCCCTCGATGTTGCACCATCCTGTGAAACCAATCTGAAGCCCATCTAACCTACACTATTCCATTATCAGCCCTATATTTATCCAATGACCATTTAAATGCCCTTCAAGTTGGCAAGTCTACTACTGTGGCAGACTGTTCCACACCCTTACTACTCTCTGAGTAAAGAAACCACCTCTGACCTCAATCCTATATCTATCATCCCACAATTTAAAGTCATGTCCCCTCGTGCTAGCCATCGCCATATGAAGAAAAAATCTCTCACTATCCACCCTATATAATCCTCTGATAATCTCAGATGTCTCTATTAAATCAAATCTCAACCTTCTTCTCTCTAACGAAACAGCCTTAAATCCTTCAGCCTTTCCTCATAAGACCTTCGCTCCATATTAGGCACCATCCTAGTAAATCTCCTCTGATCCTTTCCAATGCTTCCACATTCTTCCTATAATGTGGTGACCAGCACTGTACACAATACTCCTCTGCATCCTTTCCAACACTTTACCCACAACCAAAGTAAGGCTCACTGGTCTATAAAAACTACCAGGTTTGTCCCTACTCCCGTTCTTGAACAAGGGGACAACATTTGCTATCCTCTGGTCTTCTTGCACTATTCCTGTAGACAATAATGACATAAATATCAAAGCCAAAGACTCTACGATCTCTTCTCTAGCTTCTCAGAGAATCCTTAGGATAAAGTCCATCTGACCCAGGGGACTTATCTATTTTCACACTCTCCAGAATTTCTAACACTTCTTCTTTATGAACCCCAATCCCATCTAGTCTAATAGCCTGTATTTCAGTATTCTCATCAACAACATTTTCTCCAGTGTGAATACTGATGAAAAATATTCATTTAGTGCCTCTCCTATCTCCTTGGACTTCACATACAACTTCCCACTACCATCTTTGATTAGCCCTAATCTTACTCTAGTCATTCTTTTATTCCTGACATGCATATAGAAAAGCTTTAGGGTTCTTCTTGTTCTTACCTGCCAAAGACTTCTCATGTCCTCTCCTGGCTCTTCCCAGCTCTCTCTTTAGGCCCTTCCTGGCTAACTTGTAACTCTCAAGCACCCTAACTGAGCCTTCACGTCTCATCGTCACATAAGCCTCCTTCTTTCTCTTTTTTTGTAATAGATATTTTTATTGAAAATTTAACATGTTTTTACAAGTTTACAAAAGCAAACTAAAAAAAAACCCAAGTATAAACATTGATATACAGTTAAATCTTAAAGAAATGATAAACAAAATCTATCAAACAAGAAAAAAGAAATACCAAGAGAAGAAAAAGATAAAACTAAACTAACTACTCATCTAATGTACAACTAACCAGAGTGTATCATTAAAGGTCTTGCATTATTCAAGAGGAAATAAAAACCCAACGGATAACACATAAATTGAGCAGTGATATACATGCTCAGAATGTGTTATTATCAGATCACCCGTATTTATCCAAAACATCCCGAGCATAGAGCATATAAAATTCACAAAAATAAAAGCTCTTTAGTACATTCAGATCAATATAATTAAAAAACTATTTCTAAATAGTAAAAAAAAAGTATAAAATGTATTTAAACAGAGATCTTTCCCCTTATTCCCAGGGGGCATCACTTCCTTGTCAAAAAACCCATCATAACTTCTCCCAACCAGTGCCCCACCCTTGACCCAGGCACCTCACGATAGGATAAAGAAAATTCAAGTGTACTACTGAACTAGAACTAAGAGTGAGTTCCCTATCCCCACCCCCACCCACACCAACACCTGGATATATTTGATAATGTTAATACCATATATGAACATATATGACTATAAAATTACAGTCTCAGCAAATATTAATTAAATATATTCATACAAAATAACAGGGGAAAACAACCCTGCTCCCAAGGACAAAGATAAAATAAGATAAGGTAGCCACCTTCTCCCCCATCTACATTAACTAGACCCCCCTGGCCTATATATATATATAAAAGGGGGGAAAGAAAATTGCTAAGTAAAGGATGAATAAATAAACCCTTCTTCCCACCCCCTGGAGATAATATTAAACAGTAAGGTAATGAAAGGAAAAAAAAGGGGTAAACCGGGGTGGGGGTAGGGCAAAACAACATCAATTAACTCTTATAATTTGTCTAAGAGAGTCCAAACTTCCTTGGCCTACTCTGGTGATCTGAAGTTATACACGGAACCTTCATGGCTGAAGCATAGTATAGCTGGGTAGTGCAAGGCTTATTGAATGTTTAAATCCCTTCAACGCTTCTTTGCTTCATCAAACGCCTTCCTCTTTCGGACCAAAGCTGGGGAAAAGTCCCGAAATAACATCATCTTGGATCCTTTATAAGTCATGGCTTGGGGATCTTTCCCAAGATTTCTGGAGGCTTCCAAGAGCATCTGCCTCACCTTATAGCTCTGCACCCAGAACAGGACTGGGCAGGGGCGCTGGTTCGAGCCGGGCCCATGTATTGCAACCCAATAGGCCCATTCCACCCTTACTTGGCCTGATCCAGCCTCCAGATTCAATAACTGGGAAGCCACTGTTCAAAGAACCTTGTAAGCTGGCCTTCTTCTTCCCGTTCAGGAAGGCCCAGCAAACAAATATTTTTTCGACGACCTCGATTCTCGAGGTCGTCAATGTGATTCTCTAAGGTCTGGACTTGCTGCTCGAGAGTCCGGACCCGATCCACGGCCGATTCTGCATTGGCATTCAATTTCTTCAATGTCTTGGCCGTGCTTTTGTAGTGCGGCCGAGAATGAATTCCATCGACTTTGGCACTCTTCAATGAAAGCATCGATCTTCACATCGAATTTGGAGATTATTTCCGTGAGGCTCGCCACAGTAGGTAAGTCCCCCAGACTGCTGCAGCTGGGGAGGGTGGGGGAGGGGCTCCTGCCCGCTGAGAACTGCGGGCTCCTTTCCCCATAGTCATTTTTACAGGAGACTGAACTGTTTAAATTTAGTACTAAACCATTAATTACATTAAGTAAAAACTATTTTTAATTGATTTGGTGAGTGTGGTGGAGGAGGGTGGCCCACTTTGCCTAGGTGTTGGGAGGAGCACTATAGACTCAGACTTGCTGAGCCGCCGCCATCTTTGATCTCCCCTTGTTTCTCTTGACAAGAGATGCAACTTCTTTAGTAAACCGCGGTTCCCTCACTTGACCACTTCCTCCCTGCCTGACAGGTACATACTTATAAAGGGCACGCAGTAGCTGTTCTTTGATCAAGCTCCACATTTCAATTATGTCCATCCCCTGCAGCTTCCTTGCCCATCCTACCCATCCTAAATCTTGCCTAATCGCATCATAATCTCCTTTCCCCCAGCTATAACTCCTGCCCTGCGGTCCATACCTATCCCTCTCCATCACTAAAGTAAAAGAAACCTAATTGTGGTCACTATCACCAAAGTGCTCACCTACTTCCAAATCTAACACCTGGCTACAGTTTGGCTTTAAAGCCAAGAATAACTCCAGTAGACCAGAATAATTTGAAAAACTAAAATGTGGCCATTTCTCTTAGGTACATTGTCTTAGCAATTTCAACTTGTAACACATTTAACTCTTAATGTGTATAAGTACACCGACTGATTTTACACAGCTATTTCTGGCGATCATGTTTTAGGATAGTATCACTGTATAAATAATTTGCACCCACCTGTATCACCATATAATAAACAACACAGAGCATGTATAAAATCTTTACTGCAGCAAACAGAATTGTAATGTCTCTGTTATGGACCAGTTGTATGCTTTCCAGTTCTGTAGAAGTAATAAAGGCCCCTGTAGAATTAAATAGGGTTTATTTGTATTAGCACAATTTGGATTTGATCATTAGACTTCTTTAGTTTGTGCAGAGGGTTGTGTGTGCATGGAATGAGCTACCAGAGGAAGTGGTGGAAGCTGTTACAATTACAACATTTATACAGCATCTGTATGGGTATAGAGGGTTTAGAGGGATTTGGATTAGTGATGCTGGAAGAGCACAGCAGGTCAGGCAGCATCCGAGGAGCAGTAAAAATTGACGTTTCGGGCAAAAGCCCTTCATCAGGATGATGGTATTCCTGATGAAGGGCTTTTGCCCGAAACGTCGATTTTACTGCTCCTTGGATGCTGCCTGAACTGCTGTGCTCTTCCAGCATCACTAATCCAGAATCTGGCTTCCAGCATCTGCAGTCATTGTTTTTACCAGGGTTTAGAGGGATTTGGGCCAAATACTGATGAATGGGACTAGATTAATTTAGGAAATCTGACTGGCATGGACGAGTTGGGACCAAAGGATCTGTTTCCATGTTGTACAGCTTCATCATTCTATAATAACATTGAAATTTAACCTTGAAAACTTCTGATCTTAAATTTGACTGATTCATGCTTGATTTTTGTGAGATTCATTGCAATTCATTTTGTGCAAAGGAATGAAAATATGGTAGTTCAAAAGACAGATATACCAGTGTCAAATTTGCAACGCTTCAAATACAATTACTTTAAGTACACTCTCAGGACACAGACATTGCTGGTGAGATCGGTATTTATTGTCTTTAAGAAGCTGATTATGGACCTTCTTCTTAAACCATGCAGTCTGTATTGTAAATTCTTTTAGTTAGGGAGCTACAAGATTTTGATCCAATGACAATGAAAGAATAGCAACCATTGTCTGTTTCAAGATGTGTGAAATATGGAGATGACGGTATTCCCACGCACCTGGTCCTTGTAGATGGTGAAGTTTACTAGTTAAGCTGCTGCTGAAGGATCTTTGCAAATTGTTGTAGATATCACGCCTTGGTACACCAATGATAGAGGGAGTGAATATTTTGGCTCTTAACTAAAGTATTTGGAGTCAAACTTATTTAGACTTGTCGTAATTGTACCTATCCACACAGATCACATCAATTGTTTATTAGCGATTAGCAACAATGAAAATATATGCCATTTATCTGAAAACATTTGGAACCCTCTTCAATAATCCTGATTTTTTTCAATTCACATGGATGAGGGTGATATGATGCAAAGTACAAACTTAACTTCATAGGATTTCAATTGGCCATCAGCTTCCTGACTAGGAATGCTGTAAACACAACATTCAGAATGTGACTTTTGCCCTATTCCTGTTCCTTTTCTAGTTTGCCATAGCAAAAACTGCATACTTATATAGAATATAGTATGGAAGGAGATTCATCAGTCCACCCTGCTCAAAGTATCATTCAGGCTTTGACCACAGAAAAGGCAATCAAAAATATGTGATCTCTTACCGATACCATTTGTCTCCAGTGTCAATGTTGTTGCACAGAACAGATTTACATTTGCATTGTAGACTGTGAACTCTATAAAGATTGCTCTGGTGTGACTGTCTATCCAATTGCTTTCAATTAAATATTCAACAATCCTGCAGGATAAATCGGAAGAAATGCAACAGTGAATGAATATAAAGGAAATGTCAAAATATGTAATATTGTTTTCGGAATGAAATGTGAATAG
This sequence comes from Chiloscyllium punctatum, assembly GCF_047496795.1. Taxonomy (NCBI): domain Eukaryota; kingdom Metazoa; phylum Chordata; class Chondrichthyes; order Orectolobiformes; family Hemiscylliidae; genus Chiloscyllium; species Chiloscyllium punctatum. The sequence continues at coordinate 30,818,244 of NC_092764.1, forward strand.
TCATGGAAGCTATTTGGTATCTGATAGAATAACTGACCTGGATGCATTCTCTTTTTCTGTTGTCAAGTCAGCCACATAGCCACTCCCTCTGTATACAGCAAGATTTCGCCAAAAGGAATAGCCCTGTAATCTTGGTTGGTATTGCCAGATGTAACTGAGATTTGAGGCATAATCAGATGTGTTGTTTGACCACTGCTCTCCATAGTTTGACATATCCTCCTCATCAAAAGAATAAGGGACTGCACAATGTTTAACAAGGCTTTTTAACATCTTCATTGCAGGACAATCAATGTTTTTCACTCTTAGTTGCCGAATGCGAGGGCTGCCAAGTAGTTTTGAGTTGCCATCAGTAATGAATCCTAATGACAAAGTCAAACTTATCATTATTCTAATGGTATCCCTTTGTCTTTTAGAAGCTTCTTGTTAAAAATAATAGTCAATTTTGGAAAATGGACAATTCATGTCTATGGGACTGAAAACAGATAGTTAGGAAGGATCATTAGAGGATACAAATGGGGAGTTATATTGTGCTCCAATAATGTCATAAAAGTTCAATATCCCAATCATGCATGAAGAGGCAATAGCTATTACTGAGAGGAAGAGAAAACTAAATTGTTATCAACCAGACTTAGGGTCAAGTTGTGGCATTACTGGTGGGCATCTGAAATCAGCTTCCTGATCTGACTTCCTCGCCATAGAATGAGACACCCATGAAAAATGAAGTGAAGAAAATATCTTAAATGTAGGAATTTGTCATTAAGAAAGAAATATCATACATGTAAAATTATATAAATGCATGCTGTTGTTATGTCAATTGTTTACCAACAATCTTTAAATGATTAAAATATTAAATGCCTTAATATGCTCTCAGCATTTAGTGTTATATGTGACCTAATGTTCTTTTGACATCTATAACTGCTAAAAATGTTAATTCTAGAAATATGACATTGCTGTCAAAGCCAGTATTTATTTCTCATCCTGCATGAATTTCCAGTACTCCCTTCATCCTACAATAATTCTGAGCACTTGCTGAATATGAGAACTTGATCTCCAATATCCTCTGACCTTGGAGATCTTTCTTCTAATGATCCTAGGACCAAGGACCTGCTCCAGTGTTCCTGGAATCAATGATGCACTCATGGAGTTCCCAGCTTGAAAGGCTACCTGATAGACCCTGCAACATCATCCCAGAAGTGTCAGATCCCAGGGCTGTTTCCAATTCTGATAAGTTAATGCTTCTAAGAATACTGTATCACAGAATATCCTCATATTTATAAAACTTTCTGACTAACTGTGAACATCATCATCTGTAGTGTTTTTTTCTTTTAGGATAAGAGTTAAACATAATATGTTTACCTTTATAACTTCCATACAGCTTGGGCAGTAACAATTTGCTAGTCCAGGTGTAAAAGTCCTCAATACTTTGGATATTATTGAAAGAAGGGGTGAATGCCTGGTTAATGGCTCTGTTGAGATAGAATGAGTTGGAATTTTGCTCTCCATAAGCAATGGTTAGCAACAAGGAAATAAATAGCAAATGAACTGAAAAAGAGAGAAAAAAGGGCATCAGAATATGAAAATGTCAAGTTTACTTTCATTTTGTTTCTATATAATGGGAACACTCAATAAACTTAAACGGTGTGAGTATATTAAAGAGGACATAGGTCCAAAATTAGTGGCTGGGCATACTAAGATATTTATATGTTAGCAAACAATACAAGATATCATTTACATACCAAGAATCTTCTGTATCATTTCATGTATTTTCTTCTCTTTGCTTTTCCTCTCTTTCACGAGTTCTACAAATTGAATTGTTGGTGGTTGGTAAATTGTATTATTTCGGTCTATATTGGAAGAATTGTCTGATTTCCCTGTGGTTGCTATGGTTTGTTGAAGGATGTAAATGGATTAGAAATGGAACAAAATGAGAAACAGACATTTGGCATCAAGTCAATATTCTTTCCAAATATGAAACACAACTGCAGATGCTGGAGATCTGAAACAAAAACAGAAATTGCTGGCGAAACTCAGCAGATCTGGCAGCATCGTAGGAAGCAAGCCGAGTTAACATCTCGATTTCGTTGACTCTTCATTAGAACTGATGGCAACTCAGAAAAAGTGGTATTTATGCTGAGGACAAGGTTGGGAAAGGGGGATGGGAAGGAGTAGTGACTGGCTAGGTGGAGTTGGAGCTCAGAGAGAGAGAGAAATATGTAAGGGGAAGGTAAACAAGGAAATAATGGATAGCAGGCCAGAACATAAGACAAGATAAGTGCTAAGAGTAGGGTGAGCTGTTCTGAAAGCAATCCATATGTGATAATCAGCTTAGGAGGGGGTCAGAACGGGTGACAGTTCTAAAAGGACATAACATCATAAAAGGAAGGGTCTGTTTCCATGTTGTACATCTCTATGACTCTATGACAGGGTGTGAGGTCGGTCACATTAAATGGTTTGCTTTCAGTACAGCTCTCCCATTCTTTCCTACTCTTAGCTCTTATTCTCACTTATTCAGCTTCGCTTCTGTCCTGCTCTACTATCCATAATCTCCTCGCTTAACTACCCCTTTCATATCTCTCTCTGGGCTCCATCTCCACCTGTCCAATCATCCCTTCCCTTCCCTCTGCCTCCCCCAAATTCATCTTCAGCATAAATATCACTTTTTCCCAGCTGCTATCAATTGTGACAAAAAGTCACCTGACTCGAAACTTTAACTCTGCTTTCTTCCCACAGATACTGCAAGACCTGATGAGTTCCACCAGCAATTTCTGTTTTTGTTTCTTTCGAGATATTAAATGCTGTGAACAAAGGTTAGCCTGTAGAAGTATTAAATTTGTATTTCCCAAAGGCATTTGATAAGTTAACACATTGAAAGTTATTGTGAAAATTAAAAACTCATGATACAGGGGGCATAGATCTAAGATTGGCTGGCTGGCAGAAAACAGTGTGCACAAATGGGTCTTTTCCTGATTGACAGGATGTGGCAAGTGCAGTCCTGCAGGGGTCTGTGTTATGGCTTCAATTTTTTATGATCTGCATCAATGATTTAGATGGGGAGAAGAGAAGTCACAGTAGCCCAATTTACAAATGTCACCAAGATAGACAGGAAAGTATTTTGTGAAGAAGATGTAGATAGGTTGAGTGAGTTGGTAGAAGTCTGGCAGATGGAGTAAAATATGAGAAAATGTTAAATTGTTTACTTTGGCAGGAAAAATAAGAACGCCACGTGTTATGGATCAGACCAGACCCCCTCAAGACATGTCTTTCTTATGTTAAAGGTAAGTGCCAGGCATTGCAATCCAAATGTAATTTGATTGGTCAAACTATCAGGCTTGAAGACAAACACACTTTATTCATTCACTATGGTTGAATGAGTTGAAATGTACGGTGCTGGAAAAGCTCAGTGGGTCAGGCAGCATCCGAGGAGCAGGAGAGTCGACATTTCAGGCGTAAGCCCTTCATCAAAAATGTAGAGGAGGAAGGGGGAACGACAGATAAATAAGCAGGTGGGGGGTAGGGCTGGTGGAATGTAGCCAGGAAGGAGATAAGTAGATGTAGGTGGGAATTGTAATAGATTGGCAGGGAGGGTGGAGCGGATGCGTGGGAAGGAAGATGGACAAGTAGGACAGGTCAAGAGAGCAGTGCCGAGTTGTAAGGTTGGATCTGGGATGAGGTGGGGGGAGGGGAGATATGGAAACTGGTGAAATTGATGCAGTGTGGCTGAAAGCTCCCAAGGAGGAATATGGGCTATTCTTCCTCCAGTTGTTGGGTGGCTTGAATTTGGTGATGGACCAGGCCCAGAACTTGCATGTTCTTGGGAGAATGGGAGGTAGAGAGGAAATGGTCAGCCACGGAGCAGTGGGGGTGTTTGGTGTGTGTATCCCAGAGATGGTTTAAATACAAACTAAAGAAACGTTTGGAATAACAACTCTAGTGGAAAACTTAATAGGATTATTTAGCTACCAAACAATTTACATTTGTCACATAAACATAGTCTTGGCAAAGGCAAATTTAGTAACATTGATTGTCTCACATAGCAGCAAGAAGAGAATCAAGGCTGTAACTAAAGCAAAGAGAGAAAGAGGAAGAGGTCGCAGCTTTCAGTTACTGACAATTAAAATTAAAACCCTGGTTCTGTGGGAGCTTGACCCCACCCTTTGAAGCTGCTTCTATTGTTCCACCTTTTTAAAAAAAAATTAAGGCCTCACAAGCTGCTTACTATATTAGCTTGAAGCAGACCGCTCATACCTCTGTCTCAACCTCTCTTCATAAAAAAAAGGACAAAATACATCTCTTAAAGCCATAGTATCATCACACAAGGATTACTTAAATGGAGAATGATTGCAAAACACCAAGTGTAGAGGGATTTAGATTTCCAGGTGCATGAGTCACAAATGTTAGTATGTAGGAACAGTACATAATCAAGGAGGCTAATGGGATGCTATCTTTACTATAAGAGGAATTGAATATAGAAGTAAAGATAGCATTCCTCATTTTATATGGCATTAGTGAGACTGTGTCTCAAATACTATGTGTAATTTTGGTCTTCTTGTATAAGGAAGGATGTAAATCCATGGGAACTGGTTCAGAAGACATGTACTAGATTGATACCTGGAGTGAGTGAGTTGCCTATGAGGATGATTGGACAGACTAGGCTTGTTTCATTGAATTTTAGAAGAATGAGGGTGACTTGACTGAAGTGTGTAAGACCCTGACTAGGTTTTGATAAGGAGGAGAAGCAAATAACGGGAATGTGGAATTCAGCAAAAAATAGATCAGACAAGAACTTAATGAATGGCAGAATAGGCTCCAAAGGCCTAAAGATTTACGTCTGCTTCTCATTGATATGTTTGTGTGTTCATTCCAGTCCACTTTATCACTGATTATATCTGAGTGTAACTATTGTAATCTGTTACTGAGATTTCATTAGTTTTAGTCAATACAGTAGCAATATGGAAAATCTAGACAGAAAAGAAAAGCAGTTATCGGTTATTTTGTTTTAGTGAAATGACTGATTGTTGTGGGAATTGCATTAAAGCCACAATATTTGGCACGCTTGCCTTCATTGCTCAGACCTTTGAGTATAAGAGTTGGGACAGCATGTTGAGGTTGTACAGGATGTTGGTGAGGCCTTTTCTGGAATACGGTGTCCATTTCTGGTCGTCCTGTTATAGGGAGGATATTATTAAACTGGTGAGATTTACCAGGATGTTTCTGGGACTGGAGGGTTTGAGATATAAAATTAGATTGGAAAGGCTGGGACCTTTTTCACTTGAGCGTAGGAGGTTGAGGGGTGACCTTATTGAGGTTTATAAAATCATGAAGAGCATAAATAAGGTGAATGACAAGGGTCTTTTCCCTGTGGTGGGGTAGTTTTAAACTAGAAGCCGCATTTTTAAGGTGAAGGAGAAAGCTTTAGAAAGTACATGAGGGGCAACCTTTTTACTCAGATCATGGTTTGTGTGTGGAATGAACTGCCAGGGAAGGTGGTGGATGCAGGTACAGTTTTAACATTTAAAAGACATTTGGATCGGTTCATGAATAGGAAAGGTTTGGAGGGATATGGGTCAAGCATGGGCAGAGTTTACTTTGGGAACATGTTGGGCGTGGATTGGTTAGACTGAAGGTCTGTTTCCATGCTGTGTGACTCTAATGAAACTGCCCATTTCCTACAAGTCAACTGTAGGGGTACTTATACTTTACACATACCCTGTACAGTTCAAATCCCATGTGTCCACTCAGTTCCCATATCTTGTAATTCTTGTCTTCTTTTCTACTTCAATCAAGTAACCCAATGCTTCCTCACATTTTTATCTACTCATGCCATGTGAAAGTGTGGTATATCCACCGCATTGCCTCTAAACCCTTCCAATAAAATACAGCTTAAAACTGCACATAGTATATCAGCTGAGATCTTACTCAAGCTGTACACTTTGCTAAATACATAGAGATTTTTTATGTTTTACACCAATTGCTATAGAATCAACAACAACAACAACAAAACATGCATATTTGAAGCGGCTTTGACATAGTAGAATATTCCAAGTTACTTTACTAGATGCTGTGAGGCAAAACTTGATAGTAAGCAATGTGGTGGTCAAAGACAGGTGGTCAAATATTTAGTCAAAGAAATACATTTTAAGGAGCATCTTCAAGCAGGACAGGTATCAAAGCAGAGAAGTTAATGGAAGAAATTCTAAAGCCTTAGGGCCTGGATAGCTAAGGGCACAGCTGCCAATGGAGAGGCAAAGAATTTCCAGGATGCAAAAGAAGCCAGAATTGGAGGTGTATATAATCCCTCCGTGCCGGTTGGTTGAATACTCTACAGATTTCATATGGCCTCTTTGATATGAGACACTCCTCTTAGTGTTCTGTGAATTTTGACACCTTGAATCCCTCTGCTTCTCCACATTATTCAACGTTTTTATTCAACGTTCAATCACTATTTTTATATATTTAAGAAAAATGAACACGCTCAAATTGTTGGCATCAATTTCATTGGTCACTGTGGTCACCAGTTTAACATGCTAGCAATATAGCTTTCCAGAAAACATGATTTATGATCTGGTATTTGTACCTGAGAGGTTTCACTGAATCTGGTGATAATTTTTGCCCACTGGTTGTCCTTCATAATTAATGTCTACCCTTGTCTTATCAAACACTTTCTCAGCCAGCCTTCAAACGAATTAAAGTGAAGCACATGCTAAGGACAGAATAATAAGATCATAAGGTGATAATGTAGTTATGAACGTGGATTGCTCTTTTGTACAGTTAGATATTGGACAGACTGACCACAGTTCTAGATATGAAATACTGAGAGTGGCTATGGGAGGAACTGGTAAGGTGTAAGCACAAGCATCAGTAGGGCAAGGTCCTAACCATCCAACAGTTACTGGTGTGGATTCACCTCCTCCTTGTACCGTTACCTATAAAGATTGACTGTGTGAATTAATCCTTTAATAATAAAATGCGTATACCTGGTGTCAGATGGAAAGTCTGTTCATCAACATGATGGTGGTCTACCTTTTTCACAAACAAAGCAATAAATGCAGCAGCACAAAAAACCTTCAAAAAAAGGCACAGCGGATGGAGAGAGATCAATATTAGAGAAATGAAATATCATTTGATTTGAAACAAAAGTTCTTAAGTTTGTTCAGTTGACCACTTAATTTGGAATTTTACATCTGAAACTAATAGTTACAAATTTTCGAAGTGAAAGAGATCACTTTCCTTCTCCACAGCATCACACCAATAGATTGTAATATTTTTTGAAACACACATGATACTTTCAGATCATCTGACACCTCTCGAATAAACAATTCAGAGATTACAATCTGATGAACATAGGTTGAGCCTAAATAACAACTCCTGTGATAATTGATCGGACATTATTTCTAAAAAAACTAGCTAAGCTGCTATTGTAATTGTTTGCAAACATATAAATCAATGGCAGAATTTGTGTTGTAATGACATAATTCACATTTTAAAATAGTGCTGTGTTGCTTACATGTGACAGCATTGTAATGTAAATGTTCAGTAATTGCTCAGAGCAGCAAAGATTCTCCTTTCAGAATATCACAGAAATACAGCATTGTTATGGTGCAGAAAGTGGCCTTGATGCACCTTGTGTCTGTCTGTACTTGATCTCCAAGTATTTTTGGCTTAGTCCTAATTTCCTACTTTTTCACTCTTAAATGCCTGAGGCTGTACATTCCACAACCTAGTGACTCACCAAGTGAAAAAGCTTTTCTTCATCTCTTATTTGTTTCTTTTGCAGAGCTCTCTAACCCTATGTCCTCTGGTTCTCCATTCTCTTAGAAGCAGGAACAGTTTCTTCCGATCTGATCTGTTCAGACCTCTCACAATTTTGGAAACTTTTAATGGATCTCCTCTCCATGGAAAATAGTCTCAAATTCTGCAATCTAACCTCTTTTATTGAAGTGGCTCAATCCTGGAACCATTCTAGTAAATTTGTTCTGTACTCTCTCCAATGCATTCACATCCTTTCTATAGTGTTGCATCCAGATTGTACTCAATACTCCAGCTGAGATACAAACCAGTGTCCTATGTAATAAAAACAAAAAGCACTCGAGAAACTCAGCAAATTAGGCAGCATCTGTGGAGAGAGAAACAGATTTAATGTTTTGATGAGTCCAGTATGACTTGCCGCCAGAACTGCACTCTTTAACACCAAAAACGAAGAGTCAAAGTTTCTTGTTAAAGTATGAAATGAGATGCAGAATGAAATGGCACTGGGACCAGTGACAGCTTTGAGTAGTGTGGATCGATGTTGGTGAAGACAGTGTGTGCTTATGGCAGTACTTGGCAATGGATGTGGATCTCTGGATGCAGTGGGAACAACTGTCTGAGGAGTTTTGCTTTGTTGCAGAGATATCTGTAATTTTGGGTGATTCCGAATGTGAAGGTTGGGACTTGAGTTGGAATCTGTGTGGGGTAAGGCAGAGCTGAAGACAGTCACTGCGGAAGGCGATGTGGCTATGAAAATGAATTTTAGTACACTCCCTGAATAAGTTCCAGAGAAAATTCATTCTTATTGCAAATTAACTGTTTTCTCTCCCTGATGCTGAGTTTCTCCAGCACTTTCTGGTTTTTATTTCAGATTTCCAGCATCTGCAGTATTTTTCTTTCATTGTAGTGTCCTATTAAATTCATGATGTTGTCTCTACACTGTATTCTACACCACCATAATGAAGCCGAGCACACTCTTTACTTTATTAACTGCTGTCTCAATCTATCTTGCCACCTTTAAAGGCATACACACTTACATCATGGGGTCTCTCTGTTCCTTCACAACTTTAGAATAACCCCCATGCATTGCATGCTGTCTCCTCATGTCCTCTGTACTGAAATCTATCCCTTCACACTTCTCTGCATCTTAGCGTTAATGCTGGGAGGGTCTCCAAAGAGATCACCTTTCTCTGCTTTTAGTGCTTTCAGATTCCCTCAGTACCTATCTAGTAACCTGTCATACATCAAACACTGCCTGTCTCTGCCTCTTGCTGACATTTTTACTGAACACCAATCTCAGAATTGCAAAATGAGGAAAAGAAAACCTTTGCCCCTAAGTCATTGGACACATCAAATGTGGCACTGCGGCTTCGAATAAACACCTTTTCACAGCTTGTTTACATGCACGTTGACACAATTTCTATTATTATAGTTAAAGCACTTAATATTGGTGGTGGACATATTTTTGATTTCATTGATGTTATAGAGCTGCTGGTTGAGAGATCAGCAATAAAGGTCTATGCATTACCTTTACTGGCTGTAGGATAAACACACTTTGGAACAATGATGTTGCCATGGAGATTAACCACTTGATAGATTTGGATTTGCCATAGGACAGCCCATACAATATAGTGAAGAAAGCAGATGTAGCACTTGTTACAATCACCAGAAACCAAGCAATATACACAAACCACCAGGGGAGCCCATTGAAGCGCTGCTGTCTAGACTTGTCCTGCTGGTGGTTAGGGTCAACAGAAACTCTATTCAAGTCCTTGGAGTCCGCAGTAGTATTTCTGTTTGAAAAATATTTTAATAAAAAGTTAGATTTCATTTTTATTTTCTTCAGTAATAAAAACACAGCAAACCAAATCTCAGGGTGCTGTACTGGATAAGTAGAATTTCTAGTATTCTGGTATCATTTTTATCTGGGTGAAAAAATATCAGCTCAAATTTGTTATAAGAAGATATATTACTTATGAATCAAAAGTAAAATCAGGTGTCCTAAATAGAAAGATGTTTCATTTTTATTTGAATAGGAAGCCATTCAGTCCCTACAGCTGAAATATATAACATTTGAAATCCTGTCCAACAAAGGGGGTATACCTTCCTGGAAGGCATCTTGCACAGTCGATTTCAGTTTCTTTTGCAGAATAATTCTGCTGAGAAAGTGAATAGCCAGTATGTGTCATTCTCCAGTATTCTCCCTGTACCCAGGGCCAGGGACCAAAATCAAAGCCTACAATGCTGCTCCCGGCCTGGCCTGGGGCCCCTGCTCAAGCACAGTGACAGTGACACAGCCGCTGCCCTGACCCAAGGATTGCAGCCCATCCACCATCTGATCAGAGTGGGGGGGGGGCATCCTGACCCATGTACATTTGCTCTGACCCCTGACCTGAGCCCAACAATTCCATCCTGAGCTGTGCACAATGGTCCCACCCTCAACCAGAGCACTACAGGCCTGACATCTGACCTGAACATTGGCTGCACTTCTGACCTCTGACCTGAACACTCTGGTCCTGACCTCCAACCTAAGCACTGAGTCCACTCCTGATCTCTGACCTGAACAGTTTGGCCTCATTCCCGACCTGAACACTCCAGCCCAATTCCTGAATTGGGTACAGCAGTTCCCTTGGAACACTAGGCCCCAGTTCTTAGACCATGACATACCCCTCTCCTCTGCCCGGGCTCTGCCTGTACCCTTGCAGATTGTTTTTATTCAAAGAATCATCTATTGTCCCTTCTAATGCCACAACTGAACCTACCTCCACTGCACTTCCAACTGATTTAAAATATTCAGATGTGAACTTATATGTGTTTAAATTTGAGCAACAAACCTGCCAGTCAGGGATTTAGATCAGAGGATATCAACTCATCGTGACTATTATGACATTGCCAAAAAGAGACACTCATTAGGATTGGGATAATAAGAAAAGACCCCTAGAAAGGAAACATCAATTTATAAAAAAGGTTACATTGTTAGTTAACTTTCTTGTTATAACAGTTGGGAGATCAGAAGTCTTTCTTATAATTCATAATTCTCAACTTTCATTGAGGTCTGTAGCAGAGGTTCTTTCCCAATATGGGGTTCAACATCTGATTGGTTGAACTGTATGACTTGGAATAAGATTTCCTCTATGTTGTTTTATAGTATATTCTGTACTCAGGAAGATCTCTGTTGATTACCATCTCTCTGGATGATTATGCTTTCACTGTTTTCATCATGTTTCCATATGACCTTTCTCCTATGTTGTTGGCTTCTAACATTATACCTTCTCTGTTAGATAGAGGCTTGTTGTTTTCTGTAAGATTTCTGTTTGCTTGAACTCTCCAATATTCCAGGATTTCACGCCGCTGAAGTAATCTCTTTGCAGAATAGGAGCTTTCTACCTGTCAATAATTTGGATGTTGCTAATCTATATTGTAATGGAATAACTTAGTCATTCAATAGTGTTGTTTTGAAAACTGCATTCTTTTTCAACAGTTGGTCTGACTCCTTGTTCAGTTTTCTTGTTAGACTGAGGATATATTTGTGAATGTGTATAATATACAAATCTGCAAAATGTGTGAAATGTTCATTTGCAACCATGTATGCAATATTGGTATATTTAGTTGCATTCCTGATCTTGCAATCTACACACGATACATTTCTTGACAACCCCATGATGCAGTAAACTGAGGGTCTAACTCAATCTCTTCAATGAAGTTAACATCCTGTTGATTACAGTGATCGAGAGCCACATTAGACAGTGCATCTGCTGGTGTTTGTAGTTAACCCTATACCAATACTTAAATGAATCTCATGAATCTCAACAGCAATCTTTGTATTCCAGGAGACATTCTTGTTCGTTCCTCTCAACAGTTAAGGAACTATTAGAAGCTCAAGGGTTATTGATAAGGGGGTGTGGAAGGAGGACTGGTAACCATCATGCGATAATGGGAATCACCTAAAACTGCCTGTGGACTGATCACACAGTCACATAATTAATCTGACTAGAAATGTATGTAATCAATTAATAATTTGATTGGTTTGTAACAGCCAAAGTGGGCTAAACGAAAATTTATTAAAAAGTGTGGAGAAGTTCCTGGACTGTCCAGGGGCTTTATCCCCACTGATGTAAAACGATAAACTCTAATACTTTAAGTTTACTAAGGGTTGAACCAAAAGCAGAAGTTGCTGGTAAAACTCAGCAGGTCTGGTAGCATCTGTGAAGACAAATCTTCACAGTGACCCTCCCTCAGAACCTGCTGAGCTTTTCCAGCAACTTCTGTTTCTGTTTCTGAACAAAAGCCACACTCTGCTCTTTCAGAACAGAAAATAAAGGTGCTTTGACTTTGTTAAGAAAAATGACCTTATTACTCTGAGGAAAAGTAAAAACAAATAAACAAACAAAAAATGGCTCTCCCTTGATTCCATCCCCACCAGCCTCTTTTGGATTGGAATCACAGGGGGCCAAAGTTAAAATAAACTCAAGCAAAATCAAAGAAAACAAATAAATAAACACACAAATGAACAACTAAATAAATAAATCTCCTCTACTCCATCCCCATTGAACACTCCTGGGACTAGGGCAACAATGTTTAAAATCCAGAGAAAGGTCCACTTCTCACTTCAACTAAACATAAAATTCCTCTTTTACCAATCCCCATCAAGCACATCTGGGACAGGGACAGTAGAGGGCTAAAATAAAGGCCCCCTTGGGAATCCAAAATTGGAACAAAGGGCAAATAAAACAGCCCCCTTCCTGGCTCACCAGTGTTTTATCTCTATAATCACTTTCAGACAATTATCTAGTCTGAGAACTTTTCGCAAGCATAATGTGACTTTCTATGATTGTGTCGATTGTCCACAGAACTTGATGATGCTTGAGTCACATAAAAAACTGACCATTGACAACCATCTGTATATTCTTGAGAAAAGGAATATTCTGAAGCATGTAGCTGAGGTATTTATTGAAATAATGGTCAGTAACGAAGGATTATAATGTTAGATGCTCAGATATCTGGAATTATAATATGCATTCCAAGATCATGCTTATGGTTTCGTGAAGAGGTCTGTGACTTGCAAAAAATTAGATAGACATTTTGCCAACCATTCTAAAAAACTGTTGAAAGTATTAGACCTAAACAAGAATTGGGAATTCACTACAGCTGTTTTGCAGATCTGCAATTATGTCCCTGCTACTGAAAATATTCCCTAAGAAATATTTTCAAAATTTCATACTTTTCAATAAGTATCAAGCCTATTTCCTGTTAATGATTCAAAGCCTTTCTACAGCTCAGATTAAGATAGTCGAACAAAGTCTGCACAAGCACAAATAATACTGTTAAATTTAGGAGCTGGAACCATGCCAGAACATGCCCTGATTGGTTTCATGACAAGAGAAATAACTCCCATTCTTGTTATATCTTCTGTTCAAGTTTAACTTGATTCATTAGTGAATGTGGTATTTTTCTAGGCATGAAAACACATATAGCTTAGCAGCCTTTCTCAAAATAACACTATATTTAAACATTGAGATGCTTTGAACAATTTGGAAGTCCTTTTAAGAGTGACTCCTGGGCTCTTAGAACATAGAACATTACAGCGCAGTACAGGCCCTTTGGTCCTCGATGTTGCACCAACCTGTGAAATCAATCTGAAGCCCATCTAACCTAGACTATTGCATGCTTATCCAAATGCCTATCAAATGACCGTTTAAATGCCCTTAAAGTTGATGAGTCTACTACTATTGCAGGCAGTGCATTCCATGCCCATAACACTCTCTGAGTAAAATTACTACCTCTGATATTTGTCCTATATCTATCACCCCTCAATTTAAAGTATGTCCCCTTGTGCTAGCCATCGCCATCCGAGGAAAATGGCTCTCCATGTCCAATCTCTCTAACCCTCTGATTATCTTATATGTCTCAATTAAGTCACCGCTCAATCTTCTTCTCTCTAACGAAAACAGCCTAAAGTCCCTCAGCCTTTCCTCATAAGACCTTCCTTCCATACCATGTAACATCCTAATAAATCTCCTCTGAACCCTTTCCGAAGCTTCTACATCTTTCCTAGAATGTGGTGACCAGAACTGTACACAATACTCCAAGTGCGGCTGCACCAGAGTTTTGTACAGCTGCAGCAGGTCCTCATGGTTCTGAAACTCGATCCCGCTACCAATAAAAGTTAACACACCATATGCCTTCTTAACAACCCTATCAACCTGGATGGCAACTTTCTAAGATCTATGTTCATGGACGCCGAGATCTCTCTGCCCAACAAGAATGTTACTATTAGCCCATTATTCTGCATTTCTGTTCCTCCTTCCAAAGTGAATCAGCTCACACTTTTCCACATTAAACTCCATTTGCCACCTCTCATTCCAGCTCTGCAGCTTATCTATGTCCCTCTGTAACATACAAAATCCTTCATCACTATCCACAACTCTACCGACCTTAGAGTCACTTATAAAAATGACAAACAACAGTGGACCCAAAACACATCCTTGCAGTACACCACTAGTAACTGAATTTCAAGATGAATTTTTCCCATCAACCACCATCGTCTGTCTTCTTTCAGCTGGCCAATGTCTGATACTGCTAAACTGCTATATTGCCCTCAATCCCTTGCCTCTGTATTTTGTGCAATAGCCTACCACGTGGAACATTATCAAATGTCTTACCAAAATCCTATATACCACATTAACTGCTTTACCTTTATCCACCTGCTTGGTCACCTTCTCAAAGAACTCAATAAGGTTTGTGAGGCATGACCTACCCATCACAAAGCCATGTTGACTATCCCTAATTAACTTATCCCTTTCCAGATGATTATAAATCCTATCTCTTATAACCCTTTCTAACACCTTTCCCACAACTGAAGTAAGGTTCACTAGTCTGTAATTACCAGGTTGTCTCTACTTCCCTCTTGAACAAGGGGACAACATTTGCTATCCCCCAGTCTTCTGGTACTATTTCTGTAATCAACGACGACATAAAGATCAAAGCTAAAGGCTCGGCAATCTCCTCCCTGGCTTGTTGTTAAACGTCTTCCACCTTTCATGATAAAAATTAAAATCCATACAAGCTTTGCTGCTTAAACGAGAAATTATTTGATTGTGCAACATGTACAATATTGTCAGGATCAATTTTCCCCTGTAGTGGAGTGTTGCTTGCAGCATTCTTTTGACTTTCAATTCTGTTCCCCCTGGATTGTATAACTGGATATTTGTTGTTTGCAAGCCATTGCCATGAAGATTACTGCCTTTTCAACCTTGACCCTCACCTGAGGTATGGTGACCCTTAGGTTAAGTTCACCATCAGTTATCCCTCTCTTTTGAGAGAGCAGACCTGTGGTTCTCTGGGATTGTGGCAACTTTACCTTATTGACAACCAGGATGTTCTCTCAGATAATGCTGTTACACTAAGATGCCCATTAATGTATATGTCTGTGTTCCAGAATGCCAAATTAATATCACTGACTGCTTCAAAGAAGT
Source organism: Chiloscyllium punctatum (assembly GCF_047496795.1). NCBI lineage: Eukaryota > Metazoa > Chordata > Chondrichthyes > Orectolobiformes > Hemiscylliidae > Chiloscyllium > Chiloscyllium punctatum. The sequence continues at coordinate 30,833,465 of NC_092764.1, forward strand.
CCATTGTTTGTCTTCAGATGAAGTTGTTTAATGCTATTGATAGCTATGTGTGCAAAGAATCTTTCTTTCAGACTTTAAAATGTAAGTGTTTGACACATCTTTCCAAAGTTCCCAACTTTCTCACCGTGAAGGCATTCTGTTTTGTTTGCAAGATGTTGTTGGTACCTGTGAGGTTTTTTGGTGCCATAGCTTTGGAAAGTTTCAATGACACTTTGTATAATCCCTCCTTCTTTTGCTGAGTTTCTCTTACTGTCTTGTGTTTAAACAACTGCATAGACACTGTCGATCTCCACCACCAAGAACTTTCTTCCCCTCTGAGGATTACTCTGTTCTGCTTCTAAGCCTTTACTTGTCTCACCAAGTGTATGTCTTTCTGAGGGTGAGATCTTCTTCAGACTGCAATAAATCTGACAGTTATTCATCAGCAAAATTACAACAATGCAGACTCTGATTAATCCTGCTTTCAAATATCTGTATTCATAACTTTCAAGTAGACCATAATCATATACTGATTCACTTGGATTCTAGACTTGATCAAATCTATCTCTTTCCAAACTTTTGTTGGTTCTGGGGTTAAAATGACTATCAATTTTTTTTAAAAACTTCATCAATATGATAATAAACATGTTGATATATTTCAATACTTCCTTTCTGATGATCATATAATCTGTTGTGCCTCCAAGAATAAAGAAGCATATTAATTCCTTCAGATTTTCAGCCTAATTTTGATGCAGTTCTATATTCTACATAAGATCAATCTTCCAACTCCATTTTACTGAACATTTTCATGGCTCCTCTGGCTTCATTTTCTTACTTCAGCCTCAGGTTTCCAACATGGAGTTCTGAATCAGAGCTGCAGGAATTTTTAATGTGAAGTTGTCCATTCAACTTGATGATTTTGGGCTATTTGGTAAGCTTTTTCTAAAAGATTCTAAAGGTTTTCTCATCTCATTCTTAATCTCTGTTCAACTCTCTAGCTCAAATCAGGAACTGGCGCTGTTCACAAGACAATTGCCTCTTGCAATGCAGCCTGAGTACCCGTGTAAGTAAAGCTTCTTGGTTTCTGGGGTTCACCTCTTTTACAAATCTGCTCTGCAATTTTCAGTTTGCTAATGCATCTCTCTTCAGATCTGAAGTTGAATGTTTTTTTAAAACCAATTTTTGATTTTTTTTCTCTGGTTTCTTCACTGCAGCTTCCACCTTCCACTGGCAGCTACCATAAGTAAGGGTTGAAATTAGGCCCTAGCGAGTAGAGTTTACAGAGTCTTCTGTATGTTAACAGAAATGAGGTTATTGCATTCTTGTAAATTATGCATAACCTCACAATAATACATCTGAACCCGTACAAGTCTATGTAAGGTCTCCTATCCATATTATCACTAATATCATCCCAGTGAGTTGAATTACTCAGATACTTCCTGACGTGAACTCTTCAACAGTCCTTTCAGACCCTTATACAAAATATGGTTTCTTGCATCCTAATCGTAATGAGTTCAAAATGAAAATCTTTGACTTTGAGTTTCTATTTTTAAGCAATGTTTAGGCTCTGTCCTACAGAGTAATTATTTTAATAATTATTTTGCAGTGATGTGATTTAGTGGCTACAAGAAATCAAATATTAACTATGATGCTCTTTGTTACACACTGAGAGGGTATCTATCAATTGACAGTCTTTGTAATTTTACATCTATTATCTTGAATGGATACTTCAGTATGTAGACATAGACTACATACCAAGAACTGCTGCAGAAAAGTTACTGATAAAGTATTAATTGTTAGGAAAAATATGCCATTGGTCAATGCTGCAGTACAAACTTTCTAATTATTGCATTAAACACAATGCCCGTCGTATCTTACATTTATCTAGTATGAATTTAAGATGTAAATTTTGCTGCACTTCTAAAGCTTATCAATTCTTAGGGTTCCAAATGTAAAGATGCACACATTATATTAAAGCTAGATTTTCATTTTCGAGTACAATCATCACTGAATATCAAGTTAACACCATAATAACATCTTGGCTACCTGTACCTTTCATAAATTGTATCGTTGAACTGAGAGGAACTCCGCAAGAAGCACATCATTTTCTGCACCTGATCGACAGCATGTATTTGACTGTAGGGGTTCTGGAATGTGCTAATACCCATCTGATTTAAATTTTCCTCCAGTTGTTCCAGTAACATGTATAGACAGCGTTGCTGCTGCTTAAGCTTCTGATTCCTCAAACCTGGGGGATTCTCTGACAGAATAAATTAAAAATACTCATTTTTTGTTCTACAGAATATTTTGATCTGACATTGCTCTTGACATCAGAGACTAAATGGTGTACGTTTAAGCATCCTTGAGCCAGGCCTTAACGAGGGTCTCTCTCTCTCTCTTAACAGTCACACATAAATAAGGTTTGCATCTTCTGAGGGGTGACAAATATTCCACTTGAAAGTTTCCCCCAGTTGATACTGCTCCACCTCCCATCCTGAATCTTCAAACTCTGCCTGTACCATGTGTCCTTCAGAGAGCCGCAGTGGGCAGGAAAGCAGGATATGGCCAACACCAGCTGCTGTACAGCAAACTTAAATGTTCAGTTTGAATATTCTTGAATGGTGAGTGGATGAGTGAGTGAATGTGTGGGATCAGTGGTTAAGGTGAGTAAGTAGGTGTTGTGGCATGTGGATGGTGTACCAGGTGCCAGGTGAGATGGCAAATAGATGGGGAGTAGTTGAAGAAGGCAGCAGGTGGGTGAGGTGGCAGATGAGTGTGGTGACAAGTGGGTGGGTGAGAGGGTAGGAGGTGGAGTGACAGCTAGTTGAGGTAGCGGATGGGTATGTACTTGGTTATTAGATGGTATGTGGGTTAAATGGTAGATTAGTGAGGTAATATTCCAGCCTGGTGGAGTAGTCGGGCTGGATCTGGATGGACCAGAGGTGATCAGGTGGCCAGAGTTAGTTGGATGGTAGGTCAGGCAGGGCTCTGTCAAGGATTAGCTGAGTCAGGTCAGAGTGGGTGGAGGGAAGTTAGTTGGATGGTGGGTGAAGTTGTAGTCAGGAGGCTGGAAGTTAGTCCTGGGGTTGTTGTGTACTTGAGGGTTGGGCGGGTGGGGGTGTTGTGTCAGGGGTCAGCATGAACAATTTGGGTCAAGATTAGAGTGGTGCTGGAAAAGCACAGCAGGTCAATCAGCATCCGGGGAGCAGGAAAATTGGCGTTTCAGGTAAAAACCCTTCATCAGGAATGAGGCTGGGAACCTCGGGGGTACAGAGATAAATGGGAGGTGGGTGGGGCTGGGAAAGGTAGCTGAGAGTGTAATAGGTGGATGGAGGTGGGAGTGAAGGTGATAGGTTGGAGAGGAGAGTAGAGCGGATAGGTGGGAAGGAAGATGACAGGTAGGACCAGTCATGAGAACGGTACCGAGCTGGAAGATTGGAACTGAGGTATGGTGGGGGGAGGGAAATGAGGAAACTGATGAAATCTACATTGATACCATGGGGTTGGAGGGTCCCAAGGCAGAATATGAGGCGTTCTTTCTCCAGGCATTGGGTGGTGAGAGAGCGACGGTGGAGGAAGCCCAGGACCTGCATGTGGGAGGGGGAGTTGAAATATTGGGTCACGGGGCGGTGTGATTGATTGATGCAGGTGTCCCAAGAGATGTTCTCTGAAGCACTCTGCAAGTAGGTATCCTGTCTCCCCAATGTAGAGGACTTGATTCGGAGATGCCAGTGTTGGACTGGGGTGTACAAAGTTAAAAATCACACAACACCAGGTTATAGTCCAACAGGTTTAATTGGAAGCACACTAGCTTTTGGAACGACGCTCCTTCATCAGGTAATTGTGGAGGGCTCATCGTAACACAGAATTTATAGCAAAGATTTGCAGTGTGATGTAACTGAAATTATACATTGAAGAATTGATTGTCTGATAAGCCTTTCATCTGTTAGAATACAGTGATAGTTTCACTTCTTTCATGTGTAAGTCACAAAACCCTTTTTTTAAAAGTTGCATTCTCGGGTTAGCTGTTAACAATGGTGATAGCTAGACAATATGTTGAAGGTGATAGCCCCCTGTGTTCTCTGTCTATGACCTGATGTTTAGATTGATTCCAATCTAAAAAGTGAGATAACAGAGTTTTACATAAATTCATGCAGTTTTTGAGCTCAGAGTTCTACATGAATGTATGTGGTTTTTGAGCAAAGTGTAATGTCACTCTGCAAGTACAAAAAAATTCACCCCACAAAATATATGTGTGCATGTGGGTCTTTGTCTGTCTGTGTGTGTGTCTGTCTGGGGTGGGGGTTGTGAGTCTGAGAAAGTGTGTGTGCGTGTGTGTGTGTGTGTGTGTGTGTAGTGAGTACAGAGTGTCTTAAGTCTGTGAGGGGGTGCATGTGTGGGAGTGTGTGTGTCTATAAGGGTGTGTGTGGGTGTCTGTGTGTGCGTCTGTGTGTACCTGTGTCCGTGTGTGTGTGAGAGTGTGTGTGTGTGTGTGTGTAGGAACATCTGTGTGTGTGTGTGTAGTGCAATGGTGATCACCTGTAATGTGACATGAACCCAAGGTCCCGGTTGAGCCCTCCCTATGGGTACCGAGCTTAGCTATCAGCCCCTGCTCGGCCACTTTCCTCTGCTGCTGTCCCGAAGTCTACCTTGGAGGATGGTCACCCGAAGGTCCGAGGCTGAATGTCCTGGACCACTGAAGTGTGCATCGCTCCGAAAGCTAGTGTGCTTCCAATTAAACCTGTTGGACTATAACCTGGTGTTGTGTGATTTTTAACAATGTAGAGGAGACTGCATTGGGAGCAGTGGATACAGTAAATGACATGTGGAAGTGCAGGTGTAACTTTGATGGACGTGGAAGGCTCCTTTGGGCCCTTAGACGGAAATGAGGGGGGAGATGCGGGCACAGGTTTTGCAATTCCTGCAGAGGCAGGGGAAGGTGCCAGGAGGAAAGGGTGACTTGTTAGGGGGCGTGGACCTGACCAGGTAGTTGTGGAGGGAACGGTCTTTATAGTAAGGGGATAGGTGTGGGGAGGTAAATATATCTCTGGTGATGGGGTCCATTTCTAGGTGGCGGAAATGGTGGAGGATGATGCGATGTATGCGGAGGTTGGTGGAATGGAAGGTGAGGACCGGCTGGGGGGGTTCTGTCCTTGTTGCGGTTGGAAGGTGGAAGATGAGGCGTTCTTCCTCCAGGCATCGGATGGTAAGGGAGTAGCGATGGAGGATGCCCAGGACCTGCATGTCCTTGGCAGAGTGGGAGGGAGTGTTGAAATGTTCAGCCACGGCACGGGAAGTGAACAGTTTGGGGATCAGTTGTGTAATTACATAGGTGTGAGGTTATAAGCTAACATTTCCTTGGGGGACTAGGTAAATAAGTGTATCAAACCAGAGGGAAGACTTGAAACAGTCACAGAATGTCACAGGGACTAAGGACATTGCCCATCAGAATGTTAAACTCCCTGGACGATCCCCATGAATGTCAGGGTGTTGGAGTTTCCACAGGATTCCAACAGTTACTGCCATCTGACAATCCAGAAACCAAATCATTTAGGTCAAAGGATATTAATGAAACAAAGTATGATCTTGCCACTCAGGGAAATATTTCAACTTGACATTCCACTCCTTAGGTAAAGTGCTGTGCAATATTCAATTCTAATAAATCAGTCTCATTCAACTTAGCTTGAATTTTGATTTTCAGGTGAGCTCATCTGACTATTCTTAAATAATGTCCTAACATCTGAGTAAATCATTAGCTTATGTACAACCAACCATGATATCAGTCACATAATGTTTTTTGAAGCAAGTTAATGTCTTTACCCTCTGTATTAACTGTTGTATTTGTATTTTCAATCATATTGCGTTGGTCCACACTAATGTGAATAAAATTGGCCAATAGAGCTAAAGTTTGATTGATATCACTGGTATTATTCACTTCTTCTTCAAGTGTGGGTACTCCATCCGACAGTGACCTGGAAATAAAGCTGATCATCTTCTTAATATCCTAGATGTAAAGGAAGGAACAAAACTGCATTTAATGCTCCAAACAACATAGCGATGGAGAATTCCCTTCAGTACTTCAGTACAGGTGGGTTGAGCACATGGTGGAAAACCATTCTGTAAGGGTTCTTGATCTCAATGGAATCCCTATACCTATTAGGATAAACAGGGTAGTGAGGGAATCAAGCAATCCCCACCGTTGAGACATGATTCCGTTCATTCACTGTCCTCCATTGGCTAGGGTTGGCATAGTTGCTCAGTGTTTAACACTGCTCCCTTATTGCACCAGGCACCTGGGTGTTACAGAGGAAAGAGTAGAGGAGTGGGTTCTGGGTGGGATGCTCATCAGGGAGTCAGTGTGGACTGGATGGGCTGAATGGCCTGCTTCTGCACTGTAGGAGTTCTATGATTAGTTCTCTGGTTCAAACATAAAAGAAGAAAGTATCATCTTTGTAGGAATTAATTAGATTGTTTTGACAAACATGTCATTCCTTTTCAGAGGCTCTGTTTTAGATGCAGTTATATAAACTAACAATGTGTCAGAGTTTTGTACAAGGAGCTTGCTGGTGATCAAAAGGCAAGCAATGCTAACTGTTCTCACGCAGCCATTCAAAGCAGACAATGCATGATGAGAAGAAATCTGAGCTAAAGCATAATAACTGGAGTTTAGGGTATAGTTTGAATATTGTTGGAAGTTTTGCAATTATTTTATCTCAGATCTTCCAAATATGTTTAAGTTATTGTACTATGGCCTGAAAAATAGTCATTTTTTTCAATAAAACAGACAAATCTGCAGTATAATCAACTCAAAGCCCAATTTTCCAGTTGGAAAGGAGAAATGGGAAGCAGTTTTGATTTGGCGTATCAGATTAATTCTCATTGCTAACTGGATATAATTGCTACTTTACCACACAGGGAGTAGGGAAGGGGAGTTATTGCCAAAGGCCTGAATCAGTTGTTCAATTAATTGTCACGGATACATGAACTGAGGTGAGTCAATGAAACAAAGACACACTATGTTGTGACTCACTGCAGTAACTATCATTGCAGCTACCATTTCCACATTAATGTTTAGGGCAAGAGTTAAAAAATTCCTGCATTTTGATGGGTAGCCAGACTCCAGGACAGGGAATAGGTTGATGATACATTTTTAAAATCAGTGAATTTTTATTAATGGGATTGGGCTCTTCTATAATGCTGAACCTCTTCAATGCCACTCCAAACTGTAGCTTCTCACATAGGCTGAGAGCAAACTCTATCCCCTCAGCAGCTAAGATTTATCTGCCTCATTGCAAATTAGAATATTTAACAGATGAATTCTTAATGACCCCAAAACAATGTCAACTACCTCAATACTAATATTGGGCCCATTGTGTTGTGAAATAAGGTGTCTGATTTATGCACATTTATATATTAATAACATTTATTTTGGATTTCTGAATTTGAACTCGTGACATACGTGGATTTTCTGTATGTCTAATGGGATTTAATGATTATCTTCTATATATTGTAATGCTACTATGGCTTTAAGAGGTGTATTATGTCCTGGTTTTATGAAGAGAGGTTGAGACTGAGGCGGTGAACAGTCTGCTGAAAACCATTAAGGTAAACAACACATGAGACCTTTGTGTTTTTTTTAATGTTGGAACAATAGAAGCAGCATGAAGGGGTGAGGTCAAGTTCCCACATAACCAGGATGCTTAGTTTCAGCTTTTCATAATTGCTCTGGTCTTGAAGCTGGAAGCTGTGGAAGTTTTATTCCTCTGTCTGTTACAGTTAAAAGCTGGGGTTCTCTTCCCGCTGTTGGAATTGCACGCAAAACAAACTATTTTACTGAATTTGCCTTTGCCAGGATATGTTTATGAGATGTTATTATATTGGAATAGTTAATTAATAGTAGTTAATATACTATTTTGTTAAGCATTTAAAGTTAAACCAATTCTTTTATTTTTATTTTGTTTGTATTTTAACTGTAACACGAAAATAAAGTTTGCTTTGCTTAAATTTGAATATTTGACCAATCGAATTGCATCTGGAATGCAATACCTTACCTTTAAAATAAGAAAAAATTAGATTCTAGACTAACTTCTTAATATATTTTGAGGTGCTTGGTCTGGTCCATAACAATATTTGTAGCCATGGTAATTATTTTCAAGCATAGTATTATAAGAGAGACTTTCCCCTATACTCCTGAAAAATCTCTCCAGATAATTATTGAATTCCCTTTTGATAACCATGATTAGGTCTGTCTTAAGCAGCGCATTCAGATCCTAACTACTTGTTGCATTAAAAGTTTCCATCATGTTGCCGCTGGTTTTAAAATGTTTGCTATTAATTAAAAAAACAGCCTGGCATTGACAAGTAGCTTTGACAAGTATGAAGCTTCATCTTTCTATCCCTCATTTTATTTTAATTTCTGTATTTGATTTGACATTGAAGTCACTATTCTGACACCTTCTGGTTCAGAACCAGCATTGTTCCTTATCAATTCTTCAATCTAGTTGACTAAAGTGATACATTGATTTTTTTTTCCTTGTGTGCACAGTTACCTGATGCTTTGTAGAGGGTACAGTGCATTTTGGATAATTGCCTGATAGACACGTGCATACTAAGAGTCTGCATAAAGTGTACAGGTGAGTTGAAGTTCCCCTCTGACTACAACATTCAACTCATTAATATTTGAAAGAATATATGTATGTACTTTTGGAAAACCTCTAAAACATTCCACATTGAAAGTTGAGACTTTCATTGTTATATGGGAAAGGGCCAGTAGCAAGTGATAATTCAAATATTATTGTTATTAAAAAGCTCAAGAATGTATATAGAGGTTTCAAGTATTTAGATTTCCTAATTAACCTGTTCAGGGATGTATTACACTCTTTTGGAGCGGGAGGGACTTAAAGCCAGGCCTTCTGGCTCAGATATAGGGACACTAGCACTTCACCACAATGGCCTTTATAATTTTATCGTATTTTGAATTCAAATTTTACAGCTTGGTGGGATTAGAATTTGTTTCACCAAAGAATTTTTCTGGGGGCCCATGGATTACTGGTCCAGCAACGGTAATTTGTGAAATCATCTCCAGAAGAGCCCTTATTACACATATTTTCTAATCTACCTGTTGCAAGATGCTGTTACACACCCATGGGGGGGAGGGCAATGCAAACCCAGGCCTCCTCCTCCTTTCCAAGTAGTAGGGGCACTACTACTATGCCACAAGAACCATATGAATTCAAGCATCTTTCTTTTTATATCTAGAAGCACTATCCTACACAACCAAATGTCTTCCCCATCACTGCGGCAATTTATGCCTACTAATCACCAAATGGTTCCATCATCTGTTTAGAAAGTAAATTAGGTTAATCTCCTTGTTAGATTACAAATGTGATTGTTTCAATAGCTTGGAAACATTGGCTCACAGAAACTCCCTCCTGTAGATTACATACATTAGATTTTCAGCTGATTACTTGATTACTAGTGTCTGCATTTTATTAAGTAGACACTGCTTATGAAAAACTGATCTGTATTAACATCTTTGGCATATGCCAATATATGTTTTACGGGCTTTTATGGTTTAGTAGTCCCTATCTCTGTACCAGAAGAGCCAAGTCCAACTCCCACCTACTCCAAAGATGTGTAATAACATCCCTGGACAGGTTGGTTGGAAATATATCTATATTAACATGTGGAAACTATACTTCTTTTGTATAAGAATGATGAAGTGACAGCTCTTCAATCACCAATACAGGCCTGATTCCCCAAGGCATACATTTCTAAAAATGGTCATCTACAGAGGAAACAATATAAATCATATTGGAGGAAGTATAATTGAAATATTTGATAACATTTCTTTCGGATTTTTCCTGGAGAACTGACAAGGATTCAGCCAATAAACAGACTACCACTGAACTATGAAAAGCTACCTCCTAACAATTGCATATTGTGTTAGTATTAAGAATTACGATTGGATCTTGATTTTCTGAAATCTACTCAATGATTAAAAATGCTCCATAATTCTGTAAATGATACATGCATTGCACATAAATAATGTAATTAAATGTCTACATTTTTGACCATGGCTTATTTATACAAGAAAATACAAAATTTTTCTCAAGGAATATAAAAGCTGCTGCTGACCTGTACTAGAGACTCTGGATTGTAAGCATGCAAGGTGGATGCTGACTTCTGAACACTTGCATTTTCCAGTATGTTTGTCTTATTTGGTCGATGGCGAATGGACCTGAATATCTGCACAATTCCCAGATTGATAGGGAACATGATCAATGCACTCTCAATTCCAATCATCAACTCCTGTATAAAGGAACTGAAATTTCCTGGAGTAAAGCATGAATTAAGTTAGTTCACAGGAATAAATGAATTGTTTAATTGTTTAATGAACTGTTCAAATTCACATATATAAATACAATTCTTTAATTGAAAAATAACAATTATTAGTGAGATAATAGCCTTATATTTTCAAAATGCAGACAGCAATGTGGCCTTTAATAGGTTACATTTGATTAAAACATCCACCTTGCTTCTCCACTGAAGCGTGGTGTGCTACTTATTTTTGTGGGTTCTCTCAAACCCAAAGTGATCTAGCCTGGCCAAGGAATCCACCTTTCTGGTCTACCTAAGAGTCTTGTTGAGTAAACAATTATTTAATTACTGCAAGTATTTGCAAGTTCCATGAACATGAGCTACCTTAATACAAAAACTGTTAGGAGCACATTAGCCAAGGCCTATCTCGAATAAACCATTCTTTGACCAAGTTCCAATGGCAGCCATCACAGTAAGGATTACTTACTGTTCTCAACTGAGTACTAATGTTTCAGACTCACATGAAACATTAGATTAGATTACTTACAGTGTGGAAACAGGCCCTTCGGTCCAACAAGTCCACACCGACCCGCCGAAGCGCAACCCACCCAGACCCATTCCCCTACATTTATCCCTTCATCTAACACGACAGGCAATTTAGTATGGCCAATTCACCTGACCTGCACATTTTAGGACTGTGGGAGGAAACCAGAGCACCCAGAGGAAACCCACGCAGACGCAGGGAGAATGTGCAAACTCCACAGTCAGTCGCCTGAGGTGGGAATTGAACATGGGTCTCTGGCACTGTGAGGCAGTAGTGCTCACTACTGTGCCACTGTGCTGCCCTGAAACATATTTTCTGAACCATATTTTCTCCTAATTATTACATTTCTCCTAATTATCTATAAATTTACATTTACACTGCCCAATCTCCTTTACAAATTTAGACCATCGGGAGTTTCACTCTTCTCCTCAATAGATTCTCTTCAGACTCAAAAGAATGATAGTTTGGTGGTTAGAAGTCAGTTGACTGGCCATAGAGTCATAGAGATGTACAGCATGGAAACAGACCCTTCGGTCAACCTGTCCATGCCAACCAGATATCCCAACCCAATCTAGTCCCACCTGCCAGCACCCGGCCCATATCCCTCCAAACCCTTCCTATTCATATACCCATCCAAATGCCTCTTAAATGTTGCAATTGTACCAGCCTCCACCACATCCTCTGGCAGCTCATTCCATACATGTACCACCCTCTGCGTGAAAATGTTGCCCCTTAGGTCTCTTTTATATCTTTCCCCTCTCACCCTAAACTTATGCCCTCTAGTTCTGGACTCCCCAACCCCAGGGAAAAGATTTTGTCTATTTATCCTATCTATGCCCCTCATAATTTTGTAAACCTCTATAAGGTCACCCCTCAGCCTCCAATGCTCCAGAGAAAACAGCCCCAGCCTGTTCAGCATCTCCCTGTAGCTCAGATCCTCCAACCCTGGAGACATCCTTGTCAATCTTTTCTGAACCCTTTCAAGTTTCACAACGTCTTTCCGATAGGAAGGAGACCAGAATTACACGCAATATTCCAACAGTGGCCTAACCAATGTCCTGTACAGCCGCAACATGACTTCCCAACTCCTGTACTCAATACCAACAGTGGCCTAACCAATGTCCTGTACAGCCGCAACATGACTTCCCAACTCCTGTACTCAATACTCTGACCAATAAAGAAAAGCATACCAAATGCCTTCTTCACTATTCTATCTACCTGCGACTCCACTTTCAAGGAGCTATGAACCTGCACTCCAAGGTGTCTTTGTTCAGCAACATTCCCTAGGACTATACCATTAGGTGTCTAAGTCCTGCGAAGATTTGCTTTCCCAAAATGCAGCACCTCGCATTCATCTGAATTAAATTCCATCTGCCACTTCTCAGCCCATTGGCCCATCTGGTCAAGATCCTGTTGTAATCTGAGGTAACCCTCTTCGCTGTCCACTACGCCTCCAATTTTGGTGTCATCTGCAAACTTACCAACTGTACCTCTTATGCTCGCATCCAAATCATTTGTGTAAATGACAAAAAGTAAAGGGCCCAGCACTTGTGGCACTCCACTGGTCACAGGCCTCCAGTCTGAAAAACAACCCTCTACCACCACCCTCTGTCTTCTACCTTTGAGCCAGTTCTGTATCCTAATGGCTAGTTCTCCCTGTATTCCATGAGATCTAACCTTGCTAATCAGTCTCCCATGGGGAACCTTGTCGAACACCTTACCGAAGTCCATATAGATCACATCTACTGCTCTGCCCTCATCAATCATCTTTGTTACTTCTTCAAAAAACTCAATCAAGTTTGTGAGACATGATTTCCCATGCACAAAGCCATGTTGACTATCCCTAATCAGTCCTTGCCTTTCCAAATACATGTATGTCCTGTCCTTCAGGATTCCCTCCAACAACTTGCCCACCACCGAGATCAGGCTCACCGGTCTATAGTTCCCTGGCTTGTCTTTACCGCCCTTCTTAAACAGTGGCACCACGTTTGCCAATCTCCAGTCTTCCAGCACCTCACCTGTGACTATCGATGATACAAATATTTCAGCAAGAGGCCCAGCAATCACTTCTCTAGCTTCTCACACAGTTCTCAGGTACACCTGATCAGGTCCTGAGGATTTATCCACCTTTAACTATCTCAAGGCATCCAGCACTTCCTCCTCTGTAATCTGGACATTTTGCAAGATGTTGCCATCTATTTCCCTATAGTCTATATCTTCCATATCCTTTTCCACAGTAAATACTGATGCAAAATATTCATTTAGTATCTCCCCCATTTTCTGTGGCTCCACACAAAGGCCGCCTTGCTGATTTTTGAGGGGCCCTATTCTCTCCCTAGTTACCCTTTTGTCCTTAATGTATTTGTAAAAACCCTTTGGATTCTCCTTAATTCTATTTGCCAACGCTATCTCATGTCCCCGTTTTGCCCTCCTGATTTTCCTCTTAGTATATTCTTACTTTCTTTATACTCTTCTTAGGATTCACTCGATCCATCCTGTCTATATCTAACATATGCTTCCTTCTTTTTCTTAACCAAACCCTCAATTTCTTTAGTCATCCAGCATTCCCTATACCTACCAGCCTTCCCTTTCACCCTGATAGGAATATACTTTCTCTGGACTCCCATTATCTCATTTCTGAAGGCTTCCCATTTTCCAGCCGTCCCTTTACCTGTGAACATCTGCCTCCAATCAGCTTTTGAAAGTTCTTGCCTAATACCGTCAAAATTGGCCTTTCTCCAATTTAGAACTTCATCTTTTAGATCTGGTCTATTCTTTTCCATCACTATTTTAAAACCAATAGAATTATGGTCGCTGGCCCCAAAGTGCTCCCCCACTTGACACCTCAGTCACCTGCCCTGCCTTATTTCCCAAGAGTAGGTCAGGTTTTGCATCCCCTCTAGTAGGTACATCCACATACTGAATCAGAATATTATCTTGTACACACTTAAGAAATTCCTCTCCGTCTACACCTTTAACACTATGGCAGTCTTTCCTGTTTAGATCCCTCACCCACCCCATCTTTATCTGCATTCCTAGCTTTGGAATATCCCTTGCACCATAACATTTAATGTAAAGTGGAGTGTACCAACTTTGACAAGAGGAGTGCTCTGATAGTAAAGTCCCACTACTCAATGAGTCATCCCAAATATAGAAATGACCAATTCAATCATGGTAAGTTGACTTAATTTGAACTGCTGTCTAGAACACTAAATGTCTTCTAGTATGTTTCACAAATTTAAAAAAAATGTTTTTATTATGAAGAAATATTTCTCAACAAGTGACAAAATGATTTTTAATTATTACCACACAAATGTAAACTATTTGTATTTTAAAACCAACATATACATGTTCAGACACAGAGCACAATGAGACATAAGCTCCGCAGAGAGATTGTGGATGAAATAAGTATAGGAAGAAAGGATAAATCTTGTGAATTGAGAGTGTAAAACACAAGGATTCAATGAGGTGACTTTCTCACAATTCTTTCAATCCCTGCCAACCTTGCTGTTGGTCACAGAATAATGGCAGACCTTCAGTCTGGGAACTGGTCAGTTAGACCCAAGGTCTTTAACTGAGTCAACAGTTCATCTTACAAGTGCTGTTTACTCAGAAAGAAAGAGGGAGAGACAGTGTTTCCTCACAATCTGTCCATACCTGCAAGAGTTTGTTGTTCCTTTTCCAGAAGAGACACTTATCTTTGCAGCAGTTCCTTGGATGCTTTCCTTCAGCCTTCTAGCTTTTCCTTTTTCAGGAGAAAGAAGACCTGCCTTTTGCTGCAGAATTTGTGAGTTCTCTTTCCGACACCCACACTCCCAGATCTGTAACTAATTGAAACTAAAATCCAAAGCTTCTGCCAGACACTTTGAGCCCAAGACTCTCTCCACAAGTTGGTCTAGCAAAGCTAGCAATCCCTCTTATTTCTCTCCACACAGCTTTGCTTTGTAAAAAATCACTTGCTCCTTTGTGAACAATGCATGAAGCACAACACAGCTTCACCTTTTAATTCGAGTCCTAAAATGATATATGCTTACTATCTGCAAAACAGAGAACAGCCCAAAAGTTGACTTTTTCCAGGTTACAATCCAATCATGAACTGCTCGGTAGCCATAAAGGTATTAAGTGTAGAACAAGTTTCTTAGGCAGGGTGGGGAAATGAATAGCTCTGATGGCATGACATTAGAGATGACATTAGAATGGGGTGGACAATTAATTCGTCTGTGTAAAAGTCAGCATTTTGAGATTTGACTGACCAGATCCTCCATTCGGTCTCCCCATTCATTTGGGATTACACAGTGAGCTTGGAACATGCTCAGATCCAGAAAGGGCTGGAACACTCTTTCCTGAATTGTGGCCCATTGTCTTAAACAACAACATCAAATGCGTTGCAGAAACCTCTTGGAGGGTATTGCTGACAGTGCTTTCGAATGCCACATCCTCAGCAATAGCTGCTCACTGGTGATCAGTTTGGGTTTCACCAGGGCCACCCAGCTCCTGACCTTATTACAACCTTGATCCAGTGATGGACAGAAGAGGTGAACTCCAGAGGAGAAGTGAATGACTGCCCATGACATCAAAGCAGCATTTGGTTGTGGCATTAAGGAGCCCTGCTAAAACTGAAGCATTTGGATCAGGGGAAAACTGCTTAGAGTTATACTTCGAACCAAGGAAGATGTTTGTGGTTGTTAGAGATCAATTATCTCAGTCTAAGGATATTACTGCAGGTGTTCCTCAGGGAAGAACTTTTTTTAAATCAACCTGTTTCAGAATTTTTGACACATTGCTGGAGCAAGTGGGAATTGAACTCAGGTCTCCTAGCTGAGAGGTAGGGACAGAATCACTGCACCACAAGAGCCCAGTCCCTCAGGGTAGTATTCTAGGCCCAACTTTTCAGTTGCTTTATCAATGGCCTTCTCTCCATTGTAAAGGTCAGAAGTGGAGATGTTCGCTGATGATTACACAATGCTCAACACCATTCGCGACTCCTTAAGTAGTTAATGTCTATATACAAAACTGGACAATATTTCAGCTTAAAATGTTGTGTGGCAAGCACCATTCATGCCACACCAGTGGCAGACCACAATGGCCATCTTCAACAAGAGAGAGTCTTATTGTGTCCCCTTAATATTCAATGGTATTATGATCATTGTTGAATCTCCCACTGTCAAGATATTTGGGATTAATGATGACTGGACACTGAACTGCACAACCACATAAACACAATGGTTACAACATCAGGTTAGAGGCCAGAAATTCTGAAGCAAATAATTCACTTTTTTTCCTAAAAACTGTCCACCATCTAAGAAGCACAATTTAGGACTATACTTAAATGCTCTGCACTTGCCTGGAGATGTGTGGCTCCAACAAAGCTTGAACTTAATACCATCCAGGTCAAAGTAGCTCGATTGATTGGCACCCACTTATCTCCTTAAAAGTATTCACTCTCTCCACCTCGGATATACAATGCCACAGCATGTACCATCTACAAAATGCATTGCTGCAAAATGCCAAGGTTAATTTGAAAGCATCTTCCAAATTCATAATCTCTATCCCCGAGAAAGGCAAGTACAGGAGATTCCCCAACTGCCTACACATTCTCTTCCAAAACACATACTGTCCCGACTTGGGACAGTGGTACTGGATCAGAATCTGGGAAATCTCTTCCTAACTGCACTGTGGGTGTAACTGCACCAGGTGGACTGCAGCATTTCAAAAAGATGGCTCACACTACCTTCCCATAGATAACTAGGGATGGGCAATCCCAAATCCCGAGCCATGTTGTCACATCCCGGAAATGAATAAACATTCATGGGCAGCACAGTGGTTAGCACTGCTGCCTCACAGCGCCAGAGACCTGGGTTCAATTCCTGCCTCAGGCAACTGACTGGGTGGAGTTTGCACATTCTCGCCGTGTCTGCGTGGATTTCCTCCGGGTGCTCCAGTTTCCTCCCACACTCCAAAAATGCGCAGGTCAGGTGAATTGACTATGCCAAATTGCCCGTAGTGTTAGGGGAATGGGTCTGGGTGGACTTGTTGGGCCGAAGGGCCTGTTTCCACACTGTAAGTAATCTAAAAAAACAAATCTTCTTTCCACGTGGAAAATGATGAAGATGCTGGCCCGGGTAAACACAGCATATGTCACTTCCTGGATGTACGTATAGATGTATCCTGAATTTTCTTGGCCTGCTTCAGGTTTCTTTCATTATTCTTTCATGGGATGTGGGTTTTGTTGGCAAGGCCAGCATTTCTTGTCCATCCCTATTTTCCCTTGAACTGTATGACTTGCCAGACCATTCTGTGGGACAGTTAAGAGTCAATCATAATGCTCTGGGCCCTCAAATTACATATAGGCCAGACCAGGTAAGGATGGACGGATGGAGGAGCCCATGCCATTTTAGGAGTAAAGTCTAATAAGCCTAGCCAAGCAAACTGCACTATCTGAACAGGCACTGCCAACCCCCAACGCCGCCCCCTCCCTCCCCACACCACACCCCAATAGCTCACTGTTTGGCAAATAGATTACTCTAGTTGGTTTAGATGCTGCATTAGCCACAGCGTCACAATGCAAGAGTCCAGTGGACAAGTTCACTCCCAAAAGTTTCCAAATATTTCAGGAAACTTCAGTTCTTGGGGTGATCAATTACAGAAAGGTCACTCTTGCAAGTAGAATGGTCAGAATCTCTGAGGGGTTGCTCTTCCAATCGCTAACGAGCCTGAGTTTATTAACAGTAAAAGCAGAAACAGAACAGCCTGTGATTGGAGGAACAGTGCGCAATAGGAAAGTTATTGGAAATAGTGACAGTGAGTATGTAGCTGGGCGGGAAGCTTTGGTCAAGGCCAGGGAAGATGTTTGGTTAAGACCAGGAGAGGGCTTTGGTCAAGGCCAGGGCAGAAGTTTGATCAAGGCCAGAAGAGAGCCATGATAGGAGCTTTGGTTGGGTAGTTACCATTTGCTGACACCAAATGAAGGCCTTTTTTTGGAGCAGGTGGGTGGATTGGGCAAACCCAATACAGCAATAACAAAGGTATCTTTGTGGACCCCAGTTCTTACTCACACCTCCTGTGCCTACAACAATGAAATCACAAAGGATTTAGTGGCATATTTTGAAAGAAACCTTGATTTGCTGTCCATAGTCATAGCTGAGATTTTACATTATAACTCTCCTTTCTATATTCTAAAGAAGCTCAATCCCACAAACAAATCAGATAATCCCAATCCTTTCTCATGATTACTATTACCCAATGTTGCTGCCTGTGCTGCTTCATCGGGCGACGTGCCCCAGAACATGATATTGGTCAGCATTGAACCAAGCAGCAGTGAAAAGCAGCAGGAAACACGCTGGACTCGGGTGAATAAACTTCTCGGAGGGCGCTCAACCACTGAAAACCAGATATGTCCGTCCGTAAGGCTTTCAGCTGTCTTCGTAAAGAACACATTTCTGAAACATAAAAACAAGGATACATTAATCACAATTAAATTACTTATTACAATCCAGCATTATCTAGAAATAGAGACCTCCAGTAAAATAATTGTTTGACTTACATCAATCTGTTGAAGTAATACCACTGTCAGGAGGTGGCTACGCAAATACAGATGTGTCAGGTAGTTGGTGCAGTGAAGGATAAAAGGGATAACGAAATGAGGCCATAAGAGGTCTCAATAATTCCCAAATCAAACCACTCAGTATTTGGTTAGCTAACAGTGAACTGTTAGAGAGGTTATGCACTTTGTTTTCATATTTAGAGGCAGAAAAACAAGGTTACTCACCAAATGTAGAGAAGCCTGTAAACACAAAGTGGGGTGTACAACTTTAGCCGTGTATGATGTGGATGTAGGGGATTACTCTCCTATAAAACATTGGTCCAGAGAAACAAGCCCAGGTAATAGCAGATATCTAATATTTGTTCAAATTCTGCCTGACTGAACCCAGACAAAGCAGGAGGATTTCCTAAATAGCGTTCATGCCTAACCCATAATGGCTCAATCAGATCCCACATTGACTACGGAAAGTTTAATGGAATAACAAAGGCACACTCCTACCCCATTCCTTGCTTGGAAAAAATGAAATCAACACCAAAAGAGATACTCCACAGTGTACAAAGAAACTCTGAGATTGTTAAAGGATCTTAAATACTTTGAGATAAATGTTCCGCATGGCATTACAGCAAAAGTTAGACATTGATATGTCTTGATCATTATCCCCTAGCCTTTGGCTATTTAAAAACCAAACTGCCAGACTATTTTGATGAAGGTTGCTATTACAGTCCTATCATTAAAAGAGTGCTCACATTGAGAGAAAAAACAATGTAATTGTTTTGTCACGAATGTGTGCAACTTTGTGGGAATTGGAGGAAAGCTCGCAAAGAACAAGTTTCCCAGCTGATCTCTTCCATTTCTGAAAAGGAAACTGTCGCTATCAGTTCACGATGAAACCTATTAGTTTTACTGAAAGAGTGAATTACAGAATAGCATGAGTGTATTTTTGAGCAAGATGCAACTGCAATACATCAGAGAGAACTGTGTGCAATTAGTGACGACCACATGTGCCAGAACATCAGAGCTATAGATTCCAGAGTATCCATGGCTATATCCTTTTGCCTTTAAGAATAAACCACTCACTAATGAGTTGGTTTCCTTCAGAAAGCAAATCTCTGCAAAGGAATCGTGTGTGTGTGTGTGTTTGTGTTCTTAGATCCGAAGTGACTGACTGTGTGTGTTAATCAATCATTATACCTTTAGATTAAGTTGCTTTCTAATAAGCCCATAATTACAGTTATTAAGATGGTGGTTGGTAAATTCTTTTTGTTTAAAACCTCACATGGATAAGGTACTTAGTTAGTTATCTTGGTAATGGGGAAATGTATTGTTATTTTATGTTGTGACTTGTGGAGTTGTGTGACTGAAGCTATGATGCACTCCTTCAGCCTCACTCATACTAGATCTTGTAACATTTTACAGAGGAGGAAGTGCTGGATGTCTTGAAACGCATAAAAGTGGATAAATCCCCAGGATGTGATCAGGTGTACCCTAGTGTGGGAAGCTAGGGAGATGATTGCTGGGCCCATTGCTGAGATATTTTTATCATCAATAGTCACCAATGAGGTGCGAGAAGACTGGAGGTTGGCTAACATGGGGCCACTGTTTAAGAAGGGTGGTAAGAACAAGCCAGGAAACTATAGACCAGCGAGCCTGACATTGGTGGTGGGCAGTTTGTTTAAGGGAGTCCTGAGGGACAGGATGTACATGTACTTGGAAAGGCAAGGACTGATTAGGGATAGTCAACATGGCTTTGTGCGTGGGAGATCATGTCTCACAAACTTGATTGAGTTTTTTGAAGAAGTGACGAAGAGGATTGATGAGGGCAGATGGTGGACATGATTCATATGGAAGGCATTCGACAAGGTTCTCCATGGGAGACTGGTTAGCAAGATAAGATCTCATGAAATACAGGACGAACTAGTCATTTGGTTACAGAACTTGCTCAAAGGTAGAAGACAGAGGGTGGTTGTGAAGTGTTGTTTTTCAGACTGAAGGCTGTGACCAGTGGAGTGCCACAAGGATCGGTGCTGGGTCTATTTCTTTTTCATCATTTCATCATATGGCCACACGGTGGCACTGCTGCCTCACAGCATTCTCCCCGTGTCTGCATGGGTTTCCTCCGGGTGCTCCGGTTTCCTCCCACAGTCCAAAAATGTGCAGGTTTTGTGAATTGGCCGTGCTAAATTGCCCATAGTATTAGGTGAAGGGGTAAATGTAGGGGAACGGGTCTGGGTGGGTTGCTCTTCGGAGGGTTGGTGTGGACTTGTTGGGCTGAAGGGCCTGTTTCCACACTGTAAATAATCTAATCTACTCATTTATATAAATGATTTGGATGCAAGCATAGGAGGTATAGTTAGTAAGTTTGCAGATGACACCAAAATTGTAGGTATGGTGGATATCGAAGAAGGCAACCTCAGATTATAACGGGATCATGATCAGATGGGCCAATGGGCTGAGGAATGGCAGATGGAGTTTAATTTAGATAAATGCGAGGTGCTGTATTTTGGAAAAGCAAATCTTAGCAGGACTTATACACTTAATGGTAAGGTCACGGGGTGTGTTGCTGAACAAAGAGACCTTGGAGTGTAGTTCATAGCTCCTTGAAAGTGGAGTCACAGGTAGATAGGATAGTGAAGGCGGCGTTTGGTATGCTTTCCTTTATTGGTCAGAGTGTTGAGTACAGGAGTTGGGAGGTCATGTTGCAGGTGTACTGGACATTGGTTAGGCCACTTTTGGAAGATTGCGTGTAATTCTGGTCTCCTTCCTATCAGATGGATATTGTCAAACTTGAAAGGGCTCAGAAAAGATTTACAAAGATGTTGCCAGGGTTTGAGGATTTGAGCTATAGGGAGAGGTTGAATAGGCTAGGGCTGTTTTTCCTGGAGTGTTGGAGGCCTTATAGAGGTTTATAAGATCATGAGGGGCATGGATATGATATTTGGATAAAGTCTTTTCCCTGGGGTGTGGGAGTGCAGTAGTAGAGGGCATAGGTTTAGGGTGAGAGGGGAAAAATATAAGAGATGTAAGGGGCAACTTTTTCACGCAGAGGGTGATGTGTGTATGGAATGAGCTGCCAGGGAAAGTGGTGGAGGCTGGTACAATTGCAACATTTAAAAGGCACCTGGATGGGTATATGAATAGCAAGGGTTTAGAGGGATATGGGCCAGGTGCTGGCAGGTGGGACTAGATTAGGTTGGGACACCTGGTCGGCATGGACGGGTTGGACTGAAGGGTTTGTTTCTGTGCTGTACACCTCTTTGACTCTATGACTATTGTAACATTTACTCTGAGTCTAAACTGGTACCACAAGCTACGTACACAATGATGGGCTCACTTGGGTACCATCTAAGGATGGTAACCTTGGGGATCTGACCACTTAGCAGAACCTTTGGGTTTAATCCACATGTTGCATCTTTCAGCGAAGAAAAGTGATAAAGGTATTGCTGCTTGCTAAAGATACAAGCATACAGAATTGGAACAGAAGTTGACCATTTGACTATAATATAAAACCGAAAGAACTGTGGATGCTGTAAATCAGAAACAAAAATAGAAATTGCTGGAAAAGCCCAGCAGGTCTGGCATCATCTCTGAAGGGAAATCAGAGTTAATGTTTCAGGTCTGGTGACCCTTCCTCAGAATGGGCCACTGGACCTGAAACGTTATTTTGATTTCTCTTCAAAGATGCTGCCAGTCCAGCTGGGTTTGACCATTTGGGTCTTGAGTCTGCTTCACCAATCAATAAGATTTGTTTGTGTTTCAAGTTTCCCATTCCTCTGTATGCTTTGATTCCCTTGCCTATCAAGGTGGAAGGCTTCCAAAGCTGCATAAGCCGCTGAAAGAAAAACAGTCACTTCATCTCTGTTTTAAAACTGTACTCTCTGTGTTTTTATTCAAATCACTTTTCTAATCAACTTGTTCAGAGACGTTATTACCCATCTCTGAAGCAAGTGGGACTTGAACCCAGCCTCCTTGTCTGGGGTAGGGACACTACCACTATGCCAAAAGAACCCCCCCCCCCCTCCCCCACCCACAACTCTTTGTTCAGTGTTCACCCCTAAGCCGAATCATTCTTTCCTCATTCATCATGTCAAGTCTATTCAGGATTGTAAACATATTAATCAAGACGCCATTCTCTCTTCTAACCTCTTGTAGAAACAAGCCCAGACTGTCCAGGCTGTCCTCATAAAACGATCCACTCATTACAAATAACAATCAAGTGCATTCACATCCTTCCCTAAATAAGGAGGTCAAAACTACACAGAACTTAAGTTGTGGTCTTATCATTGTCCTGTATAACTAAAGCTATCCTTACTTTTATGTTCAATTACTCTGTAATAAAGGATAAAATTCCATCAGGCTTCTTGATTATGTGTGTAGCTGCATCCTAACCTTGTCTGTACTATTCCCATTTCATATACCATTTCCTTATTATCTGCTATTAACGCTCCTCTTAAATGAAGACATTTTACATCCTCTTTTCCTCTTTCCATGTCTGTAGAAACTCTTGCTATCCACATCTACATTTCTAGCAAGCTTTTTCTCATACTTTAATTTCTTCCTCCTCATTAACATTTCTTAATCAAGAGGAATTGTTCTTTATATTCTGACCTGCCACTTATCTTTGCATTATTATAAGATTTTTCTTTAAATTTGATGTTTTCCCTAGGTTAACCACAGATATTGGGCCCTCCTTTTAGATTTTTTATAGTAGGGATATTATTCCAGTTCAACTCAGCTAGTTCGAATTTCATAGTTGCCCTTGTCTAAGTTTTTAAAAAACTAGTCTTAGACCCACTCTTCTCCATTTCAAATTAGATGTTAAATTAAATCGTATTATGATCACTGCAACTGAAATGTACTTCTTCTCTGAGGTCATTAATTAACCCTGTCATTTTGCACAATTCTAAGTCTAAGATAACTTGCTCTCAGATCTATTTCAGAATGTATACTTCTTAGAAAATATCTGAAAAACATTCAATGTACTCTATATCCAGGCTACTACTGCCAATCTGATTTTTCTAGTTTATATTTGGATTAATATCTTCTATGTTCATTGTCCTCCTTTTATTGCAACTATCCAACATTTCTCCTTGTATACATTGTCCTACATTGTGGGTATTGTTAAGGGGCTTCTTTCCTTACTATTTCTCATCTCCACTCAAACCTATTCAAATCCTGATCTCCTGAACTAAATCCTGAACTAAAAATCTTTTAACTAATGCACATGTGCCATCCTTGAGTGTCCCAACTTGAAACGTCGACTTCTCTACTCCTCTGATGCTGCTTGATCTGCTTTGCTTTTTTTCAGCTCCACACATTATCGTCTCTGACTTTGCACCATCTGCAGTCTCACCATCTCCAAGTAATAGTACAACTTCTCAATCTTCAACCAGTTTCCAATTTCTTTGAATATAATATATTCCTCATTACTCATGGCCCGATCTTTGTCAATTCCCAGACACCATAACTTCCAGAATGGTTATCAGATCATATTTATTTATTTCAATTTGTGCTATCAAATTGCTTATTTTGTTCTGAATACTATGTACATTCAGGTGCAGAGCCTTTCATTTTGTCTTTTTTTGTTATCTTTGTAACAGATCTTGATTGTTGGTGTACGATTAAATTCTTTCTCTCTATCACTTCTTAGTATTCTCCGACTCTCATTTCCCATACTATTATTTTTCTTTCTTACTTTGTTTCTAGTCTTTGATTTACTACATTTGATCTCTTGTTGCCACTATATAGTTTATACTTCTCCTTCCTTCCCTAATTATGCACTTCACAAGAACAGTGGTCGCAGTATTAGTCAGATGTAAAATATCCCAGCTGTACAGCCTCCACTTCCCCCAGTGCTGGTGCCATTGCTCCTTGAACTGGAATCCATTTCTTCAACACCAGTCTTTGAGCCATGTACTCGTTTCTCTAATGTAATGTACCCTAATCCAATTTGCATGTAGCTCAGGTAAAAATCCAAAGATTATAACCTTTGAGGTTCTGTTTTGAGTTTAGTGCCTAGCTCTTCATGCCCATATGCAGAACCTCTTTCTTGATTCTACCTATTTCATTGATGCCTTTATGGATAACAACTATTTGATCTTCCTGCTCCCACCTGTGAGTTCCTTTCCAGCAGATGGCATAGCCTTTTAGACTCTTTCTTTTTTCTGAAGAAAATAGTGTCGATCCCTATCACCGTATTATCCCTGACAACTGTTCCAGTCCTTACTGCTTTCCCCACTGGAATGGCTTCCTGTATTATGGCTCCATGGTCAATTTATACATTCACTCTGCAGCTCCTGCTCTTATCTCTGAACAAGGCGAGAGATCCTCAAACCTACTGGACAATTATAAGGAATAACATGCACGCACACCCACCCTCTGCATTACCTACCTCACTCATAGTCACACCCTCCTGCCCCTTCCACTGACCAAATCATAACACTCTCTCCTAAATCTTTATGTAACTTACTCCCTCTATAGTTCAGTCTCCAACTCATAAAGTCTGCTAAAACTGCTCAAACATCAAATACTTATTACAAAAAGGTTTGTGTTGGATCACATTGGTCTTCAGGTGCTCCCATAGGTTACAGCTTCGACACATAACTGTTCTGCCAACATTAATGAATTCTGATGATGCTAGTCATTTATTTATGTTGCTTTTATATATTTTGTTAACGTTACTACTCATTTTTATGCTATGTTCAAACTTAAGAATAGAAAAGACCTTAACCACTTACCGGAAATTCACCCAATAGCTCGCTCCTTTCCTTACAGTGGAGTACCACATCTGTCACCTGCTTGTTGCTGAGATGTATCCACTTGTATAGAAGTTACATTCTGTGTAACTTTTATAGTTATGGTTTGAATAGGTTGTCTATAACAAGTACTCTAAATGTTGTCTATCATTTTGTTTCTTATCCTTTAATCTATCCTTTTGATTAATACTGTTACTAGCATAGTTCTCCTAAGCATTGCAGGGCTGCTTACTAACTGTTATGATAATAGGTCTTGCAATAACAAACTATTGCCATCAATGTAGCTTCAATTCCCACACCAGCTGAAGTTACTGTGAAGGATTCTCCTTCCCTTTGCCTGAGGTGTGGTGACACTTTGGTTCATTCATGGCCTTCAGGGAAGGAAATTGCTATCCTTATCTGGTTTAGCCTACATGTGACTCCAGACCCACAGCAATTTGGTTCACGTTTAACTGCCCTCTGGGCAATTAACATGGACGATAAATACTGGTCTGGCCAGTGAAGGCTTTATCCCATGAATTAATAAAGTAAAACTCAAGTTAAGCCACCACCAGTCATGTCACTGTAATGAGAACACAGTCCTGTGGTCTTGTAGGATGATAATGATTTTATGCATTCTCTACATAAGACATAGAATAAAGTGTATACCTGCTGAAACCAATGTTTTTATTATAAATGTGATTGCATATGAGAACCTTGATCTTTACACTTCAAAAAAATTCTACTTTGTTTAACCCTTTCCTTCTCCTTGCCAACACTCCATTTTTAGGTCTTTGTTCACCTTCATTTAAATATATTTTGAGAGATTTTGTTGCTAGTACATGTGCTCATAGATGTCAGTGTAGAGTAGAAAGATCCATTAATGAAGTTTTTTAATAAACATAAAATTATTGATTTATTATAAATCACCATTTATCCTGTGAAGATGCAGAATTGGTTAATGCGCACAGTCTGTAAAATAAAATATAAAGTTTATCCTCTAATTAACCCCAACAGATAACCATTCACACAATAATGAGAAAAAAATTGATTTCTCTGCAGAGGTTCACTTTAAGAAAAATAACAATTTTGACCAATAAGTCTTAGTTCTTGAATTCAAATAAAAAAGTGTGGAATGTTCACATGTCTATCAGACTTATATTCTGACAAGTGTAGATGGCTGTCACCAGCACTAGACAGAAATCTCTGGGGTTTTGGTAGACTCAGCTTACTCAGGAAATACAGTACTGTTTCAGTCACATTTCAAGAGGCCAATGAGTTTCACACTGGGTTTATTACAAAGGTACTTCAGAAATAGCAGAGATGAGCCGAGCAGCTATTTTCTTTTAACAAGCACCCCATTGAAAATTGAAGGCATCTTCGAGGAAGCAAAACACCATCTGAACAGAACAGCTGTAAAACCTCTTCACAAAATCAGTTATATAAATTCATACAGTCATAGACATGTACAGCACCCCTTCAGTTCAACTCTTCCATACCAACAAATATCCTAAATTAATCTAGTCCCATTTGCTACCGCATGGCCCATATTCCTCTACACCCTTCCTATGTATATAACCATCCAGATGCCTTTTAAATGCTGCAATTGTACCAGCCTTCATCACTTCCTCTGGCAGCTCATTCCATACACACACTACCCACTGCATGAAAAAGCTGCCCCTAGGTACCTTTTATATCTTTCCCCTCTCACCCTGAACCTATGCCCTCTAGTTCTGGACTCCCCCACTCCAGGGAAAACACCTTGTCTATTTATCCTATCCATGCCCCTCAGGCTTTTATAAACCTCTATGAGGTCACCGCTCAGCCTCCGACGCTCCGGGGAAACCAGCCCTGGCAACATCCTTGTAAATCTTTTCTGAATCCTTTCAAGTTTCACAACATGCTTCCAATAGGAAGAAGTTCAGAATTGCATACAATATTCCAAAAGTGACCTAATCAACATCCTGTACAGCTGCAACATAACCTCCCAACTCCTATACTCAATACTCTGACCAAGGAAAGCATACCAAACATCTTCTTCACTATCTATCTATCTGTGACTCTACTTTCAAGGAGCTATGAACCTGCACTTCAAGTCTCTTTGTTCAGCAACACTCACTAGCACTTTACCATTAAGTATATAAGTCCTGCTATGATTTGCTTCTCCAAAATACAGCACCTGGCATTTATCTAAATTAAAATCCATCTGTCATTCTTCAGTCCATTGGTACATCTGATCAAGATCCCATTGTACTTTGAGCTAACCTTCTTCATTCTCCACTATACCTCCAATTTTGGTGTCATCTGCAAACCAAGTATATGCCCAAAGTTCACATCCAAATCATTTATATAAATGACAAAAAGTAGTGGACCCAGCATGATCCTTGTGGCACTCCACTGGTCACAGGCCTCCAGTCTGAAAAGCAACCTCCATCACCACCCTCTGTCTTCTATCTTTGAGCTAGTTCTGTATCCAAATGGCTAGTTCTCCTTGCATTCCATGAAATCTAATCTTGCTAACCAGTCTCCCATGGGGAACCTTGTCAAAGAAGCCAATATGTTGTCGCTGAAGTATGTTCAAGCAATCAAGATCAGCAGTTGTGGTTTCCAAGGAAGTTTTGTTAAGAAAAACTATTCTACTGTCCGCTTGTTAATCTCTTTAATTAAAAAGTCCATATATCTGCACAATCCTTCAAAGTCAGGTTTGCACAAGTATGAAATTATGAAGCTATTCCTCCATAAAGGTGTTTACATATGTGCTCTTAGAGACTATTGGCTCCTTATCCTAGATTAAAATTCTTCCATTCCTGTTTAACTGTAATACTTTAATTTACACCTGACTGTTACATGTTACTTTCATGTGTCTCTAGTGTCATGCCAAAGACCACACTCTACACGCTTCATTCTAAACTAAGGTTGTCTTCCAATCTTCTCTGCATATTATCATTTGATATTCTATTATGCTAAACATCACATTTCTCATTAGAAATCTCAGCAGTTAATCTGCTCTGTAAATGACTTTTACCTGCTGATTAACTTTTAGGATATATATTTTAGCCATGCAATGAAAGATGAGAAAGCAAAAAAAAACACGTAATGCAGAAGAGTGGAGTAAAAATACCAATCCAAAGTATTTTATGGATTACTTGAAACTCTTCAGCTCCATGTCAGAGGCTGCAAGGAAGATTTTGTCTATCATGTTTTCATCAATGTCAATTGCCAACCATGAATTGCAGATGAAACGCCACTGCTTGTTTGCTTCAACATCCAGAACAGTCACATGATTCACATACCTGCCGATTTAAGTAGAGCTGAGAATCAGGAGTTGGAGGATCAGGAGAGAAGGAAACAGTTGGGAAAATTGAAAACTACATAAATAATGTTTCTTGTTAAACTATAAAACCACCAGAACACAGTGGTAAATTGTATATTTAAAGTCCCGATTCTTACAATACTAAGTAAAATGTAAGACAACTACAGAACTGGAATCAGTAAAATCAGAAATATTACCAATCAATTGATCTGTTTTATAAAACAAAAATAAATATCATGTTTTAAAAAACATGTTAGAAAATGTTAAGTATTTGCTGCCTGTACAGTATCAAGCAATTTCTTATCCATTTAGGTGGACTTTAATCAATATAAGTATTGAACATTGTCTAGCCTTATGCCATATTTCTCAAATTCACAAGATCCTCATTTGCATTTGATACTAAACCATAATCATGTTCTTGACTTATCAAGTCCTTTCTGGTAATTGATATATCAATTATTCAATTCAGTTTTAATTTTAGTTTAATGTATTTCCATTTGTGTTCCATTTTGTGATGATCAATACTTCCCCTGTTGTAGCGCTTTGTAGTTTTATAAGCCTAACAAATGATGTCAGTTTGGTGACAAGTAGATTTGCTGACGTTTGGCTGAAAATATCTTGTAAGATTTCAATTCCTTCAGGTTACTGTTAAGTTATTATGATAAATAGCACTCACCAAGATGGACTGGATCCTGAATTGTCATGCCATAACCTTATCGACTGAAGAGTCCCCAGTGAAAAGAATGTAGTAAGAAGGAATTCATCGGCTGCTCCTCTCTCAAAGACAGGTTTCTCTGAGTCAGTCAAGAAAT
The DNA here is from genome assembly GCF_047496795.1 of Chiloscyllium punctatum. Lineage (NCBI taxonomy): Eukaryota > Metazoa > Chordata > Chondrichthyes > Orectolobiformes > Hemiscylliidae > Chiloscyllium > Chiloscyllium punctatum. Next base: position 30,862,707 of record NC_092764.1, read on the forward strand.
GAGGGTCACTCTGCCCCTTAGAGCCAATGAGCATAATTACTACCTGTTTTCCCACAACAAAGAAAGTCAAAGATGAATCCATATCTAAAGATTTACCAATATACATTGTATAATAAGTTCTTGCCTTTGTATAGTGCATTACACCTCCTCAGAGTGTCCCATAGAGCTTCACAGTTAATGAATTCCTTTTGAAGGGTGATCATTATTATAATATAGTGAGATCAAGTTGTGCTTAACAAAGTCCCATTGGCATCAATAAGACAAATGGTTAGATAACCTATTTTGATAACATGCTTGAAGGATAAATGATGACCAGACACAAGGGGAATCTGTGCTTCAAATCCATGATAGACTTCTGAGGGCAGACATGATCTTGCTTTAATACCCATCTGATGGATAGCACTTCACTGCGGTGCTCCTTCAGTACTGAACTTAAGTGCTTGCCTATTCATTCATGTTTTGTACAATGTTTCACCAAATTGTGCACGTTAAGTGATTGTGTATAAATTAAATTATCCAAAGCTGTGAATATGTAATCAACACTAAAGTAACAAGAAAGGATTCTGGAGACTGCAACAGAATTTTGCCCAATCATTATCTTCTGCAAGTGTGCCTCAGTCACAGACTGAAAGTATATTCCATTGCCATTTGTTTAGGAATATCCAGTTATAGACAAGCTACTAACTTGCAGTGAACTACTTATAAAATTTTTAGTGTTTTCTGTTACTTTGGAAACCTTTATAAGTACCAAGAAACCTAAAAATACTTTATTATTTTTACAATTATGTATCCAAGTCTACCAACAAATGCAAATAAAGGCTATGGCCTGCACAAATAAAATAAAAATACAGATGATGACAAAGACAGTAAGAGAGCAATTAGAGTTTAACTGAATGATCAATACTGAATTCAGAAGGAATCATTTTCATGAATAAAAATATGAAAATGTGAAAAAGAGTGTATATCAGGGAAGGTCAGTCGAGTCATAGTCTTTAGACTTCATGATTAGATACAGAAATACATAATGTTGATACCCTGCAACAGTGATGCATTATATTTACATCGTATCTTTAAAGTAAATGAAATCACACCGCACCTCAAAGGATGAAAGAAGAAGACTTGTTTTGTTAATTTATCATTTAATTGACAGCTTAAATTCCAACAGAATGGAGTGAAGAGAGAGAGAAAAAAACAAGTTTTCACATTTTATAATTCAATTTCAAAGACATCAACTAACCTTAGCTGTGGTAGCTGCCCCTTTGCGGTGACCAGTTTGAATTCTTATCAGGTAACGATATTGTGCATGAGGGTCATTATCAAATAGGACTGTTACCTTTGCCTGAAGAAGAATGAATGAGAGCAGCATTAATGAACAAGAAATAACAAAATAGAGGGAAAGGAAATGGGAACTTCCATAATATAGAAATTCATTTGTGACCAAATTCTTGTAAAGATTTGACAGTTTGGCAATTAACATTTGACTGTGATTATAACTGAATCCTACAACTACCACAAGGCAGTTCATTAAAGGGTGTACTATTATAAAGATATGATGCAAAGCTACACTTAATTGGAAATACATGCATTAGATTTGCTATTTAGGCTATGCTTCTTCTGTTTTTTCTTAACTGTCTGTGTCATTCTCTCCACTCTCACTATTTATCAAGTTTTATTTCCAATGTAAATGCATGATTTTTTTCAACTTTCATCTGATCTTCTTCATCACATTTACTCTTGCTTTTTATAAACATTCTATAAACACAATCACAAAACCAGATAATCTTGTCCCATTAATAACCACAGCCATAATAAAATAAAATGCCTGTTTGTGATGCCCGCACAACTGGAAGAGAAGGATGCTGTTGTTGGAATTGTAGATGTGGAACCTTGTGCTTCAAAGGCAAGAGAACCGACAACTAAGCCACAGATTTCACAGCCTTTGGTTTTCCTTGATGTTCCCACAATCAAGTAAATGGTTGATTCAGCAGGTTACCAAAGGTAGGTCAGAAGCATATGGTGATGCAAAGGAATAAAACAATAAACCACCCTTGTCATTTAGGTTGTCTGTAATCTAGCCTCCAAGAGATGATATAACAATGTAACAACCCAAAAAAATGTTCTGCAAAGATTTACAAAAATTATGAAATACATGCTGAGGCAATACAGTCTAGATTATTAAATATAAGTTATGTGGTATGACTTATTTGTAACCATTACATAAGAGCAACTTTCTGTTCTCTCAAAAACTGCTCCTACTCCTTCAAACACAGGACATCTATGGAAATGTTTAAAATCAAGTGCCATCACAATTATTGTGCTTGCTGAAAATAAAACAGCAGCTGGAAGCAAACTGGATGAAAGAAATGGATTTCAACATAAAATTCAAATGATTAAACTGCAATAACAAAATAACCAACTATTGCCATGGATTTTAAAGGAACTAGTTGCAGAGATAGTGGAAGCATTGATTGAAATATTCCAGAACTCCTTGGATTCTGGGAGGGTTCTGGTGGATTGGAAAACTGCTAATGGATTGTCCCAGTTCAAGAAGGAATGGAGACAGAAAGCAGGAAACTATAAACTAGTAAGTTTAACGTCTGTCATTGGGAAAATGTTAAAGAGTCCATTATTAAGGAAGAAACAGCAGGTCAATTAGAAAAGCTCAACACAATCAAACAGAGTAAATATAGCTTTCGAAAGGGAAATTGTGTTTGACAAATTTGTCACAGTTCTTTGAAGATATAACAAGCAAATTTGATGTTTCCACTGATGGGGGGAGTCTCAAAATAAGAGACATAGGTACAGAATATGGGGGCACTCCTTCAAAACTGAGATGTGAAAGAATTTCTTCTCCCAGAGCAAAGTGAATTTTTGGAATTTTCTACCCTAGAGAGCTGTGAAGGATGGATCACTGAAGACATTTTATGAGGAGGTAGACAGATTTTTAAAATATTAAGGAGTTGAGGAGGAGCTGGCATGAAAGCAGAGTCCAGGGCCTTAGATACAATGGCAGAGCAGGCTTGAGAGGTTGAATTGCCTACTCCTGCTCCTGTTTCTTATGTTCTTATAACTGTAATAGTGAACACACAGAACGATTAATTGGAAAACATTTGGTGCCAGGTTTATTTACGAGTGTGGTACTCTCTTTAAAGTTAAAGTCAGTCATATATTGGGACATCTTACAAACTGACACACAAAGCTGTGGTCAGAAAGCTACAGTATTCAGCTGGACTCTCATGTATAACTTTAAATATGGAGGCATGCACTGCCCAATATTGATTTTATTCTGCATTCAAAAGATAGTCTAACAAGAAAAAGACAGGTCAGGTGTTTAGTTTCAGTCCCAGAACTCTAAACAGTCAACACAGCCTCATAAAACCAGCCGTCATGCCTCCTCTACAAATGTAAATTCAGACAGCCTTTTCCTGCTATGAATCCTTTACATAAACCCCTCCAGTATTGATATTGATTAGTTCTGCCTTAGCAATATTTCAAAAGGCTCATACAAAAACAACTGGATTTTAAGAATTGTTATCCTTGGTTGTTTGACCTTTCGCAAAGTATAAACTAAAATATCAGAAATATCGTCAGAGAGAAAAAGTAATAAGTAAACAATATGCTCACCTTTCGTAAGTCACTTCTATCCTTTACTCGAGCCCAAACTAGAACAATAATGTAAACACCAAAGATAGTAGCTACAAGTGACACCACCACAGGGTTTTGACTAGTTTGAGCAAACAGTTCTGGTATCTGTGTCAAATCCAGCGTATTGGGCATAACAAAAAAGGTACTGCCAAAAAACGTTAGATGGTTACAAAGACAATGGCTTTGACCAGGAGTTGTCTGTGGTCCAACCTAACAAGACAACAAAGATACAATGGGTGATGCTCAGAGTAATACATAGAAAGTCCAACAATAAATGTTCTATATAACCAGGGTCTGTCACCTTAACATGAACAGTATTTTTACATAAACTGAAATTGTTGGAACAACTCAGCCTGTCTGGCAGCATCTGTGGAGAGAAAGCAGCATTTTCAGGTTCAGTGACTCTTCTTCAGTTCTGAAGTCACTGGACTTGAAACGGATGCCACTAGATCTGCTGAGTTTTTCCAGCATTTTCTGCTTTTGTTTATGATTTCCAGCATCCACAATTTTTTTTTTAGCCTTTTTCCATGTTATGGCATATTATGGTAATATATGGTCTACATTCCATTTAGTTAAATATTACATACAGTGTAAAAAAGAAATATATAGAAATATACTTCATAGGAGTAGCACTAACTGAATGAATTAGCGTTCATCCTTAACTGGTCAGGTCCAACATATTAATGTTTATGGTGCAATGCAGATAAAGTTTAATTTGTTTGGTAGGGCAAAGTTAAAATGAGAGGGCTGAAGGAACGAGTCAACATTTCTATAAAGGTTGCTCCCTCTGGCTAGATAATGTGCAAAACTGCAATTCAATATTCTTGTATGTAGCACATACTGATCACAAAACTGAAGGCTTCATTAATAGACCTGCTCAAGTGGAGAATTCAGTGTGGCTGGGAATTCAGCGTAGGGGTACAGAGGTGCTGTTTTATCCTTTTGTTGAAAGTTAGTAGCTTGCTGAGTGCTCCCTGCAATTTGTTTAGTTTCTCAATTAATAAAGAAATAATTGAACTAAAATATTTGATTCAATTACACAAACACATATTAATACAATAGATAACTGAAGAAGATTAGATAAACATGGCAGGACAGATGGTGTGCTGTAACTCTGGGGGTTTACAGAGAGCACTGAAGTCCCACAAAGCCATTTCTGCACTGAGTGTCTGTGGCTTCATGTACTTGGGGTCAGAGTCATTGAGCTGGAATCTGAGTTACAGACTGAGTATGACTACCACCTACATTTTTTAAAAAGATATCTTTATTAAAAACTTTTTCAAATCTTGTACAAAACAACTATATATAAAAGAAACCAAAATATAAAAAAGATAGAGATAGTACAACAATGTCATATCACAATACTATTAATGATAGACTACCTACTATTCTACCAGAACAAATGTATCTACTGAAACTAAACTACAATCAAATTAAATTAAACTGAATTCAAATTAGCTTAAATTAAATTATATCACATTACTTTATTCTATTTCACTCACCACACCTCCACTAAAGCTCCTACCCCTGGGGGCACCAGTCATTGTCCCCGTATTTTTACCTCCCCCCACTACCCCCACCCCCAGCTTCCCCCTTCCAGAACCCCATGGGCGCCCAAAATGATTCCCACAGCTATATCACGGCCGAATTAATATTGCCGATAAATCTGCATCAATGTAGATTAGAAAGGACCGCCATGTCTTATAAAATTGCTCTGCTTTGAGGTGCATCATATTTGTGAGGTAGTCTTGGGAGAGATGCTCCAACAACAGCCTGCGCCACCCAATAAGACATGGGGATTTTTAAAACCTTTAATTCACTAAAATGTTCCTCCTTGCACAGTGGGTAAGAATGTTACAGTTTCTTCTGGTGTTCCCCCAGACAGGGCAATTTGGCAACTCCAGAAGAAGAAATTTTGACTTCAATTTCCAGCATTTCCTTCAGCTCCCTTACTATGGCACTCCAGTATCCTTAGATCTTGCAATATGACCAATAGCAGTGTGTGAGAGTGCCTACACTAATTTTGCATTTACGGCACCCTGGAGACGCTCCTCTCTTGAACTTAGCTAGCGTCTCTCGTACCACATGAGCCCTGTATAAAATCTTCAACTGCATGGCCAGCACTTTGTTACATATTGAGATTTTCTTTACATTTTTCCGTATATCTTCCCATGAAATATCCTCTCCTGGTTCCCAATTCCAAGCCCTACAGAGTATGTCCACATCTCCTAAGGCATGTCCTTTCTGTAAATGATATAAAGTACTAACTGAAAGAGCGCCCGTGCACCAGAGCACTCTTTCTTCCACGTCTGACTTATAAGGCTGAGCCAGGAGTGTGGTCTTCCTCTGTATATAATCCCTTATCTGAAAGTACCAGAAAGGGTTCCTGTTAGACAATCCATATTTCTGACTTAGTTGGCTAAATTACATCAAGACTTCCCCCTCAAATAAACTTCTTAAACAAGAGCAGCACAGGGCGGCACAGTGGCTCAATGGTTAACACTGCTGTCTCACAGCGCCAGGGACCCGGGCTCGATTCCTGCCTTGGGCGACTGTCTGTGTGGAGTTGCACATTCTCCCTGTGTCTGCGTGGGTTTCCTCCCACAGTCCAAAGATGTGCAGGTTAGATGAATTGGCCATGCTAACTTGTCCATAGTGTTCAGGGATGTGTAGGTTGGATGCATCAGTCAGGGATAAATGTAGACCACAGAGATAGCTACTCCCAATCGAAAAAAAAGGACAGCAGCAAAAACAATCCCAGACAATAACCAACTGACTGAAATAATAAATAAATCAGGTTTTACACCAAGGCAGTACAAAAGCTATAAAACCGATAACCACAAAAAAGGGGAGAGAGGAGAAAAAGAGGGGCAGAGGAAGTAAAGAAAAACTGTACCACTGTCCACAATGATGCCCCTTCCCCCCCTACTCCAAACCCAAGTCCTTTATTTCAAAGAGTTCACAAAGTCCTTTGTCTTTTCAGCTGAATCAAAATTATATACTGTCCCTCTGTGAGCAAAACGCAACACCACCAGTTACCTCAAGGAATACTGAATGTTCAAATCCCTTAATTTTCTCTTAACTTCATCAAATGTCTTTCTCTTTTTAACTATGGCTCCTGAGAAGTCTTGAAAAAAAAATTTATTCGTGAGCCTTTGTATGTTAAAGCCTGTGGATCTCTTCCCAGTCTTCTTGCTGTTTCATTCACTAATTGTTTTCCTTTACAATGCCGGAGTCACACTAGGACCAGGCTGGGGCACGGATCCCGCCCGGACCTGCGCATTGTGATCCGGTGGGCCCACTCCACACTCACCAGGCCCAACTCCAAGTCCAGCCCCAGGAACTTTGGGAGCCACTTCTGCATGAATCTAACGAGGTCCTTGCCTTTCCCGTGCTCTTGGAGACCCACGAGTCCTAAGTTTTTTCTTCTACTTTTGTTTTCCAGGTCGTCCACTTGTTCCTGAAGGACCCGAACCTGATCCTTCAGTGTTCAGACCCTTCCTCCCGAAACCTCCGCCACGGTCTCCGATCCTGCGGTCCTCTGCTCCACTGCTTCTACTCTTTGGTCCAGTGTTTGAATATCGTGCTCATGCTTTATCAAACATGGCAAATATTGGCCCCACCACTGCTTCAACCTTTTGAAGTTTGGCAAACTCTGAGAGTAAACGCTGCTACCCCATTAAATCCAAAGGGAACAACGTGGGAGTTTGAGCTACAGGCACCCCCAATGCAGTAGGGGAGGGCCCTGCTTGATGTACTCCATTCGCCCCTTTTCCTTTATTTGCCTTTATCCTGATCTTGGAACTGTCAAACCACAATTTTAGCAGCTCCAGATTTTCAGTAACCTTATATTATCAATTTTTCTCTGCGGGGTAGTTAACAAGGCGGGGGGGGGGGGGGAGGGAGGCACAGTAAAGTCTGGCGTAAAGTATGGGTGGCACAGTGGTTAGCACTGCTGCCTCACAGCGCCAGAGACCCGGGTTCAATTCCCGCCTCAGGCGACTGGCTGTGTGGGGTTTGCACATTCTCCCCTTGTCTGCATTGGTTTCTTCCGGGTGCTCTGGTTTCCTCCCACAGTCCAAAGATGTGCAGGTCAGGTGAATTGGTCATGCTAAATTGCCTGTAGTGTTAGGTATGGGATAAATGTAGGGGCATGGGTGGGTTGCGCTTTGGCGGGTCGGTGTGGACTTGTTGGGCCGAAGGGCCTGTTTCCACACTGTAATGTAATCTAATCTAAAGTCCACCTTACCAGGGGTGTGGCATTTAGCCCAGCATAGCAGACCACTCAGACCGCTGCCACATTCAAACTCACCACATTCATTTTTAATTACCCCACTTGAATGGTGTGGATAGTATTTTCTAAATCCCATCCCCATCAAAATATTTTTACATAATAATCAATTCAGGCCAAGTGCTTTAACATGCTGTCTTGGCACTATGAACAGTAAAGGCTTCAATTAACCAGACCCTCTCCCACTCCTGCTCAGTGTGATCAACTGTGTAATGGACCTTGGAATAAAATCCTTCCAAAACTCCTGCAAGCTTTGTGTTACAGCCTTCACCAATCCTACTGTATGGAGAGGCTCTTATCATTAGGAACTGTGACATGTATAATCTCTTTTAAAAAAAACTAACCTGACACAGATTGTCTGACCATTTATCTCCTGTCCAAAACAAGCATTGTGCTGTAAAAACACTGACGTTGTAGCTCGTAATCTCTGCCTGTGATGTATTTGATGGTCCAATCGTCACATAGTAAACTCCTTCTCCATGCTGTAGCATTCTAGGAGTCAGAATCCAGGTACATATGCGATCTTATGAAATAAAATTAAATGTTACATACGCCATCGAAGAAGGAGACAAAATTAGCTGTTACAAAAGAATTATCCAAGTTAAAAATTACTGGCGTAGTGAGGGACCAAATCCCAGCATTGTCTCTGCACCTTCTGAGACCCATGGATGCATTCTTGGGGTTCCTCTCCTTTTAAATGGTGGCCTCCCATTCCCACTTATAAAGTTCTATAATAACATCTGAAGTGGTTGCCTCTGCAAGGAATTTGCCTCACAGAGAATGCTAAGTGAGGTCTGAGGGCAAAGTTGGCGAGGACTAGGTGAGAGTAGGAGATCGTGAAGACTGCAGGTGCTGGAGAGTCTGAGTCAAAAAGCATGGTTCTGGAAAAGCACAGCAGATCAGGCAGCATCTGAGGAGCAGGAGAGTTGACATTTCGGGCATAAATGTATATGCCTGATGAAGGGCTTATATCTGAAACATCAACTCTCTTACTCCTCAGATGCTGCCTGAACTGCTGTGCATTTCCAGTGCCACATTTTTTGACTGAGAGTAGAAGATGGTGGCCAAGGAAGGCAGCCTCTGCAAGGCCCCTCTTTGGGTATAGTGGACACTACCACAAGGAAACTCCAAGTAAACTAAAAGGGAAACTACTACAATTCACCAGCTGTTCATCACAGGAGGTCAAACTGGAACAATACAACAATTATTGAATTCAGAATTATTGAAATATTGAAAGCTTCTTGGTGGAAGGTTCAGCCTCAACCTTCCTTGTCCCTTATAAATTACCAAGGAATCAAGAAGAAAATGGGCTGTTCATTCTCGCTATTTTGCAGTCCCCCACTGTGCCCCTACCCCTTACACACCATCAGCCTGTCTATGTTAGGGTGATGGAATCAATCCCAGTGTGAGCATACTAGACCCTAGACCGCTCACAACATGGTCAGTGGCTTCAACACATAGATGTTGGGCAGAATTTAACGTAAGGAGGTGGCAAATCTCTTATCCTCCCACCCAACCCAGAAGGAAAGTTGACAGCCAGAAATTGACATCAATCCTGTCCCACAGCCACAGCACACGCAGTGGGTGAGCAGAGTGGGATCTCCATGCCTCAATGGGAAAAAAGTTTCATCTTCTGGAGCTGTCAGCCTTTCTGATCATGGGGGAGTTGAGTTTGGGGGGGGTGTGTTTGGGGGTTTTGGGAAGATGAGCTGACCACCTGCCCTATTTTACATGCCCCACCCCTGGAGAATATGTATAAAATTCAGCCTAAATACTTCTAATCATCAGGAGAGATAACAACCAGCTACTTGGACTTCAAAGCATTGTCATACAGTAGAGTGAAAAAAGTAGAGATTAGCCAAGAAAATTTTAGTTGCATCTGAAATTGAATAAATTTAATTTATCTCATTTAATTCATTGAATAAATCATGGGTTACATTTTTAATTTAATATTTTAAAATTAGGGACAGAAAAACCTTCATAATTTGACACATGACAGCCAAATTGATGCAAATTTTAAAATCATTTAAGAGTGAAAGATCATTTCCACTGATCAATGATTCTGTAAGATGCTATGGAAATTTAATATTAGTATTAGAAACATAGATGGGCAATATAAAATGTTTCATCCCTGTTCTCAAAACTGTCATCTTTACATTTACTGTTGAATATTGTCAAGTTAGGGTTAAGAGGCAGATCTTGAATTGTCTAGACATTGCCATAAAAAAATTTGCAATTTCCCACGACCCTCTTGCTAATACTGGAGAAGATGGAGGTGGAAGACAGCAATGGAAAATGTAGATTTTAAGTGAGTTAGAAACTTCTATCATGTTTTACTCAAGGTTACAGCTCTCTAACTTCCTTTCAGAACTTAACATTTGAAATTTAACATACCCATATCAGGGAGGAATTATATAAATGGCATTCAAATAGCTGAAAGACATTATTGAACTCTTTTGTTCATTGTTTGTGCATTACAACACTAGATCCCAGAGATACATCACTGTCTTGGATATTAAGCATTGCTCCTGTTTTGTTTTAACCATTCTAGAGCCTGTTTGTAAATCCAATTTTTTTGAAAACTGGAATCTGTACATGGATCATTATTAATAAACAATGGGGAGCCATAAGAACCTGCAAATAATGTCCGCTGGGAGTCAAACAACCCCAGGAATGAAAATGTTCAGGCTTTATAATAACAGGAGTGAAAAGGATAGCAACAAATTCAATTTACCTCCATTGGCACTCATAATTGGAAGGACTGTTTGAAGCTGAAACATTGTCTCACTGGGTACATATTGGAAGCCAAGGAACAGCTGTAGTGAGCAATGCTCTTCTGAATTTATTTGTATTACAATAGACTCTTCATGTGAAGTGACATTTAATTCCAAGCTCATGCGATCTCCACATGACCTGTATTCTTTCATGAACATTTTGCTCACATTGTCCCTGAAAAGCACAACCTAAAGAGAAAAGGTGACAATCAGAATTATTATCATTGTTCATGAGGATTTATAGAAGAGCTCCTTTTGAAGTGGCAATTTTATCCTTATTTTAATTCCACTAAATCTAACTTAAATTCTATCGATACCACTTATGACTTTGAAACTGTCAATTAAATCACCTCAATACTTTTTCTCAAATGGAAAAAAATTACAGAATGTCAAGATTGTCAATAAGTAGATTTTTTTCCTTCCTGATAATAAAAATCAAACACAATGTTTTTGCTGTGATCATTTCTTCTCTCCATTGATCTCTTAATACTTACTCTTTCCTCATGTTTCAGCTGTGGCAACTCAAACTCTGTATCTTTTATTGAAAGTAAGAGCTGGTTATCCCTTTGCTCTTTCAACCTGTTGTGGTTATTCAGAGAAATTTGAGGTTTTAACATATGAGACAGAGGTGAAAACGGTGTTCTCAATCTCCTGCCCATCAGTAACTTTGGTGGTGGTAACCCATGGAAATGTGGAACTTAGAAACAGGAATAGGCCTTTCAGCCATTTGACCCTGCTTCACTTTTCAATATAATCATTGCTGATTCTCCATGTCACATTCCCACACCACTTGATGCCTTTAAAATCTAAAAATGTATCTATCTAACACATTTTGTAGTGGTGAAGATTAATAACTTCATAGTGCAATATTCAAGTCTTGGTTCATCAGTAATACTTCGGTTGTCCACACTCTTCACTCAGTTTCTTCGGAATCTCATGCCTTGAGAAGAATACTTTGAGTGCTTTTAGAATCATGGTGTCTGAGTGATACTAAGCAGACATTTGACAATCTATTTTAGGTCTCTGCCAATAATGAAGATCATATCTTTAAATTCAAATAAATCCATTCCCACTTCCTGTCATGGCCTTGATGGAAAAGGGAAGGTTATCGTAGTTCTTTTTCTCCTGGCTATTTACAGCCCAAGGGAACACAGTTGGCAGTCATTTCTTACAGCCTATCTGATACGCTGCAGGTAAGGATGCCCTGAGGCATGCTACATTGCTGAGATCAAGCAGACACTATGACAATGAATGAATAGACACCGCACAATAATCACCAGACAGGGGTGTTCCCTCCCAGTCAGGGAACACTTCACCGTTCAGTGACATTTGACCTCGGATCTTCGGGTGACCATCCTCCAAGGCAGACTTCAGGGCAGGCAACAACACAAAGTGGCCAAGCAGAGGCTGATAGCCAAGTTCAGTGCCCATGGGGATAGCTAAACCAGGATCTTGGATTCATGTCACACTACAGGTAACCCCACTGCACCATACATTTTTTTCTCTCTCTCTCTCACTCACTCACTCACTCACTCACTCTCACACACACACACACACACACACACACACACACACACACACACACACACACACAGTGGCACAGTGGTGCCTCACAGCGCCAGAGACCTGGGTTCAATTCCCGCCTCAGGCGACTGACTGTGTGGAGTTTGCACGTTCTCCCTGTGTCTGCGTGGGTTTCCTCTGGGTGCTCTGGTTTCCTCCCACAGTCCAAAAATGTGCAGGTCAGGTAAATTGGCCACGCTAAATTGCCCGTAGTGTTAGGTAAGGAGTAAATGTAGGGGTCTGGGTGGGTTGCGCTTTTGTGGGGCGGTGTGGACTTGTTGGGCCGAAGGGCCTGTTTCCACACTGTAAGTAATCTAATCTAGTAATCTAATCTAATAACACACCCCTCTCTCACACACGTGGTCTCTCTTATACACACATACATCCCCCACACTCATACCCAAGCACACACCCTCTCACAGGCTTATACCCCATTACACTGACACACACATTTTACCAAGCTTACACACACACACTGAGATGCACTCTCTCTCTTTCTCTCTCTCTCTATCCTGCACATGCACACACATATAAGTCTATGGGGTGAATTTGTATTTGCAGCATCATATTTACAGATATATTCTATTTTTGCTCAAAAAATACACAACCAGTAGGCAGTCAATGCAGATAGTCAATCCATATAATATTTTGTAAATTCCACTTTGGAAATAAAACTAGTCTGAGTCTAGACTGGGATACAGAAAGCCTCTGACCTCACATCTTTAAGGCATTGAGATGTCACCTTTTTTCATAAAACCTTAATTTATCTTGAGAGTGTGACTTCAAATAACTTTTGGGATTTACATATTAATCACCCAAAACCTGTAACTCATTCTAAAGGATGAAAGACTTAACAACAATCGAGGTTTGTTCAATATATCATTTTACTTGCATGACACTGTAATCTTTTCCTTGAATTCTATGTCTTCTGGTCTTACTCTACAACCACCTGAATAAGGAGCGTCACTCCGAAAGCTAATGCTTCCAAATAAATCTGTTGGACTATAACCTGGTGTTGTGTGATTTTTAACTGTATTAATTTTTAATTGTTGCAGCCCCACAAGAAACTTTATAATTGCCCAAGCAACTTGATGAATTCTTTGAAGAATCACAGAGCAAAGTGTTTTCTCATTAAAGACTAGCAAGTCATCACTGATAGTGCACTGTTCAACGTATTGCAGTAGCATTGGATTGTTAGGTAAATGGTCTGGACAACCTTCCACCTAATATTTCTGGATTTAGATACATTTTTCATTCTGTCTTCGACTTCTTGAATTTCTCACAGTTTCCTTTCAGTAGTTGGTGTGGGTTTAGAAGCTTCTGATGTGTAGGTTTCAGCTTTCTGAATGAAGTTGTCTTCGAGAGTGTATCTAATGTTGTTTGGTACTTTGTACATATTCTATGGTTGAATCATACCTCGTGAGCCTTAATCTGAAACAGGTAGGGGGAATTCCAGACAACTGGAAAATGGCTAAGAAGAGAGGAAGGCAGAAGATTGGAAATTATCAGCCAGTTAATCTAACCTCAGTCGTTGGTAAGATTTTAGAGACCTTTATTAGAATGGGATTGCAAGGTACATGGAAGAGCATGGTAAAATAGCATGGAGTCAGCATGCTTTATCAAGGGGAGGTCATGCTTGACAAGTCCATTGGAATTTTTTGAAGAGGTAATGAACAAGTTAGACAAAGGAGACTAAGTGGGCGTGATCTATTTGGATTTCCAGAGGGCTTTTGACAAGGGGCCACACAGGAGATTGCTTACTAAGATACCACCTCAAGGTGTTAGGGACAAGCTGCTGGCATGGATAGAGGATTGGCTGACTGGCAGAAGACAGAGAGTAGGAATAAAGGGATCTTTTTCAGGATGGCAGTCAGTGACTAGTGGAGTTTACAGGGGTCAGTGTTGGAATTACAACAATTCACGTTATACATTAATGATCTCAATGAAGGAACTCAGGCCATTGTTGCTAAGTTTGCAGATGACACAAAGATAGATTGAGGGACGGGGAGTCTTGAGTAAGGGGGGAAGCTTCAGAAGGACTTTTATTTGGTTTGGCAGTTAGGAAGGCAAGTGCAATGTTACAATTCACTTTGAGAGGGCTAGAATACAAGAGCAGAGATGTACTGCTGAGGCTGTATAAGGCCCTGGTGAGACCATATATGGCATATTGTGAACAGTTTTGGGGCATGTATCTAAAGAAGAACGTGCTGGCATTGGAGGGTTCCAGAGGGGCATTACAAGAATGCTGAAGGGTTTGTCATATCAGAAGCAGCTGAGGACTCTGTGTCTGTCCAAGATGGAGTTTCAAGGGATGAAGGGGAATCTCATTAAAACTTATAATACTAACAGGCCTGGATAGAATGGACATGGAAAAGATGCTTCCACTCGTAGGACAGACTGGGACCCAAGGGCACAGCCTCAGAGTGAAGGGGTGACTCTTTAAAACTCAGATGAGGAGGAATTTTTTTCAGCCAGAGGGTAGTGAATCTGTGGAACTCATTGCCACAGGTTATGGAGGCCAAGTCATTGAATGTATATAAGACAGAGACAGATAGGTTTTTGATTAGGAAGGAGATCAAAGGTTACAGGGAGATGTCAGGAGAATGAAGGTAAGAAATATATCAGCCATGATTGAATGACAGAGTAGATGTGATGGGCTGAATGGTCTGATTTTGCTCCGATATCGTACCGTCTTATGGTCTTAATGCAATTTGGATTTTGGACTAACAATGGGAGAATCTCATGTTGTTTTTAGTATAGCTTTAACATGTAGCATAAACGTTAGTCTGGTTGTCAGACATTGGTGTGGATTTGGTTCACAGGTAAATAGTCAACCTATGATAATCACATCTTTTACCTCTATATTCTCTGACAGATTGTACGTTGCGACTTCAGTGTTGTTAGAGGACAACAGAGACAGACCAGCGACAGCACCTGTGATGGGTTTCCCTCCAAATGATGCAAATGGATTGAAAACAAAATTGAGCATCTGTAAAACAGACAGAAATGATTACACATCTAACTTGTCCTGACCAACTATTAAGGTAAGTAAGTCAGAACCCTCCAAAGCATCCATTGCACAATAACAGTTGGAGACATTTTCAGAAGGTGGCAGTGATTGTCCAACAGAAATACAAACTTCAAGAACAATTCCCACATCATCAGCTGTGTTGAGATTTCAACATGATTGTGATGCACAAATCCAGCCTATACTGCTGCATTGATTGTCCTTTTATTGGAAGATCTGGGCCATTGTATAAAAATTACTTGCAATGTAAGTTATTGGGACATTGGGCATGATCTACATATTATCAATAATAGTGTATGCCATCTGTTATTTAACCAAGAACACCAAACAAAATGGTTTCCGTGTACACACTGGCAAGTTCTGAACTTTTATTCCACTAGTTTTGTTGTGCTTATACTTATCCTAAACTACAAATCAGTGATATCGAATTGATTTCAATCCCAAGCCTTAAAACCTATAAAAACAAGAAAAAAAAATTTCAAGACTTAATTAATTGCAGTTCCAAGGCCAAATGTGATCTTTCCCATGACTTAATTCTTCTTGTCAATGCAGTGTTGAATTTGACCAATTTGACCAAGGAGTAGGCCATTGAGCCCCTTGACACTGTTTCAACATTTAATAAAATTATGTCTGAACTGATTACTCCACAAACCCAGAATCAAGAATCTATCTACACCAACCTTAACAACATTGAAGGTGTCTACTTCAACCACCTTTTGAGAAAGTGAGTTCCAAAAGCTCACAACTCTCTGTGAAATAAAAACTTCTCCTCTTTCTCTAAAATGGTGACCCCTTAAATTTAAACAGTTTGCAGACCTGCCAGTACACCATTTCCCTTACCTCCATCCAGGTGCCCAAACAGTCCTTCCAGATGAGACAGAGGTTCACCTGTCTCTCTTCCAACCTAGTTCACTGAATCAGGTGCTCCCGGTGTGGTCTTCTCTAACTGGGGAGGCTGAATGTAAACTTAGGGAACAGTTCGCTGAGCATTGCTATCGGGTCCGCATGGGCCAACCAGACCTCCCAGTTAAAGCCCATTTCAATTCCCCCAACTACTCCCTTTCCGACATGCCATCCTTGGCCTCCTCCCTTGCCAAAACAAACCACAGTGCAAACTGGAGGAACAACACCTCATCTTCCGCCTGGGCAGCCTCCAGCCTGGAGGATTCAACATTGAGTTCTCCAATTTCAAATAACCTCCCTTCCCATCCACCAACTCCCTTCCCAGCCTCTCCCTATCCCTTCCACTGCTCCCTGCCCCCAACCAGATTCATTCCTCCCACTAACCAACCAGGTCGTACCCTCTACCTGTCTTCACCTACCCCCACTTCACCACCCTGCCCCCAACACCCCCTTTGTCTGCAGCTCCCTCCACACCCACCCGCCGTCCTGATGAAGGGTTACACCCGAAACATCAACTTCTCCACCTCCTGATGCTGCCTTGCTTGCTGTGTTCTTCCAGCCTCCTGCCTGTGTATTTTAGATTCTCCCCTAACAGACAAATTCCTTTTCTCAGCCATGCTATTAAGGTGCCTCAGGATCTTACATGTTTCACAATAATTGCTCTTACTCATCTAAATTCTAGTGATACAAGCCCAGCTTATCCAACCTCTCCTTACAAAACAATCTCCTACTCCATTAATCATACTTTGCATTAGTTAAATATAGAGACCAGTATACAGTACTTCAGATTTCATTTCATCGATATCTTGTCTAACTGAAGCATAATCTTCCTTTTTTAGTTCAATTCCCGTCACAATAAATGATTAACATTGTATCATTTGCTGGACCTGCATACTTACCTTTTGTGATTCTTGCAGTAGACATACAGATTCCCCTGCAACTCAAATTCTGCAATCTATCATCACTTAGATAATGTGCTTCCTCTTCGTTCTTCCTGCCAATATAGGAAATTCCATATTTTCCCACATTGTATTACATTTGTCAGAACTTTGCCCACTTATTTAACCTATCTGCCTCCTTCTGTTTTCTGCATAACTTACTTTCCCTTCAAATTTGTGTCATCAACAAATTTAACAACTATACCTTTAATTCCTTCATCCAAGTCATTTAAATAGATCAAAGTTTGTGAGAAGATTTGTAGCTTGGGTGCTCGTTGTTGTGGTTCATTTCGCCGAGCTGGAAATTTCCCTTGCAGACGTTTCGTCCCCCTTCCAAGAAAATATCCCATTCTATGTATCTCTGAACTTTGCTACATTTGCCTATCTGATTTTTAACGTCTTTATGTAGATTAAAATTCCCATATTATCACTTTCTGACGGGCTCCCATTCTTTCTTCCTTTATATACAATCTACTCTGTAGTTACTATTCAGGGATCTGTATACCACTCCCACAAGTGACTTTCCTTTATCAACTTTTTTCTCTCCTCTCAAACTGCTTCTACATTCTGGTTTCCTGAACTCTGGTCATCCCCCTGTATTGAGCTACTATCAAAATTAATTAATAGAAATATGCATTCGTGGCTTCTTGCCCTTCTGGAATAATCATGTAGTCTTCAGTATTCAGGTTCCAATCTAGGTCATCCTGCAGTAATATCTCTGTAATGGCAATCAGTCTGTACTCAGTCATTTCTGTTTATGTTATAGGATATTCTATTTTGTTTGAAATGCTATGTACCTTCACGTGCAGAGCTTATAGTTTTGTCCTTATCTTATTTTTAACATCTTTAGTGTTATCTGTTGATATATTCCTGGATTTGCATTCTCCATCCCTTCCTATCAAGTTCTGCTTATCATTTCCCATCTTAATACCTTTCTTTCTTGTCTTGTCCCTAGTCTTTGATTTATCACATCTTTCCAAATTTGATCCCTTGCCACCCCATCCCCACCACCACTATCGCATTATTTAATTTACTGCCACACCAGTCTTTGAGGTATGCGTTTATTTCTCTAATCTTAATTGCCCTATGATAATTTGTACATGACTCATATAATTATCGAGAGGTTATTATCTTTACTGTTCCACCTCTTAATTTTTCTGTGAAGTAGTTTCAGAGAGATAAAAGTAGGTTGATTACAAATTAAGCTGCATGCTAGTCTTAGCTGTAGATATGCTAGATTTCTGTTGTAAGAGTTAACCAGGGTGACATAGACTAATGTAATTTGGAGAACTGAAGGCTGTGGTGCCATGGAAACCAGAAGACCCAAGGCTGATATTGAGGTAAGTGGAGGCCCATATTATGTTGGGAATTATAAACTGTGTTGAAACCTTTGCATTCTTGAAAAGTTCTTTTGGGTAACAATGAGTAACCTGTGTTTAGCATAGGCTTGAATAGCTTGTTGAACCTCACAAGATTGTGTTTTTACTAAAACATCTAGCTCTTCATTATGACCATCTTTCTTTGCCTTGTCAATGATGTTGGTACATGCATGGACAGTTCCATTATAAGTTCCTCTCCATTTATGAGCAGATATCACAAACCCTGGCAGCAGGCAGGTAACAGAACTCCCTCGACTCTCATCCTTCACTGCACTACATACTATACTTTCTCTAATATGACTACATTCCTATTAGCTCCACTCACTTGAATGGCTTTCAGCAATGCCGTGGCAGTTAGTACACCAACCCTGTACCTCTCGCTCTCATCCATGCAAATTAAAAGAACACCAAACCTGGACAATTGCAAAGTCGAAGACTCCTGCATTCCTGGCCCCTTGGTCTCCTTACCTTCCTCAACTGCAGCCACACTCCCCTGTCCCTGACCATTCACCAAATACAAAAAAATCCAGTTAACTTTCCCCTTCCTGAAGCTTGGTATTGTATACAGATCAACGGCCAGCTCATAAACACAGTTGAAGTTGCTGGAGCTGCAAAACGTTCAGCAGATGTGCTTACTTTGGGTCACACTGGCATCCAGGAACCTGCACATGCTACACCATGATGCCTGCTAAAGCTGATTTAATTATATATTTAATTATATATCCAGTTTATTTTTTTTCTTTTAAATATATTTTCTTAGCCTTATCTTAGATCATGTAATATTTTAAATGTTAGGCATAAAATAGACTGTAATCACTTAACATACACTTACCCAACAGACAGCTTCTTCTCCTGCTGTAGAATAAGAAACAATTCCTACAGGGTAAAGAATTTAGAAAAACAAAGCAAAGCAAACTTCCTTCCCCTCCAAACTAAGTCCCTTATACATACCACTCCCAGGACATTGTTCAGTCATAATTAGTGAAGATTTTAAAGACTTATTATTAGCATGAGTCTGGAGAATCATTGTCTGCCAATTTTGCCAATACCTTAACAAATCAGCCCTCAACTAAACTCACAACGTAGTCAACCAATGGAATCTACAAACATTACTTGGATTCTTAAAGCAACTTACTTTGAGGCTAATTTTAGTTCATAATCTGAGTCATTCTATTAATATGCTTAATTACTTTTCAATTTATCATGGTATGAAGAAAATTTCACTACTCACTTTAATTTGTATCACTGGATGCCTCTCAATGATGTTCTTTAAAGCACATTTAGAAGGGAAAGTGAAATAAGCGTGAACAGGTTCTGGGGTAGAAATTTTGCTTCCTGACAAGTTACTTGATCTGATCCTGTGGTGAAAACATAGGTCACCTTGTAGATTATACAGTTTATAATTGGTTACTGATAATATTACAGATCAATGACAAGACTGGCATTTACTATTAATTACACTGGAGAAGTTAGTGGTGAACAGTGCTGTCAGGAACAGAGTTCCAGGATTTTGGCCGAGCAACAGTGAAGGAATGGTGATCTGTTTCCAATGCAGGATGTTGTGTTATTTGTATCTGCTACCCTTGTCCTTCCAGGTGGTAAAGGTCATGTATTTGGACAGTGCTGTTGGAAGTGCCTGGAGTGATTGTAATAAGTTCAGCCAAGTGGATGTCATTGAATATGAGTTCCCTGATCTGGGCTGATCCAATCAGCGAGCCCAGGTTGACAGATATAAACAGGAATGTCCGAGGGTCTGTTCACTCTGAAAGTTGGCACTGAGAGGCTGGATCAGTGTTAAAGCTGGATCAGTGTCATGTAAACTTGGCATGGGAAACCAATCTCTGTCAAGTTATTTCAGTACCTTGGTGAGTTACCTAGCATAAAACTGCTTGAAGATGGTACACACTGCTGCCGATGTCCATCAGTGGTGAAGGAAACAAATGTTGAATATGGTGGGTGGTGCACCAATCAACCAGGTTCATTTGTCTGGATAATGGGGAGTATTTTATCATGTTCCTGAATTGTGAACTTGCAGATGGCAGACAGACATTGGAGAAGCAGAATTCCTAATCTATTCCCTGTACTTATATGATTTGTTTAAAATTTATTTTTGCATGGAATGGTGGCATTTCCACTAAGGTCCAGGTTTGTTGCCTATGCCTATGTCACTTGAACCAACTGACACTCAAGGCCATTTAAGAGTTAAGCATCACATCCCAGCCAGATCTTCCTTTCCAAAAGGGCATTAATTGTTTTTTCTGAAATGATAATGGTTACATGGTCACCATTAGATTAGCTTCTGAGTCCAGATTTTATGAAATTCAAACTTTGTCATCTGCTGTTGTGGGATTCAAACCCATTCCCCAAGGATATTAGCCTACAGCTCTGGATTACCAGTGACTTTACCATTTTGCTACTGCCAACTCCTTCTGGTCTATAATAACCCCTAGGATACTTATAGTGAGGGATTCAGTGAAATGGAAATGAATGTCAAGGTGCAGTGGTAGTATTCCCTTTTGTTCGAGATGGTCACTGTCTGGCACTCATGTGACACAAGAATTACTTGCCACGTAATAGCCCAACCCTGAATATTGTCCAGGTCCGGCTATGTTTGGATATGGTCTGCTTTGTGAGGAGTTGCAAATGTTGCGAATATCCCCACTTCCAATCATTGATGGTCATCGATGAAGCAGCTGAAGATGGTTGGGTGAAGGACACTACTCTGAGGAACTCAAGCAATAGTTTATTGTGGTCTGGGCCTGAGCCTAACAACTACAATCATCCTCCGAGGTGCCAGGTATGACTCCATCAGGAGAGTTTCCCTTCAATTCCCACAGGGTCTAGCTTTGCAATGGGTCTTTGTTGGCATACTTAAGGTCATTCACTCTCATTCTCTCTCTGGCATTCAGCTCTCTTATCCAATTTGAAATCAAGGCTGTAATGTGGTCAGTAGCTGAGTAGTCCTAGTGGAACCCAAACTGAGGGTCTGTGCAGAGGTTATTCCTTTGCAAGTGTCACTTGATAGCATTGTTGATGACCCCTTCCATCGCTTAATGGATGAGCAAGAGGAAACCGATGGGCTGGTAATTAGCTGTTTTGATTTGTCCTGCTTTTACTGCACAGCATATGACTGGGCATTTTCACATTGTCAGGTGCATGCCAGTGTCAGAGCTGTACTGAAACAGCTTGGCTAGAGGTGTGACATGTTCTGGAATGCATATATTCAGGATCATTGCCAGAATGTTGTTAGGGCCCATTGCTTTGAACATCCCATGCCTTCAGTGACATACTCAGAAATGGTGATGGTGGTGTGTGACACAATGTCTGTAAGGCATGATTCATTGCATATGACTGTGTTGCATGATAGGTCTGTGAACCTCTTTGTTACAAGTTCACAGATGTTGGAAAAGTAACACAGGGTTGACACAGCTGCATTTGTCATTGTTGTTTCCAGTGTCTAGCTCAGATCATCCATCCAGTTTCATTACAGTATAGTCTATTACTGGAATTTCAAAAAAGGCCACAATAGTCTAAAAATAATACAAAACTGTATACTTACACTGATAACATTCACAGACAAACTTTTATTATGTTAACATAACATTGTTCTATTTAATATTTGAATGATCATGTTAACCTAGTTCAATAGCTTAACATCTCTGCTATGCTGACATACAGAAGGATGTAATGTTATAAATGTTTGTCTATTACTCCGGCTTAAAATGAACATACATCAGATTCTGAAATAAGGAGTCTCACAAAATCATACTCTAAACTTCAGTTTGTGGTAAACATTTTGTTTAAGGCTTTAATGCCAATATTAATGGCAATGAATTACCTGCTCAGGTACATGTCAACTTTCTGTCCTTGTTTAATGATTGGTTTGTCCCCTTCCTTTATCGTGGTCAAAAGCACGGTTTGTATTTTCTCTAGAGACTGTATGGTACTGTTGGCTATCCTCATCATCTAATATAAATATTGAGAATAATCATTATTTCTTCCATATTTTCAGGGCATTTTTTTCTCATTTTATCTATATCACTCAGTGGGGAAGAGTTGAAGAGAATGTAACCAAAGGTTTGTCCCAAATGTTGTTAGTCGACATTCGGATCATTATGTTGGGAATGTACTTTGTTGTAGTCTATCTGCTGCTGACCAGCTGAGTTAAGTGCAATTCTCGTACAGGAGACATGACTAATCAAACTTGGTAGCACATAACAGAAATCTTGGAGAACAATGTAGATCCAAACCGCGACACTTATCTTTTTCTGAACTGAGCCTTGTCCCTTCAAGGAATTCAGAGAAACTCATTCTGACAACTTTTGTTGTGTATTTTCAGTAGGCAGTCCATTGTCAGAATGCAGATGATGTGGCTGAACTAAAACAACTCTTCACCTGACAAAGGAGCAGCGCTTAACCTGTCAGACTATAACCTGGTGTCATGTGATCCCTGACTTTGAACTAAAACTACTCCCATAAAAAAGAAATTGTACATCATGAGAAATGTTTACTTTCTTGGCAACAAAACTACCAGGAAAATCCGATAGAAATAATAACGTAATGCTTTATTGGCTTTTATCTATAGAAAAATGTGTGGAAGGCCTAATTAGTGAATCATGGGATGTAAACTCAGATTACCAAAAGAAATCACCAACATCAAATTGGCTTGAATGAAGAATTTAGAAAATTTGTAGTAAATCTGACAATGAATTCATAACTAACTGATGCTTTGATTTGGAGGTTCTGCAATTTATTAAAATGTCTATATATCTTGAAGGGGTTAAATTATATTGATACAAATTAGAAAAGAAAATTAAAATAAAGTTTGTAACTGAGGAGATCTGCTGTGATGTGCTGCTATCTGTCAAATTCCCTATTTTTCCCAGACAGCCTCATCAGCCAGTGCAGATCGTCAAATTGCTAGAAGTGTGTATTTTTTCATTTAACTACACAAAACATAAATGGATGACATGATGGTTCAGTGGTTAGCACTGCTCACAGCACCAGGGCCCCAGATTTGTTTCCAGTTTTGGGTGACAGTCTGCGTGGAGTTTGCATATTCATCTCTCTCTAGTCTCCTCCTACAGTTCAAAAGATGTGTAGGTTAGGCGGATTGGCCATGCTAAATTGTCTGCAACGACTAGAGATGTGCACATTAGGTGGATAAGTGACTTTAAATGCAAGGATAGGGTAGGGGCCTGGGTGGAACACCCTGTGGAGGATCGGTGCAGACTTGATATGCCAAATGGCCTCTTTCTTACTGTAAGAGTTCTCCAATTTTAAGGAAGGTTGCTGAGTTCAATCAATAAACCTGCCAGGAGCAAAATCTTTGCTGCAATTTGGCATTCACAATTTTCTTCATTATGTATGTTCTTGAGTCAGGTGTTCTAGAGTATGGTTTAAGATTAGGGTACACCATAATTCTGGGGTAACGAATATATAGGAACAGTTAGCTTGGTGCTTGGTGCTTGGCAGAATGATATAGTGCATTTTGTGGAACAAAAATGAATATTTTAGTATGTTAATTCTAATTTTACTTGTTATGCAAATCACACTTTTATTTTGTAGTTTGTAATCACTAACAATGCTGAAAAGTAGACAGGCACTCTTTGAATGCCCATTCATTAATACACTAAAGGAGAAGAGAAGGTGGTTTCATATTAACACATATTATATTTTGATACGTATCGGTCCCTGCATTTCAAAAACTAGTTCAATGTGAAACACTGGGATAGTTCAGCATGATAGATGACCCGTATAAAATCATTTTTCATTTATTATGCATTTGTATTCCTCTACATATGGTCCATCTCTGACCGTAGCCACAGACTATTTAACAGCATTGATACAGATAGTTTACCATCTTTGTGATGTTGGCGATGTCCATAGCGTCTACCAAATTATCAGCTGCGTGAAAGAGTGAATTAGCAGCTGAGCCTATTCTTTCTGAAGAGTTATCACCTTTCGCCTGGAGCTCTATCAACTGTGTGCACAGAAACAAAAGCACCTCACTGGCTTTTACCTGGAAAGAGAATATCCTGTTATTTTCTTGACATTTAGGAACTTTATTCACCTTTCCCTGTATGTTAGAGAGCCATAAAGATAGTTTTAAAAAACATCAATAAATATGAAGACAGGAACATGAAGCAAATAAACTTACTTATATTTCATTTCTATTGGTCCATCTTTCAGACTTATATTCTCCGATGCTAGTTAAGTGTCGCTGAGTACACTCATTGAGTGTACCTTTAACTGTACCTTCCTTCACATAAAATTTAGAATCTAACTTAGTAATGGTGCTCCTCTTTTGGTCATGCAGCTTTTTCCAAGATTCTAGCCAGATCCTTTCAGCTACTCAGATAATGGGCTGAGTTTCGTCAGAGTGATTGGAAACAGGATCCGGGTCGGATTTGGGATCACGAGCCTGGTTCTGATATAAGGTTTGGATTTTAGATGGTGTGAGCCCTTAGTAGATCTGAAGGAAAATCTTTTGTCCACTTCGCCTGACTGGGCGTGGGAACGAAGATGGGATAATTAAGAGTGGGAGAAAGTGAGGACTGCAGATGCTGGAGATCAGAGCTGAAAATGTGTTGCTGGAAAAGCGCAGCAGGTCAGGCACCATCCAAGGAGCAGGAGAATCGACGTTTCGGGCATGAGTCCTTCTTCAGGAATGAGGAAGGTGTGTCCCACAGGCTAAGATAAAAGGTAGGGAGGAGGGACTTGGGGGAGGGGCGTTGGAAATGTGATAGATGGAAGGAGGTTAAGGTGAGGGTGATAGGCCGGAGTGGGGGTGGGGGCAGAGAGGTCAGGAAGAAAATTGCAGGTTAGGAAGGTGGTTCTGAGTTCGAGGGTTGGGACTGAGACAAGGTGGGGGGAGGGGAAATGAGGAAACTGGAGAAATCTGAGTTCATCCCTTGTGGTTGGAGGGTTCCGAGGCGGAAGATGAGGTGCTCTTCCTCCAGCCGTCGTGTTGCTATGGTCTGGCGATGGAGGAGTCCAAGGACCTGCATGTCCTTGGTGGAGTGGGAGGGGGAGCTGAAGTGTTGAGCCACGGGGTGGTTGGGTTGGTTGGTCCGGGTGTCCCAGAGGTGTTTTCTGAAAAGCTCCACAAGTAGGCGGCCTGTCTCCCCAATATAGAGGAGGCCACATCAGGTGCAGCAGATGCAGTAAACAATGTGTGTAGAGATGCAGGTGAATTTGTGGTGGATATGGAAGGATCCCTTGGGGCCTTGGAGGGAAGTAAGGGGGGGAAGGTGTGGGCGCAAGTTTTGCATTTCTTGCGGTTGCAGGGGAAGGTGCCGGGAGTGGAGGTTGGGTTGGTGGGGGGTGTGGACCTGACGAGGGAGTCATGGAGGGAGTGGTCTTTTTGGAACGCTGATAGGGGAGGGGAGGGAATTATATCCCTGGTGGTGGGGTCCGTTTGGAGGTGGTGGAAATGACGACGGATGATATGATGTATATGGAGGTTGGTGGGGTGGTAGGTGAGGACCAGTGGGGTCCTGTCCTAGTGGCGATTGGAGGGGTGGGGTTCAAGGGCGGAGGAGCGGGAAGTGGAGGATCTCCACCGCTTCTCCACCGCATCTCCTCCACTTCCCGCTCCTCCGCCCTTGAACCCCACCACTCCAATCGCCACTAGGACAGGACCCCACTGGTCCTCACCTACCACCCCACCAACCTCCACATACATCTGTCGTCATTTCCCCCACCTCCAAATGTCCCCCACCACCAGGAATATATTTCCCTCCCCTCCCCTATCAGCATACCGAAAAGACCACTCCCTCCATGACTCCCTCATCAGGTGCACACACTCCCCAACCCAACCTCCAGTCCCGGCACCTTCGCCTGCAACCGCAAGAAATGCAAAACATGCGCCTATACCTCCCCCCCTTACTTCCCTCCAAGGCCCCAAGGGATCCTTCCATATCTACCACAAATTCACCTGCACCTCCACACACATCATTTACTGCATCTGCTGGACCCGATATGGCCTCCTCTATATTGGGGAGACAGGCCGCCTACTTGCGGAAAGTTTCAGAGAACACCTCTGGGACACCCAGACCAACCAACCCAACCACCTCGTGGCTCAACACTTCAACTCCCCCTCCCACTCCACCAAGGACATGCAGGTCCTTGGACTCCTCCATCGCCAGACCATAGCAACACAACGGCTGGAGGAAGAGCGCCTCATCTTCCGCCTAGGAATCCTCCAACCACAAGGGATAAACTCAGATTTCTCCAGTTTCCTCGTTTCCCCTCCTCCCACCTTGTCTCAGTCCCAACCCTTGAACTCAGAACCACCTTCCTAACCTGCAATCTTCTTCCTGACCTCTCCACCCCCGCCCCCACCCCCACTCTGGCCTATCACCCTCACCTTAACCTCCTTCCATCTATCGCATTTCCAACGCCCCTCCCCCAAGTCCCTCCTCCCTACCTTTTATCTTAGCCTGTGGGACACACTTTCCTCATTCCTGAAGAAGGGCTCATGCCCGAAACGTCGATTCTCCTGCCCCTTGGATGCTGCCTGACCTGCTGCGCTAATTAAGAGTGGGACTCATTTCAATACACCACAACAGTCCCATTGTGGCTGCCAATAATCCTGAAGGGGACATCCGCTGATTGTATCACCAAGGTGGCATGGTGGCTCAGTGATTAACACTGCTGCCTCACAACGCCAGGGACACGGGTTGGATTCCAGCCTCACGTGACCATCTGTGTGGAGTTTGCACATTCTCCCCGTATCTGCGTGGGTTTCCTCCAGGTGCTCAGGTTTCCTCACATAATCCAAAGATGTGCAGGTTAGTTGAATTGGCCGCGCTAAATTGCCCGCAGTATTCAGGGATGTATAGGTTATGTGGATTAGTCAGGGGTAAATGTAGAGTAATAAGATCAGGGAATGGGTCTGGGTGGGTTACTCTTCGGAGGGTCAGTATGGACTAGTTGAGCCAAATGGCCTGTTTCCATACTGTAGGAATTCTGTGAAACTATCAAAACATTCTATGGCACCAGAAGCAAGTGACTGCGGTAGGAGAGCTGATGGCCAGGCTGTCCCTCTTCACTGAGATGTTTATTCTGCTTGAGCAAAATTAAAATTTTGGTCTATTTAACTCACAAAACATTTCCCTTATTTCATTTAGTAATTGATGCAACTTTGTTTTTTTTAAAATAATGATGCAACTTTGCAGCAAAAGGACTTCTACAGCCACTTTTGTTAACATAATGGTGTTTTTCAGAACACTGCCTTCCCACCCCTCTGGTCTCAGTGGCTGACTTCAGAGAGCCCATAATTAACTCTACTTTATTTGGCTGACAGAATTATTACCTTCTTTGTCTATTTAAGGGCTGTGCCATATTGTTCCATTACAAACATATGAAGAACATAAATTCTATTTATGAAGATCTTTATTGCTTGGCCAAGTCTTTATATTGGAAATTAATCTACTGGAGATAAAGAACAGCCACACATCTTGAACTTAAGTTTGAGTACGGTGGCTCAGGGGTTAGCACTACTGCCTCGCAATGCCAGGGACCTTGGTTTGATTCCAGCCTCGGGAGACTGTCTGTGTGGAGTTTGCACATCTTCCCTATGTCTGCACAGGTTTCCTCCTGGCGCTTTGGTTTTCTCCCACAGTTCAAAGTTAGGTTGATTGGACATGCTAAATTATCCATAGTGTTCAGGGATGTGTAGGTTAGGTGCGTTTCCATGGGAAATGCAGAGTTATAGGGTAGGGGAATGGGTCTGGGTGGGATGCTCTTCAGAGGGTTGGTGTAGACTTATTGAGCCAAATGGTGTGTTTCCACACAGTAGGGATTCTATATAATATTAAACTTAATAAATTCCCATTCAAATTCATCAGATATAACTGAGCATGCTGAATCCTGCTTACCTGAATTGTATATGTTAAGTTACTGCGGATACTAGTCAGGTGATCCAGGAATACTGCTGCCTGTTCCAACTTTACCAAATTATCAACACTTTTTACTGCATAGGAGAAGTTCACCATTAACTCTTCTGTCACCTTCTAAAGATCCAAATGATTTCAGGATAAATATAAAAACATTTGTTAGAAATCATGTCATTTTCTCCAGACTTCTATATTCTCTCTTGATAACACTTTTCTACATTTTGGAGAAGCAGGAAACTTAATGTCATCCTTCTTGACTTTCAGCTCTATTTATATAAGACTGGAATGTAGAGGAGGAGATCTGCAGCTGGATAAAATGGAGTCTTCTCTTTGCACTGCATTCAAGTCAATGTTAACAAAGAACTTGAGCATGAACTATATTGTTTTTAATTCAGTTTTTGATATTTGTTTCCTGGTTGTTGTAAATTCCAAGAAAAAGGCATCTGGATGGATATTTGAATAGGAAGGGTTTAGAGAAATATGGGCAAAATGCTGGCAAATGGGTCTAGATTAATTTAGAATATCTGGTCAGCATTGACGACTTGGACTGAGCAGTCTGTTTCTGAGCTGTACATCTCTATGACTCTAAACATTCAGATCAGAGGATTGTTGTGGGTCTAGTGTGTGCAAGAGCACTTATGCCAGCAATTATTTTTCACAGGTTGTGAGCATTGCTGACTAGGCCAGCATTTGTTACTCAACCTTCTTAAGGACAATTCGGTATTAGAACTGCAGCAGTCCTCCTTGTGTTGGGGTATACTAAGTGCTATTAGGAAGGGAGTTCCAGGATTTTGACCTAGTGACAGTGAAGGAACAGTGATATAGTTCCAAATTAGAATGATATCTGGCTTGAAGAGAAATGAGGTGTTTCTATCCCTTTGTTGCCCTTGGTGCCTTAGTGAATTGTCATAGTATATAGTACACATTAGTACAATTGTATATCGGTGATGAAGAGAGAGAATGTTTATTGCAGTAGATGGGATACTGATTAAGCAGGCTGCTTACCTAACTCACCTCATTAACTATTTATCCACCCCAATGGCATTCCTGATGTCCTATTCCAGCCCAATCCTACCAAGCACTGTTCCCAGAAGAACATGCCATCGTCAGGGTATCCCAGAAATGATTGGCAACTTTTGTATCCATGTCATCTTCAAAGCCTATTGTGTGCCCAGATAACCACTGCCGGTCTGGAACTATCCCCTGCATAGTTTCTTGACGTTTGCCTCTGATACAGCAGTTGTGGAAATCTATGCCCCTTTGTGAGCAGGAACCTGGACGTCCACCTAGACAGAGTGGTCCAGATATGAGACTTCCTCCATCCCAGGTGGCAGCCACAGCACCAGACCTCGCTAACCTGGTCCAAGGTTGCCACCCAGGTTAAAGCAGTCTCAGCTTTCTGGAGGAAAGCATAATTCAATTATCTTCTCACTCCAACAGTGTTAGTGTCACCATCTTCTCTCTGATACCTCATGTTCACTCTTGCTCTGCTACTGTACCCACCACCCATTAAGACTCATGTTCTACCCAAAGAACAAAGAAAATTTACAGCCCAGGAACAGGCCCTTCGGTCTTCCAAGCCTGAGCCGATCCAATGTACTCTCTAAACCTGTCGGTTAATTCCTAAGCATCTGTATCCCTCTGCTCCCCACCTACTCATGCAGCAGTCCAGACACATCTTAAATGAATCTACTGTGCCTGCCTCTACCACCTCTGCTGGTGACGCGTTCCAGATGCCCACCACCCTCTGTGTGAAGTGCTTGCCACGTGTATCCCCCTTAAACTCTAACCTTGAAAGTGTGACCTCTCATTATGGAATCCTTCACTCTAGGAAAAAGCTTGTCCCTATCCACCATGACTATACCCTCATGATTTTGCAAACCTCAATCAGGTCCCCCCTCAATCTCCTTTTTTCTAATGAAAATAAACCTAACCTATTCAACCTCTCTTCATAGCGAGCACCTTCCATACCAGGCAACATCCTCGTAAACCTTCTCTGCACCCTCTCCAAAGTGTCCACATCCTTTTGGTAATGTGGCGATCAGAAATGTACACAGTATTCCAAATGCGCCCGAACCAACGTCCTGTAAAATTTTAACATGACTTGCCAGCTCATATACTCAATACCATGCCCAATGAAGGCAAGCATACAATATGCCTTCTTGACCACTCTATCCACCTGTGCAGCAACCTTCAGGGTACAATGGACTCCCAGATCTCTTTGCCCATCAACTTTTCCCAAGGCTCTTCTATTCATTGTATAATTCGCTCTAGAATTAGTCTTGCCTAAATGCATCACGTCACATTTGTCTGGATTGAAATCCATCCGCCACTTTTCCACCCAACTCACCAATCTATCTATATCCTTCTGTATTCTTTGACAGTCCCTTATGCTTTCTGCTACTCCACCAATCTTAGGTCATCTGCAAACTTGCTGATCATACCAACAGTGCCTTCTTCCAGATCATTTATGGATATTACAAACAACAGTGGCCCCAACACTGATCCCTGTGGAACACCACTGGTCACCTCCATTTTGAGAAACTCCCTTCAACTACTACTCTCTGTCTCCTGTTGCTCAACCAGTTCTTTATCCACTTAGCTAGAACACTCGGCATACCATGTGACTTCACTTTCTACATTAGTCTACCATGGGGAACCTTATCAAACGCCTTACTAAAGTCCATGTATATCAGCCTCATCAACAGCCCTTCCTTCATCTATCAACTTGGTCACTTCCTCGAAGAACTCTATTAAGTTGGTAAGGCACGATCTCCCCCACACAAAACCATGTTGCCTATCACTGATGCCCCTCTTGCTATTGCCTGCAACATTTTCTCTCATGTGCTCTCACCCACCGCAAACTCCAATAGTACTAACTCTGCATAACTTATGCACTGCCTACTCATTCATTCGGATCACCTCCCCATCTGCACCAAAATTAACAGCTATGCCACTCACTCCCACCTCCTTTACTACCTCCCTCGCAGGTTAGAAGGAAAATAGCCCCCGTAGAGCAGGAACAATCAAGACATGTAGCAGGTTGCTTGACACTCAGCTTCTCATCGCTTTATAGGGAAAGCATCCTGACTGTGACAGCTTTGAGTGGCTGACTGATCATATCCAAGCCCTGGACTGGTATTAGAGGCATACTGTACCAGAAATCTTCTCTTGACTGAGGCCATCTGACAACTGTGATGGGCTTCCTGCCTTTATGTCTGCACTAAACAGTACAGGAAGACAGATATGAGTCTGTATCACTAGCTGAGCGGCCAAGTGCATAAATGCAATGCAAGGCAAGGCAAGGGATTATAAAACAGGGATGCTGTGAGCATCAAGGTAGTCTCAGAGTGAGTGAGCGTGATGACAGTGAGTGAAGTGCCCAGGGACGTAGTCCAGTCCAGTCCAGGAGCTGGGTGTTTGTCTCAGAGTGCACAGTCTCTTTGCTGCAACATTACAATAATAACTGCCAGCGTAGCCTGAGGTACAGCACTGAAATGCAAAAGTGTACTGTAAGTGGATCAAAATGTGTCATGAGGATGGCACATATTTATACCAATGTCTGTGGATGCGAGGGGTGCATATGGCTGTTGCTCATGGAGATGTGAGTACCCAAAGTCCCACATTGTGGTGCTTCAGAGCAAGTGGCAGGCTGAAGTTATCAGGTACCTGCTTTGATCTCAATATCAAGCATATTTGGCACATTTGTTAAGAGACTAAGTTGAAATATTAAAAAGGGGAGCTTGGCTGTTAGTAAGGTATTTAACATGCAATACACCCCTCAACTGGCAACTTGTCACCGCCTAGTGGGAACTCATCACACCACTTGTCAAAAACATAAATGCTGGCTCCAACATCAAGATAGGCCTCATCAGACTTTCACACCATTCTACCACCAAACCTGCCTGAGCCCATATTATTCAGAAACCTGTAAGATTCTATCCAATTGCTGCTCACAGATATTACCTGACCTGCTGAGTTTCTCCAATACATTATGTTCATCCCCAGTACTTTGCTTTAATCCTTTAAATGCACGATTATTTCAAGTTTAATATTTGTCTTCACAGGGACTTGAACCAATAACAATTTGATTTAGGGGCAAGTCGACTATCAATTCAGCCGTGACAGCCACTTGTATGACCATTGACCGTATGCTAAATTGCTGAACCGGTTATTTCAGATTTTAAATGCCAGCAGTGCTTTGCTCTTTTTCTAAGAATGCCAATAGTGAATATTATTAAAAATTACAATTTAAACTGATATTACACACAACAATGCTGACGCCAATTTTTGGATGTGTCATACAGTATAGGTCACTCTGTTTTTAAGAAGTGTCGTACAATAGAATAGAGACAAGGGACCAAATGATTCAGTCCTTTCAAAGAATTAACTCCAGGAGACAAACATATTTTTGCTGGAGAAGCACAAAACGAAACTTAACAATAATGAAAGGTATTGCTGAGCCAACACGCTACTTAATAGAAACAGCAAGAAAAGATTAGCTGCTTCCAAGACTAAATTCACAAGCTTTGAGCAAGGAATGCAATTGAGAGAAAAGGTTCTTCATAAAATACTGAATATTTGGAACAACTCTCACAAATCAGGAGAGTTAGAAGTAAACAACAATTCCTTAAAAAAGGGGATAAGAAATGGTGAATGTGGGACCTTGTCATAAAATAGTCCCTTGCATTCTGGATGGAGTGGGCTTAATGGATTGAAAGGCCTTTCTTAGCACCTTAGCTTCTACAACCATTGAGAAGGACAAGGGCAGCAAATACATGGGAACACACCCACGTGCACATCCCCCCCAAAATCACTCACCATCCTGATTTGGAAATATATTGCTGTTTCTTCACTGTCGCTGGGTAAAAATCATGAAATTCTCTCTCTCAGGGCATTGTGCATCAATCTACAGCATGTGGAATGCAGTGGTTCAAGAAGGCAGCTCACCACCACCTTCTCAAAGGCAACTAGGAACATACAATAAACGCTGGCCCAGCTACGATAAGCACATTCCATGAATTAATAAACTTTAAAAGGCCGGCATTCCTCTGATTAATAATAAATCCAAAAAACTTGATTTTAGCATTGCTTATGATAACAAATTATACATGATGAAGATGGAACACTTACCTTAAAGGTGAGCTTAAGTGTCCAAAATAGGAAGCCATTTTCCTTGCTGTTATTCTCCCTGTTTCCTTCCTTGCTGTTATTCTCCTTGTTTCCTTCCTTGCTGTTATTCTTCTTGTTTCCTTCCTTGCTGTTACTGTCCCTGTTTCCTTCCTTGCTGTTATTCTCCCTGTTTCCTTCCTTGCTGTTATTCTCCTTGTTTCCTTCCTTGCTGTTATTCTTCTTGTTTCCTTCCTTGCTGTTATTCTCCCTGTTTACTTCCTTGCTGTTATTCTCCTTGTTTCCTTCCTTGCTGTTATTCTTCTTGTTTCCTTCCTTGCTGTTACTGTCCCTGTTTCCTTCCTTGCTGTTATTCTCCCTGTTTCTTTCCTTGCTGTTATTCTCCTTGTTTCCTTCCTTGCTGTTACTGTCCCTGTTTCCTTCCTTGCTGTTATTCTCCTTGTTTCCTTCCTTGCTGTTATTCTCCTTGTTTCCTTCCTTGCTGTTATTCTCCCTGTTTCCTTCCTTGCTGTTACTCTCCCTGTTTCCTTCCTTGCTGTTATTCTCCTTGTTTCCTTCCTTGCTGTTATTCTCCTTGTTTCCTTCCTTGCTGTTATTCTTCTTGTTTCCTTCCTTGCTGTTATTCTCCCTGTTTACTTCCTTGCTGTTATTCTTCTTGTTTCCTTCCTTGCTGTTACTGTCCCTGTTTCCTTCCTTGCTGTTATTCTCCTTGTTTCCTTCCTTGCTGTTACTGTCCCTGTTTCCTTCTTTGCTGTTATTCTCCTTGTTTCCTTTGTTGTCGTTATTCTCCTTCTTTGCTCCATTGCCGTTCTTCTCCCTGTCTACTTCCTTGCTGTCTTTATTCTTCTCCTTGCTTCCATTTCTTTTTAACTGTAAGTGAACGAACATAATTATTTACTGCAGCTACAAAACAAGCAGTGGCCAAAAACATAATATGATCCATCAGAATTTCATCTGACTGCTATCATTCTTGTCTCTCCTAGATTACCTGAGCTCATGATAATATCCAACAATGGTACAGATTACATGAAGAGCAGATAACACCGTAGTTTTGAAGAGGATTGGAATATGACAAATTAAGGTTTAAAAGCTCAATGTTTTGTTTAATATGGGTTAGATTATTCATTTTCATTTTCCCTCTCTCAGTTGATTAGGATACTCTGCCAATGTAGCAATAATTCATAGGCTCAGCACACACTTTAAAATCATGTAGACTGACAAATCTTCTGCATTGCTATTGCGAGAAGGTTACTGACATTAATTCTGAAGAAAATCTCTAATCTGTATGATTTATAAAATCACATATTTACTTAAAAAATAACTTACCCTTGATAACCTATGTTTTTTCATGAGAGGACCTGACAAAGTACATGGAGAAGCTGTTAGAAAATACATGCTGTTCAACACATATACTAAAATATACATTAAATGTGTTAAGCCACATGTTTAGCAATAATCGGGTTCACCAAAATCATTTTAACAAAATGTCAGACAGGACCTCTGCCTTATGTCTGCAGATATTTTTAATCAACATGTTCAGAAGTGCTATGACACACCACTGGAATGGGAGGATTTAAACCGAATGCTCTAGGCCAAGCAATAAAGACACTGCCACTTCACCATGAATCCCCAACCTTATTAAACAAAAACAGTTTGTCATGAAACATGACTTTGTTGTGGATGCGGGCAATTCACCTTTTTGGTCTAACTAGTAGGGAGCTCCAGAGTTGGAGAAAGAAAACAGTGAAAAGTTTATTGTATTACTGCAAATGTTGCATGATTTTTTCTGTCAGCACTACAATTCATGTTAGAAGCCTTTCATAAGACCATAAGATATCAGAGTAGAAGTAGACCATTCAGCCCAACCGGTCTGCTCCATCATTCGATCATGGAGGATAGGTTTCTCAATCCCATTATCCTGCTTTCTCTCCTTGATCCCCTTAGTAATCAAGAACCTATCTATTTCTGTCTTAAATATATTTAATGATTCACCTCCACAGCCTTCTGCCGCATTGAGTTCCATAGATTTCCCACCCTTTGGGGCTGATGAAATTCTTCCTCATCTCAGTTCTAAGCAATCATCCCTTCACTCTGAGGCTATGCTGTTGGGTCCCAGTGCCTCCTACTAGTGGAAACATCTTCTCCATGTCCACTCTACCCAGGCCTCTCACTATTCTGTAAGTTTCAATCAGATCCCCCCACACCCCCATCCTTCTAACTCTAAGTACAGACCCAGAGTCCTCAGCCACTCCTCACACAGTGAGCCCTTCATCCCTAGGATCATTCTTGTAAACATTCTCTAGACCCTCTACTATAACAGCCCATCCTTCCTGAGAGACAGGGCCTAAAACTGCTCACAGTATTCCAAATGCAGTCTGACCAAAGCCTTATACAGCCTGAGCAGTACATCTCTGCTCTTGTATACTAGCCCTCTTGAAATGAATGTTAACATTGCATTTGCCTTTCTGACTGCCAACTGAATCTTCATGTTAACCTTAAGAGAATCCTGAACCAGGACTCCCAAGTCCATTTGTGCTCCACATTTCCGAAGCCTTTCCCAATTTAGAAAATAGCCTGCACCGCTATTCTTCCTACCAAAGTATATAACCTCCCACATTCTCATATTGTATTTCATCTTCAACTTCTTTGCCACTCTCTTAGCCTGTCCAAGTTCTTCTATAGTCTTCCCTTTTCCTCAATACTGCTTGTCCACCTATCTTTGGGTCATCTACAAACTTAGCTGCAATGCCCTTGGGTTCCTTTGTCCAGATCGTAAATGTAAAATGTGAACAGTTGTGGTCCCAACACTGACACTTGTGGCACTCGCTGGCTGTCGTCCTGAAAAAGACCACTTTGTCCCCAATCTCTGCCTTCTTCCAGTCAGCCAATGCTCTAACCATGCCAGTATCTTGCCCCTAACGCCATGGTCCCTCATCTTATTTAGATGAGAGTTCTGTGCAGCACTTTGTCAAAAGCCTACTAGGAGTCCAAGTAGAGCATGTCCACTGGCTCTTCCTTTTCTAACTAGCTGTGGCATCCTCAAAGAATTCCAACAGGTTTGTCAGGCCTGACCTCCTTTTGGTGAAGGTGTGCTGACTCTGCCGTATTCTACATTGCACTTCCAAGTAACCTGCAATCTCATTCTTAATAATGGACTCTAAAATCTTACCAATAAATGAGTTTGGACTAACCAGCCTATATTTTCCTATCTTCTGTCTTCCTCCCTTCTTATATAGGGGTGTTACATTTACCACCTTCCAGTCCCCTGGGACCCTCCCTGAGTCTAGTGATTACTGAAAGATCCCCACCAATGCCTCCACAATCTTCTCAGCTATCTCTTTCAGAACCCTGCAGTGTCGTCTGTCTGATCTGGGTGATTTATCCACCTTCAGACCTTTCAGCTTCCCCAGCATCTCCTCCTTAGTAATGTCCACTGCACTCATGTCTGCCACCTGACTCTCTTGAAGTTCTAGTACATGACATGTCCCTCATCCAGCCATCTCAGACTCACTCTTTGGGGGGAATTTTCCAGACGCATCATTCAGCTTTATTATTTGACTGAGAATATCTTGGCAAATTTGGAATATGCTCAAATCCAATATTTTCTGCAAATTACTTGAAACATTCATTTGCAAAGTTGTCAGGAACAATTTTATCTGGAATTTCACAAGTTGCAGAAATCTCAATACTCTGACAACTGTACTCAAAGTGTACCACATTTTAACTTCAATCCTTCTTGGAAAGTCATTGACAATAAGGTATGAATTACTATTCATCCTTTCCATTGATCTGTTTTGAAATTGATTCAATATAATGCTTCTCTCTGTTATGGTCAATGTATTGCACATAGTTTGCAACTGGAAATCACTTCTTCAGTTTCTTTGAAATTCCAGGCTACGACATTATGACTGAGCTCTTGCTTGATACTTGGTGTTACCCATATGACCTTGATGTCTCTTTAAGACAGTTTCTCTGAGTGAAGTTGGAATTGTTTTCTTTTGTTATAATAAAATCTCACTGATAATAATGAAGTGTTTCCTACATTCAAAGTATGCTTTCATGATTACACCACACAAGGTCATAGTTTTGGTCAACCCTCAACTTGTTTCAGTCCAGACTGATATGTTGGCCATTGTGCGACACTAAACTGAATATATGATTCAATTTTTAGAAATGGTGATTATCAATAGTTTCCCGAGAATGTGTATCTTGCTGCTTGCAGTTTATTGTGAACATAATTGATTTCAAAAGCAAATGTGATCAATTTCAGTCAAAATCTGTTCTCAGAGACATTTTTGTAAGTTCCTTCTCATCAAGTAAGAAAACTTAAGTGCTAGCAGCCTGTCTCAATAACCATTTTCAGACTAATAATGGAGCCTGAGAATTTCACAGCTGAGACAGCTATTTTTTCTAAGACAGTACATCTTATCCCTGTGTCTGACAGTGCTCAAGATGCATAATAGATTGGTCTTCAACTACCATCCAGCTGTTTCTGGAAATGTACTGCTCCTAAGGCTTTAGCTGGCGTGCCTGCTGCTATGATAGGCAGTAATGGACGATTATAATGTGCACAGGCATACTGTGGAAATTAGCATTTTTTAAAAGGTTCCTGAATTGCCTATTCCTGATGAAGATTCCAAAACCATGATTGAGCTTTCTTTGTGAGATATCTCAAAAGTGCAGCAACAGTTGCTAAATTGAGGGAAAAAAGCCAACTGATCTTTCTAAGAAATTACTGAAGATCTTAGATCAGTTTCTGAGTTGGAAATTCTGGATCTACCTTTATGCCTTTATCACTGCCTTACTGGCAATGTGTCTTACAAAACAAGATAACTTGGAGAATTCACACTTTTCATTAATAACAGGCTGTCTTCCTGTAAATAATTTTCCTCTCAGATCATATTCTTTGACTGATTCCTCCATGGATTAAAATGTTAACCATGTGGCAGATGAGTTCACTAAGTCCTTGAAGTTTTTGGAGAATCTTTGCTGCTGAATGGTAAATGGTTGAAGCACAACCTTCCAAATTTGGAAGCATGTTCATCGCTTTGATTTTTCATCTATTGGAACTGCCAAAGAGCAAACTGCTAAAAACTGCCAAGAACTATTCATATCAAGTTTTGTTAAAGTTTTACTCTTGGATAACTTCACTAAATTTTCATCTATCTTTGTGTATAGGATGAAGTTCTCTTGCTGCCACTTTCTTCAGTTGTGTTAAGTCAACGTACATACGAATGGAGCATTGTTTTGTTTAGGAGTTGGAACCATATCAGAACACCACTCTATTGGTTTAATCACCACAAAAAATACTTCCACTCTTAAGCAAAAACACAGGTCCTTGCGGGTCACCAATGGTCACATCCTGTCAAGGGATGATTTGATCATGGGAGCAATTATAGCAGAATACAAAACTCAGTTTCAATAACTGTACACCTTCCAGCCAGGTTCAGTACATAACAAAGAGTGGGCTTCCAGTTACTTTCCCCAGGTCCCATAGCCCAGGGCTGTTGAGGTTAATTGTAAATCCAGAGTTGGTGCAAACAGCTCGTCAGTACAGAAAATCAAACGTGAATCTACCTCGTGACATGGCTCACACCTGCACTTGACAATACAATTTCTTGCATAATCTTTGGTGAAGCTGTGAAGACTTTTGATGTTCATTTCTATTAGCTTTTTCATTTGAAGTCATTAATTTTAAATCCATTTTACCTGTAATAACCAATACCTATTATTCTTTTAAAAATATCACACCCTTACCTATATGTACAGATAACATTATCTTTTATTTTAGACAACAAGTTACCTATTATTCCTGTCAATCCTTTGTACCTAATTGGTGATACTATAAATAATTCCACAGTAGAATTTTGAATCATATATATATGTATATATGTATATACACAGAGAATATATGCTAATGACCTTAACATTTAAAAAGCATAAAACTTGCATTAAAAATCTCCAAAGAGCTTCTTACCTTTAGAAATCATTAGAATGTTCCAATATTTTTCTTTGGCTTTGGATTGCCTTGCTGTAGCATTGACAGTTATGTTCACGGGGAATTCTTCAAATTGTCTCCTTACTGGACTACCATCTAAAATTGTGATCCTTACTGGAAAGTGATTCAACGGTATCAGAATAATTGAGCTTAATGTGGTCTCTAAACCAACAAGCAGCTCCATTAAATGAATGGTAATATCCCAAGATGTCTCTTCCAGAGTTAAGTTATTCAAAACATGAATGGTCATTTGATGTACACCAGGTCCAATGAGGTGTTGAGTAGCATTGTCAACAGAGATAATTCCTGATTGTGCAGTGGACGTATAGAGGGTAATGTTTCCAATTGATGCCGTGTAGATCAGGTAGACCCCTGTAAAGAATTTAAACTTAATTTTGAGATGATCATCTGTGACTGTTTCTAAATTCAACTGGAACCTGACAGAAATCAGAAAGGACAGCATATTTCAGAATTCAATTCGATGATAATGGGCTTCCTAATTGCACAGTTAGTCCCTTTTACACCTAACCATATGTATTTTTAACTTGAATATCAATATTTTAAAAACTAGTAATTGCTCAAAGGCCTTGATACAAGGAGAATAATGAAGAGAATAAGCAAAGCCATACTGAAATGAATCTGCAAAATAAGAGGAGAATAGAAGATACAGTGGCAAATCAGAAAAACAATGGGAAGAACTAGCTGGGAAATTAGACTTTTGTTTTAATTTAATGCATATTGAGAAACCACTTATTGGTTATTTACCCTTCCTTCACCACTCACAGATTTCCCAGAGAAAAGGGGTGAAAGTATATATCCAGATTGATCTGGAATTCAGATATTATCCAACATGACATTAACAATTAGAATCTGTAACTGGAATTACAATTTCAAAATTTGTTGGTGACATCAAATAATCACTAATAAATCCATAAGGAAATGCGCAAGAAATGTCTTTATCAAAAACGCAGCAAGAATGTGGAACTCGCAACAAGGAGAAGATAAGGCAAATATCAGAGATATATTTAAGGGCAAGTTAGATGAACACATGACAGAGAAGGAAATTAAAGAATAAATTGTACTGTTGGAGTTAGATAAACAGGATCCGGAAGAAGTACATGATGAGTGTAACACTGAAACAGATAGGCAGAACCGAATAATCTGTCTTGGTGTTGTTACCTCAATGAGGTGAGTTATAACACGCAGGAGCAGAGTGGTTCAGGGGTGCCTGGAGTTTCAAAGTACAGGTAATGAAGGTGTGACAGAATGCTGACTCCAGCCTGTCAACTTCTGCTTTTAACTGAAGGCCATTCACCTGCATGCGAGCAAATCCCTCAGAAGAGGTGGCTTCTCAACATCAATGTGTTAATCACGGAACTATTGCAACCTTAACTTGGTTTCTGAAATTTAACTTGGGGTGCATAGGTTTCATGGAATTCACAGGGAAAGCAAAAAGAGCAAACACCAACAATGGCAGGAGCTGAAGATATAACAGGAAAATATATCAATAAATACTGAAATCTCACAGAAAATCTCTTATCTGTTTGTATGGAAAGTTTTGTTCAACAGCTTTGAAGGATTGTGTACCTGATCGCCACATTACAGTTGTGATCTGTCAGATCTGTACCCATGCTGCATTAGTTTGGACTGAAGTGAGTTTGAAGATAAGCAGCAGAACCACCCACAGTGGGAAAATGCCTCTGGGGTCACCCCCAGCAACACTGGAACCAACAGCCTGCACTTCACAATGGTGAGAGCCTCACCATTGGGTACAGCAACAGGGAGTATCCTCCTCAAAACATCTCCAGTGCCTCAGGAAGCTCAAGAGCTGTCCACATGTGGCAGACACTGGCAACCTACTGGGAACAATACTTACTGCCAGATTGACGTTGTACCCATGCTTTACTGGTGGCTTTCAAAATCACAACCACCTCAAATTCTTTGCCTCTGGCTCCTTCCAAGATCTTGCCCAAGGTGTCTGCAGAATCCTGCAGTCAACAATTCACAAGATGACTTTTGGCAAGTATGCCAGGGTCAGTAGTGTTGTTCTCATTTCCATTGACGATGCCTGTCAGGGTGAGTGGCTGCTCAGGTTTACAGCTCTAAGTGGCTTCCCTCAGGCACATGGTATCACTGACCTTTATAAACAATGTAGGCCCTGCCCCATCACCACACATCCCCACCCCCCCCCAACGCCCCCAAAATCACTCACTAGTATATGACAATCAAAAGAGGTGTCATTCCACTAATATGCAAGAGATGTACAACCACAAAAAACAATTAATTGGAGGTTTACATGGAATTCCCAGGCACTATTGTGTGATGGATCCTCACCACAGCTCATTTTGGTGAAGTAGATATCTGGTAGCTCGTTACAAATTACATTGGTGTGATACACATTGTTACTATGAGGAAGATCTCTATGTTAGGTCTTACTCCTTCCAGATCTAAAGCTGTTCCTCTTACCCAAAACTATATGACATCATCATTTTGTGTGCTGCTAAATGCATTCCCCAGCATTAACCCTTTCAGACCCTTATACCATAGGCAGCTGTCATTGATTCTGTCATCCTGTGGAAATCCACCTTCCCTGATGCTTGAAACAAATTCAAAAACTGATTGCGTTCAAGATGAAAGTATTGACAAGAGGAGGGATATGCAATTAAAATATGATTGGTGATATCTGTGAGGATATTAACCAAAAGCAATGCAATACAAGCTATACACCATTCACATGTATCATTGAGTAAGCTGTCAGCATAATAAGGATGTATTCTGGATTAGTGGTGCTGGAAGAGCACAGCAGTTCAGGCAGCATCCAGGTAGCTTCGAAGCTCCTTGGATGCTGCCTGAACTGCTGTGCTCTTCCAGCACCACTAATCCAGAATCTGGTTTCCAGCATCTGCAGTCATTGTTTTTACCTCGATAATAAGGATGTATATCTAGGCCCTGGACAGGTCTAGAGATACCCTTCAGTATGCACCAGTCAGAATTCAGGAGATTTCCATATGCAGGCACAGAGCACAAAGTCTCATCAAACAAGCTGACAAAGAGGAGTAGACAGAAATGATGCAGTATGTGTATCAACAGTGGCATACATTTACAACAGGAATGCCCTCATTGTTCTGTGTGAAGAGCTACATGTAGGAGTGAGCGGGTAGGTACGGGGAGATGTGTGGGATACAGTCAGAGCAATAGGACAACACAGTGAGAGTGAAAAGAGGGTCAGGGGAAACAGACATGAGTAACAAACAGGAGAACAGGTCATAGACACACACCAAACAAATCCTCAACAGTGTTCAGTGCATTACACATAGTAACTGCACTAAATGCTGAAATATTGCATTTTGTTAATTGCTTCCTGTGTTACACAACAAACATCTGTTACACATGCAAGCCACACAACAATCGTATTGCCATAAAGTCAGATCATTTAGTTGTAAAAAGTTCTAAAAGTTCAGTCACAGGGAGAACTGCTATCTGTAAAATATGTGGAACAATGGCCCTGTGACCACATTGAATTTCATTCATTACCCAAAAAGCCATCTTGCAAATTAAGCTTTAATATTATCTTGCACCCAGATTAAATGCAACACTTTTGAAGAAACACTGTTCTTATTTGGATTTAATTTGGAAAGGCTCGAGAGATTGTTTTGGTTCTAATATTGTCATTGAAATCTTTCATCATGAATGGCTATAAGATGTGTATAACATTTAGACTACTGTTAATTTTACAATCAAATGCCCTGTCACTATTCTGACTGGCATGTAGACAATATTCATCTAACTATAGGAATAGATCTACAACCTAGGAAAGTTATTGTTTAGTCAAGAAATGCAACAAATGCTTTTTCAACTATCGTGCTACAAATGGACTAATTTAGATTTTAATCCATATCAGATTTGCATGCTATAGTGAAGTAAAGAGAAAAATATATTTCTGGCTTACACTTTAAAAAAAGATGCCTATTGTTAATCGATTTTAACTTGGGAAATAAAATGATGTTGTTACAACTCCGAAACCTAGATTTGAACCTGACAGCTTCTGCTAAAAAAATCAATAATGGAAATTAATCAGAAGCAATAAGTTATGAATTATGATAGATCAAACATTACCTTTACCAGCTGTAACATCAATCAACAATGTATGTCCAAATGGAACTCTGCAAGTGGGAATCACATCGGATTGGCCTGAGCTGGAACACTGGACATCACTGAAATCATTGGATAACTCTTGAATGAAAACAGCTTTTTCAACTTCAAGGTGACTGTCCTTTGAATGGCATTCAACGTGAATTTGGAAAAGTCCAGATCTTCTGTATGTGTGCAAGATCCTGAATGATCTAATTTACACAGCAATCAACAGATACACCACTGATAATTACAGATACAGTACATTTTGTAATGTTGACTAAGTGCATTTCAAAATTAATCACTTTCATGTAGATAGCATTTTTAAAGATTTTAAATATATTTTTTCATGGGATGTAGGCATCCTTGATTGTCCTCAAACTCTGCTATTTCAAAGAGCAATTAAGAGTCGACCAAATTGCTGTAGATCCAAAATCACATGTAGGATGGCAGATTGCCT
The DNA here is from genome assembly GCF_047496795.1 of Chiloscyllium punctatum. Lineage (NCBI taxonomy): Eukaryota > Metazoa > Chordata > Chondrichthyes > Orectolobiformes > Hemiscylliidae > Chiloscyllium > Chiloscyllium punctatum. Next base: position 30,906,849 of record NC_092764.1, read on the forward strand.
TTCTTAAACAGACATTAGGAGACCAGATGGATTTTTGGATATTTGATTGACAGTTTCATGACTGGTAGTTCTGAGACTAGCTTTCAACTCCAGATTGATTATTGGTAGATCTTAAATCCATATCCCCAGACCATTAAGCTGGTTCTCTGGATTACTAGTGACATTACCACTACACCACATCTCCCATTGGTCCAACATGACTTACAGGAGTGCTATCAAACAAAGTTTGACATGGAACTAGACAAGAAGAAATTGGGGTCAAGATTAGAGTAGTGCTGGTTGAAGGGCTTTTGCCCGAAACATCGATTTTCTTGCTCCTCGGATGCTGCCTGACCTGCTGTGCTTTTTCAGTACTACTCTCATCATAACTCTAATCTCCAGCATCTGCAGTACCCACTTTTGCCAAGAAGAGACTGGGACAGATAATCTATGCTTGATCAGAAAAGAGTGTCTTTGTAAGAGGAGATTGAGGCTCAGAGGTGTGGGGAAGGGTATTGAAGGGCTTAGACATCTGGAAACATAACCTTCAATGATGGAGCAACCTAAAAGATCAGGAATGTACAGAGACCAAAATGGGAGGAAGGTAGGACGATTAAATGACTGAAGGGGTTTGCCCTAGATGTGGGGTGCTGAGGCCATGAAGGAATTGAAAACAAGAACAAAAATCTTAAAATGGAGCCGCTGTTGGATAGTAAGCTGGAAAGGGGAAATTGGTGCACCTTAGGTTACATTTGGCACAGTGTTGGTTGAGCTCAAGTTTCTGTCAGGGAGAGGTGGAAAGCTGAGGAAAACAGCATGTTGATGGGTAACGTTGACCAAAATGATATCAAAGGTACAAAGTGCAGGACAGGCAACATTGTGCCATAACGTGTGCTCTAGCAATAATGTGACACAACATACATGGTCATATTGCTATAACATTACAAAATATGTTTAGGATCAGGGACACCTAATGAAACTAACTTGCAGCACTTTCAAGTATGATTCTAATTTCATAATACAACTGATTGTTGTGCAGAATAAATTAAAGTTGCCAGATATTTATAGAATATAAATATAATTCCTTGTTATGGGGCTATGCCTTACAGAACATTCCAAACTGCTTACCAAACAATCATACTCAACTATTGTATGACAGCACAATCATATTGTGAAATTGTATCAGCTGGAATTAAATTCTTTGTGTACAGTAGTGGAAGAATTCATTTTTTTATCCTAGAAAATCAAAGATCTAACTTGTTCAACAATTTCTTCTTGTTAGTTATCTACTTGTTATTCCCTTATTGGTAATTTTGCATTTTCTGTACATTTAACCGAACTGTGAGTTTCTGAAGACAGATTGTAAACAATTTTTATTCAGTTGACTGTTTAAAATTTTTCAGAAACTAAAATATAGAGGTGGATCAACATGCTCACCATGGATCACCATTTCAAATACGTTGAAACTCTTTTGTCAATTATGTGGAAACTCTATTTGAACTGTGTCTACATTTGCTTGTGAAGTCTTGCTATGGAGCTGTGATCAGTGTTTTCAATGTTAAATGTCAGACTTGTTAAACTGTATTTTGTTAAACTGTATTTTATAGCTTCAAGCAGTTCCACATCTCGGCCATTGGTTGTCTTTGCAGCAGGTTCATGTGTAAACATGAAATTATGTTAAAATACATTACAAAGATCATTGTATTTGCTCCCAGTTTTATGTTCAGTCTTCATACTGGTCCCACAAGAGCAGTCTGACTGCTCTTTTTTCATACAATTGCTGTGCTGACTATACTAAAATGTATAGAATACACCTTCACTTCCCTCACATCCATTGCTGGACTATTTTGCTCTGTGAACTAAAGCATATTTAAGGTGGCACAGTGGTTCAGTGGTTAGCACGGCTACCTCACAGCACCAGGGTCCCAGGTTTGATTCTAGCCTCGGGCAACTGTCTGTGTAGAGTTTGCACATTCTCCCCGTGTCTGTGTGGGTTTCCTCCCAGAGGCCAGGTGAATTGGCCATGCTAAATTGCCCATAGTGTTAGTGCATTAGTCAGAGGGAAATGGGTCTGGGTGGTTTACTCTTCAGAGAGTTGGTGTGGACTTGTTGGGCCGAAGGGCCTGTTTCCACACTATAGGGAATCTAATTTAATTTATGCAGGATTGTTATTTTCTCATACACCATTTGCATGTTTCATAAGAGGTCTCCTGACTGTCAGAAGAAAGTGAGGACTGCAGATGCTGGAGATCAGAGCTGAAAATGTGTTGCTGGAAAAGTGGAACGTTTCAGAGAACACCTCTGGGACACCCGGACCAACCAACCCAACCACCCCGTAGCTCAACACTTCAACTCCCCCTGCCACTCCACCAAGCACATGCAGGTCCTTGTTCTCCTCCATCGCCAGACCATAGCAACACGACAGTTGGAGGAAGAGCGCCTCATCTTCCGCCTAGGAACCCTCCAACCACAAGGGATGAACTCAGATTTCTCCAGTTTCCTCATTTCCCCTCCCCCCACCTTGTCTCAGTCAAATCCCTCGAACTCAGCACCGCCTTCCTAACCTGCAATCTTCTTCCTGACCTCTCCGCCCCCACCCCACTCTGGCCTATCACCCTCACCTTGACCTCCTTCCACCTATCGCATTTCCAACGCCCCTCCCTCAAGTCCCTCCTCTCTACCTTTTATCTTAGCCTGTGGGACACACTTTCCTCATTCCAGAAGAAGGGCTTATGCCCGAAACGTCGATTCTCCTGTTCCTTGGATGCTGCCTGACCTGCTGCGCTTCTCCTGACTGTCAGCCAAGCTTCCTACTTTTATACTGTCAGAAAATTTTGAAATCCCAAATCCAAGTTATCAAATTATATGGAGGGTAAAACTCAATCCTGCATTGACCTCTGAGGCACATGAATTCCAAACTGAGCATCACTCATTAATGCTCACCGTTTCTTTCCTGCTTGCCAACGAGTAGAATAATCAGCTAAAATTTTACTACTGATTGAAAGAAAAAGATTGTCCAGGGTCTATCCTCCTTGGAAAGTAAATGTGGGTCTTAGCCAAGCAAGTTTATAGCTGGAATGTAGGTTTCCCAACAGAGTGAGGAACTGAGCAAATTTTATGTTTTGATTATAAGCTGATGTAGGGCAATGGAAACAATATTCAAAATCAAAATACTTTATAACCCAATAAATGGTTATGCTACCAACATTTACACTAAATGTACATTCAACACTTCCATTTTGAAGTAGGTAGGTCTACTCACTGCTCTGGAATTTCAGTATTAATCATGCGGCCATCTCCAGTGTCAACTGAGCAAATGATTTTAAAAGGTGTGTAATGTGATATTTCGGATGAAATGGTGAGAATGTTCCAACTTGAAGAGGTTACTCCCTGTGACAGCTGCAGACCTGAACCAATAGAACATTGTATTGAACAGCCTAAATGAATGGGAAGCACTTCAATATAATTTCATATCCTGGGGGCTGACTATTATTGTGTTCTTTAAATTATTGAGTAAAGTACTTAAACAATATGACAATCTGAAAGTAAATTAAATTGAACAAACCATAAAGGTTCCATTTCATATTTCAGGAACCTTATAAAGTACTCACTTTGTTAATATTTACTGACCATTATTCTTCTTTATTAATAAATATTCAATTCAGGAAGATAGTACCTGTATTTGAATGATTAATTGGTTCACAGTAGATATATATGCTATGCTAAATTATATTGTATAACTGCCATTAAGAACCCCTTACAAATGAACAAAAGCATCAGAAGTGCAATTTATTATTTAAAGATGGTAACCTGAGAGTTTTCTGTTTCAGACAGTAATTAACCATCTCCGTGTATGATGTATATCACTTTCCTTCCTATTCATTTGAGCTATTGTGATTAAAAAGCACATTCATAAAATTGATCATAGCAAAGGGCTCTATTCAGAACAGCTGCATTGTTGTATTATTGTACAAATGTAATCAACAGTCTGGAGGTAGCTTGTAAGATTTAACTGTTAAATTAACTGTTAACACTTTCTCCTGAGGCTGCTGCTCAAAGCCAACCTGTAGCAAAGTGATCTAAAAAGGCATATTCCTCCAATCAATTAAAAGCTATTGCTACAGCAAGTTTCTTTAAATTAGCGGCTGTTTGGCATTCCTCTTTTGAAAGTTGATATGCGACCTGAAGATTCTTGAAGCACAATGGTAGTGTCCTTACCTCTGGGTTACAAATCCTGGATTCAAGTCTCACCTGCTCCAGAGATGTGTCATAACATCCCTGAACAGGTTTATTAAAAATTACCTTCAAAAATATGCTTACACGGTAAGAGGCTGTGGACCTCCCGTGGGCTTGGCTGAAGTACCCACCAACAGGCCCAGGTAGTGGGTTGTGGAGGTGGGGGGGAGGGGTCATAATTCCTGACTACCTGCCTCCCTTCTATGGCTATGTTTGTGTTTGGTATCCTTGGAAAGAGAGAATGGTGGTGTCCACTGATTCCCTCAAAGCTTGAAATGTTACCTGATGCTCAAATGTGGAGGAAATTATTTTCCTTTGTTTTCCTTTTGTTCAGTATTCCAAGATTGTTCAGTTGATTTATTGTTTTACACAAAATGTGTCTTTTATATGTGGGGAATTCTAGCTGATGACAAGATATTATGGATGTGTTTATATGAGCTATATCATGTCTACAGCACAAAAACAGGTAAGTGAGTCCAGTAAACCAAAGTTAGCATCTACACTTGAAACAACATCCTTCTCCCCAAATCCTGCCCCACCATGTAAACTTACCAGCATTCCTTCTATCCTTTATTCCTCATATAAAATCTAGTTTCCCCTTAAGTGTATGTATGCCATTTGCTCAACCACTGCTAGCAGTACCACATTTCACAATCTCTCAATTCTTGGGGTAAAGATGTTTCTCCTGAATTTCCTAACAGATCTATTATTGACAAACTTATATCTATGACCTGCTTCACAATTAATCTAAAATAAAAACAGAAATTGCTGGAAAAGGTTAGCAGCTCTGGCAGCATCTGTGGAGAGAAATCAGAGTTATTGTTTCGGATCGAGTGGCCCTTCCTCAGAACCGATGGTAGGTAGGAAAATGTCAGTTTTTCAGCAGAAGATAGGGGGAGGGGGTAAGGAGTAAAGGATAGGTGGGGATAGACCCCAAAACGAGAGACATACAGTTGGACAGACAAAGGAGTGGGTAACAATTTGGTTGGGAGGGTGACTAGCTATTAATGGAGGCTGTTAGTGGCTAATATGAGGTGCATGGATAGGGTGAATAGGCAAAGTCTTTTCCCTGGGGTCAGAGAGTCCAGAACTAGAGGGCATAGGTTTAGGGTGAGAGGGGAAAGATATAAAAGAGACCTAAAGGGCAACGTTTTCACGCAGAGGGTGGTACGTGTATGGAATGAGCTGCCAGAGGAAGTGGTGGAGGCTGGTACAATTGCAACATTTAAGAGGCATTTGGATGGGTATATGAATAGGAAGAGTTTGGAGGGATATGGGCCAGGTGCTGGCAGATGGGACTAGACTGGGTTGGGATATCTGGTCGGCGTGGACGGATTGGACCAAAGGGTCTGTTTCCATGCCGTATATCTCTATGACTCTATGTGTAATAGTCAACTATGTGATCACTAGGCCTGACATGTGGAGGTTGGGATAAGGACATGGGAGAGCTCAAGCTCTAAAATTATTGAACTCAGTATTGAGCACAGAAGGCTGCAGCATCTGGGGACGGTGGGGGGAGGTGTTGGGAGTGAAGAAAGAGTGGACCAGGTGTTCTGGAAGGAATGGTCTCTGCGGAAGGCTGACAAGGGAGGGGAGAGGAATATGTGTCTGGTGATGGCATCTCACTGGGGGTGTGGAAATGGTAGTTAATGATCCGCTGGATGTGGATGCTGGTGAGATGATAGGTGAGGACAAGAAGGAGAAAGTGAGGACTGCATCAGAGTCAAAAATGTAGTGCTGGAAAAGCACAGGACAGCCGAGGAGCAGGACAATTGAGTTTTCGGGCAAAAGCCCTTCATTAGGATGAGGGACGAGGAGGACCCTATCACTGTTGTGGGAGGGAAGAAAGGGGTGGAAGGATAGGGCAGTTCTGTCAACAATGGTGCTGGGGAATCCTCAGTTGAGAAAGAAGGTGGACATTTCAGAGGGTCCCTTGTCAAAGCTGGCATCATCAGAACAGACGCCCCTCTGGGACTCCGTGGTCCACTCTTCCTCCACTATTCCATCTATGTACCTGTCTAAATGGTTTTATTTGACAAAATTGAATTCACCTCCTATACTACCTCTGGCAGCCCATTCCAGACACTCACCATTGTCTGTGTGAAACAAATTGCCCCTTTGGAACCTTTCGTATCTCTCTTCTCTGACCTTATGCCTATGTATAAAAAGATTTTAATAAGGAAATAGCAGAGGCAATCTTTCAAAAAACAGAAGTTTCAGAGGACCGGCAAAAATCTAATAGTCTTCCTATTTCTGAAGAAAGAACTGGAACAAATCCAGGGAGCCAACTTCAACAGGCATTATTAGATGGTGTTTGGGAGGTTAAATATGATATCAATGCACTACTTGATCACAAGACTTTATCCTCAAAATGTAAAAGATTATTGAATTGACCAGCAATGTGAATGGGTTTTAATACAGTGGATAAAGCCCTTTTCTATATGTATTAATAATGGAAAATCAGACATTAATATGTAAAGGATTCGATGAGTTAATTTTCACATTAACGTTCTGACAGCCGTTAACTCTTTGAATCAGTTTTCAAGTACTAATGATGAATGAAAACAATAAGCCATGTAATAACACCAAAAGGTCTTTGAAATGCTCACAACACTAAAAATATCAATCAACCTATTAAACTCCTTTTGACACATTTAGTCTTGGGTTGAGTTTCTAACGATCATTAATAGAACTGAGCCCAGTAAAAAGAGGCAGGATTTCAGGAGGCAGAAACCCAGACTCCATCTGCCCTGGCATTTGGAACTCAAAGCTGTCAGTGAATAGGCAAACATTGGGAGACTGATGTTAGGAGATAGCCCGACTTGCACTGTCTGAATCAAAGATGAAAACTTCGTCTGATGCATCTCTGCATCATCCATTAAAATAAATCAAAGTGTCTATTCCTGTCCAATTGTATGGTAACTGTTCCTGCCTCCAAAAACACGAAATATGGCAAAATTGTCAATTGGTAACATGAATATGAAAAAGCATAAAACAATGTATGGCCTTGATGTTATGCTGTGGCTTCTATTTTATTGAAATCCCTCTCTATCTCTCTCTCTAGTAGCCAAGGTTTTTATTCTGTTTAAAATAAACTTTTCTAAGTAGTGTAAAGAACGAAGTATTATAAGGGGATTTCTGAGGACAGAAACATCACTTGGGATTCTATGCATCAATGATTAATGGAATAATTTCAGTTAGTCAAAGTGTCAGTGGCATGACACATTATTAGCTGTGTATCTTCTGCCAAATGATAATAAAAGGCAGGCAGCAATAATAATGACTGAAACTGTTGAATTGTAATCAAGAATTACAGAATGGTTATGCAACAGCAGGACGCCATTCAGCCCCTTGTGTTTGTATTAGCTCCCTAAGCATTTTAGCTCAGTGCCAATTTCCTGCCTTTTCCACATAACGCTGCATATTGTTTCTATTTAAATAGTCAAATCCAATGCCTCTTGAACTTGCCTCCACCACACTTCCAAATAGTGCATTTCACCCTAAACTATTGCTGTGTGAACACATTTTTCCTCTTTTTATTTGCAAAACACTTTAAAACTTTCATCTGGTTCTTGATCCATTTATGAGTGAAAATAGTTTCCTCATACTTACCCTATCCACTTGCCTCATGATTTGAAAACTTTTATCAAATCTCTTAGCCATCTACTCTCCAAGGTAAACAGACCCAACCTCTCCAGTCTATCCTCATTTGTCCCTGGATCCATTCTCATAAACACCAGCTGGATTCTCTCCAATGCATTTACATCCTTCCTATAGTGGAGTCCCTAGAACCTGACCTGAGTTCATCATGACCTCCTTGTTCTTGTGCTCTACACCTCTATTTATAAATTCGAGAGTAGTGTATGCTTTAATAACCACTCTCTTCATCCCTGTCCTGCCACCTATACTTATACACCCAGGTCGCTCTGCTTATGCCTTATAGAATTTATGTCCTTTATTCTATACTGACTCTTCATGTTTGATAATCCAAAGTGCATCACCTCACACTTTTCTTCATCGAACTTCATCTACCAAGTAGCCAACCACTCCACTAGCATGTCAATGTCCTTTTGGAGTTCTACACTGTCCTCCTCTCAGTTTACAATTCTCCCAAATGTTGAGCTGAAAACCTAAATGGTCCATTGATGTCCTTTAGGGGAGAAAAACTACCATTTCTTCCTGCTATAACCTTAATGTCTAAATTAAGCCCAAATTTGTTTACATTCTAAGAGAACTCATTCCTTTTATCTCAGGTATTAGCCTAGTGAATTACCATTGGACTATCTCCATGGTAACTGAAGCCATGGCAGACTATGAAGAGAATACCAGAGAAATTCACCTCCCATTGTGTTTACCTTATGGACAGCACCAACATCAGTCACTTTGGGAACTTTAAAATAACATTAAGGATAACTATTAAGAGAGCAAGATTGCAAAGTTGAATTTCAAGATATCACAGTGCAATATTCTCACAAAGAGTTTAATTATAATGTGAAATGTTTTAGTTTCTACCATCGTAGATTTGATTTATATTTGTAAGGTTGTCAGTTTTAAAACGGAGTTTATCATGGCATGACATCCTGCCTCTAGCTTAGACAAACAGTCATTTCCCCTCCATCTCCAAGACACCAAGGACACTACACTACAAATGCCCCTTCACTCCAGCTTTCTATTATGTTCAAACTTCACACTTGCCAGGGTGGGATTTGAACCATGTAATTACCTGGGGACTTCAATTGCTAGTCCCATAACATCACCACTAGGTCACTAGCAACCCTTTACTCCAGCTTTCTATTTGTCTTAATCACCCTGCTCAGAGATGTTATTACACTCCTCTTGTGCAGATTGGACTTGAACCCAGGCCTGCTGCTCCAGAGGTAGGGACACTAGCACTGTGTCACAAAAGACCTATTCCAGCTTCCCAGATATTTTAATCGACCTGTTCAGGGATGTTACTACACAACACTGGAGCAGGTAGATTTGAACCAGATTACCTAGCTCCAAGGTAGGGACACTACCATGACACTACAAGACTCATTAGTCCAGCTTTCATTTTTTTAAAAAAGCAACCTATCCAGACACACCTCTCAAGCAGGTACAGCCTTGAATCCAAGTCTGCTAGACCTGAGGTAAGGATACTACCACTGTGTCACAAGAACCACAAGCATTCTAACTTTTTAAAACTCTATAAAAAGCATCTGTTCCATCATTGTGAAGCAGGAACTACTGCAAATCTGAAACAAAACAGAAGTTGCTGGAGAAACTGAGCAGGTCTGTCAGAATCTGACAGCAGAGGAAAGGCAGCAGAATTAACACTTCAGAACTATAGTCACCGGGAAAACGTTGAAGACAGGGAATGGGGGTAAAAGAGTAAATGATAGGTGGAGATGGAGCCCAGAGAGAGGGAGAAAGCCAGTTAGGCAGAGTAATGGTAAGCAAGAGACAGAAAAGCTGATAATGGGGATCATAGGTTGGGTTGAATATCAGCTTTTCTGTCTCCCTGGTTTACCATTATCCATCTTGTTGTCTGCCTAACTGTTTTGCTCTCCCTGTGGGCTCCACCTCCACCTCTTGATTATTATTTTATTCCTCCTACCACACCCTTTGCCTTCAGCATCCACACCACTTTTTCCTAGCTACTGCCTAGTTCTGGCAGGGTCACTGGACTTGAAACATTAACTCTGTTTCTCTTTCCATAGATGCTGCCTAAGTTTCTCCAGCAATTTGTATTTTTGTTTCTGATTTCCAGCAACCCCCATTCTTTGTTTGATACTAATGGGAGTCTACCAAACATGTGTAGCTCCTGAAGAATGGAATTACAGTATGAAAATGCTTTGGAAAAATGTGCTTACAACAAATAGATTATTATACATTTCTCCAGACAGTTCAATTTTGAGAGGAATTTAAAAGTGTCCCTTACCAAATTCACAGATAAATGAGAGAGTTTTGCTGCAGCTTGTTGTGTCCCAATGTTTGTATCTACTTTTCCATGAAAGGTAGCCGCACTTGGGTGACAGACCTGTCCCTTGTTCAGAAATCCCAGCATTGGGAAACTGCAATGATGCACCAAGCCAGGATAGAACTGGGAGTATCAATAAATGTAAAACTTAGAACAGAGAAAAACTGATTAATTTAGCCATACATACCTCAGCTAATGGTTACAATTTATTAGCTGCTAAAGCATGGAAAATTAATTGTTGGCAACATAACATTGAATCCCATAATATTTATTTAAAATACACAAGAGAATAGTGAAGTAATTCCTATTGCACTGGTTAGGAGGAACAATCAATATAAAATAATTTATGAAATATTCTCACAAGCCTTCAGTAGTTGTCAGGAATGAGTAAATCTTATTCTTTTACTTTTTCTTGTGCTATGATAATCAAAGATTTGAGATAATATGCAGAGGCAAAAAAGTTAAATTGTTGCATTTTTTTGTATTGTTGCCTCTGCTGCTTCATAACAATGGTTTCCCTAACTCTTTATAATAATTTCACCATAATCTGAAAAGGTTCTTCTGATCTCAAATGAGGCTCATGGTTCTGACAGTTCCCTGACACCAACCTTCTACTGCTCATGTGTTTGGGTCTTACCTGGGACATGGGGTCTCCGACTTGGTTCTTCTCCCAATAAAACTAAGCCAATCCACCACCTCGTATTGTCTGGTATATGGTTGATATGACTCTGCAGAAAGTTGTGCATTTTTTCATTCTGTATATTGGTGAGATGCCCACCTCCTTGCTTACACCAGTTCTGGGCATCCCCAAAGTTCAGTCGTTGTTCCATAAACTCATAACATGAGTTTTGAAATTCTTTCTGATGCTCTAAGCAGGGCATTGCTACAATTTGCAAAACAAAATAAGACACAATAAACAATTGCAAATTCATCCTAAATGAAGTCAGGAGAGAGCAGAACCTGACATTCATTGTGATTTGATTCATCAACTGAGTCTAAAGGATTTAAGGCAGGACTTTTATAATGTCCACTTATTAGTTAATGCTGGATTAAATTTCCAAATCAACAATGGAAGTATTTACAAGAGACGTTTGGGTATTAACTGATATATACAGAACATCTTTAGGAATAATTACACGTATAATCTCATTAAGTGCTTCAGATGGCACAGTAAACAAGTCACCTTTTCTTCCCATTGGTTAATAACCATTGAGCAAATACTGCTGCATATTCATTACATTTGTTATGTACTTGTCCATTTTCTATGGCAGTGTATTCAGGGAGTTAAGACAACTTAGATTCAAGCTGGCTGAAAGGTTTTTGAAAAATATTTATTCAGGGAACGTGAGCTTTGTTAGCTGGGTCAGCTTTTATTACACATCCTTAATTGCCCTTGAAAAAGTGGTGATGAGCTATCTTCTGCAGTCCATTTGGTGCAGGTACACTCACAATACCATTAGGGAGAGAATTCCAGGATTTTGACTTCGTGATACTGAAGGAATGGCGATATACTTCCCAGTCAAGACAATGAATGGCTTGGAGGGGAATTTGCATGTGGTGGTGCTCCCCTTATTTACTGACCTTGTCTTTTTCAATGGTGGAGGTCATTTAAGTTTAAGATAAGATAGGAAAGATTAAAAAGCGACCCACAGGGCAACCTTTTCACATGGAAGATGGTGCTTATATGGAATGAGCTGCAGAGGAAGTGGTAGAGGCAGGTTCAATTACAACATTTAAAAGACACTTGGATAGTTACATGGATAGGAATGGTTTAGAGGGAGATGAGCCAAAAGCAGGAAACTGGGACTAGCTCAGTTTAGGAAACTTGATCAGTATGCACGGGTTGGGCCAAAGGGTGTGTTTTCATGCTGTAAACCTCTAAAACTCCCAATTCTTGTTGCAAATATTACTTGTCACTTATTGTTGCAACCTGGATATTATCCAGCCCTGCATTTGGTCATGGGCTGTTTCAGTATCTGAGGAGTTCATGAATGGTGCTGAACACTGTGCAATAATCAAGGTCATTGATGAAGCAGCTGAAGATGGCGGTGATAATAAAACTACCCTGAGAAACTCCTGCAGAGATGTCCTGGAGCTGAGATTGAAGATCTCAGCCCACAGGAGGGGTCTCTCAGTTCCGCGATCAGTCAAAATCACTAGTAATTCACTGATTCTGCAAGATTTCACACTTTAATCAATATCAGCCGGGCACAGGTTGTCCAGCAACACAGAGGTTAAAAGCTTCTGTGCTCCCTGGAGAAATTGCGCAAATAGCTTAAAACAAAGACAATTTCTATATCATTCTTAAGAAATAGTACAGCCTTAATTACAGTGCAAATCCAATAAAAGGTAATAAAATGACATAACAGACAGCAAGTTAACCCAATGATATTTCTTGGGAACCAACTTTGCTTTGCACATTTTATCTCCCTGCACCTGCGTCTACAAGGTCAGCTAGGATGGTTAGTAATGTCTTATCTAGATAATTCCATACTGTGAAGAAAGCATTGTCTGCTAATCTTTGATTCAGTTAGTTCAGGAATCTAGCTTTTAGCAAGGTAAAAAGCCATTTTAAACACAGTTGTCAATTTGCAGCCTGGAAGCCATTTTATTATGTTACTTAATGTTACTTGCATTAAGAAGCCATTTTGTTGTTAGTAAGGGCATGTATTAAATGGTTGCTCCTGATAACAGCCTAAATCCTGATTTTAGATCCTCAAGATGACTGACGTCCAATAGCAAAAACCATACTTCTTTGTGCTAGATTCGACTCTAATCAGCAGAAAGTTTTGTTCCCTGATTTCCACTGACTTGGGTTTTGTTAGGGGTCCTTGATGTCACATTCCGTCAAATGCAGTCTTGACATCAGAGCAGTCACATTCACCTCACCTCTGAAGTTTAGGGCTTTTGTCCATATTTGAAACCAAAGTTGAGCAGTTATGTAGCTTTGGTAAATCCCCAATGAGCGACAGTGTGCAGTTTATTCCCAAATAAACTGGGGCAGGGACATAAATTGGGTGCCCTGGTGCTACTCCTGACCAGGATGCCCGGGTCTGCCCCGACCCAAGTATAGGGTGCCCTTGTTTCTTCTCAGCCCTGAAGTACCCCTCTATCTCACAATAAACACTGCTGCGTCTGAAGAAGGACCCGTTTAAATGCTTTGTTCTCTGATCTGTTGTGTTTCCATTCTATCTTGTGTTTTATCTTGAATTGACCAGATGGGCACATATTGCTTGGAAACTCTATTGAATGCTGAAACTGAGAGGATAACTACAATTATCAACTCTCCGCCTTACTATACTCATCCTGAGCTACGATTGCAGGATTTTCAGGGAAAAAAGAACTAAATTAGAAAGCTTGTTCAAAAATTTCAATTTAATGAACCACAACCATCAGACCTCTGTTGAATATTACTTAATGATGTGCTGATGTCACTGCGCTGGTAATCCAGAATGCCAAGTTAATGTTCTGGAAACCAAGGTTCAAATCCCACAAGGGCAGATAGTGAGACTTGAATTGAATAAATAAAGAAAATCTGAAAGCCAAAAGCTGGCCTTGGGACAACCATGTAACTACAATCAATACACTTTTCGACCAGGATCTCCCTCATCTGCAGTCCTCCTAGTTGCAGTAAAAACCTATCTAGTTCACTAAAGTCCTGTAGAGAAGGACAGCTAGCATCTTTACCTGGTATGACCTACACATTAATACAGACTCACAGCAATGTTAAAAATCACACGACACCAGGTTATAGTCCAACAGGTTTAATTGGAAGCACTAGCTTTCGGAGCGACGCTCCTTCACCAGGTGGTTGTGGAGGACACAATTGTAAGGCACAGAATTTATAGCAAAAGTTTACAGTGTGATGTAACTGAAATTATACATTGAAAAATACCTTGATTGTCTGTTGAGTCTTTCATCTGTTCGAATACCATGATAGTTTCACTTCTTTCATGAGTAAATCACAAAACGTTTTTTTTAAAGTTGCATTCTCAGGTTAACTGTAACAATTGGTGTTAGCTGGACAATATGTGGAAGGTGTTAGTCCCTGTGTTCTCTGCCATGATGTTTAGATTGATTCTAATCTAAAAAGTGAGATAATGGAGTTTTACATGAATACATGCAGTTTTTGAGCAAAGTACAATGCAACTCTGCAAGTACAAGTTCACCTCACAAATGTATACGTATGTGTGTGCATGTGGGTCTTTGTGTGTATATGTCTGTCTGTCTGGATTAGTGGTGCTGGAAGAGCACAGCAGTTCAGGCAGCATCCGAGGAGCAGTAAAATCCAGCACCACTAATCCAGAATTTGGTTTTCAGCATCTGTAGTCATTGTTTTTAACGTGTCTGTCTGTCTGTCTGGGTTGGGGGGGGGGGGGGGGGGGGGGGGGTTGGGTGGTGAGTGTGAAACAGGGTGTATATGTGTGTGTATGTGAGTGTAGAATGTCTTAAGTCTGTGAGGGGGTGCATGTGTGAGTGTGTGTGTCTGTGTGCGTGTCTGTGTATATGTGTGTCCGTGTGTGTGTGTGTGTGTGTAGTGCAATGGTAGTCACCTGTAGTGTGACATGAACCCCAGGTCCCAGTTGAGGCCCTCCCTATGGGTACCGAACATGGCTATCAGCCTCTGCTTGGCCACTTTTTGCTGTTGCCTGTCCCGAAGTCCACCTTGGAGGATGGTCACCCGAAGGTCCGAGGTCGAATGTTCTGGACCGTTGAAGTGTTCCCCAACTGGGAGGGAACACTCGTGTCTGTTGATTGTTGTGCGGTGCCCATTCATCCGTTGCCATAGCCTTTGCTCGGTTTTCCCAATGTACCATGTACCCAACCCTAATCCAACACCGGCATCTCTAAATCATCACTGCAATGTGGTTGACTTTTAACTGCCCTCTGGACAATAAGGGATGGGGAATAAAATACTGATCTAACCAGTGATAACTGATTCGAACATCCTGCTTTGAATCAACATAAGACTGGACTCTTGTGATCCAGGTATGTCATAACTCATATTTTAAAAAGAATCCGAAAGCCACAGAAAATTAGGCCAGGTTAGAGCTAACAACAAACGGTTCTCCCAATAGTTTGGCATTTTAAAAAATTGTTTGATATCAGTGTGAAGGGGTATTTATTGAAGCCAACCAGTTCACTCATAGAGCAGTAACTTATCACACAAAATACTGCCTGTCAAAGTGCAGTCTCACCCACTACAATACTTCCCGTCTGTCTGGTGTCTCCGCCTGTTCCGGGAGCACAGGAAACAGAGGGACTGCCTCGGATTTCAGAATGGCTAGCAGTATACTGAAGGTAGGAGGGTAATTGATTGGAGAGTCGACACTGTGTTACAATGTCTCCTTGATGTGTTCGGGCGCTGCAGCTTGTGTTCTCACTCGCTGACGGACTCTCCTCATGGGAGGGACCTACAATAAATAATAACCAGGATATGGCGGGGAGAGGGTGCTTAATGCAGCAAGCCACAAAGCAAATGGGTATGAACTTTTATCAAGTTAATTTTTAAAATTTCGGTTCAACTTTCAGTGCAGCCGAGGAAAATGCCCCCATGATAACATCCAGTAAACCTCATTAAATCAGATTTTACTGTGTGAATCAATAAGAGAATGCATGTGATTGGGTTTAAAGTTCTCGCTACATTTTTATCTGTTCTTGAACGCAACTTCAGCAAAATGCATTTACAATTTTAAAAATTGTAACGAGAATGTGATTCTGAATCTTGGAATATCTTGCTTTAAAATTGTGATGTATCGGAATAGTGTAGGGCACGACTTTCAGACCAATTTCGGGGGTTTTGAATGGGTTAAAATTGTGCCCTGTTGACCTTTATTGGCTCATTTCCCCTGTGGCTTGAAATGTGAATTTTCTAAGGCGCTTCTGGACAACTCTCAATGCAAAATCTGAAATACTAGAAATCCCTGAAAAAAATGTCATAGAATCTCTATAGTGTGTGGAAGCAGACCATTCGGCCCATTGAGTCCACACAGACCATCTGAAGAGCATCCCACCCAGAGCCATTCCTCCACCTTGTTCCTATAATCTTGCATTTCCCATGGCTAATCCACCCACCCTGCACATCCCAGGACACTATAGGCAATTTCCCATTACCAATACACCTAACCTGCCCATCTTTGGACTGTGGAAGGAAACCAGAGCACGTGGAGGAAACCCACACAGACACAGGAGAATGTGCAAACTCTACACAGTCACCCAAGGGTGGAATTGAAACCAAGTCCCTGGCATGGTGAGGCAGCAGTGCTAACCACTGTCATGTTGCCAGTTCTATGTGCCCAGATGAATAATATTCAGTATTCCTCGTCCCCTTCCTCAAATCATTCTGTAACCCTTTGAATAGAGGCATCTTCTTCACCATCCTAACCCCTAGCATTTGGCCGCTCCTTTACTGGTTATTCCCTTCTGTCACTGCTCTACCATCTGAACATGCCCGGAGAGTCGTGCTGTCTGCAGTTCTCTCAGTCTTTCTCTTTTTTTTCCCACCCCACCCCACCCCACCCCATTTAAAGCCATTTAAAACCATTTAAAAAGCATCATTGCAGTCTTCCATGTTTGACTATTCCAAAATGTCATCTTTTTCTGCTCAAACGTCCAAAGCTGTTTGCAACATTCTTCTGTTTTCTGTATCAGCACGTGTTGTGCACAAAGCCAGTAGCTCCTGCTGTCCTTCCCAGAAGCTGTACTTCAAGCCAACCTGCAGCACTTCAGAATGGTTGCGGGAGTAAACATATTCCCAGATTTGGTTTTAATGTTGGTGTTGTTTTGCTTCACCCCAATACAGAGACGTTTGAGAGAGGCAGTTCGTGTGTTGGGCAGTGGTACATGCCTGTTTTTCACGTATTGTACTGTTATCGGGGATGAGAAGTTTTATGCCAGACATCTGATGCCCGCCCTGCAGAAGGTTGTGGATCCAGAAACCTCACATACTCTTGCCGTCTGGTTTATTTCCAAGGGATTCATCCCATGGGCAAAGTGTAGGGACTCCACCAGCCTGGTAAGTATTTCATGAAACCATAATCTAGTCCATCCTGACCATTCCCAAAGAACAGTTGAAACTGTGCAAGAAGTGAAGTGAATGCATAATTTCTTTTAGCATCATAAAGCACTTTGAACTTGCTGTGGACATAATATTTCAATGTTTCCACTCTCCGCATCCATGCTGCATTTCATATTATTGCCCTGCCCTTACTCTGTACTTGCAGCAATTATTTTGCTATGAAGAAAGTAAGAAAGACTGCCTACCTTACAAAAAAATAAAGCAAATAGAATAAAATGTCCCCTAAGTTTTCTGATAAAAGGATGCAGATTGCAGTAATTTTAATTGATAATAGAGTACAAACTGATGCAATATCATAATATGATTAGTGTTTCTGAAGTTAATATCACTTCTGAAATATGTGGAGTTTTCGCGACCTGTAAGGGAAGTTAACATGGAGAGTCTCCGTATGGCTTAATGTGATATTGATGCGTATCACCATGTATCAAGCATTTTAATGTCGAAAATAATGATCAGATTTAGGTGCGTTCACATAGGAATCTAATGTTAATGTTCCTGCTTCTGAAAAAAAAGTTCAAAGTTTTTCTAGAGTGAGGTAAGGGGGATAGTATGGGCGGCACGGTGGCACAGTGGTTAGCACTGCTGCCTCACAGCGCCAGAGACCCGGGTTCAATTCCCGCCTCAGGCGACTGACTGTGTGGAGTTTGCACGTTCTCCCCGTGTCTGCGTGGGTTTCCTCCGGATGCTCCGGTTTCCTCCCACAGTCCAAAGATGTGCAGGTCAGGTGAATTGGCCATGCTAAATTGCCCGTAGTGTTAGGTAAGGGGTAGATGTAGGGGTATGGGTGGGTTGCGCTTCGGCGGGGCGGTGTGGACTTGTTGGGCCGAAGGGCCTGTTTCCACACTGTAAGTAATCTAATCTAATCTAAAAAAAAGACCTTCAGAAATGCTTCAGTCCTTTTTTTAAGTACTTTTAAAGAAAGATAGATCACCTGCTTGGCTCTGCCCTCTGATTTGACCATGAACTTGCTCAAATACAAACCATCAGCTTCTTAACAGCTTCATTTTCAAATGCAGCCAACTACTTTTGAAATCCTTAAAAGCAAGAGTGAGTAGTTTGCAGGAAAACAATGCTGTGGATGTTCTGAGTCAATAGTCCACCAATGTGCCTGACAGTGAGTAACTGCAGGAGAGGTCAAGTAAGTGCAAATATAATGCCCTCAAAAGCCTCCAAACTCACAGTGATGAGTGCGATGATTCTTGGGATGCACAACCTACCTACAATGCCTTAAAAAAAGACTCTATGTAGGTTTTGCAACTCTCAAATTGTTACTGAAGTTCTCTCCACTACCCACCAAACCTCTGCTAGAAAATAGCCATTTCCCCATCTAATATTTTTATAATTAAAACTTAAGGTGTTCAAGAAAGATGTGGAGAAAAAAAAACATATTTCTAATGTTGAGTGATGCTTCTCCTGTGTAACGCGTAGAAATAAACGTGAGATTAATTCGGGTGGCCCTAGGATATTATTGGAGGATTGACATCGCTGAGCGTGTGGAATAGCTCTTACTGGTTATTGTTGATTGTTTGCCTTATGCACTGGTGATCCCCGACCTATTTCAGGAGGTCACTGTGTTTGGCCAAAAGTTCAAGAACCCAGTGGGAATTGCAGCCGGGTTCGACAAACATGGGGAGGCAGTGGATGGTCTTTACAGGCTGGGATTCGGATTTGTGGAGGTGGGAAGTGTCACTCCCCAACCCCAGGATGGAAATCCCAAACCCAGGGTCTTCAGACTGGCGACTGATCAGGCTGTTATCAACAGGTAAGCTAAGGGCTGTAAGTATAAATTCTTATTTTATAGTTAACAGAAAATATTTTGGTGTAAGTATGAGTGACAGCACCCTGTTGTATGTGCTTACATTTCACCTCAAAGTGAATTGATTAACAGAAACTGCTTTTGAAGGTCAATCTCTTCATTATACCACACAGGAGTACATTAAACAATACACATTACTCAACATCAACAACTTGTATTTATGTAGCATCTTTTAAAATAACAAAACATTCCAAACCACCTCAGAATAGATTTCTCAAACAAATTTTGATGCAGAGTCACATAATGTCATTTTTGGGCAGACAGCCATAAGCTTAGTCAAAGAGATAGGTTTTAAGTTGTATCTGATGGGCAACAAGGAAGGTGGAAAGGTTCAAGAGAGGAATTCCAGAGCTTAGGGGTCCTGAAGCATGTCACAATTGCTAGAGTGATCAAAATATGGGAAGCTCAAGAAAGCAGAGAGCTGAGGAGAGCTATCTGCTGGAGGAGGTTACAGAGATAGGGCAGTGCAAGGAATTGAATTTGTAAATAAGAAACTTAAAATCAGGACATTGCTTGATTAGCTATTGTAGATTAGCAAACACAGGAATGATAGTGGAGCAGTCTTTGGTGTGAATAAAGGTATGGGCTGAAGACATTTGGGTCAGAAGTGGAACGTGGAAGGTGTGAGATAGAAGCGTCAAGTGTAGAGTTAACAAATATCTGGAGTAGGCTTTCCAGCAGCAGGAATCTAGAAAAATAAGAGGTGAAATAATTGAAACTTAACTCCCTGAAAGGGAGTAGTTCCCAGTCATAGTGGAGATCAGAACTAGGGAACACTGTTTAAAACTTAAAAGGTCTCTCTTTAAAATAGAGATGAGAATTTTTTTCTTAGACAGTCATTAACCCGTTGAATCCTCCTCCCCTGAAAGTAGTGGAGGCTGTGTCATCAAACTTATTTAAGGTTAAGTTAAGCCAACTTTTGATAGACAGGGGAGTCAAGGAGTTACAGATCGGAGCAAAGGGTAGACAGGAAAGTGGAGTGGAGAGCGCAACTAGATCAACCACAAACGAATTGAAAGGTGTGGCAGTTCTCAAAGGGCCACATGACTTACCCCTGCTGGTGATGAGCTGAGACAGATGAAGTCTGACAATGATATAACTATGGAATAGATGGTTTTTGTGGTGATATGTAGATGTGATTGGAAACCACGGGGTGAGATATGGCACCAGGTCTGTGAACTGTCCGATTCAGCCTCCATCAGATGCCAACATGAAGGATGGAGTCAGTGGTTAAGGAACAATGAAAATCGAAGCCTAATGGCTTCAGCCTTCTCCATGTTTACTTGGAGAAGGTTTCTGCTTAACAAGTACAGATCTCAGATATACAGCCTCATAATTTAGTTACAGTGCAGGAAGTGAGCAAAGAGATGGTGATGAGGTAGATTCATCAATGTGTTTGACAACTGATGTTATGCACATTGAGAACATTTTCAGTCAATGTTTTAATTTTGAAGGGACTGGTCAGTATTGATGATGGTACTTCACTTGTGCCTCCTCCCACTTTATTTCATCTCACTCAATAAGCTGAAGGTTGAGACGATGCACTCGTACCAAAGCTGGCAGAAACTGGTCCGTGTCCCTAACTCCTTTCTGCTTTTGATCTGAGGACAGCATGCAGCAAGCAAAGGAAGACCCAAAAAGGTGCATTTCGCTGTGATCATTCAGCTCTTCAGGGTTTGAGGTCAATGGTTTTATGTAGCAACCTGAATTCCATTCCTGATTCTGTAAACATGTGGATTTATGCTGGTAGCATACCAGGGCAATAGAAACACCTGGCATCCACAAGTGATGTATATTGCAGTTAGTTGCGTTGTGTAATATCACCAGATACAATGCTGAGAGTGGGGAATTATTCACTTGTTGCTGGGACTGACTCTTGTATATCTTTCCCCTCTCACCTAAATCTCTGCCCTCTAGTTCCGGACTCCCCAACCCCAGGGAAAAGACTTTGTCTATTTATCCTATCCATGCCCCTCATGATTTAATAAACCTCTATAAAGGTCACCCCTCAACCTCCGATGCTCCAGGGAAAACAGCCCCAGCCTGTTCAGCCTCTCCCTGTAGCTCAGATCCTCCAACCCTGGCAGCATCCTTGTAAATCTTTTCTGAGCCCTTTCAAGTTTCACAACATCTTTCCGATAGGAAGGAGACCAGAATTGCACACAATATTCCAACAGTGACCTAACCAATGTCCTGTACAGCCGCAACATGACCTCCCAACTCGTACTCAATACTCTGACCAATAAAGGAAAGCATACCAAACGCCTTCTTCACTATCCTATCTCCCTGTGACTCCACTTTCAAGGAGCTATGAACCTGCACTCCAAGGTCTATTTGTTCAGCACCACTCCCTAGGACCTTACCTTTAAGTGTATAAGTCCTGCTAAGGTTTGCTTTCCCAAAATACAGCACCTCACATTTATCTGAATTAAACTCCATCTGCCACTTCTCAGTGCATTGGCTCATCTGGTCAAGATCCAGTTGTAATCTGAGGTAACCTTCTTCACTGTCCACTACACCTCCAATTTTGGTGTCACCAATGTAGCATTCAGAATCATTTCATTATTTTTTAGAAGATGCCTTTTTGAATGTGTTTTTCTTTAATACAGATATGGTTTTAATAGTCATGGTTCTATTGCTGTACAGCAGAGGCTTCAAGCTCGGTCAGAAACCCAGGAACAGCTTACAAAAGGTAAGATGTTTGGTAAGGTAACAGCAGATGTTTGAATACAGTGGATGTGCTGTATTGTTTATCAAACCTGCTTCACTTTATTGTTTCAGTTTATTCTGTTTTGTTTTGACACATTCTTTTCAGCTTTATTCCTCTACTTAGCCTGTGCACAACACGTTTATCTCTTCTAAAGGTGCCAACGTGGACCATTGGAAAAAACTGCCTTGGCTGTAACACCGTGTCTTGCCACATGATGGCAGCAGAGTGAGCTTTTTTTTACACAATACCTAAAGGAAATCCTAACTACAAAAGTTGAAGATCTAACACAACTGCAAACACTTGAAATACTCACCAGCTCAATTCCAATCTGAGGAGAGAAACAATCAAGTTAATGTTTCAGACTATACACTTTCCAGAATTGAAAGATCATTAACTTGAAACATTAATGCATGTTTCCATCCTTCAACACGGGCAGCCTAACCTCCTGAGTGTTTTCAGCATTCTGTTAGTATTTGAAAGCATCCTTGTTAACTTTATAACTGTCTAAATTTTCAACTTGCCAAATGAGACAGCTAAATGTCAATTAATTGTTTTTGAAAATGTTTAATACATGATGTGCCAACATTGATGGTCATCAGTAAAACAAAAGCAATGCTGAAAATCTGAAGTATAAATATGCAGTGCTGGAGAAACTCAGCAGGCCTGGTAGCATCTGTGAAGAGAGAAAGAGTTAATGTTTTGAGGCTAGTATGAGCTTTCTTCAGAACCCATCCTTTCAATTCTGAAGAAGTCATATCGGACTCCCAAGTTTCTCTGTCCACAGCTGCTGCCAGCCTTGCTGAGTTTCCTGGTTTTATTGATGGGAATTGAGTTGGGATGTTCTGAACTCATCTGAAGTGCAGTTTATTGACTTTTTGAATTCCATAGAACAAGGAACAGGAGTAAGCAATTTAGCCCCTCAAGCCTTCTCCACCATTTAATATGATCATGGCTGATCACAGCCTCAAGTTCACATTCAGCCCTCTCCCACAACCTTTTAACACATTGCTAATTAAAAATCTATCCATCTCCTCATAAAATTTATTCAATGTTCTGTAGTCCACTGTAAGCTGAGGCAGTGAATTCCACAGGTTCCCAGCCCTTTGAGAGAAATAATTCAACGTAGGTTTATCCGACTTCTCCTTTTTAGCTAATACGCTCCAATCCAGACTACGTCCTGGCAAACCTCTTCTGCACCCTCTTCAAAGCCTCCACATCCTTCCAATAGTGTGGCAACCAGAACTGCACACAGTTCTCCAAACGTGGCCTGACCAAATTCTTATATAGCTGCACCATGACTTGCAAACTATTTCTATTCAATGGCCAACTGATGAAGTCAAGCATTCTGTGTGCCTTCTTTACCACCATATCCACTTGCGTTACTACTTTCAGGGAACTAAGGATTTCGACACCCAAATCCCTCAGCATGTCAAAGCTCTTAAGGATGTGGCCATTTACTGTGTACTTTCATCTCACATTTGACCTCCCAAAATACATCACCACATACACTTGTCCAGATTAAATTCCACCTACTCTTTCTCCACCCAGCATTCCAGCTGCCCTTTATCCCACTGTATCCTTTAATATCATTCCTCACTATCCAAACATTCAGCAGGCAGATGGGGTTGGTTTAGAATAACATCATGGTCGGCATAGACATTGTGGGCCAAGGAGCTTGTTCCTGTGCTGTACTGTTCTATGTTTATCTCTGTTTTTAAATCTGCCATCCCTTAGCCTAAATACTGTACACTTGCCTTGGATTAAAGCCTCCTCTCACCCTGCCTGGGCTGATCATTGCAGTGCAGTACCATGGGAATGTTGCACTGCCAGATGTGCTGAGTTTCTCCAGTATTTCCTGGTTTTATTGATGGAAATTGAGTTGAACTCATCTGAAGTGCAGCTTATTGACTTTTTGAATTCCATAGAACAAGGAACAGGAGTAAGCAATTCAGCCCCTCAAGCCTTCTCCACCATTTAATATGATCATGGCTGATCACAGCCTCAAGTCCACATTCAGCCCTCTCCCACAATCTTTTAACATATTGCTAATTCAGATTAGATTTTGAACCAAAGCTCATTTGTATGTTAAAGTGGATGTTAATCATTCTCGTGGCAATGATTCAAGGAAAGGAGAATGGGTTGTCCTTGTGTCTTACACAATTTATCCCTCAGTCAAGATCACCAGAGCATTGTATTTGCACGATTGTGATACTGGATGTTTTTTTCTGCAAAGCAACAGTGATTGCATTTTGAAATTAATTCACACTGATTATAAAACTTCTTCAGATATCTTGAAGGTGTGAGAGGCCTTATGTAAATGCCATTTCAGTTATTATTGTTAAATTGGATTTTAACGCTTCTGCAAAGCCAGTTGGTTCAGGTTCCAATCAATGCCATTCTGTAATCCTCATGCAGTACACCCTTCACAACTTTATCACCTGGAATCTGAACACAGGCATTGGTTCCAGTACATCTGCAGTGGGAAAAAATTATAAAATAATCGCTGGAGAAACTTGAGCAATTTCCTTGTCTTTGAAGATGTAAAAACAGTTTAATTCCAGTTGTCATAAACAAAACAGAAATTGTTGGAAAACCTCTGGCAGCATCCTGTGGAGAAAAAGCAGAGATAACATTTTGTTTTAATGACCCTCCTTCAGAACAACTTAACTGTTTCTTTCCACAGAGGCTGGCAGACTTGCTGAGTTTTTTCCAGCAAGTTCTGTCTTTGATTCTGATTTCCAGCATCTGCAGTTCTATGGGTTTTTTTTGGTTTAATTAATGCTGAGTAATATTTCTCCTTTCTGTCAAACTCTGTGTAATATCTGTCAAATATATTCTGTTGGAATATTCTTCTAAACGTGAATTATTTTTTGTTTCGGTAGTGGGGAGACCTTTGGGTATAAATCTTGGGAAGAATAAGCTATCTCAAGATGCTGCGGCTGACTACGTGAAAGGGGTCCAGCAGCTGGGTCCATTAGCTGACTATCTGGTTGTGAATCTGTCCAGTCCCAACACCCCAGGTTTGAGAGCGCTTCAGAGCAAGAAGGAGCTGAGGACTCTGTTGGAGAAGGTCAGCAAGAAGCTCTCCTTTATTTATGCAGTATACAACAAGCACTAAAAGCAAAACAAAAGTTCATAGAATCCCTACAGTGTGGAAACAGGCCATTTGGCCCATCGAGTCCACACCAACCCTCTGAAGAGCATCCCACCCAGACCCACTCCACTACTCTACCCTGAAGCCCTACATTTCCCATGGCTAATCCATCCAGCCTGGACAAGCTGGGCAATTTAGCTTGGCCAATCCATCTAACCTGCACATCTTTGGACTGTGAAAGGAAACCGGAGCACCCGGAGGAAACCCATGCAGACATGGGGAGAATGTGCAAATTCCACACAGACAGTCCCCTGAGGGTGGAATCAAACTTGGTCCCTGGCAATGCCAACCACTGAGCAACCATGCCACCCTTATTGTTTGTCATTTCATGGCACAATGGTAGTACTTTACCTGAGTGTCAGGAGCTTGTGGATTCAAGTCCAACTCCAGAACTTGAGAGTGGAATCTAATCTAACAGACCAACATCCCATTGAAGGGGTGGTGTTCTGTCGGAGATGTTAAACTGACTCCACCATTGCTTTCTTGTACAGACATAAAAGCTCCCTTGGCATCATTTAAAAGAAGATAAAGGGAGTTCCATCTTAGCACTGGCCAGTATTTATCCCTCAACCAACATCATTTAAACAGACAGCTGGTCAGTACCATGTCCAGAGTATTTGATTCTCTGTAGAACATGTTTCAACCTCCTGAAATTGTAAAATACAACATATAAATGCATTATTTTTATTTTCTGTTGTTAAAGGAGAAAGCAAGTATCTATCCACAATTATTTTCTTTATTCATACCCATTGTTGATTCCTATTTCATGTTGGTAAACATGTACTTACTTTTTGTTTTTGAAAGAAAATGTAGGCATTCTCATTTCTTTAGTGCCTCGGTCTATCTGTGCTGTTAGGATACTGCGTCGCCACCTTTTTAATAACTTACTGTTAAAGTTTTTTTTTTAGCAACTTTTCCTAATTTCTTTTTCAAGGTGTTGAAGGAAAGAGACTCTCTAACTGTCAACCGGAAGCCAGCTATACTTTTAAAAATAGCTCCAGATCTGACAGCTCAAGATAAAAAAGACATTGCTGGTGTTGTAATGGAGGTGAGGACATGCAGCCATTGAGCTTGCACCTATAACCTGATCATGGATCTGAATTCGTAGAAATGAACCAGTCCGCTCCCTGAATTGGGCTAGGATGAGATGAGCTTTCCATTTCACGGGCTGGAGCAGGAAACCCAGAGGAGGTAATCAGCCCTTGTTCTGGGTGTGTTGCCGAGACTGATCTTGTCTTTTAGAATTCAGACTGTGAGGCGAGATTTGCATGTTTTCTTCCTCTCTATCTTGATAAGATATGGTAAGTCAGTGAAAGGGCATGAATCTGTTGAGTCACTGCATTATTCTCGTTCCCATGTGTAATTTTCCACTTGATGTATTGCTGTTCCAAATTGCAGCTGGGAGTTGATGGTCTCATTGTGACAAAC
Source organism: Chiloscyllium punctatum (assembly GCF_047496795.1). Taxonomy (NCBI): domain Eukaryota; kingdom Metazoa; phylum Chordata; class Chondrichthyes; order Orectolobiformes; family Hemiscylliidae; genus Chiloscyllium; species Chiloscyllium punctatum. Next base: position 30,933,209 of record NC_092764.1, read on the forward strand.
ACTACAGTCGGCAGGCCACAGTCTCTTCAAGACCCACAACAGGCTCAATCTGGGGGCTTGAGTGGAGCACCACTGAAGGAAATGTCAACACAGACTGTGAATGAGATGTATTCACTAACCAAAGGTATTATTCAGCCACATTGAATCACAAATGGCATCAGCGACTGAGAGTTCAAATTCAATATTGGACACAGGAGGTATAATATTGGGAGGCTTCACTGACACAACACTGGGCAAAAAGACAGAAAATTTACCCATTACAGCAAACAGATTTTCTCAAGATTTTTTTAAAAAAGAACTTTGATTTAAATGGAAATTTAGCCAAGTTAATGAACTAAATTGGCTATGTCACATTACTATTTTAAATTGAAATGAGCCTTGAGAAATCTACAGTGATGTAGTATATATGGATGATCTACAAGCTAACTAGACATTATTGTTTCAGGGCAGCATGCTTTACTTTGTGCCCTCTGTACTTCAAAATGGACTATGAAGGCAGTTGAATTAAAATTGGAGGAGTAAAGCATGTTGCTGTGAAACAATAATGTTTCATTAGCTTGTAGAACCTCCATATATTCAAAGTTTGGGAGAAGATTTGTAGCTCGGGTGCTCGTTGTTGTGGTTCTGTTCGCCGAGCTAGAAATTTGTGTTGCAGACGTTTCGTCCCCTGTCTAGGTGACATCCTCAGTGCTTGGGACCCTCCTGTGAAGCGCTTCTGCGATGTTTCCTCCGGCATTTATAGTGGCCTGTCTCTGCCGCTTCCAGTTGTCAGTTCCAGCTGTCCACTGCAGTGACCGGTATATTGGGTCCAGGTCGATGTGTTTGTTTCTGCATATGTGTTTCTGCATCCCTCTAGATATTTTTATTTAAGGTGCACTGCAGTGACACTACCCACTTAGTTCATTTCTTCAGCTAAATTTACATTTTCTGTGGGAACTCCACCCCGGGACCTCAGCACCTTGTCCTCCACCCCGGGACCTCAGCACCTTGTCCTCCACCCCGGGACCTCGGCACCTTGTCCTCCACCCGGGGACCTCGGCACCTTGTCCTCCACCCGGGGACCTCGGCACCTTGTCCTCCACCCGGGGACCTCGGCACCTTGTCCTCCACCCGGGGACCTCGGCACCTTGTCCTCCACCCGGGGACCTCGGCACCTTGTCCTCCACCCGGGGACCTCGGCACCTTGTCCTCCACCCGGGGACCTCGGCACCTTGTCCTCCACCCGGGGACCTCGGCACCTTGTCCTCCACCCGGGGACCTCGGCACCTTGTCCTCCACCCGGGGACCTCGGCACCTTGTCCTCCACCCGGGGACCTCACTACGTTGTCCTCCACCCGAGATGTAAAGTGATATTGGTCACTTTTACTGTTGTATCAGGTTGGACACGGCCTTCATTTAATGTGTCCTTTCACTTCCAGTGTCTTTGTAAAATCTAACCAAAAGCAAAAGGTCAGTGTTGCTGCATTCAACTTGAGCAAGGTTCATGATTAAAATTTTGAACTCACCATCCACATCTCCAGATTCATGAAATTATGTAAAGATTTCTCACCATTTGGACACAATCCCGTGGCTCTCGCTAAGACATGAAGAGGCACAAGGATGGTGGAGTTGCAAAAAGGATTATTGTACAGTGGAATAGCATCGGATTGGTGCAATAAATATTTGACTTTTCTTGCTCATTGTCCTCTTCTCTGGGATAAAGTTTGACAGCCGCTCGGTGTCCTCCAATAGTTTGCTGAAATGGCTATTGACAATGTGATCAGTGGCTTTAACCACTGGGTATCAGGACCAGTCTTGCCCACACATATTTCCAATAAGGTGCTCTATTGTGATGAGGAATCAGATTTGCCCTCTCCAAATCCAGGGCAAAAAAACAATTGTAACTCCTTTTTAGATAATTCAGTCAGCAAAGAGAGAGCAATTATAGGAGGAAAAAAGTCTGTGTTTAATAATATAGAACTCTAGTTAGACATACCTGCCTGGTCTCATGTGTGACAGATATATCCACAGACTGAGTGCAGTGAAGGTTCACCAAACTACTCCCTGGGATAGTGGGACTGTCCAATGAGGAAAGAGTGTGTAGAGCAAAGTTTAGAAGAGAGCTGATCTTTAAAGTGATAGGCAGAATAGATGCAGAAAGCATGGTTTCCCCCTCCACCCCCAGCTATGGGACCGAGAAGCAGGGGATACAGACTCAGAATAAAAGGCAGGCCATTTAACATTGAGATGAGAAGGAGCTTTTTAACTTCAAGACAGAAATTGATAGATTTCTAGTAACCAATGACATTGGGGAGACGGGTATAGAATGGGAATGATGACATTGGGGAGACAGGTATAGAACGGGAATGATGACCTTGGGGAGACGGGTATAGAATGGGAATGATGACATTGGGGAGACGGGTATAGAACGGGAATGATGACCTTGGGGAGATGGGTATAGAACGGGAATGATGACATTGGGGAGACGGGTATAGAACGGGAATGATGACCTTGGGGAGACGGGTATAGAATGGGAATGATGACATTGGGGAGACGGGTATAGAACGGGAATGATGACCTTGGGGAGACGGGTATAGAACGGGAATGATGACATTGGGGAGACGGGTATGGAACGGGAATGAGACGTTGAGGTGGATCATCTAGAATATATTGATAAAAGGTAGCACACAGGTCCTTTCTGGTCCATATTTACTGAATGAACTCTTTAATTCTTTAGTTCCTTTTATTTTTATTATACAAGCATACACAAAATCCATTTACTGATCATAATATAATTGAGATTCTTGCCCTGTATTACTAAACTTACAACAAAAACAGAAATTGTTGGAGAAACTCAGCACCTCTGGCAGCAACTACACAGAGAAAGCAGAATCAACATGGTCACTGGAGTGGAAACATTAACTCTGCTTTCTCACCACAGATGCTGCCAGACCTGTTGAGTTTCTCCAGCAACGTTTTTTCATTTCAGATTTTCAGTATCCATAGTTCTTTGGTTTAATTTCATTTTGTGTTGAATTTATGTATATTCCAAATAGTAAAAGATCCTGCTGGGGCTGAAGTATTGCCAGTGGGATACATGCCCCTTTAGTACAAGTCACATTTAATGAATTTAGTTGTTGTGCTTGCTTGTGCAGGAAGAATCCCTATTATAGGAGTGGGTGGGATCAGCAATGGAGCTGATGCCCTTGAAAAGATCCGAGCAGGAGCCACTTTGATTCAGTTGTACACAGCCTTGGTTTATCAAGGACCCCCTGTGGTGAACAAAATCAAACGGGAACTAGAGCAGCTGTTAAAGTAAGTGTGCTTTACTCATCCAATTATGCTTTCTATTCATTGACAGCAGGGTGTTTCATAAACACTTTTTGTTTTTGGCTTGCAGTGTTGATTAAATGGGATGATGTTCCTACACATGGGGAAGTACATTTTCAGAGAATGAAAACTTGTTAAAGAGCAAAATCCATTGAACCTGGTGGTACATTTGAATCCCATTTAAAATCTGTTGTCACTCACTGCTATAAAAGCAACATCAGTATAATTCCAGCACCATGCCAATAACATAACTAGGCATTAGACAGTACACTGGATTAGTGGTGCTGGAAGAGCACAGCAGTTCAGGCAGCATCCAGTGAGCAGCGAAATCAACGTTTCAGACAAAAGCCCTTCATAATTAGACAGTACAGTGGAGGGTACAATGTGGATTGTCTCACTGAATAATCAATCCTCTGCCCACATTGCAGGACAGTTATCATAGCAACACACTGGCCATTGAATTCAGCCTGATGTCCCTACCTCCCTGCCTTTGAGGAATCGTCTCTATGGAGGCGGTATAGAGCAGCAGAAGTCCAGTATTTAAATAATAACATTTCTATCAGAATAATTGTGTCATATAATTGGAAATGAATTCAGTGGCAGTTCTGTTTTCACGTCAGTCTCTTGTGATTGAAATTATTGCTATGCCATCACACTAAGAGGGAGCTGTTTCTTTCTGTTTCTGTGAGCAAGGTCTCAAATTGTAATTCAATGTTTTTTCTTTGTAGGGAACAAGGATTTTCCAGTATTGCTGAAGCAGTGGGTGCAGATCACAGGTTGTGAGAGATACAGTTGCTGGTACTCGTTACAGTGTTCAAGATGGGTCTGTTGCTGCAGTCACAACAGCTACTGTGTAGTTGCAGGGCAACTACAATGGGTTAGGCCCTGATGAACTCAAGGTGATAACTGATGTCTTTCATCAGTTTGAACACCACTAGATAAGAAGAATGAGAAGACCTCGCAGCTTCACAGAAGAATATCCCTTGGGGATCACAAGTAGCTGAAGTTTTGTACCAGTTAATGTGATTGGTTTGACAGACAATCCATGGAGTGATAAAATAAAGAAATGGGATTTTAGTGAGCAAAGTTTGTCAAAGATAAATTAACAGTATAAGTATTGTATCCTCACCCAGAGATTCATAGAATCATAGAGATATACAGCACGGAAACAGACCCTTCGGTCCAACTCATCCATGCTGATTAGATACCCCAACCCAATCTAGTCTCGCATGGTGTGTTGCCTGCCCAGTGCCAGGGTGCAAGACATCTCTGACCGGCTTGAAAGGATATTGGAGCGGGAGGGGGAGGATCCAGTTGTTGTGGTCCACGTTGGTACCAACAACATAGGCAAGACTAGGGTGGAGGACCTGTTTGGGCATTACGAAGCACTAGGCAGGAAATTGAAGCACAGGTCCTCAAGGGTCATAATCTCCGGATTACTGCCCGAGCCACGTGCCAATTGGCATAGAGACAAGAAAATTAGGCAAGTAAACACGTGGCTAAGGGATTGGTGTGGGAAAGAGGGATTCCACTTCATGGGGCATTGGCATCAGTTTTGGAACAGGGGGGATCTGTGCCGTTGGGACGGTCTCCACCTGAACCGATCAGGTACCAATGTTCTAGCGAAGAGGATAAATAGGGTGGTCAGTAGGACTTTAAACTTCTGAGTTGGGGGGAAGGGAAAGTGAAAGCGACAGGGAGTATGGAGGTAAATGGAAAGATAAGCAGCAGGATAGCATGTTTCCAGGCGGATTTAAAATTGAGGCAGGCTGAGAATGCAGAAAAAAGCAAGGATAACTTAGGACATATGACTTCCAATATCTCTAATGATAAGGAAGTTAGCATTAAGGCACTTTACCTGAATGCTCGTAGTATTCATAACAAAGCCGATGAACAGATAATAGTGAATGATTATGATGTAGTAGGCATCACAGAGACTTGGTTACAGGGGGGTCAGGACTGGCAGTTAAACCTCCATGGTTTTTCAACTTATCGAAAAGACAGAGAGGTGGGCAGAGGGGGTGGGGTTGCCTTGTTAGTTAAGAACAAAATTAAATCTATGGTATTGAATGACATAGCGTCGGATGATGTGGAGTCTGTGTGGGTGGAATTGAGGAACCACAAAGGCAAAAAAACCATAATTGGAGTTGTGTACAGACCTCCTAACAGTGGTCAGGACCAGGGACGCAACATGTACCGGGAAATAGAGAAGGCATGTCAGAAAGGCAAGGTTACATTGATCATGGGTGACTTCAATATGCAGGTGGACTGGGTAAATAATGTTGCTAGTGGATCTAAAGAAAGGGAATTCATGGAATGCTTACAGGATGGCTTTTTGGAACAGCTTGTCATGGAGCCCACAAGAGAGCAGGCTATTCTGGACCTAGTGCTTTGCAATGAACCAGACTCTATAAAAGATCTTAAAGTAAGGGAACCCTTAGGAAGTAGCGACCATAATATGGTAGAGTTCAGTCTGGAGTTTGAAAGGGAGAAGGCAAAATCTGATGTAATGGTGTTACAGTTGAATAAAGGTAATTATGAAGGCATGAGAGAGGAACTGACTAAAATAGACTGGAAGCAGAGGCTAACCGGGAAGACACTAGAGCAAAAATGGCAGGAGTTTGTAGGTATAATTGAGGACACTGTACAGAGGTTCATTCCCAAGAAAAGAAAGATTAACCGGGGAGGGATTAGACAACCTTGGCTGACAAAGGAAGTCAGGAAATGTATTAAAGAAAAAGAGAGATCCTATAAAGTGGCTAAGAACAGTGGGAAATCAGAAGATTGGGAAGGATACAAAAGCCAACAGAGGATAACAAAGAGTGTAATAAGAAATGAGAGGATCAACTATGAAGGTAGGCTAGCCAGTAATATTAGAAATAATAGTAAAAGTTTCTTTCAGTACATAAGAAACAAACGACAGGCAAAAGTAGACATTGGGCCACTTCAAACTGATGCAGGGAGCCTAGTGATGGGAGATAAGGAAATAGCAGGAGAACTTAACAAGTACTTTGCGTCAGTTTTCACAGTGGAAGACATGAGTAATATCCCAAAAATTAAAGGGTGTCACGGGGCTGAGTTGAGTATGGTTGCCATTATGAAAGAGATAGTGCTAGAAAAGTTAAAAAGTCTTAAAATTGATAAATCTCCTGGCCCTGATGGGATACACCCTAGAGTTCTGAGAGAGGTTGCTGAGGAAATAATAGAGGCATTGGTTGAGATCTTTCAAGAGTCACTGGAGTCAGGAAAGGTCCCGGATGATTGGAAGATGGCTGTAGTAATCCCCTTGTTCAAGAAAGGATCAAGGCAAAAGATGGAAAATTATAGGCCAATCAGCTTAACCTCGGTTGTTGGTAAAATTCTAGAATCCATCATTAAGGATGAGGTTTCTAAATTCTTGGAAGAGCAGAGTCTGATTAGAACAAGTCAACATGGATTTAGTAAAGGGAGGTCATGCCTGACAAACCTGTTGGAATTTTTTGAAGAGGTAACAAGTAGGTTAGACCAGGGAAACCCAGTGGATGTGGTCTATCTGGACTTTCAAAAGGCCTTTGATAAGGTGCCACACGGGAGGCTGCTGAGCAAGGTGAGGGCCCATGGTGTTCGAGGTGAGCTGCTGGGATGGATTGAGGATTGGCTATCTAACAGAAGGCAGAGAGTTGGGATAAAAGGTTCTTTTTCAGAATGGCAGCCGGTGACGAGCGGTGTCCCGCAGGGTTCGGTGCTGGGGCCACAGCTGTTCGCATTATATATTAATGATTTGGATGAGGGAACCGGGGGCATTCTAGCGAAGTTTGCCGATGATACAAAGTTAGGTGGACAGGCAGGTAGTACTGAGGAAGTGGGGAGGCTACAGAAGGATGTAGACAGGTTGGGAGAGTGGTCCAGGAAATGGCTGATGGAATTTAACGTGAGCAAGTGCGAGGTCTTGCACTTTGGCAAAAAGAATAAAAGCATGGACTACTTTCTAAATGGTGAGAAAATTAATAAAGCCAAAGCACAAAGGGATCTGGGAGTGCTAGTCGAGGATTCTCTAAAGGTAAACATGCAGGTTGAGTCTGTGATTAAGAAAGCGAATGCAATGTTGTCTCTTATCTCAAGAGGGTTGGAATATAAAAGCAGAGATGTACTACTAAGACTTTATAAAGCTCTGGTTAGGCCCCATTTGGAGTACTGTGTCCAGTTTTGGTCCCCACACCTCAGGAAGGACATACTGGCACTGGAACGTGTCCAGCGGAGATTCACACGGATGATCCCTGGAATGACAGGTCTAGCATATGAGGAACGGCTGAGGATACTGGGATTGTATTCGTTGGAGTTTAGAAGATTAAGGGGAGATCTAATAGAGACGTACAAAATAATACATGGCTTTGAAAAGGTGGATGCTAGAAAATTGTTTCTGTTAGGTGAGGAGACTAGGACCCGTGGACACAGCCTTAGAATTAGAGGGGGTCATTTCAGAACAGAAATGCGGAGACATTTCTTCAGCCAGAGAGTGGTGGGCCTGTGGAATTCATTGCCACGGAGTGCAGTGGAAGCCGGGACGCTAAATGTCTTCAAGGCCGAGATTGATAGGTTCTTGTTGTCTAGAGGAATTAAGGGCTACGGGGAGAATGCTGGCAAGTGGAGCTGAAATGCGCATCAGCCATGATTGAATGGCGGAGTGGACTCGATGGGCCGAATGGCCTTACTTCCGCTCCTATGTCTTATGGTCTTATAGTCCTACCTCCCAGCACCCCACCCATATCCCTCCAAACCTTCCTATTCAAATACCTATCCAGATACCTTTTAAATGTTGCAATCGTACCAGCCTCCACCACTTCCTCTGGCAGCTCATTCCATACACAATCCACCCTCTGCATGAGAAAGTTGCCCCTCAGGTCCCTTTTACATCTTACCCCTCTCACCCTAAACCTATGCCCTCTAGTTCTGGACTCCCCCAACCCAGGGGAGAGACTTTGTCTATTTATCCTATGCATGCCCCTCATGATTTTATAAACCCCTATAGAGTCACGCCTCAGAGACTCCGGGGAAAACAGTTCCAGCCTATTCAACCTCTCCCTATAGCTCAAATCCTCCCAACCTGGCAACATCCTTGTAAATCTTTTCTGAACCTTTCAAGTTTCACAACATCCTTCTGATAGGAAGGAGACATTTGCACGCAATATTTCAACAGTGGCCTAAATAATGTCCTGTACAGCCGCAACATGACCTCCCAACTCCTGTACTCAATACTCTGACCAATAAAGGAAAGCATACCAAACGCCTTCTTCACTATCCTATCTACCTGCAACTCCACTTTCAAGGAGCTATGAACCTGCACTCCAAGGTCTCTGTTCAGCAACATTCCCCTGGACCTTAGTGTATAAGTCCTGCTAAGATTTGCTTTCCCAAAATGCAGCACCTCACATTTATCTAAGTTAAACTCCACCTGCCACCTCAGCCCATTGGCCCATCTGATCAAAATTCCATTCTGAGGTAATGTTCTTCGCTGTCCACTACACCTCCAATTTTGATGTCATCTGCAAACTTACTAACTATACCTCTTATGCTCACATGCAAATCATTTATATACCTGACAAAAAGTAGTGAACTCCGATCGTTGTGGCACTCCACTGGTCACAGGCCTCCAGTCTGAAAAACAACCCTCCACCACCCTCGGTCTTCTACCTTTGAGCCAGTTCTGTATTCAAGTGGCTAGTTCTCCCTATATTCCATGAGATCTAACCTTGCTAACCAGTCTCCCATGGGGAACCTTGTCGAAAGCCTTACTGAAGTCCATTTCGATCACGTCCACCGCTCTTGCCTTCATCAAACCTCTTTGTTACTTCTTCAAAAAACTCAGTCAAATTTGTGAGACATGATTTCCCATGCACAAAGCCATATTGACTATCCCTAATCAGTCCTTGCCTTTCCAAATACATGTACTTCCTGTCCCTAAGAATTCCCTCCAACAACTTGCCCACCAAGTTTTTTATTGAAAAGTTTTTTAAAAATCTTTTGCAAAACATAAAGTAAAAGAATAACATCATCAAAACAGAAAAAAAAGTATAAAGAACAAGGTCATAGCATTGTACCATTGTTAATAAACAACCCACTATTCTACCAAAACAAACATATCTACTTAACTAAAACTAAACTACAAACATATTAAATAAATACTAACTTAATCTACATTCAAATAACTTAAATAATATCTCACTAGTTTATCTTACTCATCGCACCTCCACTGAGGCTCCCACCCCCGGGAGTACCCCCTACAGTACCCATATTCTTTTCCTTCCAGTCTCCGCCTAAAGATTCCCACAGCTGTACCACGGACCTGACAAATATTGCCAACAAGCCAGCTTCAATATAATTTTAAGAAGGGCCGACACGTCTTGTAAAACTCTTCCATTTTGTGGCACACCATATTTGTGAGGTAATCTTGGGGAAGATGCTCCATCACCAGGTTACGCCATCCCAGAACAATCTATTAGAATGTTCTACCTTGTGCGATGGGCAAGGATATTACACAGTCTCTTCCCATGTCTCCCCAGAGAGGGCAAATTTGGCAACCCCAAAAGAAGAATTACTGGATCCATGTTAATTTCAATCCCCAGAATGTCCTTTAATTCCCTTACTATAGCACTCCAATATCTTTGGACCTTGCAACATGACCAATAACAATGTGTGAGAGTGCCTATATTAATTTTACATTTAGGACATTCTGGTGACACTCCTCTCTTAAACAAAGCTAGCCTTTCTGGTGCCATATGAGCCCTGTGTAAGATCTTCAATTGCATACCCTGTGCTCTGTTACATACTAAAATTTTCCTTATATTCCCCCAGATATCTTCCCATATCTCTGGTGAAATGTTCTGTCCTAACTCTCAGTTCCACGTCTTAAAGAATCCTTCCATATCCCCCAGACACAGCCTTTCTGTAAATGATATAAAGTTCTAAATGAAAGAGTACCCAAACACCGGAGTATTATTTTCTCCGTATTGGACTTATAACATTGGGACAGGAGTGTGGTCTTCCTCTGTATATAGTCCCTTATCTGGAAGTATCGGAAAAGGTCCTTATTCGACAATCCATATTTCTGACAACTGACTAAATGACATCAGGACCTCTCCCTCGACTAAGTCTCCCAAACATAAAGTTCCTTTATTCTCCCATGTCTTAAAGCTGAAGTCCATTGCCCCAGGTTTAAATCCTTGGGCTCCTACCAGCGAGGTAAATGGTGAACTCTTAAACCAATTGCCCTCGTCTTGCCTCATTATCTTCCAGGCTTTCACCGTATTCAAGATTATTGTCCTTAATGTAATTGTAAAAACCCTTTGGATTCTCTTTAACTCTTATTTGCCAAATCTATCTCATGTCCCCTTTTTGCCCTCCTGGTTGCCCTCTTAAGTATACTCCTACTGCCTTTACACTCTTCTAAGGATTCATTTGATCTATCTTGTCTATACCTGACATATGTTTCCTTCTTTTTCATAACCAAACCCTCAATTTCTTAGCCTTCCTCCAATTTAGAACTTCAACTTTTAGATCTGGTCTATCCTTTTCCATCACTATTTTAAAACTAATAGAATTATGGTCACTGGCCCCAAAGTGCTCCCCCACTGACACCTCAATCACCTGCCCTGCCTTATTTCCCAAGAGTAGGTCAAATTTTGCACCTTCTCTAGTAGGTATAACTACATACTGAATCAGAAAATTTTCTTGTACACACTTAACAAATTCTTCTCCATCTAAACCCTTCACACTATGGCAGTCCCAGTCTATGTTTAGATTACTTACAGTGTGGAAACAGGCCCTTCGGCCCAACAAGTCCACACAGACCCGCTGAAGCACAACCCACCCAGATCCCTAGATTTACCCCTGCCCCTAATACTACGGGCAACTTAACATGGCCAATTCACCTAACCTGCACATTGTTGGACAGTGGGAGGAAACGGGAGCACCCAGAGGAAACCCACACAGACAGGGGGAGAATGTGCAAACTCCACACAGTCAGTCGCCTGAGGTGGGAATTGAACCCGGGTCTCTGGCGCTGTGAGGCAGCAGTGCTAACCACTGTGCCACCGTGCCGCCCATCAAATTACAGACCTGCGTCTCCAGAGCCTGGATCCTATCCTTGGAGGAACTGGTATCAGCTTCCACCACTGCGACTCTGTGTTTAGATTAGATTAGATTCCCTACAGTGTGGAAACAGGCTCTTTGACCCAACCAGTCCACACTGACCCTCCAAGTAACACACCCAAACCCATTTCCCTGTGACTAATGCACAAAACACTATGGGTAATTTAACATGGCCAATTCACCTGGCACGCATGTTTCTTAAGTTAAAATCCCCTACCATAACCACCCTATTATTCTTACAGATAACTGAGATTGCCTTACAAATGTGTTTCTCAAATTCCCTCTGATTACAGAGGAACCGCGATTATCTGCACGAGGTGGGTGGATATTATTTCGTTCGGATAATTGATTATTTGGTTAATTGATTTCCTTTGGGGCTTGGAGTTTCCTGGTATGTCTGCTCCATGTTCAGGAGACTAGGCTGCAGCACATCACCCGTGAGACCCAGCCCCCAACCCCACCCCCACCTCCTGTCCACTCCCCTGCCTGCCCACAAACTGTGTCCAAACTCACCCTGCCCCCGCCTGCCCCAACCCCATCCGCCCCATCCCACGCCCTGCTCGTCCCAAACTCCGTCTGCTCCCAAGCCCATCCACCCACTCCCAACCCTGTACCCCATCCAACTCCACCCACCATCAAACCCCCTGTCCATGCTGCTGCTCCCTCGCCGACCCGCCCCACCCCCCACCAAGGGTAAGTCTCGCGCGTGCACACGCGCACACACACGCACCCTTTTTACTGGAACCTTTTAACAGGTTCCACCTCTGCCCTGAGATTATCTGGGGAAGGGGGTTTTAGGATACACCCCTGTGAGGAACTCCAGGGAAAGTGGAGGAGAGAGAGAGGGTGGAATGTCAGTCATTTAGAGACAGTGCCTGGACTGTTCTCGGCAGCATCTCAGTGAGCCGAGTTCATTTTTAATCATTGCACCTGTAAACAAAAGATGCGATCAGGGTTGAAACAGCTCATTGACATAATGTTTCTATCGGGACCTTGAGATCCCCTTCGGATAATCCGAACTTCGGATAATTGATATTCGGATAATCGAGGTTCCTCTGTATTGGGGGTCTATAATAAAATCCCAATAAGGTGATCAGCCCTTTCTTATTTCTCAGTTCAACCAAATAACATCCCTGGATATATTTCCAGGAATATCCTCCCTCAGTCCAACTGTAATGCTATCCTTTATCAAAAACGCCACTACTCCTCCTCTCCTGCCTCCCTTTCTGACCTTCCTGTAGCATTTGTATCCTAGAATATTAAACTGCCAGTCCTATCCATCTCTGAGCCATATTTCTGTAATTGCTATGATATCCCAGTCCCATGTTCCTAACCCTGCCCTGAGTTAATCTATCTTCCGTTGTTAAAGATACTTGTGTTCCATGTATCGCAGTTGAATCAATACATAATTCTAAGGTTGTCTCTTACTCTAGTTACTCAAACAGCAGTATATCACAATAACATCACCAGTTCGGATGAGGGAAACTGATTTTCAATCTAGTTCCTGCTTCAGTCTAAGTTGGTGACTCTCTCCCACTATCCATCTGCAAGATCATTCCAAGAATTAATTGTTTTATAATAAATCCTCAACATTTCCCCTTTTGCATTGTACTTTGTGTCTTTATTGGAGGTGCAATGGACGTTCAAAGACATAACATGGAGTTCAAAATAATCCAGCAGAAACCCAGATCCATCAAGAAGGCAAGAGGTATGAAGGGAAGAGTTGGTCAACTCAAGGTTTAAGGAGGGATGTTTTGTGTGGAGCCAGAGGAAATTGGTGAGATGGGGCAACACGGTGGCTTAGTGGTTAGCACTGCTGCCTCACAGCACCAGGGACCCGGGTTCAATTCCTGCCTTGAGCTACTGTCCATGTGGAGTTTGCACATTCTCCCTATATCTGCATGGGTTTCCTCTGGGTGCTCTGGTTTCCTCTACAGTCTAAAGATATGCAGGTTAGGTGAATTGGCCATGCTAAATTGCCCATAGTGTTCAGGGATGTGCATTAGTCAGGCGTAAATATAGGGTAGGGGAATGGATCATCTGGGTGGGTTACTCTTTGGAGGGTCGGTGTGGACTAGGGCCAAATGGCCTGTTTCCACACTGTATGGATTCTATGAATCTATGATTAAATTGAATTGTATTTCATAAAAAAACCTGGCTTCTTCACAGAAGGATGATGAAGTTACATTGGTGTTGACCTGAAGCCAGCCATTGTTGAAAGATAACTAAAGAATCTATCTACCCTTGAGTTCCATCCACTCAATTCAATTGTTGTACAGAACAAGCAAAGCATGTTTATCTGCTGCACTGTAGAATGGAATTCCGAGTTCCCTCTTTTATTCCATTCTAAGGCATCTCATTTCATTTTCTCCCTGAGGTAGGATATAGCCATGGCCTAAGGGGCAACTTTTTCATGTAGACAGTGGTTTGTGTATGGAATGAGCTGCCAGAGGATGTGGTGGAGGCTGGTACAATTGCAACATTTAAGAGGCTTTTGGATGGGTATATGAATAGGAAGGGTTTGGAGGGATATGCGCCGGGTGCTGGCAGGTGGGACTAGATAGGGTTGGGATATCTGGTCGGCATGGACGGGTTGGACCGAAGGGTCTGTTTCCATGCTGTACATCTCTATGACTCTATTAACAGGTTTGCCTGATCGTTAAAGTTACATGATTACGCTGAGTATCCACACATAGACAGAAATTAAAAATAGGTGTATCAGTATCTCAAGTGCCACATTAATGAACTTCTCGGTAATGAACAAATACAACAGGGTTATAATGTTTATAACACTGTTGGAAATTAATCATGAAATTGTGCTTCTATTCTTCTTATGATCCTAAATTCATAAATCCTGTCTGCAAATTTTATTGTGAAACCAAGATGAAGGATCAACATTCAGAAATGCAGAGCACCATCCAGGCAGAAAAGACTAGAGAGATCACGAGGTTGATTGTCTCAAACCATAAAATTGTTGGAGGTTGAAAAAAATTGAGGAAGGTACTGAACAGACAATATTTTGACCCCAAGGAAGAGTGATGTAGCTGGGTGACACAGCAATAAAGGATTTCAACACTTTGAGGAAAAAGAGTCATAGGATAATACAACTAGCACATAGGGAACAAGCAAGGAAAATATTATGTATACTTAAAAAATGTATTCTCAGGTTATGAAAGCCATTGGGAATGACAATATTTATTGTCCATGTGCAGTTTCTCTGAGAAAGTGGTGCACTGCAGTCCATGTGCTGAAGGTATTCCCATTATTTCTATTAGGTAATATAAAATTGCAATTGGACTGGCTAGGGTTATTTTCCTTGGAACAGAGAAGGCTGAGGGGTGACTTAACCGAGGAATGCAAAAGTATGAGTGGTTTAGATAAACTGGATAATGAACAGCTGTTTCCCTAACAGAGGTTACTGGGGAGGCACAGATATCTTTTGATTGTTGAACAATTAAATGGAGGAAAAATCTTTTCATTGCCCAGTTTGTAGTGAGGGTGGAAACATTCAATTCACGAGAAAGAAAATTGGATCTGCAGCAGAAGAACTGGAAGCTGCAAGGCTGTAGATCTGTGCTAAGTGGGGTGAGTAAAGGCAGCATTCAGCTGGCACAGACATGTTGGGCCGAATGGCCTCTTTCTGTGCTGTAGCATTTTTGTGAATTGCATTGATCTATTATTTCAATGAATCAGGCAGTGCAAGTAATTAGTTTTATTTATAAGTATCAGATGTATATCCTTCTTTTCATCTTCAAGGTCAACATCAGCATTCCTCTCTTCTACTAAGTGCAGTTGAAAGCAAAAAAACCTGTATGCAGAGGTGGTGGTTATGAACATACTTCTCAATGAATGCTTTATGTAAAGAATTGGAACACTGTAATTAAAGAGAGAGTTAATAAAGCCTTGGATAGGTTAGACGTGGTGAAGGAGGAAATATTAAGTGTCTTAGCATCTTTAACATTTGATAAACCATGAGACCTGGATGAAAAGCATTGTAGCCTGCTAAGGTAAGTAAGCATGGGAGGTAATAACAGTGGTTGTCATGATTATTTTCCAATCATCTCTAGCTATAGATGTGGTACTAGATCAATGGAAGATTGCTAATGCTGCCCTAACATTTAAGAAAGGAGCCAGGGATAGCCCATATAATTACAGGCCAGTCAGTCTAAACGTATCATTGGCTAAATAATCGGAAAACTTCTGAGGAACAGCATAAAACATCATTTGGTAAGGCATGGATCAATCATGGACAATCGTTTTGGAATGATCATGGAAAGGTCAAGTTTATCTAATTGGATTGAATCTTTTGAAGCAGTAACAAGGATAGAAGATAGGGATATTCTAGGTGATGCAATTTGCATGGGTCTCAGAAAGTCTTTTGACAAGATCGCACAAGTTGAACTCATCAATTGGACCTTATGAGTTCCAATAGAATGTTACAAGTTGGATCCAAGTTGAGTCAATGAGAGGAAGCAAAGAGGAGGCATGTTTTTGTGGCTGGAAGTGGGTTATCAAGTGGGTTCTGCAGGATTCAATGTGAAGTCTTTTATTTTTGTGTTATGTATCAATGATTAAATTTTAATCCAAAGTGTGTGATGAAGAACTATGCAGATAATATAAAAAGAGAATGTTAGTTAACAATAAGGAAGAAAACTGCACACTGCAGGCATATATCAATGAACTGGTCAAATGGACAGAAGGTAAACAAGGCATAGGAAGAAACAATAAATGGCAGGGTACTGAGAATTGTGGAAGAGCAGAGGAACTTTGGAATGTACATTCACAGATCCACGAAGTGGTAGGACAGGTAGAAAATGTAGTTTAGAAATCATACAGGATACATTTTTTTAAATTATCCAAAGAATATAGTATAAGAGCAGGAAGTTACGTTGACTCTATATAAAATCCCAGTGAGACCACATCTAGAGTATTGCACACAATTCTTGTCATCACATTGCAGCAAGGTACATATGAGATTTATAAAAATGAATGCAAAAGAATAGAAATTTTTGTAATGAGCTAAGATTGAACTGGCTGGATTGGTTTGTTTGGAACAAAGGATGCTGAGGAAAGATTCAACTGAGGGACCTAAATAGAGTGGAAAGGATTATATCTCAGAAAGGTCAATAACTAGGGGGCATACCTTCAAAATAATTGATAGAAGAAAATTAAGACCACATTTGTTTTTGCACTCAAAGGGTGGGGGGTGGGGGGGTGTGGTATCTGGAATTCACTGCCTGCAAGGATGGTACAGGCAGTGTTTCAAAAATACTTGGAGTTTCCCTAACCTACAGGCTACAGACCAAGACCTGAAAAGTGAGATGAGGCTAGGTAATATTTTGCTATGAATACAGATACGATGACTCAATTCATCTGCTGTAATTAAAGTGTAGTATGGCCTCTGTCAATAGTACCACTAATAACCTTCAAGACAATGAGGGGTCTGCACTGTAATACATGCTTAAATACATTGCACTTATTACAGTATCTGAAGCACTGCTTCAAGTTGTGTTTGTATGTTTAATAATGATCCACTGCTATGTTGTCATTTTATATGAACATTCATCTAGTGCTTGTGTCTGTCAATCAGGGTCATGAGTTGGGGCTGAAGAGGCTAAATTTGTTTTCCCAGTAGCCAAACATTCAGTTGCAATCTTCTGCAAAAGGTAGATCATTTAAAAATCAAAGAATCATAGCTCTTCCTGGGAAATGGACACTGATTTTCTATAAATGCTTACCCTTGCCTACAGCTGATCAAAAGGTTACTCCTGAGATTTACTAATGCCATTAATAATGCTAGACTTTGGAATTCCTGCCACATGGAATAAATATAGTGCCTTCCTACTGTACTGCCAGTGTTATATCAGGAAACCAATGGAATACGTCAGCCTTGCTTGTTACAGATTTACTTAATTGAGAGATGTACTCAGAGGTCGCCCAGAAGGATTGACAGATATGAAATGCTCATTTTTGCAAATAAGAGGCAGGAAAGCAAGAGGAGTTAATTCATCTTCAGGTTTCTTTATCCTTTGGGCTTTATCCCCTGATTGCCATAATTATTGATACTGTACTAGATCAAGTGATAAATGCAGGGGCACAAATTGGCTTCTCATTAGATTTCTGCTCATTTAGCCACACAGGATTTTGAAAGTGAACTTCAATCCCTGTTTATAGTACTCTTATGGAAAATTGGTACAAGCTTCATGCATTGTATTTTTTTTTCCCAAATCACCTGTTCAGAAATGTTATTACAAATCTGTGGAGCAGGTGGGGCCTGAACCTTGGTTTCCTGGCCCAGAAGTATGGACACTACCATACCACAAGAGTCCTCTTCATGCATTGCACACTTGCATAAAGCAGATCTTGTTTTCGAAGCAAAAGAGGTCACAATTTTCTTCATCAAACATTGCACCAATATTCAATGTTAGTGACTGAACCAAATGTAACCATCAAAACCTCTGCACACCAGGTATGATCTGCAAGATTCTTTTAGGGACAGACGGTAAGCTGTGCAAAACTTTGAAGGATGATGACCACTTCCTATGCAACAACCATTTTTCACCTGGTGTAGGGGCAAGTTGCATGACTTAGTTTCACCCAATTAGGCATATTATTCATCCACTGTTGAAATGCTTAGCATTTGTGCCAGACCATGTAGCATCAGTATAGGGGAATGTAGCAGCAGTATGGGACATTTGTGCAAGATAGTGTTACATCAGTGCAAGATCATATAACATAGCACAAGAGTAAGTAACATTGGTGTAGGAGTGTGAGGTGTCAGGTTAGTAACTACAATCATTTAAATATTATAGTTAATTAAGATACTAGTTGGCAATATTTGAGGCTTAGAAGGATTTTTCTTCAAATTAGTGACAGGTCACCACTCACAATGTTCAATAGAATGCATTTTAATTGATTAAAATTGATCCTGTATCTTACAACTGTGTACTCCACAATCACCTGATGAAGGAGCGGTGCTCTGAAAGCTAGTGCTTCCAATTAAACCTGTTGGACTATAACCTGGTGTTGTGTAATATTTAACTTCGTACACCTCAGTCCAACACCATTATCTCCAAATCATTTTAATCGAAGAATCAAGGTGGTCACTTATCAATGACTTGACTGGATTTATGTGGTCCCCAAACAAACTGTATAGACTAGAAGATGTAAAATGCAGCTGTGTATTAAGGGAGGAAAACCTACAAAATATATAATTTTGGTGACACAAGAATTAATTAATTACATAATTGAGCAAGCTAAATAATCAAACAAAACACACTGCTAACCAATATTTAATTTGCAATTATGTTTATATGGAACAAAATGTAGGTGTTCAGCATAATGCTAATATATCTTTTTGATCATATAAAATTTAAAGCTTCTATGTGTATCTAAATAAAACATAATAATTGCAGGAATCCATTTCAGTCTTCATTATTTATGACCTTTTACTCTCGAGGGCTGTATTCCTGCTCAAGACACAAATGTAACCTCCCAAGATTCAAACTAAATATTCTGTGATACCTTTACAAACAATATATATCTATATTCTAAAAATGACTTGAATAAAATGAGCATAAGAGGTTGAATAATATAATACAACCCATCACCTGATGAATCTGATATCTTAATGTCAAATTTATCTTTGCCTATATCCTGTTATGTATCAGACAGTTACAAATCTGAATGTTTCAAGTAAGTGCAGCTGCAGGGCAAACATTTCTTTCACTGTTGAGTGCTGAGGGAATAGTGGATGTAAAGAAGGAAATTCCTATGCGTGAGTTCCACATTTTTCACTTCAATACAGCACAGGAACAGGCCTTTTAGCCCACCAAGCCTGTGCTGATTCTTAATCTTTATTTAAACCTGCTACTTATTGCCCAGGCACAGTTTCTATCCCTCTGTTTACCTCCTGTTCATATGTCTATCAAAGTATGCCTTAAACGTTGTTAACATGCCAGCTTCTACCAATTCCACTGGCTGTGCATTCCAAACACCCAGCATCACCTGGGTGAAAACTTTGCCCTGCACCTTTGCACATTAGGAAGCTATGTTTGAATATCTGTGAAAGTGAAAGTGGTGGCAGACTCACCGCTAAAGTGTTGGAGCAACTCAGTGGTCAGATTCCAGTGTTCTCCAAAGCTCACTATACTGTGCAATTATTTGGTATTAGAACGAATGAGAAGATTGCTGTTCATTGCATAATCCAAGGAGCCAAATAGAAAGGTCTAATGGTTCAGGAATATGAACTGAGGAAGAGTAATTTCACCACACAGGAAACTTTGGCTTTGGGATCCAGGAGCACATTGATCTGGGCATCATGTACGATTCTAATACTGGAATTTATGGTCTGGATTTCTAGGTTGTCATGGAATGGCCGGGTTTCAGCATTTTTTATAAAAAGATGAAAAGGGGGTGCGGTGCATTGGTTCAAAATACAAAATTCCAAGGAAGAATTGATGAGGCTGTCTCAGCAAAAATATGATGGCATCCTCCTGTCTGGAAAATAATTTGGAAAGCACATGAAAAAGCAATAAAATCAATTCATTACAGTAAAAAAAAGACAGTCTGTAAGGTGGGAGACTGGCTGGAAAAACCAGTTTAGGGGACTTCTTGTGGCATGGAGGTTGTGTCCCACTTCTGAACCATGAGGTGTGTAATAAAATCTCTGAAGAGGTTAAATAAAAAGACAGTCAATAATCATGAACAAAACAATGGCTCTAACTTTTTTTTTAAGAACACCATTTCCTAAAGTAAGCTGCAATAGTTGTCCAACTTGGAAAGTAAATCAGCCAAACAAGTGACAATAACTTGTGGGAATGAACAGTTCATTTGTCATTAGCTTCAATATTAACATTTCTCAATTTTGCATAGACCTAAATTTTACAACCATATAACACCCATTGAATGATCTCCACACAAGCAATTAGAATATGACAACAAACACTTTGAATTTTCTATATCTTAGCCAATATTAGATACTCTGATCATGGGTCATCTTGAACTGACAGCAATGTTATGTTTTCTCTGAAATAGAGTTTTTATTATTTCCAACATACAAATATAAAAGTCTAAATCTCCCAATCAGCATTGGAACTGCTGCAACTGAAGCCAATCATACAGAAAACTGCCCACTTACCTCAAGAAGCTTAAAGTCTTATCCACAATGAAGAACTTCCTCAGTTACGATTCAAATCAAAGATTCACAAAGAGGATTAACTTAGAGGAAATATATTCCCTTTTCACCATGTGAGCTCCATATTCACATAAGTGTTTAAAATGCTTCAGTGAGTTAGGGATTGAGTGAATAAGTGAATGGGCAGATGGATGAGGAATATAGGTGGATGGCTAGTTGAGTGGTCAGTGGGTAGTTAGCTCGGGATTTTTTTATTTGTTCATGGAATGTGGATAGCATTTGCTGTCTAACTAATTGCCATGGAGAATGTGGGTTGGGTCAGAGGTTTGCAGGTCAGAGGTTGATAGTTGGGTGATGAGAGTTAGTAGGATTGGGTCAAGGGCAGTCAGATCTGGTTGGGGACTGGTCAAGTGATAAAAGGTAGTCGACAGGTTGGGTTGGAGTAATTAGTGGGCGAGGGTGTTAATTGTGTAGTTACTCAGATGGTGAACCAGGTTTTAAACTCTGTTTTTTCCTGGGTAACTATCTAAGTAAGTCACACAGATCGAGCACAACTCTCTGATTTTAGCTCAGTATTAAGTGTTTCTCACTGGATACTAGGTTTGTATTAACAAAGTGGCTTATCCCAGACATTCTACAGGGAATCACCACTCTTTTCACATATTGTCATCTCTGAACCAGAAGTGAGTAGAAGTTTCATATTCCCTGACGTTACTTCAATTCTCATTCCGCATACTATGGATGTGCAGCCGCTGTCCAACATGGCAAAATTAAATGAATCAACTACTACACTCATTACCGGACTGAAGCTTTGACCAGGACAAATCCTTCAGACTGATCAATTCTATAGTAGTTGACTATCTTCACCTTTCAAATCTTCTGTGCCATGCATCACCACAAAAATGTCGGTTCATTTTGGACACATTGCGACATAATGAATTTTCAAATCACACCTGGAGCAATAATTTCTGAGGTTTACTCTCCTGTTATTATTTTTCCATTCCTGTTATAAAAATCTCTGTCCTTATTTCTTTCTTCATTTTTTCCCACTCCCAACATTTGAACAGTCTTGAATTTGCCATGAGTATTAAATTCTCCAATTGTTGTAACCAACGGTGCCTGTTCCTTTTGTGCCATGAAGGCTGCTGGAAATTGTTGCCTTACCAAGAATGTTTCTAAAGTCTCAGACGTCCAGTCCTAAAGCACGTCTCTTTCTGAGAATTGATCTCCATTTAGACCAGGAGTCTGACACATTAACACAGTCCAACAATTCAAAAATAAGCATTAAACCAGGAACTTACTAATAGAACTTCCACAATCCTATAACTATTCTGTTAAATCCCATGATATATTTTTATATGGATTAACCATATGCTTTTCTAAATTAGATTATCATTCTTATAAACTTCGCCCATAATAGATTATCCAAACCTTCCTTAATGTCCAACTGATAAGTTTATAACCTAAAAACTTGTTACATTTTATGTTGCTTTGGCTAGGAAGCAATAATGCCAAGATGAGATCTTATCCTTCATAAGAATGTAATGTGGCTCATGTCTAAATATCTACTTCATTTTTCCATTGTCATAAAGGGGGTCATAGATTGCCTAGTGGTGTAATCACTGGACTGTTAATCCAGAGACTCAGGTAATGCTCTGGGGACCTGGATTTGGATCCTTCCATGACAGAGAGTGAGATTTGAATTCAACTGAATTAAGAATCAAATGATGACCATGAATCTATCCAAAAACCCATCTGATCCACCAATGCCCTTTATGGAAGGAAACTGCCATTTTTACCTGGTCTGGCCTACATGTAACTCCAGACCCATACAACTAACTGTCACAATTGCTTCTGGGCAATAAAGGATGGACTTGCCTAATCAGTGATGCCTTCATGCCATGAATAAAGAAATTCAGATTTAGAGACCGTCAGCAGAAAATAATACATTGTCGCTTTACATTTGCTTTCAGATAATCATCTTAAAGTAAATTCAGTTACAGTATTCCATCAGAGAGTTAATTTTTTTTTCCAATCTTCACTTTTAGGGAGCATTCCTCTGCTACCATCTTAAATGGATTCAAGACAGACTGTGAAGTACAATACAAAACAATTCTTTCCCTTCATAGTAGATTATTTATTAGGATTCAGCTTTACTCACCTCTGCTTCTAAACCAAAGTCCTAGCTGACTCTCTTTATAACATTGTTAATTAACCTGTTTGGAAAAGCTTCCATGCCCATCTCTATCCTGAGATGGGGCTTGAACTTGAGTCTCCTGGCTCAAAGATGTTGATTGCACCACAAGAGAGCCCTGCTCAACATTTTCATCCTTATTTGAATGATACTTACCATTTGTAAATCTTTGATAATGCAATCACCAAACCATAGGAAGGAAACCCTTCAGCATGTCAGTATCAGCTGAAAAGGTGCTATATAGCCTAGTCCATTTTTCAGCTTTTGGTCTATTATCTTGGAGGTTGCAGAATTTCAAAAGCATATAGAAGTGCTTTTTAAACACATTGTGTGTCTGTCCCAACCACACTTCAAGACGTGCAAGCTCTGGACCTCAAATTATCCTTTCAGTGAAAGAAAAGGTCTAATCATGCATTGAAGTACTTCAAATCTATGTCTTAGGTTAAATTGTGAGAGCGTAGGCAAAATATTGTAAACATTGCTTCTTCCGAAACAAACAATACTTTCAAAGACGTGTACATTCTATTAACATCCTTTCAAATGTTCTATATATTGATTGAATCCCACTTGGAAAGGAACTGCAGTGATGTGATTTCAGTTTAGCTGATCCAAACTAATCATTCACTTCTGCTCTGAATTGAGATTTGAATCAGCCATATAATTGAAACTTTGGAGAGATCAATTTATTGTGTGGAAGCAGTTCTATAATAGCCTTGGCTGCCAGAGCTGAAAATGTGTTGCTGCCAGAGCCATGGAATCAGTCTGATTGAAATTGCAAAACTAATCAACAGCTGCACTTTGAACATATTCAAAATTGACTATTTACAAATATTTTCTGGTCAGCACAGCTAACCTGAAAGCTGTGAAAACAAATGACTGCACTGTACAGCTAGTTATTGCTAGTTATTGCTGCTGCTTCCAATGCAATCTAAGTATTTTTCTATGTTTTTTTAAGGTTTTAGAGAATGTTGAAACTCCCTATTTGCTCTACAGTGTAATTGGTAGTTGTGGTACTGTGGTAATGACCCTACTTTTAGGTTAGAAGGCCATGGTTTAAAGGTGTGTCATAACATGTTGATTAAAACTATCTGAGAAAGGTGAAGGATTGGGGCTGCTCTTAAGCTACGCTTGAGAAAGTGCATAGGGTACAAACAGGTAGGGAATGAGATAAGTTTTGAGTTTTGTGAAACAAGAGGTTCAACTAAGCATGACTCAAATCAGATGATCTGACTTGCAGTTAACAATGGGGTGCTGGAGTCAAGGGTAATGGGTTAATAAGGTGGAAAAGCATTCATTATGTAGAGCCATTTAACAATATTGAAAGCATTCAGTATGTAAGGTCAGTTAACAAGGTGAAAAGTATTCATTATGTTAAGCCAGTTAAGGTTAAGAACATTCATTGTGTAACAGCAGATGGCTTAATCTTTACTGTTGATGCTTGCTGATTGTAACTGTCACTCAATCAATATGTGTGTTGCCTTATCTGGATGCTCCTCCCTGTAAAACGACTATATAATTCATTAAGAAACTGCTATTCCAGAGAAGATCGTGAACTCATGTCTCTGCACATGGGCGATTGTTCTCTCTCCCTCCAGGGCCCAGAATAAAGATAAAGGAGGTAAAATAATACCGTGTCTCTGAGTGTTTTGCTCCAATGAGGGGGGGAATGGGACAACACTTTAGTACATACAATAAAATATAATACTCAGTAACTTATTTAAATTGTGTCCTCCACGTATTAAACTTGCAGGTTTCAGTTTCTTGTTTTGAAACAATCATAAGGTTTCACCTCTATTCAGAAAGTCTCTTTCACTTAAGGTATTATGAGTGATTGCATTGACATTATGGCCTTAACAATAATTTGGCTGAGGGGTAGTAGCATTTGGCCATTAATGAAACCTCCTCACTCCTTTTTCAATCTTTCACCCCATTTACTCACCCATCTGATTGTCATAGTAGCAGCATGGCACTTAGCACTAGAACATTAGATTAGGTTAGGTTAGGTTACTTACAGTGTGGAAACAGGCCCTTCGGCCCAACAAGTCCACACCGCCCTACCGAAGCGCAACCCACCCACACCCCTACATCTACCCCTTACCTAACACTACAGGCAATTTAGCATGGCCAATTCACCTGACAGGCACATCTTTGGACTGTGTGAGGAAACCGGAGCACCAGGAGGAAACCCACTCAGACACGGGGAGAATGTGCAAACTCCACACAGAGAGTCGCCCGGGAATTGAACCCGGGTCTCTGGCGCTGTGAGGCAGCAGTGCTAACCACTGTGCCACCGTGCCGCCCATATCTTGACCTGACTCCACCTTCCTTTGATACATGCTCCTCCTTTGTGCATTTCACCTTGTTCCATCCCGCTCACCTCTTTCAAACATATCATTCTCAACCACACACACATAAAGTTGTTTGTTTTAAATGTTATCATCAAGTTACCTTTATTAATTTCCTTCCTCATCTTTGGATCCAGTGACTTCTCGTCATTGGTGATTTCAGCCTCATCATGTTCTTTCTCAGTTGTGTAAGGGTTTTAGGACCCTGGAGTAATCTTGCAATGATGCCATACAGTCGCTCCTCACTGGGCATAGTGTAGAGTAGACCTAGTTTGAAAAAAGAAACACATGGAGAGGTAGGCAGATGTCTGAAGTCTAGCAGATGGCTTGGGCTTTTGTCAGTGGCTACACCTTTTTCTACAGACTATGCCCTTTGCCAGGGGCCACTGAGGCTGTTTTCCAGAGACCAGAAGGTGGGAAGGGCATCAACTGGTCAATGTGGGGTGGAGGTGCAGCTGCTTGGAGGCAAGAAGGCAGCAGCAAGAGGGGTGAGAGCTAAAAATGAGGCTGTAAAGTGCTGATGGAATGAAGAGTTGACAAGAGGGAATTATGGGTGAGGGAAAGGAGGAACATTGGAACAGGACTAGGTATTTCAATCCATTGAACGTAATGCACCATTCAATAAGATCATGGCTGATCATCTACCTCAATGCACTTTTCTACACTATTTCCATATCACCTCATGACATTAATACCTAGAAATTCATTGATTTTTCTTGAATATGTTCAATGATTGAGCTTCCAGAGTCCCTTGGGTTAGAGAATTCCAAAGATTCACTGTCCCTTGGCCCCTTATTCTGCAACTGTGTCCTCTGGCTCCAGACTCTACATCCATACAGTTACATCCTGTAAGAATCTTGCAAATGTCAATGAGGTCACCTCTTATTTTTCAAAACTCTACGGAATAGAGACTCTGTTTCCTCAATTTCTTCTCATAACACACTTCTGTCATCCCTGGATAAATCTATGTGAAACCAATACACTACTCACTCAGTGTATATCTCACCCAGATTTAGTCTCCTGATGTGTACCCTTTGCTGACTATGCAGTATGAAACTCTTATTTTTATATGGTGTCTCTAATAAATCAGGAAGAGCAGTAGATGGAGGATGAGGCTGCAAGAAATGTTTGAAGGGAGGGATAGGCTACAACCGGGGTGGGGGAGAGGAAGGCTACAAGTAGTTGAAGGAGGTTGAGGCTGCAAGGGATGGGAAAGCGGAACTGCAAGGGTGTGCAGAGGCGGGAACAGTTTAAAGCCTGGCAATAAACAATTGCTCAGAAAACATGGAGTCAGGAAAACTTGAAGTCAAGGATGTAATGAGGTTCTTGCAAATGAGTGTGGAATCTCAAGTTCAAGGCTGCAAAAGTTCAGCAGCCACTACAAGGGGAAATTTGTAACATGTACTACTGTAATTAACACTGTGGAATAGATTTAAATCAGAGATTGAAATCTGTAGCAATTGCCTGGTTAAAATATTCCAGTTTTGTATATGCACGATGGAGACAAATTGGTTACGACTTTACCCATTTGTAAAAGGTACTTTTAAAATAATGGATTTTAGCATGTGGAAGTGTGAGTCAGTTGCTTTGAAAATAAAATTTTATAGTCAGCTTGAGTCTGTTGCTTTGTTCCAATTTAAATGCTGTGATGTCCACTTCCTTCTGTATTGTGCCTTTGTTAGAGGATAGATCATTTTTGAGGATATTAATTAATTCTTCTAATTCTACTTCTGTGTTAGTTCAAATACTCCATACGTAACACAAATATAGAAGGTGTTGTTACTTCATAACTGCATCACTTAATAGATATTTTAGTGAGAATGACAAAGGAGTTTCTGAAAACTAGAAAGTAGGCCTCACAAATGAAAAAGTAACCCTCAAGAAACTCTCAAGTGTCCACAAAAAACATTAATTTATGCATTGAAACGGATTACAATCCCTCTCTCTGACAACAGTCTGTAATCAACCCAGTCTGTTCTTAACTTAGGTATTACATTGGACCCTGAAATGAGCTTCCACACTTATATTTATGTCACCACAAATATCAAAATGGAACTACATTTCCAAAATATTTCCCAATCTCACCTTTTTCCTAGCTCATCTGCTGCTGACATTTTTGCTCGTATCTTTGTAATTTCTTGCATTGCTGATACCAGTGCACTTCCACACTCTACCCACCAAAAACTGATGCCCCTATCTTAACGCCAACACCCATCCCTTGTGCACTCCCACTTATATTGACTGCCACTCAAGTAATGACTTGATCTTAAAGTTTTCATCTGCGGCTCTTCAGTATCTCTGTAAACTCAGGTATCCCCACAGTCTTTGAAGATATCAATGTGTGTGCCTTTTGCACATCCCCAGTTTCATTGCTCCATCATTATTGATTTCAGTCACTGAGACCCTAAGCTCCAGAAACCCTTCTTACACTTCTCTGCCTCTCCACCTCACTTTCCTCATTTAAATCACTGCTTAAAACTAACCCTTTTGCCCAAAACATTTGATAATGTGTCCTAATACTACTTTTTGTGGCTTGCGTCTTTTTTTTTAAATGTGAAGGGTTTGAGGCATTTATTATATTAAAAGTGTCATATTAATAGTAGTTGTTGTTGTCATTAATTCGTTAGACTATTGGTCCAATGTTATCTCCCAATTACACTCTACTGTGGTTCAAACCATTTGAAATACATCAATCCAACAAAGACAAAGCATTGTCATAATTTAATTCCCATGTTAAGTAAATAATTTATCACATTCATTTATGCAAAAAGCAGAAATAAATACAGTGCATACTAGCTTTATCATGCAAAACAGAGTTCAAAGTAGTTCTCAATAAAATGCCTTATTAATAAAATGAAAAGCCACTTAAATAATCTTTAATTTGTTAATGCTGTACTGTATGAAAGTTGAACAAAAATGTAACCTCAGTTTCTCTGAAGTAGAATTCCTAAATGTTAACAAGGATTTTATCAGAATAAGTAAATTATAATCATTTTCTAAACGTAATAATTAAAACATTTCATCATGTTTGAAATTATTCAAGTAATTAATTGTGACAGACAGTAACATTCCCAAATTAAGTATAGAATATTTATTCTTTTTTGAAGATTTGATTATTATCATTTTTTATGCAGTCAAGAGAAATTGAGGGAGACTTGTTTCATGTTCTGTGTCACTATAGCTTTGAACTAGATTAAAAAGAGTATGAAACTGACTTGCCCTCCTCTCCCACCCAGCTTATAGTAAAACTTCAGTGTAAAACTTTTGTGAGAATGAACTAATTGTTTAACTGAATGTTGTGTGTTGCTCATAGACGTAACACCAGACTTCTACTTGGGGCAGTAGGAGACTTCTAGGAAGATAGAGTATCTTCTACAGGCATGTTCTCAAAGCAGCCAGAAAGAATCAAGCAACCCCACTAAATCAATGAGCCCTTGGTTTTTGGTTTCTCTGGGAAGACATCAAACATACTGAGACACTTCTTCAGGAGCACACAGAGGCAAAGATGAGACACTGGATCGAGAACACACACACACACACATGCGTGCACGCACACCTCCAACTCAATATGTCTGTCTCTTCAAGCAGCTCCTGTCCTACATGTGGCAGAATCTGCAGATTGGCTTAGCTGCCATCTCAGAATCTTTTGAAGTAGAAACAAGTCATCCTCAATACCAAGAAACTGCCTAAGAAGACAACTATCGCACACAAAGTCAATTTAAAAGCTTCAAAATAATATGTTAGGTCAGGGATATTGATTAATATTTCTCATCAGTGTTTTCAAAGTATACAATTCATAGAATGCACAATAAGAAAATAATTGGATATTCATAAATGTTCTCAAATGCCCATTTGTAATTTGTACTGGTGTTTCCAATATAGCATAATGTGAGAGAAGCTGGTAGTTTTAGTTGTGGTTTATACACTTATTGGATCAATCTGGTGGTATGAGGCCCCTTTCGGTCATGGCTGACCATGAGTTGCATCCTCATTGTTCTGGCTTGCTGCTTCCCTGAAGCAATGTCATTTGTGACAAGGATCTGTTTTAGGACCACTGCTGTTTTTGTAAATGACTTGGACACAGGCATAGGTGGATGGGTTAGTAAGTTGACACTAAGGTTGGTGGAGTAGTGGACAGTGTGAAAGAATGTTGCAAGTTGCAGGGGGACTTGGATAAACTGCAGAATTGGACTGAAAGGTTGCAAATGGAGTTCAATGCAGATAAACGAGAGGTGATTCACTTTTGGGAAGAATAACAGGAAGGCAGAGTACTGGGTCAATAGAAAGATTCTTGGTAGTGTGGATGTGCAGAAGGATTTTGGAGTCCATGTACATAGATCCCTAAAGGTTGCCAGGTTGATAGTGCTGTTAAGAAGGCACATGGTGTGTTTGGTTTTATTGGTAGAGGGATTGAGTTCCGGAGCCGTAACGTCATGCTGCAACAATACAAAATGCTAGTGCAGTTGCACTTGGAATATTGCGTACAGTTCTGGTCGCTTCATTACAGGAAGGATGTGGAAGCATTGGGAAAGGTGCAGAGAAGATTTACCAGGATGTTGTCTGGTCTGGAGGGAAGGTCTTATGAGGAAAGGCTGAGAGACTTGGGTCTGTTCTCATTGGAGAGAAGAAAGCTAAGAGGGGATTTGGTAGAGACATACAAGATGATCAGAGGATTAGATAGGGTAAGACAGTGAAAATCTTTTTCCTGGGATGATGGCGTCAGCTTGTACGAGGGGGCATAACTACAAATTGAGGGGTGATAGATTTAAGACAGATGTCAGAAGCAGGTTCTTTACTCAGAGAGTGGTAAGGGCATGGAATGCCAATGTAGTTAACTCAGCCACATTAGGGACATTTGAACAATCCTTGGATAAACACATGGATGATGATGGGCCAGCATGGGGGATGGGCTTAGATTAGTTCACAGGGTTGGCGCAACATCGAGGGCCGAAGGGCCTGTTCTGCGCTGTATTGTTCTTTGTTCTACGTTCTATGTGATTGAAGAGACCAATGCTGGAGTGACAGTCCCGGTCACAGAGGTCACATCTGTATGTAGTCGTTCGTCTGCCAGAGCTGCTGTATTCCTTCCTTGGTGCCCGCTTGTCTGCTGCAACGCTGATCAGCTTCTTTTCCCCTGTTTTGAGATGTTGATTCTGGGTGGTTCTCCATTTCGTGCGGTCAGCTGCAAGCCTTTCCCAGTACTCCATAATGATATTAAGCGCCTTCACGTCCCTCATGCAGATGTCCTTGTAGCGCAGCTGGGGATACCCAGTGGGTCTCTTCCGGGCCGCAATTCTCCATAGAGAATAACCTTTGGGATGCGTCCATCCTCCATGCGGTGGATGTGGCCCAGCCAGTGCAGTCTCCACTGCCTGAGCAGACTATACATGCTGGGAAGGCCAGCGCGAGATAGGACTGCTGTGTTGGATACTCTGTCTTGCCAGGATATATCCAGGACATGGTGGATACTCCTCAAGTGGAAGGTATTCACTCTTCTCTCCTGACACATTTCATTACCGTACAGCAATGTGCTGATGAGGCAGCCATTGTAGACTGACATTTCTGTCTTCACTGTCAGCTTGGGATTTGTCCGTACTCGAGTCATGAGGCGAGCAAGAGTTGAAGCTGCTTTCTCGATCTCTTCTCGACCTCTGTGTCCAAGGAGAGGTTGTCAGTGATGGTAGAGCCAAGGTACATAAACTGATGGATGACATTGAGTTTGTAGTTGTTGATGGTGATGACCGGCAGTGTCTCTGTGTCCTGTCCCAGGATGCTCGTCTTCTTCAGACTGTTAGCCCAAACACCTTGCAAGCATGAGAGAGGCAGTCTATCAGTAACTGGAGTGTATCTTGCAACTGCAGCATCATTGGCAAACAGCATGTCCCTGATAAGTGCACTTACATTGGCTCTACTGTCACTGATAATCCCTCCGTGGACACAGAGATCAAGAAGAGGATTGGGAAAGCAGCCTCAACTGTTGTGAGCCTCACGACTCAAGTATGGTCAAATCCCAAGCTGACAGTCAAGACAAAAATGTCAGCCTCCAACGCTTGCGTACATTTGTCTTGGCTCTAAAGGCGGACCAGGTTGAAGAGCCTGCCTCTGATCTAGTGTGTTGGTAAGTCACCACCGGTGCGGTGCCAAAGGCATCACATCAAAACAAAATCCCAAAGAGTGTGGGAGCGAGGAAGCAGCCTTGTTTGATGCCTCTGTGGAGGTGGATGGGCTCATAAGAGCAGCCGTTGAACTGCACTGTCCCCTTCACGTTACTGTGGAAGGACTCTATCATGCTCAGCAGTTTCGGTGGGCAGCCGATCTGATGATACTCACTGTCCAGTCAGAAAGGCTATGCATGTGGGTCCGCCCTTCGGGAAAACCCCGGTTCCTCAGAGCACAGTCCTTTCCTGAGGGGATCAGTGTGGGGTTTTGTGGAATAACTGGTGCAGGCCCTTGCGGAACCTCTGGTCCCTGACGCTGTAGATGATGACATTGCAGCAGCTGTTGGACGCCAGCACCCAAAAGGCGAAGAAGGAGAAGCTGCACCAGCGATAGCCCATGACATTGCCCAGCACGAAGGCGGCAACTGGGCTGAAAGAGGCGGTGAAGATCAAAGTCAGGATGCCGATGGTTTTGGCGGCTTTAATGTCTGAGGAGGAGGGGCGCAGGGACGCGGGTAGGTTCCCCAGCTCAGCCAAGAACTTGCGCCTCTCGGAGTAGCGGTGGATGGTGCGGAAGGACAGCGCGTTGACGATCACGGTGCCCCCCAGGATGGTGAAGTCAAAGGCGGGGAAGAGGAGGAGGATACTGCCGCCGGGCTGGGGGGGAGCGCCGGCCACCAAGGCGTAGTTACACATGCGGCTGCATTCGCTGTACTCCAGGGAGAAGTGGCCGCTGGAGAGCAGGGGGGCAGTGGCGAGCAGGAAGCTGCTGAACCAGGAGAGCAGGATGAGGAGCCAGGTCCTCCTCCGGGTGATCACCACCTCCTTGTGCAGGGGTCTCAGGATGGCTACACCCCGCTCCACCGACAGCAGGAAGATGGTGCTGATGGACACGAAGGTGCAGCCGGCGAACACCACACCCACCAGGCTGCAGGGCTGCCACAGCGCGCCACCTCCCGTGGCCGAATAGCCGGGCTGCCAGGGCGGGCGGCTGGGGCTCCCCAGCAACGCGATCTCCGTGTAGGCGGAGAAAGGGAGCACCAGGAGCCCCACCGCCAGATCGGCCAGGGCCAGGGAGACCTTCAGGTAGCCCTGAGGGGTGCGGGACTCCTTGGTGCTGAGGAAGACCGCCACGGTGATGAAGTTGCCCGCCACCACCGCACAGGCGAGTAACAGCATGAAGGTGACCACCAGGGACCGACTGACCAGGCTGCAGCCCAGCCAGGACTCCTCGCTGCCGTTCGAGCAACTCCTGCCGGACATCCAGCCCGTCTCCAGCGTCAGGTTCCTCGGGAAATCCCGCATCACCACACTCAGCAACAGACTGTCTGGGACGGCCTGCGCTGTAACTGAGCGAACCACGTTCACCTGCAAAACAGGAACGAGAGAGGGTTCGGGTTAGCCGTCCACACTTAGCCATCCATTAGTCTGTCCAAACAGCAACAAGGTCCTGAACATTTAACTTGGGGAAAGAAAACAGGCACATCACTGTCATACACACACCAAGAGAGTATGCAGGGTAACCAGTGAAGATTGCAGTGGGGAAAACGGAGATTTATTTAAAAAGGGTTCGATTAAATTGCGAATTGTGACTGGTACTCAATGCGGGAAAATAAGGTTTCTGCCGTGTTCAATGTCAGTTGACCGCTTCCAAAACCTATGATGCTGTAGACGATTTTAATTAATGCATCATTTAGTATATTGGTAGAAGTGTAAAATAATGATTTTTAAAATCAATTTCCAATGTTGTGATTTCACCTTTTTCCAGTGAAGTATTTTATTCTGTTGCAAATAAAGTCTCAAAAACCATTACCATATTCGCGATACTGATCTTTTAAATAAAGCACAACGCACAAACTATGATGTGAAAAAAGACGTTTCCACATGTGCAACAAGGAGATAAACTGCGGTAGATGCACTAATTAACTACTTACAGCAATGCAATGCAGGAGGAAATCATGATCAGAACGAGCTCCAGTCTAGATACAGTGGATACGGGACACCTCAATTGATTAACTGAGTTGTCCGCTTTTGTGCACAGTGTTTGTATTGTTTCTCCGAGAAACTGCAGTCGCGTCTTCACTGCATTGACTGGTCTGATTTGATATGATTACTGTCTGTGATTTTTAAATTTAGATAACTACTGTGGTACAAGAACATAATGCATCTGCCGCCTTTCTGTTGCTTGTTCTGGGTCAGTCTCACATTGTACAGTCACCTCTTATTGTACATGTTATTGCACTTTGTTTTTGGTCATTAAGTTAACGTTTCACACAGTCCAATCTCCTTCTGGTAGGCGACAGCCGCTGCTGCCCGGTCGGTATGATTGTAAGCGATGTGTCAAAATAAGTGAACTCTTTATGTTTGTGACAGACACTGAAAGGTTAGGGAAGGCGGTCGGAGTGTTCCGGGAATTAACCCGAGTGAGAATGCCACTTCTTTCCCAAGAACCTTCATTGACACGATGGGCCGAATAACCTCCTTCAATGCCGTCAGGGTTCTGTGATTCTATGATTAATCTTTATTTAAAAAACAAACCCATTCTCCTTTAGCTTTTCGAGATCCTGGAGATTTTCCTCAGTCTCCAAACCAATAAAGCTATAACCAGCGTTTACAATCAGACAGTGCTCAGGACCTACCTATGGGTGAGTGCTGTAGTTACCGCGATGAAGTCGTCGATTCTGGCCAGCAGCTTGGTATGAGTGTAACACAATCAAGAGACATGTCTCGGAGCTTCTGACTGCAATCCCCCGTCTTTCCGCCAAACCCTGAGCTTCTCCTCCAGTCACATTCCGTCTGACGCAAACCAGCATCACTCCGCGCACTCTTTTGTCCAGACAATAGATATTGCTCCCTCAGGGTTAAGGTGCCTCCGTGTTAAGATGAACTATACTAAGAAGCAGCAGCATACTTCCGGCCGTGCCCCTGGAGACGACTTTCCACCGATGACTCCAGTGGTTGAAGAGAAAGTTGGAATCTCGACCTTTGAGCTCCAAATCCCTCTCTTCTGCTTTGGTTTTCTTCAGCAATTGGAGTTACCTTCTTGGCAAACTCGACTGGTCAACATTCGTCAAGTTTTTTTTGAGAGTTCTGACTGGTGACCCTTGGCTGGAATTTGTAAATAACTAGGTCAAATACCCATGTCACTTGATCAATGTCCCAGTCACATGCTCCATGGGCTGAGGGGAATGCCCCAATGGAAACCTTTTGTTTTACACTTATTTTTCTAGTCAACCTGTTCAGAGATGTTATTACACACCTCTGGAGAAGGTGGGACTTGAACCTGGGCGTCTCAGTTCAGGGGTAGGGACACTAAGAAGGATATAATCCATGTATCAAAGGTCTATACAGTCTGACCCTCCTCAGTCCACTGCTTCACTGATATTTATTATCATTTGAGGTAAATCGCTGTCAAACTCTGGAGAACATGTAATCAAAGGCATTGAGTGAAGATGAAATGTTAGAGATTTGTGATTGATGATGATGAAAGGGCTTGTTTTATGAACAAAGGCTAAACAGTTTGGCATTCCACGCACTGGAGATGATCTTATTGGAACAATAAGGGGCTTGATAGAGTAAATGCTGAGAGGCTATTTCCCCTGACAGTGTAGGACTAGAGGGCATAGTCTCAGAAAAAAGAGGCATGGTGGGGTGGTCTAATGGTATTATTGCTGCACTGTAATCCAGGGACCCAGATAATGTTCTGGGGACCTGGGTTCAAATACAGCAATGGGAAATGATGGAATTTGAATTCAATAAATATCTGGAATAAAGAGTCTAATGATAACCAAGAATCAATTGTCAGGAAAAGCCCATCTGGTTCACTAATGTCCTTTTGGGAAGGAAACTGCCGTCCTTACCAGGTCTGACCTAAATGTGACTTCAGACCCACAGCAATGTGGGTGACTCGTAACGATCCTCTGGGCATTTAAGGATGGGCAATACTTGCTGGCCTAGCTAGCAACATCCTCATCCTGTGAATGAATAAAAAAATTAAGACTGAGATGAGGAATTTCTTCCCTCAGAGGGTTGTGTCTTTGGAACTCCCTGTTACAGAGAGATAAGGAGATAGTCCTTGTGTATATTTTTACTGAGATAAGTAGATTCTTGATCAGTTGGGGAATCAAGGGTTACAGGGAAAGTGGGTGGGAGGAATGCTGGATAATCCAGGATCCCATCAAATGGAAAGGCAAATCAGGGCAGGACTTATACACTTAAGGTTCTGGGGAATGTTGCTGAACAAAGAGACCTTGGAGTGCAGATTCATAGCTCCTTGAAAGTGAACAAAGAGACCTTGAAGTTGCAGGTAGATAGGATAATGAAGAAGACATTTAGTATACTTCCCTTTATTGGTCAGAGCATCGAGTAAAGGAGTTGGGAGGTCATTTTGTGGCTGTACAGGACATTAGTTGGGCCACTTTTGGAACATTGTGTGCAATTCTGGTCTCCCTCCTATTTCTAAGATGTTGTGAAATTTGAAAGAGTTCAGAAAAGATTTACAAGGATGTTGCCAGGTCATCTATAGGGAGAGGCTGAATGGGCTGGGGCTGTTTTCCCTCGAGCATTGGAGGCTGAGGAGTGACCTTATAGAGGTTTATAAAATCATGAGGGACATGAATATGGTAAGTAAACAAGGTCTTTTCTCTGGGGTGGGGGAGTCCATAATGGGGAGAGTTTGGAGGGATATGGGCCGGGTGCTGGCAGGTGGGACTAGATTGGGTTGAGATATCGGGTCGGCATGGACGGGTTGGACTGAAGGGTCTATTTCCGTGTTGTACATCTTTATGACTCCATGACTCTATCTGGACGGGTATATGAATTGGAAGGGTTTAGAGGGATATGGCTGGGTGCTGGCAGGTGGGACTAGATTGGTTTTGGATACCTGGTCTGCATGGACCAGTTGGACCGAAGGGTCTGTTCCCGTTTTGTACATCTTTATGACTTTATGACTCTAAATGGGACGAGAATTAGTTTAGGATATCTGGTCAGAATGAATGAGTTGGACCGAAGGGTCTGTTTCCATGCTGTATGTCTCTATGACTTTAAACGGCACAGCAGATTGAGGGGTAGAATGGCCTACTCCTATTCCTATTTCTTATGGTTGAAAATTGAAAATGTGACCAGATCCAAAAATCCCCAGAACTGTGGCTCAGTTGATATGGCTCCTGCCTCGGAATTGATATTCTGGGTTCAAGTACTGTTCCCAAGATTTGAGCAGAGAAATGAAGACTGCTACTCCAGTGCAGTCCTAAGGAATACTGTACCTTTGGAGGTGCCATCTTTCGGATGAGGCATTAAGCTGTGGCTCCGTCTACCTGAGCAGGTGGATACAAAAGAGCCTATTGCACTATTTTGAAGAGCATTAACACATTGCTGACTAGGAGAGTTTGCTGAGTGCACATTGGCTGCTGCTGTTCCCACACCACAATAGTGGCTATACTTGTAAAAAACATTTAATCAGTTTTAAATAGTTGGCATGGTTTGAGGCAGGCAGTGGTCATGAAAAGTGCTATATAACTGCAATTTTTTTTCTTTTATTCCTTCACATTTTTGGATTTAAATATGGGAAAAATCAGGGGTAAGGAAGAATGTAGAGTAATCAGTCAGTCATAATCTTAGTGAATGGCACATAGGCTCAAGGGACTAAAGAGCTTACTCCTGCGTCATATGCTTGTTCATAGAAAATAGAAAACTATCGAGATAATTGAAGTAGTTAGATTACTGATTTAAAAGAGACAAATGAGAACTCAGCTTGATGTTTTCAAGGGTTTAAAGCAATGTATATGAACATTGAAGAGACTTAAAATTTGGGAAATCTCTGATGTAATTGCTGATTCTCATAGCAACTATATTCAACTGATAGGAACTTTGTATCTTTCAAGTGTTAACTTCCACTGGACTTACTGCCCTATTCTACATATCAATTTTGACCTGTAATAATTACATACCACACTTACATTGCACATTAAAAGTTATTGCTATTCATTGTTAATATTACTGTGCCCCGAAACGTGCTAAATTTCTTGAATCATTGCCACAGATCTTCCACCTACAATAGTATAAAATGCTATCCTCCACTTAAACTTAGGTCAAGCTTGCAGCATTTTTTAATGAGCTGCAATAGGAACATAGTAATTAGGAGGAGTAGATCATTCAGCCCTTCATACCTATTCTGTTATTCATGGCTGATCTGATCTGACCTGATTCACTTTCCAGTCTTCACCCCCATTACCCCCACCCACTCTAATAATCCTTGACACCCTTGTCAATCAATAGTCCAGTAAGTGGCTTGGTAAAAGACCTTATGATACTTTGTGAGTATAATTTACATATATTGCACAAGTAAAGAATATTGTATTAGTAATAAATGGAAGGTGAATTCTTGATCTGAACAACTTCAGTGAAAACAAAAATTGCAATTTTAGTTATGAAGCATAATATTACGTTTTTAAAAATGTTCAGGAAATTGTTTCAACACATGGAACAAAGATTCAGTGTACATCAGTGTTAGTTTTCATGAATTCATTTTTAAGCAAAAATGCTAGTCTCTTTAGTTAAGACGTACATGGTTTACATAATATTAAAATGCTCTATTCAACTTGACAATAGTTTATAGTGCACACAAAAATGCAATGGCATTTTTCCAATGAAGTAAGAATTTCATAAGCATTGATCACAGTAAGAACACGTCATCTACAGAATTTGAAAAGATTTCATAAGGGTTTCTGACCACTCCTAAATAATGTAATTGTATTTCCTGAACTAATCAATATTCTTGATATGAATATTCCTCAACAGGCAGATAAGCTGGTCATTGATTGTATCTATTAAAATTAACAAATGTTATTTTATGAAGTTCATAGAATCCCTACAGTGTGTAAGTAGGATTTTCAGCCCATCAAGTTCACACTGACCCTCCAAAGAGCTTTTCACCCAGACCTACATCCCTGCAATTCCCATGGCTAACCCACATATCCCTGGACACTATGGGGCAATTTAGCATAGCTAAGCCACCTAAGTTGCACATCATTGAACTGTGGGAGGAAACTGGAGTATCTAGCAGAAACCCACACAGACAAATGGAGGATGTGCAAACCCTACACAGACAGTTACTCAAGGCTGGAATTGAACAGAGGATGCTGGTGCTGTGAACCAGCAGTGCTAACCACTGAGCCACCACTGTGTTTAAGCTTCTTTAGGGTTTCTAAATAGATTAACATGTACACATTTAACAACCTAAAATAATAAGAACTAAATTAATTTACTATGATATCCTGGGTAAACCAAGCCAAAAATGAGCATCAAAATAAAATAGTTTCTTCCCCAAACTGTTTTGTAAACCAGCTTAGCATATCCATGATCGTTGACTTCCAAACCAGCTCATTTGTTGATCTCTGCTTCTCATTTCAAGACCATTCCATAGTTCAGGTGTGTTTCCTAAAACATCAAACTTATTTCTATCTTATTAATAAGTCTAAGGAGTCTACAGTTTCTAGCTTTTCACTACATTGAAAGCAATATTTTATGTTTACTAAATACAAAGGAGATTACCTCGATGTACCAAATTGAACCCCACTTGCCAAGTTTGCCCATTTGCTGTTTTTCATATAATGCTTCCATTTGCAATGCTCATAACATGACCTATCCTGAAGCACATTTGGACATGTGTCCTATGTCATTTAAGTCATTATTAAATATAGTGAATAGCTGATGCTTGACCAAAGATCTATGAAATTTCACAAGATATCTTATCAATTAGAAAAATCTGCCGACAACCTCTCTTGTCTCTTGTCACTCAGTTAATCTCCTAACCAGGTCAATAATTTGTTTTCAATTCCAGCAGCTTCAATATTAGCTAACAGTCTGGTAAGAGGGACTTTATCAAATGCAATATGGAAGCCAGTATCAGTAGACATTCTTTTGTCCACTACTTTAGAAATTTTTTTTAAATAAGTCAATCAGGTTCATCAGGCAAGACATAATCTTTACAAATTGTATTTGGAAAGGCAAGGACTGATTCGTGATAGTCTACATAGCTTTGTGTGTGGGAAATCATGTCTCACAAACTTGATTGAGTTTTTTGAAGAAGTAGCAAAGAAGATTGATGAGGGCAGATGAACTTTGGAAGTTCATAGCTGGGGTCCCTTACAATATAAATCATTTGGTTCTTGGGATCTGTCACTTTTTATTTGCATGATTTTCTTGATTGATGTCAATTTGCTCATGTTAATTACATTCAGTTTCCATTTCTTATTCCTTATAAGTTTCCTTGGGATTGACAGCAGCCTATTTTCTCCAACTCCCTGTTGGAGGGTTGGTAGGGTTAATCTTTTAGCCCTTCTCTGAGCTGTTGGTCAATGCTTTGATTGAGCACAGTAGTCACAGTGCCCTTAAAGGAAAGCCGTTTACCGTTTGACTATGATTAAATCCGATTTGTCTGCCACCACTTTAAACTGTAAAGTTTAACATTCTGCTCACTCTGTTAGTTGTTTTTCCCGGAGTATTGAATCATTTTGAGTGGTGAATCTACTTACATCCCAAGATATCATTTAACTTTATTCTTATCCATTGTGATATATTTTGTAGAGTACTAATGTCAAATATTTTTCAGCTTTAGGTGGTGCCTTATAATTGTCTGTATTGCACTTTATCTTTCTTTCTTTGATCCATTTCTACATTTTGTTGATACACTTTACCTGTGATATTACTGTTAAAATATAGATTTTCTTTCAATAGACCATAAGACGAAGGAGCAGAATTAGACCATTAGGTCCATCAAATATGCTCTGCCATGGCTGATATGTTTCTCAACCCAAATTCCGCTTTCTCCCTATAACCCTTGATCCCCTTACTAATCAATAACATATCGCTGTCATGAATATACTCAATAACTTAACCTCCACTGCCTTCTGTGGCAATGAAATCCACAGATTCATGACCCGCTGTTAAAGAAATTCCTCCTCATCTCAGTTCTAAAGGGCCTTCCCTTCACCCTAAGACTGTTCTCCTGTCCTAGTCTCTCCTTTTCACCTTCCCCATGTCCACTCTATCTAGGCTTCTCAGTATTATGTAAGTTTCAATCAGATGCCTCCCTCATTCTTCTAAACTCCAACAAGAACAGACCCAGAGTCCTCAACCACTCCTCATGTGACGACCTCTTCTGTGTCATTCTTGTCAACCTCCTCTGGATTCCCTCCCAGGCCAGCACATCCTTCCTTAGATATCAGGCCCAAAATTGCTCACAATATTTGAAATGTGGCACTGGAAAAGCACAGCAGGTCAGGTAGCATCCGAGGAGTGGGAGAGTTGATGTTTTGGGCATAAGCTCTTCATCAGGAATGTGGAGGTTAAAGGGGGCTGATAGATAAATAGGGAGGTGGGGATGGGGGAAAGGTAGCTGGGAAGGCAATAGGTGGATGCAGATGGGGGGTAATTGTGAGAGGTCGGTGAGGAGGGTGGAGTGGATAGGTGGGACCTGACCTACTGTGCTTTTCAAGCACCACACATTTCAACTCTGACACGCCAGCATCTGCAGTACTCACTTTCTCCATGTTCCAAATGCCGTCTGATGAGAGCCATACACAACCTCAGCAGTACACCTCTGCTTTTGTATTCTAGCCCTCTTGAATTGAATGTTAACTTTGAATTTGCTTTCCTAATTGCCAACTGAATTTTCATGTTAACCTGAATTAGGACTCCAAAGTTCCTCTGTGCTTCAGATTTCCAAAGTTTTTTCCCTTTTAGAAAGTGTTCTATGTCTCTATTCTTCCATATAAAGTGTGTAACCTCATATATTCCTACATTGTATTCCATCTGCCATTTCTTTGCCCACTCTCGTAGCCCGTTCAAGTCCTTCTGTGGCCTTCCTGCTTCTTTAACCTTATCTGTTCCTCCACCTATCTATGTCAACTGCAAACTTAACAACAATGCCCACAGTTCCTTCCTCCAGATCATAAATGTATAACGTGAATAGTTAGGGTCCCAAAACTGATCTCTGCAATACTTCACCTGTCACCAGTTACCATACTGAAAAAGACACCTGAATTCCTACTCTCTGTCTTCTGCCAGACAACCAGTCATCTATCCATCCTAGTGCCTTGCCCCTAACACAATGGGCTTTTATCTTATTTAGCAGCTTCCTGTGCAGCACCTTGTGAAATATGGCTTCTGGATATCCAAACAGATCATATCCACTGGCTCTCCTTTGTCTAACTTGCTCCTTACCTCAAAGAATTCTAACAGGCATGACCTCCCTTTGCTAAAGCCATGCTGACTCAGCCCTATTTTACTATGCACTGCCAAGTACTCCACAATCTCATCCTTAATAATGGACTATGAAATCGTAGCAATGACAGAGGTCAGGCTAACTGACTTGTAGTTACCTGTCTTCTGCCTTCCTCCCTTCTTAAACAGGGGTGTTACATTAACGATTTTCCTGTTCTCTGGGACCCTCACTGCTTCCAGTGATTCCTGAAAGATCACTACCAATGCCTCTACAATTTCCTCAGCTATCTCCTTCAGAAATCTAGGATGTAGTCCCTCTGGTCAGGGTTTTTATCCACCTTCAACCTTTTCAGCTTCCCCAACACCCTTTTCTTCAATGATGGCCACTACACTCACCTCTGCCCCCAACTCTCTTGAAGTTCTGGTATGCTGCTTGTGTCTTCCACTGTGAAAATTGATTTGAAGTACCTATTCAGTTCCTCTGCCATTTCTCTGTTCCCTAATTACTACTTCTCCCGCCTCTTTTTCCAGCAGTCCAAAGACCTCTTGCGTCTTTGTTACCTTTTATATATATAAAAAAACCTCTTTAAATCTTCTTTTATATTACTAGTGAAAATTATCCTTGTATTTAATCTTCTCTCCTCCATTGTTTTTTAAGTTGTCCTCTGCTGGTTTTCTAAAGGCTTCCTAATCATCTGGCTTCCCAGTAATCTTCAACACTTGTATATTTCTTTTTATTTTGTGTTTGTGCTGTCCCTGACCCCCCCTTGTCAGCTATGGTTGCCTTGACCTCTTACACTATTTCTTC
Organism: Chiloscyllium punctatum; assembly: GCF_047496795.1. Taxonomy (NCBI): domain Eukaryota; kingdom Metazoa; phylum Chordata; class Chondrichthyes; order Orectolobiformes; family Hemiscylliidae; genus Chiloscyllium; species Chiloscyllium punctatum. The sequence continues at coordinate 30,975,510 of NC_092764.1, forward strand.
TTCCTTGGGATGAATTTCTGCTGGGCACCTCAAACTCTGCTGTACCCTGAGAATCTCCTGCCATTGCTACTCCACCATCTTCCCTGCTAGCCTCCCCTTCTAATAAGCTCTGGCCAGTTCCTCCCTGTATTTGTAGTTACTTTTACTCAGTTGTAATGCAATTACATTTGATTTCAATTTCTCCCTCTCAAACTGTGGGGCAAATTGTATCAAATTGTAGTCACTTCCCCCTAAGGGTTCCACAACTTAAGCTCCCTAATCAATTCTGCCTCAATATGCATCATCAAATCCAGAATTCCCTGTTCCCTAGAGTGCTTCAAAAAAACAGCTCATACCCATTCCACAAGTTCCTTTTGTTATGGACTAGGCCAGACCACTAAAAACATTCATAAGCAGGCAGCCAGACCATAACTTTGCAATTTGTGTCAGTAAGTGTAGAGTGAAAATTATCCGGATTAAGTTAGCTATATTGACTATTAGATTTTAAAACAGACAAACATTTCTTCACAAAATTACACAATGAAACACTAAGAACAGAATCAAGAACCTGTACAGAACTCAGTCTATCCAACCTAGACTTAATTATGCTGTTTCAAATATTCACAACAGTCCCAATAAGCAAACCCCCTTTAAAAACCAGTATAAATGGAACACATGCTTACAGGTTGAAGTTGTAGGGCAGAAAGAGAGCGAGAGTTTTCACACATCTCCCTGTTGAACTCCTCACTAGTTCAAGGCTGAACTAAACTGCTCAGCTAGAGAGCTGATCACTCTCCTTTCATTATACAGGTCACTTCTAAAACATGACCACTTTGGCCTGAAGCCTCATCTGTTTACATATAAACAAAGGCCTCTCAAAATCCTTTTCATCTCTGCACTAAACCAGACTGATCGGAGCCCGGCCTGGTTTATTACCCCTCTGAAAACAATCAAGGACAGAGTATCCTTGAGCCAAGGAACAGCTTTTAGAAACAAAAGGAACTAGTTTTATGACACTTTCCTTGAGATCTACTACCAGCCTGAATTTCCGCATCCACTGCATATTGAAGACCCCATGCCTATTGTAACAGTGCCTTTTATACATGCCTTTACTATCTTCTGATTTATTACCTTCCTCACATCCTGACTGCTGCTAGGAGGCATGTACAGAACTCCCATCAGGGTCTTTTTTCCTTTGTGGTTCTTCAACTGTACCACACACTCTGCACCTTGCTGACTTGATATCACTACGTGCTATTGATTTAATTTAATTAAATTTCTTACTAACAATGCAACTCCACTCCTCTCTGTCCATCTGTCTGTCCTTTTGATAGGACATATATTCTTGGATATTTAGACCCCAGCCCTGATCCCCTTGCAGCCATGTCCCTGTGATTCCCACAACATTCCACCCATCAATTACTATCTGCACTACAAGTTATTTACCTTGTTTCGTATAGTGTGTGCATTTAGGAACAACACTTTAATTGCTCCTCTTCTTATTGTTGCCCCCTTATCTGCTGTGCCTGAAGTTAGATTCCTGACCATTTCCACATTCCCTGTCGTATTATTAGTCATGGAGACTTTAACAACCTGTGCTGAGCCCTCCATACTACACACACACACACACACACACACACATTTTGTTTAAAGCCCTATCTCCCAAGCCCTAGTAGTATGATTCACCAGGACTCTGGTCCCATCATGATTCCTGACCCATTGGAACAACTCCCTTCTTCCCCAGTACTAATGCAAATGTCCAATGAATAAGAACCTGTTTCTCCCACACCAATGTTTGAGCCACACATTTACCTTTGTAATTTTGTTGAGGCTGTGCTAGTTTGCTCATCCTTCAGGTTGTAATTCAGAGTATTGTCTTTTTGATTCTTCTTTTTAATTTAGCTCTTAGCTGTTCATATTCCCTCAACAGAACCTCTTTCCTCTTTCTCCCTATATAGCTGGTAGCTATGTCAACTGGATCTTTCCCCTCCCACTCCAAGCTCCTCTGCAGCCCAGATACGATATCCTAAAACCAGGCACCAGGCAGGCAAACAGCTTTTGGGACTCTTGAAACTGGCCACAGAGCACATCCTATTCCCTGACTATACTACCTCCAATTACAACTACATGTCTCTTTTCTCCCCGCTGCTGAATGGCTCCCTGTACCAAGGTGCTATGGTCAATTTGTTTATCTTCCCAACAGCACCCATTCTAATCCACACAGACAGCAAGAATCTCAAACCTTTAGACAAGGTCAAGGGCTGATATTCCTTCAGCACTACCTTCTGGAATTATTATTGTTAACATCCTGCAACAGTTTTTCACACAAAGAACACATATTGTGATTTTGGATGTACAGGCACAATGATTTTCTATCTATTAACTTGAATAGAAAATTATGGTAGCTTGAAACAAAATTTGTATTATTACTTCCAACATATGAAGCCGTACAGCAGAAAGGTTAATGCCAAATACATAACTCATCATAAATTAGAGAATTATTGAGTTCCCAAATGTCATACACAATATCATCAAAACATGCAAAGAAAATCTCGAAAATTTTGTAGAAAGCACACATATGACCAGTATTTGTTTCTAAGCATTACTTTTTCAATTTTAATTTTCACTTTTGCTTCGTGATTTATTGGTCCATATAGGTACCGAATTTCTAATTTACAACAATCAATTGTGATGTCTGAAGTTTTAGATTTATCCCAACATGTGCTCTGTTCTCTGTTCTAGTAGCATTTCACTACCTTCAGCAGAAAACAATTAATTAGTCTGCTGACTTTATTGGTTTGCTGGCTTTGAATTATTCTGCACAGATCCTATTGCACAAAGTCAATAACATTTGTCTTGGGGAATTACAGAAAGTGAACCAGATGCAATGAGCATTATAACCAGAATTTTGTGCCGCAGTGAATTCAATCTCTTTTACACTATTACAGATACATACTCTCCTCAATTTACTGCACTTCACCTTTACTTAGTATTGCTCAATTATATTCTGTACATCTTCCAAAGCAATTGTGCCTTTTGAACCCATTACAATTGCCTATAGGTGAATTGGTGACTTTTTGCAGAATAATTTAGTGGCTTAGGTGGATCAGAGGCTTTTTTTATTATTCATTCATGTGATGAGGGTGTCGTTGGCTAGGCCAGCATTTTTTGCACATCCCTATTTGCTCAGAGGGCAGTTAATAGCCAACCACACTGCTGTGATTCTGGAATCACATGTAGGCCAGACCAGGTAAGGATTGCAAGGTGAATAAAGGATTTGCAGAACAGCATTGAAGAGTATTATAGGCTCCAGTGGGGGTGGACGTGAAGGTAGTGGTAGTGACCACCACTGTGGACCCCACAGGTGAAGCACAGAGGATTAGAGCGGGTACCATCAAGGTATAATGCTGGGGTTCACAGGACAGGGGGTACAGTTGTAGGCAAAGTTCAATATGGTGCAGGGAATGGGTGGAAATGGATTGTTGGAATCATATAAGGTAAAAGGAGAAAGAGGCTAGGGGTTTGGGAGGGTATGACCTGGTGACAAGGCAAGATGGAGGTTAAAATGTCCACTACAGGATGTGTTCCTTGTCATTACCTTCCATTTTCTACATTGCCTGCATTGAAAATAGCTGGGGCAATACCCAGGGTGGACAGAGTCAAATCATTTTGATGGGTGAAAGTGCTGAATCCATGTTTGCTGGACCTAATACATTGAAGGAGTAAATAAAATAAACAGCCATTTGCAAACTCTAGCTAAATTTAATTTGCAATCAGATCATTATCGATTTGCTGAACATTCAGAGTGAGGATGTTTCAGGGTTAAAGATGGTTTGCACCATGTCACTGGGGCTTACAAATTGGACATGGATTCCTCAATGAAGTTAGCAGCGAAAATGTTATAACAGACCAATGCTAGCCAAAGGTAAGCCATTGTTCATGCAGCTTCCAAGCATGCTATGGGATCTCTACACCATCACTTCATTTGTCATGTAAGGGTGGTCGACACCAACTGAAGTAAGAAGTTGATAGGAAGCAACAATCCTTTTGATGATGCCTTGAGCCAGCAATGGTGGAGACAAGGACATTGCTATCAGGGTGCAGCATGTCTCATTGAGTGGAGGGGTGCACTCAGCTCCCATCCTCAGGATATGCCAGTAAACTCCTTCTGTTCCCAATTCAGGTCTTTTCCACTCTCAGTCCTGCACCCAGCTGCTGGTGGGATGTTGGTCATTGTGTCAGCCTTTGTCAGAAGGTGAAGGCAGCTACAGAGGAGACCAGGGTTAACTGCAAGCTCAGGGGCAGCAACATGTCTCTGTGGAGGATGAGGAGCACACACCTCAGGGAGCGATCACTGCTTAAGGTCCCTCAGGGTGCATGGGGTCTGCCCAAGGCCCACAGTTTTTCTATATCCTGGGGATGAATGAGGTGCAGTGCTGACACAGGCTCCATATTTCCCACGTCATTGTGATGGAACTGTACTGGATACTCAAGTGGGAATTGAGGCCTCTAGAGTGGAAGCCATCGATCTCTGTGGCTGATTGAGACCCAATTCCAGTAGATGAGAGCTGGGTACAACAGACCATCTGAATTGTAAAATAGCTGTTGGTTATGATGCCAAAGTCTACATTGTGAGAAGAATATTGTGAGGGCAAACTGAAGCCATTATTTTGTTTGTGTTCACTTTTACTGTGTTCGAATAAAAGCTCATGTTTAGATTTGTCTAATTGCTTGCGTGTATGAATGCTCCCCCACTGAACAATGGCTAGTTTCAGCTCCACAGCAGGCACTAGGGAGAAAACAGCATTGAAGTAATGGGTGTTCAGACGGAACGCATTAGCAGACAGGTAAACTGGGAGGTGTGGTAGTTAAATAGCAACTAATATGAGAGATTGGGATTGTATGTGAGGGAGTGGCAACCACGTCAGCAAGTAGCTTTGGGCAGTGTGGCTGCTGTGCCAAGATGTTGCCAGTGAGGGGCATTGCCAGATTGCCAGTGCTTAGCCAGGTGCACAATAGGCTTTCAAAGATAGCACAGGTGCAACAGATATCCATTAAGCGGCGAGTTGTCCTGGGAACATTACATGGTAAGATAAGGCTGGAATCAGACATGATGGACACAATTAAGGTATGGAAGGTAGTAAATGAATCACTTTGGTTAGTTACGTGAAAAAACTCACTAAGCCTCACGACAGAAAAACTCAACACAATCGACCAACAAAAATGTAAGGTTGAGTATTGTGTCCTGTTTTCAGCAATGCTCCAAAAAGTTTCTCTTGGTTCACAAATGTCTTCTTTTGCCAATTACCCACATCAGTACCCCATGGTTCTCGACTCTTCTGCCAATGGGAACAGTTTCTATCTACTCTGCCTAGATTCTGCATGGTTTTAAATGCCTCAAATAAATCACTGGTCAACCTTTTCAGCACAAACACACTCTAAAATCTTCTACCTCTCCATCTAGCTGAAGTCTCTGATGTTCCTGCATTCTTTCTGAACACTTCACAGATTGGACGCAATCCTCCTTTTCAAGTTTAATCAATGTTTAATAAAGTTTTGTCATAACTTCCACACGTTTCTTTTCTATCAAACCCATTTGCTTGCTTCACCATTTCTACAACCTACTTTGCAGCTTTCAACAATTTGTGTAGATTTACCCCCAGTCCCTACACTCCTTTAGAATTATTTTATATTGCCTCCTTTCCTTCTTCCGACTAAATGTAATATTTTACAATTCACTGCACAAAACTTCACCTGCCATGTGTCCACTCATTCCACCAGCCTGTCTTGTACCCTTGAAGTTGTGACCTGCACACTCCATATGTTTAAATGTTAGGTCAGGACAGAATTAGGCCGACTGCTTATCATCCAAAAGTGTAGAAGTGTACCAACAATCCCGATTTTTCTCTCCTTCTCTGCCTTTAGTGTGCTTAATATGGGGCACTGCTGTAACATGTAATTTGTTCTGATTATTATGAAACTATGTTATCAGTTTTATTGGTGTCCTATGGGCACTATATTATAAAATATGCTAATATATTTATTATATCTTCTATATTATAAATATGGTTTCTATCTATGGAAATTCTGCTGTTGAAATAATTGTACAAATATTTGTTAAACTTAATGTAGATGTAAAGGCACAAATTCTTTCATCCCAGTCATTTGTTTCCATAGATACAAAGAATCATTGAATCAAATACCCAGTTTGAAAGGTCTATTGCAACTTAATGCAGAATCCATTATACAGGCAAAAGGCTACGATACGATGACATTTGTATCATACAAGAAAAGCAACACATTAATGAAGCTCCTGTGCACACTCTTGCTTCGAGCACTAACTGTTTTAAACAATATAGAAACTGTAACTGATGCACTGTGCACAATCTGTCATTCATGCTACAGGAAGCAAAATGCATCCTGTACAATCTCATGAAGAATTATTGCTGGACTCAGCCTTATTGAATCCTTAAGTAATGCAGCAACATGTCTGAAAATTGTAACCAACTGTTTTTTTATTAGATTAGATTTTATTAGATTACTTACAGTATGGAAACAGGCCCTTCAGCCCAATAAGTCCACACCGACCCGCCGAAGCGCAACCCACCCAGACCCATTCCCCGACATTTACCCCTTCACCTAACATTCCAGGCAATTTAGCATGGCCGATTCACCTAACCTGCACATTTTTGGACTGTGGAGGAAACCGGAAGAAACCCACGCAGACACGAGGAGAATGTGCAAATTCCACACAGTCAGTCGCCTGAGGTGGGAATTGAACCCGGGTCTCTGGCGCTGTGAGGCAGCAGTGCCACCATGCCGCCCACTGACTGACTGCTATGTATATCCAATATTTTCTGATTTTATTTCAATTATCACGTTTAAAAAACTTTTTTCCTTTTTCTTTTATATTGGCTGGGCGATTGTCAGAATTGAGGTTTGGACATTATTTTGTTCAGAGTCACAGTTACAATCCTCAATAGATTCAAACTAGTTTAGCCCATTTAATCAATTCTAGGACCGCATCAATTGTTTACACTTTCAGTGCAGTGCTTGCATACAGGATCTGCACTGACCATGACTAGAGAGAGTAACAGTCAAGCTCTTCAATCAATCAAGTTGAAGTATGAAGACAAGCAGGTTGGAATTTTATGCAAGGACCATGGCCACTGGGGGTGAACTCGCTTTGAAGTGACCAAAAAGTCCTGAACTGATCTTATAGCTGTCAGGTAGTTAATTAGTAGAAATGTGCCTTTGCAAAGAAGGCCTGGAGAGATGCAGAGGTTTTGTTGAGGTTCACCCCGAGCAGCTCCATAATGCAGGATTATGCACTTTATGGGATATTCTGGGGTCCCACACTGAGACAAACTAGGCTGCACCTGGAGGACCTCTAACTCAGTGAAAGATGCTCTTTGGTCTGCTTGAAACTTAGTGGTCTTCCAGTGAAGAGTTGAACTCCATTGGGTGTTGCAGACTGGCACATTCCAAGATCCAGGACTATGTGCTGAGGGATGCACCAAAGCTTCGAGCAACTGTCACCAAGACACAATGGGGAAAATCTACCATCTAAGGTCTTTCTGTCAAAGCATAATGTGGATCCATTCAGTTGTCAGACCCTCTCATTGCCTCAAATATATGTAAATAATGCCTTGCATGAGTAAGAAACGTCTTTGGCCTTTTAACTGCAGAGAATGTCAGGGTTTGATTCTCTCGATGTGTAAAGACAATTTATACTTTAATACCTGTGCATGTACATGAAGATTTTTTTTATGAATAATGTACATTTTTGCAAGATAAAAGGAAAAGTCTGTCTCGCCTCTGAGAGCAGCCAACTAATCAGATGGCCATTAGTTCTCCAGTCCTGAAGAGCAGGGACCAGGATGACCTTTCCATCAGTTGGATTAGAGGGTGAATTGTGGAGGGGGTTGGGGGCAGTTTGGCAGGGGTGATGCTGATAGGCTGCCCAAATGTGAGGAAAGTCCCCTCTAGCCGGAGCAAGGCTGTCAGAGATGCCACATGGTGTGGGCACCACTACCACTGGTAAAATTGTGGTGGGGGGGAAGGTTCCTTCATTGGCAGCTTAAGGGTCTCAAGTGGTCCAAGGGTGGCACATGCCTGGCACCTTGCCCACTGCTGGTAAAATACAGGGAAGCTGGATAGCTGTGCCCCCTAAGTTTACACCCCTGTTAGATTTTGTTAATAATCTTAAATGCTTAGAGGTTTGTTATTTCACATGTGTTTAACAGAAGGAGGTCAGATATTATGAGAAATGTCAAAGGTATTAATCAAATGCAGGTAAGGGATTAAAAAAAACAGCACATCATTTCCTAAGTTGGAAAGAAAAACATACAGAACAGTGGTCTATTACTGTGGCAACCAAACGAGAATCTGATACGAAACCTGAGCTGGCTGTATTAACAAGTCAACAATGGGCATACTGAATTTACTTCAGCATTCTGTCAGGACTGTTTCTTCCATGACACCCTGACCCACTCCTCTGGAACTCCTAATGCCCTCTCTTCTCCCTGGTACATTTCCCTTGCAATTGCAGAAGGTGTAACACTTACCCAATTACCTCCTTCCTCCTCCTGGACAAGGCCCCAAACTAAATTTCCAAGTGGAGCAGGGATTTACTGTACTGCTTTCACTCCAGTCTACTACATTTGCTGCATGCATTGTGGTCTGCTTTATATTGGGAGACAGGGTGACTACATTATGGAACACCTCCGCTCTTATTTATGAAAGACGTTTGCTCAGTTGCTTTCCATTTCAATAAACCACCTTGTTCCCATGCTACATTTTGGTCTGGGCCTCTTAGTGTTCTAGTTAAGCTGGAGGTACAGGACCTCATTTTCCACTAAGGCAGGCTCTAGGGCTCAAAATTGAGTTAATATCAGAGTATGACCTTTGTCTCTCATTTTTCTTACATAACTCAACTTCCCAGCCATGTCTTGTTGGCTTTGCTCTCAGCGAAGCGCACCTATTTTTCTCCTTTTCATGCCTAACAATTCCACCTAATTTAAACATCCCACACTTCCTTTCCATCACTCCCATTGTCTTTATCTTTTACTTCAGGCATACTCACCATTTATTCCACTTGCTCCTCTTCCCATGCTGTCATAGCATTTCCCAGCTCCTTTCAGTCCTGCACCTCCGAAAGGCAAGGAGCATTTTGACTGCAGCAGGTCAGCTGTCCAGTACCACAGGCCACAGAAGCCATACATATTGCTGGTGCTTTACTCAGGGAACTTTGTCCCCACGTCTCTCTCTCCACACACACACCCCCACCCCACCCTGCCCCCCTCCACTGGTAAAGGATGACCACCAGCTCTAGCTGGCATGAGATATTGTTGCATGAGGTTGCAAATGTTTGGCGCCACTTGATGCAAGACCCCAAGCCTCCTGAATCACCGGTGTTCAATATGTGTCAGAAGCTTCTCCTCTGCTTATAGACTCCACGTGCCAGGTATTAGATCCTGTGAGCTGCACCCTTGAGCTGGTCCTCACTCTCCTGTAAAGCTGCAAATCTATCAGATGCAGGCTGTAATGACTGCTACTCCTGTTGGAGCGGTTGGTTTTCTTTGTCCTCATCTGGCAGGACCGGCTGTAAAAATCACAGAAATCCCAATTGATGGCCATGCATATAAGATAAGCCTGGATTGGAGTCCGGAAAAGATAAGGCCAGAAATAACTGCCAGGGAGAGCCGATACTCTGTGTCAGGTTACTCTTTGGTCATAATTCCAGTGGTAGGCAGCTTTGCAAGTGTTTCTGGAGGTGTGGACATTGCTTCTGTTCGGCATATTAGTGAACCACCTACATTCCAGCAAGGCAGGCACCTTAATGTGTGCACCTTAGCTATACTAGGATAATATGACCTATAAATAAGACCTTTCTAGAGAGAAAAGTGATGAAAAATAATAATTGAAGCACTCATAGCATCAAGTGTTTGTAAAGCAATGCTGGAGGAAACCTGCCAACCAATTTGTCTTCTCTATAAGGATACATCCTAGCCCAAAGGTGGAATACCAACTAAAGATAATTTAGAAATAATTAGGATATTTTAGAATAAATTAAAGTTCTGGTTAATTGATTGCACAACAATGAATCATTATTACGCGCTTTCAGCATTAGTTGAAAATTGTCAGTCATAGCTCGGACTCTGGCATAGGGCACAAATCTTGAAGCAGCAGATGACTCATAAATCTAAAAAAGTTAATTAAAAAATACAATTCCTAGTTTATAGCAATCAAACCTGTGAAACATAAATAATGCGGAAAGCTATTTTTGAGATTCTCTACATGTGGCCTCAACATGCATAGAAAAGCGGAATGCCTTCCTTACTGAGAAGACCTCTCCTGCACCCTGCACTCTAATTGTAGCTGCTGGGCATCGTCATTATTTAAACTAATTATTGACAATACCATCTCAATTGACTCCACAAAAAGTATTTACCTCATCAATGAATTATTGAAGTACTGGTCCAAGTGAAGCGCACGCTAAAATGCAAAATCTTACCTCACTATAAATAAAAAAAAAACAGATAAATTCATGTCATAAACTTTGTCTGACCCGAGAGCTCTCTGAAGGTGGGAGGTTTAGGAAGTACAAAGAATTACACAAAGCCATTGCCATTGAAGGCTTGGTAGGAGATTCAGAGGTTGGAAAATGTCAGGATGGAAAACTGGCAGAAATGGTTGCCTTTCCAATTTACTGCTGAGGATGAAAAGATGCCAAGATTAAATGTAGGAAGAATGAAAATGGCATGAAGTAAACATTTACGATGTTAAGAGATAGAATGCAAAAATGTTCCTTCGCAGTAGAACAGACAGTAAAATCAAACGAGTGTAAATTCAACCACAATGAGTTCAAAGTCACATTCAACAATTCACAATTGTTTCTCATCACTCAGCTCAATTTGATGGCTCTTGCTTGACCACTAAATGATATAGCACTTTTGTTGAGAAGCTGTTTCCCCATCAAGAAATGCAACATGCTTTCAAAACGAAAAGCTGCTAAACAGCAACAGAGATTTACAAACTTCTTCATCACCTATTTGGAAATGTCAAGTGGAATTTTCCCATTAAAAGTTAAAGAGTTTTGTTCAGGAAGATTCATGGTGCCTGGGCTGCGTGGAATGAATGACTTGGTCAATATTCTGCTCTATACCTCAATAATTGTGCAACTCGGCTCCTGCTTGTCTTTCTCAGGCATTAACGCGTCTAGAAATGTTGAGATGCTCTCCTCTGTCAGAATTTCCAGCCTTCCCTCCTCTGGCACCATTTTTCAAGTTCAGCTGTGCTCCACTTCAGGAACTGGCCCTCACCCTGTTATTATGGATGGTCAACATTTAGCAGATTGTTCAAAGATACTAAACCTCAGTCCTCATGTAGCGAGCAGGAGATCTTGGTGGATGGGATGGAGAGCAGGGCAGTCTTTTTTTCCTGCCAATCACCATAGGAGGCCAAGCCACCAGAACAAGCCAGGCTGGGCACTAATTACAGCCATTGGTCAGTGCTGTGTCCTAAGTGAAGGCTCTGCTGGAAAAAGATCAATGATTTTCTGAGCTTCACAAGGGTAAGTATCAACTTCTTCTCTCAGCTACCTCACACCTCACAGGGCCATCATTCACTCTCACTCTACCACTTGCTCTCACTATGACTCACAAACTACAACACTCACTATGGTATGCATTATATCCACTTTTCTCATCATCTCAAACTCCTTATTCTGGCTTCCCTCTGTGCTTCCTACTCTCTCGCTGGGGTCACCTCACCACCTACCCTGCTCCTGCTTCACTGCTAACTGCTCTTCCATTCCCTTCCATCATGTCAATCCCTCCCTTTGTCCTATTTAGGGGAAAGCTGATCCACTCCTGAACCGATGTCTCCACAACACCCTGACTGTGTATGTCTGTAATCTCCGGACAAGTTATACTTGACTAGCAGTTGTATTTGTCTTTGGGCTGCAGGGACAAGGTCCCTGGGGTCTGATAGGACCAGGTGCCTGACTGACAGTGGCTAACCCTCTGAAATGGAATTATTCAAGTCCTGGACTGACTGTGATGGTACCCCTGACTTACTATAGTCTTAGTCAATCATACTAAGGACTGCTCCCCCTTGAATTTCATACATGACCATTTAATTGAAACACGCATAAAATTCTGGCATATGCTACAGATCTAGTGTTAATATTGCACGATGCCACTCAGCAATAGGTGACCCTCTATCTGACTGAAGAGATAGAGGATCAGTAAAGAGCCTGTGCACTAAGAAAGCCCAACGCAATGAGTAGAAGCCCATAACCCATTGCTGAAGTTATTGAATGTGCACTATGAAAGCAATGTGAAATTAAAGTAACCATGAGGTGGAGGTGCCAGTGTTGGACTGGGGTGGACAAAGTTAAAAATCAGGATTAGAGTGGTGCTGGAAAATCACTGCAGGTCAGGCAGCATCCAAGGAGCAGGATTGTACTTCGAAAAATTGTACTTCCAAATAAACCTTTTGGACTATGACTGGTGTGTGATTTTAAAATTAAAGTCACCATTTTCTTACTCTGACTGTAGGGCTGCTCTCTCAATGCAGAGACAGAGAGAGACAAGTGATGGTTTAACCTAAGGGTTACTATGCCTTAGGCAAGGGGAAAGCTTAAGGAGAGTCCTTCATGATAACTACAGCTAGTGTGGGAATTGAACCCATCTGTTAGCATCAGCCATCCAGCAGATGCAAAGTACATAGATGATGGCAGCATCAACGTGAGCACTAAAGAGAGTGAGTGCTAAGAAGCCAAGATGCATCCTGTGCAGATGAAATGTGTGTGTGTGTTTGTGTGTATATCCCTGTGTGCAAGGCAAGCTGACAGAATCATGCAAGTCATAGGTGTCCCTGAGTACCCAAGTAAAGGGCTAAAGTGGTGTGCAGGTTGTTCTGAGAGCGCCCAGGGTGTCAGGGTGAGGCTGGAGATTTGCTGATGTTTACTTGTGTGGATTAAGGGTCAAGGAGGAGGTTGGCTGTGGGACAGGTTGGGATATTGTGCTGAGGAAAAGATTACACAATGGCTGGGATAGGCATTCTGCGTATTGCAGCCAACAGGCATTTGCTCTAGTTAACATGTCGGGAATTTGCGCACATTATTTATCTGTCACATCCAGAGAAACTAAGTAATTTGGGGCTTTAATGAAATTCAAATGCATAAAAATAAGGTAGTCACTGCTCAATGGTGAGATTCTGAAAACACCATTTAAGGCTTGAGGAGACGATCGAGAAATTATTTCTTAACGTTGAGATTCTGATTCTTTTCATACTCACTGTATTTTCCTACCATTTTAGTCATTGCCCACACTGTACTGGGGGAGGACTTCCTGCCCATTATTGTTTAAAGAATGTTTATGTCTACAATTGTATTACAAATCACTTAGAGGTGGGGAAGTCATGCATGTACTTGTAAAGTCTTACATTGATTTTTGTATTCCAGTATAGAAATATAAGCTCAATGGTAAATGTTGGCATAGGTTCCTATTGGCAAAATCAACACAATGCTTTGTAAAAGTCATTGTAATTTTGAATAAGTGTGAATCAGTCAATTCAAGGCAAATTTCCTTAGCTGCTTTTGATCAGAAATGGGATGTCACAGAGTTGAAGGAAAATAAGACACTTAAAGAGATTAATCTTGTTTCATTCTCTGTATTGGTATTCTTTAATGTGCCTTTGATTGGCACCACATCCATCACTTTTACCACTGACAGACAATGACAGACAGTGTGTATCATCTACAAGAGACACAGCAGTAACTTGTCCATACTCCTTAGACAGCAGCTTCCAAACTTTCAACCTCTACCAATTGGAAGAACAAGGACAGCAGACAGTTGAAGCTATCACATGCAAGTTCCACCCCAAATCATACACCATCCTGACTTGGAAATATTCTGCCGCTCCTTCACAGTCACTGGGTCAATATCCTGAAACTCCCTTCTTAACAGCACTTTAAGTGTACCTATATCCATCACTTCCAAGAGTGCGGCAAACCACGGTTTCCTCAGGGATGAACAGGGATACATAATAAGTGCTGGTCTTGCCAGTAATGCCCACATCCTGTGAATGATGAAAAAACGAATTTGGTGCCATATTCATGAATCCAAAATCAAAATTATCATGATATAAACAGGGCAGAAATGTTGACTGCAAGATGTAGATGAATGTATCATTCCAAGTGTACTCTACTTCCTCAAGCCTAATCCAGTCCATCATTCCTCACACACACTTACCTTGCTGACTCACCCATCCTGCTCTGTCTATGCACTTTCTCACATCCCCATCTGCAATCCATTGCTGATCCTTACCCTCATCTTTTTGTCATGCCTCTTGCTCACGGTCATCCCAACAAATGCTCTCCATTCACCCATTCGACACATGCTATTACACACACCACTAGATGATTTATCTTCCTCTTTGTTGGAGAGGAGAACACAGATCACAAAAGTGAGGCTGAAAACCAAAATATGGCTTTCTGGAGATGTAGGAATTGACAGCTGCAGAGGAGCAGACATTGGACCTATGTAGAATCGTGGTATGAAAGATTCTTCTGTGGTTTACTAAGGATGTTAAGGACTGTATTGGGTAAAGACACAACTGGTAAATAATATTGCAAAAAATAGCAGTAAAACCAGGGATTAGGAATATTTTCAAAACCAAAAAAGTGCAACCAAAATGTTGATATAAAGAGAATAGATACTATTATCAGAGTAAATGAGTCAGGAATATAAAAGCTGATTATAATATCTTTCACAAGTATATGAAAAGTAAGATGCTTAATGTCCTTTAAAAGCAGAAAAAGAAACTATCAAAGGGAATGAAGTAGAGTGGTGCTGGAAAAGCACAGCAGTTCAGGCAGCATCCAAGGAGCAGGAAAAGCAGGAAAAGCAGGATTTTCCTGCTCCTCGGATGCTGCCTGAATTGCTGCGCTTTTCCAGCACCACTCTACTCCAGAATCTGGTTTCCAGCATCTGCAGTCATTGTTTTTACCTATCAAAGGGAATGACAAAATGGCAAAAAAAAGAAAAAAAATTTGTGTCTGCTGTCACAAAAATCATTTACCAGAAAGAGAGGGTAATCATTGGGGTAATGAGAGTGAGGAACATGGAGTATATAATATTAGCAAAGAAAAAAAGTACTGGAGAAACTTAGGGGCCTAAAATCTGGTAAATCCTGACGATCAAATTGCCAACAATGTGGGTTTCTAATCAAAACCCAGCTGCAGAGGAAATGGATGCACTGCTTATAACTTTCCAAAATCCTCTTAATTCCAGAACTGTACAGGATATAGGTTAACAAATGTAACTCCATAATTCAAGAATGCAGAGAGGTTGAAAATTGGGAGCTCAGGCCAGTTAACCTGATAGAAGTTTTTGGAAAAATGCATTTTAACAATATAGAGACAAAGTCAATAATGACTTGATGAAAAGGAAAATGTTTATGACAAGTTCATTAGATTTTTTTGAGGATAGAATTAATGGGCTAGGTAAAGGGGAACCAGCCAATGTGGTATATTTGGATTTCCATGAAGGTATTTGATAAAGTGCCGCACAAAAGATTAAAGCGCACAATAAATGTTTGCAGAGTTGCAGGTAAGTTATTAGCATGGATAAAGAATTGGTTGAAGGAAAGAGTGTGGATAAATAGGCAATTTCAAGATGCCAGGCTGTAAATAGTGGGAAAGCAGAAGAGATCAGTGCTGGGGCCCCATCTATTCACAACCTACTGGCCAAATCTTGTGGCAATGATGAGGGTCACAGCTTTCCATGAGATCCAGTGTGAGTCTTGCATTGCTTCATTTTGGAAAGGCCTACCACATTGCCTTCCACTCAATCACTTGAAAGGCCAGCAGTGGGCCTTTCCCAGGAATCAAAGAGCCCAGGACAGAAATCCCACCTTTTGAGAGTCAGAGGTCAGTAGCTGCACTGAGTGGCAATACCACTGTGGGTGTGATGATGCTTCTGGTACAACACCCACCTCAGGATGAAGACTGCTTCTCAATCCCTGGCTGGAGATGATGATGGCGGATGGGTGTATTCAGAATGGGGGTCACAGGGGAATGATCTTAGAAGCAAGGGCAGGAGGTGGTCTCAGCAAGCCACTCCCTTTTTTTGATGCCCTCCTCCTCAATTAGGCACTGAATTTGCATCTGGTTCTCCTCCAAATGGCAAGACTTCTCTACCACTGGGTTACTATCAAAGTACTGTAATTCTCATTCCAAGTTTTATTCCTCAGATGATATCAAAAGATTTAATTTATAAATAGCCAAGGCATTCTTTTCAATTATTTAATTAACTAGAAGCTCAACATTTGTTTCAAAATATTCTTTCACAAATCATTCCATCACGTACCATGTTCACGGCAATACAGAATTAATATTCGAATAACATAGATTTACTAAACTGATCTCAACAGAGAGAAACATTTCATGGATACCTTCACAATAATTAATGACCAGCAGAAGAGAATGTGGAATTATGTTAGAGCCATACATTTTACAGAGAAAACAGCATTGTAATGTATTTAACAGCAGGCTGCAAAACACATAAATCAGTGCATCACCCCAGAACAGTTACATACCTTAATTCTGAGCTTTTATAAAAGGCATTTAATTATTTCAGCCTGGGCTCAGTGTTCAGTCAGGAGGTCATGATTTCAAGTAATACTCCAATGATTTGAATATGAAATGTAAACTGACACTGCTGCGCAGTACTGGCTATCATCTTCCAGATGGAATACTTGTTGTGTATTCCTTCTCAATCTACGTTTAAATGGTGACAGGTAAAGAAAGAGAAACAGGTAAAAAGGCACAAATGCAAATAAACAGATAATCACTAGATGTACAGTCACATTTCAAGTAATTACCTTCTTGCGGTTGATTCAAAGCTTTACTGTTGCAGCTCAATCAGATGTTCAGTCATAATCAACAAATCAATGTGGACTTCACCAGTTTCCTCATTTCCCCTTCCCCCACCTCACCCCAGTTCCAACCTTCCAGCTCAGCACCGTACCCTGACCTGTCCTACCTGCCTATCTTCCTTTCTACCTATCCACTCCACCCTCCTCTCTGACCTATCACCTCCATCCCCACCCCCATTCACCCATTGTACTCTTTGCTACCTTGCCCCACCCTCCTCTCTGACCTATCACCTCCATCCCCACCCCTCATTCACCTATTGTACTCTATGCTATTTTCTCCCCACCCCCACCCTCCTCTCACTTATCTCTCTACTCTGCAGGCACTCTGCCTCCATTCCTGATGAAGGGCTTTTGCCCGAAACGTCGATTTTCCTGCTCCTCGGATGCTGCCTACCTGCTGTGCTTTTCCAGTACCACTCTAATCTATAATCAACATATATACTGGGGCAATTAATAAAAATGAGAAATAATTCATACAAAATCAGCTAATTAAGTCAAAAAGCTCAGTATTATTTGTTTCACTGAACAAAATACATCGTACCAAAACACCTACATTTTGAATAACTTTTCCATTAGCATTATCTTTAAGAACACTGAGCTATGGTGTATTCAACAAGCATGATAAGCAAGTATACATCAGCTTTATTTCTGCTAAAACTTCAAACTGTTAAAGTGTTATTTCAAAAGGTATTTCTGGCACAATTACCAAAGTAATTCCTGCATTTTATCATTTCTACGGTGAGCCAGTGGGTTATCTTTTTAAAAATTGGAATAAAATAAACTTATATTATCTTGTATGCTCCATTGTAGGAGTACAGTGAAACAATTTTACAATGTCTGCCTTCTTAAGGCAACATCTTAGTTGCAAGTACCTAGTTCCAGCAGAGAATTACAAATAATTGCATTACTCTACAGAATTGAAAAATAGACACCAGTCCAACAGTCATCCCTGCTCTGTTCCAAGCTCCAGTCTGCTCCATACCAGCACTCAGTTGCTCCATGGCAAGTTCCAGGATTTCCTCCCCTGTGCCAGTGTTCGCCTGGGACTCGCTGCTTGTGCACTGTTCCAGGGCTCGCTGCTCCAGGGATTTGCTGCCAGTGCCCGCCGCTGGTCAAGAATTCGCCTCTGGTGCTAAGGAAGAAGAAAAAAAGAGGAAAATAAAGGAAAAAGGAAGAAGAAGAACAGGCAGAGCAGAGGAGCTCCTGCAGGAGTGTCCTACTCTGCAGCAATCTTGATCAAATTAATCATCATGTTGAATGTCTGCTGTATTTTTTCTGAAGTTTTCTTTTTAGTGTGCTTTTCATCATACCCCAAATTTAGAAATGCTTATTTTGAATATTGGTAGTTACAAAACATAAGGGGAATATTCCAAATGCAAAATGTATGAAATCATAATCATGTAATTTAAAAGTTTACAAATTTGTAACAAGATGCGCATAGGTAATGTCAAATATACCTGCAATTAATATTATTAGCTAAGCTACAGATGATGTGATTGTTTATTTTAACCAACGTCTGTTCAGCTTTATCATAAGCTTCACTTACGTTGTTTAATTTCCCAGGGGATTAAATGTTTTTACACCTAGTTGCCCTGCAGAAATAAGTACCTGTTCTTCCGATAAAGCAGATGATGTCTAAGAACAACCAAAAAGAATTCTAATCCAATGACATTGATTCATATTCCTGCACTTTATTAAAACTAAAATCAGTATCAAATGCAATTGAATTATCATTCAAAGCAAAAACAGAAATTGCTGGAGGAACTCAGCCGGTCTGGCAGCATCTATGGAGAGAAAGCAGAAACAATGTTTCAGATGCAGTGTCCCTTTCCCAGAACTATCCAAAACTAGTTGTCCAAAGTGCTGCCTTGGAGAAAGTGGCTGAGATTTCAAATCCAAGTGACTCTTCTCCAGAACAGACTTGAAACATTAACGCTGTTTTCTCTCCACCAATGCTGCCAGACCTGCTGAAGTCCTCCAGCAATTTCTGGTTTTGTTTGATTTTTCCAGCATCCGCAGTTCTTTGCTTTAATTATTATTTATCCAGTGCAAAATATTTTCTGTTTAGTTTCTGTATTATTGTGGCATTTAAATGTACTGGAAAGTCATAAATCAAAAAATCTTCTATTTATCTGTTTCAATTTAAACATGGGCATTTTCATAGTTCATAAAAGAATTTATTGATTCAGGATTGAGCACCATCTCCACGATAACATTTTGATAAAAGGGAAAGGTGTGCCAGTATTTTGTTCAGAATGGGTGAACCGCAATGTTCAATGGATCTTTGACTTTTTTAAAAAAACTTATCAAAAGTATTTAAATTATCACTGAGAGATAATGGTATATATTATTTCATGTCATGCACACCTGTAAAGTAGCCTAGAATGAGGGCAAAAGATGGATCCATTATAATTCTAATAATATTGTATACATAAAAAGCAACTGAATATTGTAAAAGTGCACTAAGGTACACATTATGTTTATTAAAGCACAGCTCAAATGCTAAATCTGATTAGTTTAGATTCCCTGCAGTGTGGAAACAGGCCCTTCAGCCCAACAAGTCCACACCAACCCTCTGAAAAGCAACCCATTCCCCTACATTCACCCCTGACTAATGCACCTAACACGACAGGCAATTTAGCATTGCCAATTCACCTAACCTGCACTTTTTTTTTGGACTGTGGGAGGAAACCCACACAGACATGAGGAGAATGTGCAAACTCCACACAGACAGTTGCCTGAGTCGAGAATTGAACCCGGGTCCCTGGCGCTGTGAGGCAGTAGTGCTAACCACTGAGCCACCGTGTATAGTGCAGAAACAGTTCCAGCCATATTTGACCAATTCATTGTATGTTATCAATGAATTTTTTGCTAGTGGCATTTAACCTAATGTGAAAATTTTACCTGTTCTTTTCTGAAAGGCAACTAATCAACCTCCAGCTCTTAAAGACAACCTGTTCCTCTTAAAAGGGAGCTACACCCAATAAAAGGTAACTGCTGTTGACTGCCAGTATTGCAACTGACTACAAGACTAAGCTTAACAAATGCAGCCAGCATGAGGAAAGGCTGAAGTCTATCAGTTCAGGACTGTGGTAAAGGATGTTTTAGCAATTGAGTTTAAAAGGAGAAAAGAGAGACTTCATTCCCTGGAGGTCCAGGAGGTCATGGACACCTCTAAAAAGAATGGAAAATGGTGGCAAAAGAGGTCAGTACCTAGTGTCAGCTCCCAAGGACTTAGCAGCAGTGCCACAAGAAGTTCAACGATCCCCCATAAGTAGTCGAGATTGGTAAACTCATCTTTGCGTGGGTTCTGAAATCATAGAATCATAGAGGTCTACAGCTTGGAAATAGGCCTTTGCCACCCAGTTTTCACAATTAAATTAGTCTCATTTGCCTGTGTTTGATCCAAATCCCTCCATACCTACCATCCATGTGCCTGTCTAACTGTTTCTTTAAATAACAAAATTGGACTTGCTTTCAGCACTACCTCTGGTAGCTCATTCCAGACACCTTAAACTTATACCCTCTAGTTTCAGACTCCCCTAGCATAGGGAAAAGCTGTTGGCTAACTATCTTATCTATACCTCTCAGCTCCAGGGAAAAATATTCCAGCCAAGCCAAACTCTCCTTATGACTCAAATCTTCCAGTCCAGATAACATCTTTTCTGCACTCTTTCTAATTTAATAATATCTTTTCTATAGTGGGGGAACCAGAACTGCATGCAGCACTACAAACATTGTGGAATGCTTCACAATATCTGTGGATGGATTGGCCATTTTTAAAAATTGTGTCAAAGTGAAGCCTTGACCTTCACAGGTTCCAAAGAAAATATCTTCACATACAAAGTTACTAATGAAACTGAAAGATTTCTGCTACAAGAGGAAGATAGGAATTTCCTTTGTGAGATCAAAGATCCCAACCGTACATTCTGGAATGCAGCTATATATGACAACAGACATATCACCAACTTTAAACTAGATACAGGAGTGAGAGTAATAGTTTTATCAGATAATAAACTGTGTTTACTAACACATTGTCTGTAACCAATAGAAATCTCGTTATATGGTTGAGAAAGGACTGAACTAAAAGTTAATGGAAAGTTGTAGGCAGCATTGCAGTGCAACGGGAAGTAGATATTTGAAATTACTGTGTCAGAAGTTCGCTATTTTATTTGGAGGAGCTTGCATAGACCTCAATCTTCAATCAGAAAAGCAAAGAAGTCAATAAGGAAGAATCCAGGAGTGACTGCAAAAA
Organism: Chiloscyllium punctatum; assembly: GCF_047496795.1. Lineage (NCBI taxonomy): Eukaryota > Metazoa > Chordata > Chondrichthyes > Orectolobiformes > Hemiscylliidae > Chiloscyllium > Chiloscyllium punctatum. The sequence goes on from NC_092764.1 coordinate 30,996,691, forward strand.
TGACCTTCTGAAAATATTTACTGGTCTGGAAAGACTCAACATCAAATATGGCACTACTTTACAGAAATATGCTAAGCCAATGTGCTTTTTCACATCAAAGAAGATACTCACTAATAAAACAAGAACAAATGCAGGCAGCAAAATACAGGAAAACCACAATGAAAATCTGTTTTAGTTACAGCAATAGGATAAATTTTAAGCCATAACATTAAGTTCAAAGACATAGATGTGTATTAGCATTTTGAAATTTCATCCAAGCTCATACCATTCAGACCATTGTCCACTAAGGATTTTTCATTTGATGGTGGGATTGCCAGCCAAATACTCAAAGATTATCCAGATTCTATTATCTATAATAGTTTATATCCATGATGTATTTGAAATGTTTTACAGATCTTGTGTCTATTTCTAGTTTTAAGAAATTACTTTGTTTTTAGAAAACAATAACCTGGATGTGAGATGTTTTTGTTTTTTAAGTGCATGTAAAAATAAAATGTTGTTATCACATTCATTCTTTATGCTTATGTCAGTAAATTGAATTATTGCTTTGTTTGTTAACTGAGGTGCCTTACTGCTTTGTATAGTCATGGTCTATGCTGGATATGTCTATGATTCTAGATTAGAGTGGTGCTGGAAAAGCACAGCAATTCAGGCAGCATCCGAGGAGCGGGAAAATCGACGTTTCGGGCAAAAGCCCTTCATCAGGAATAGAGGCAGAGAGCCTGCAGGGTGGAGAGAAGGGTGGGGGTGGGGAGAAAGTAGCATAGAGTACAATAGGTGAATGGGGGTGGGGATGGAGGTGATAGGTCAGAGAGGAGGGGAACTCCCCACATACATTCGAGACACCACCCATGCCCTCCACCTCCTCCAAGACTTCCCCCCCGACCCCCAACGCCTCACCTTCACCATGGATATCTAATCACTCTACACCTCCATCTGCCATGACCAGGGCCTCCAAGCCCTCAGTTTCTTCCTCTCCCGACGTTTCATTCATTTGGCTGAACTGGTCCTCACCCTTAACAATTTCTCCTTTGAATCTCCCACTTCCTCCCAAAGGGCTAGCCATGGGAACCCGTAAAGGCCCCAGCTATGCCTGTCTTTTTGTTGGCTACGTAGAGCAGTTGATCTTCCGTAATTACATTGGCACCACTCCCCACCTCTTCCTCCGCTACATTGATGACTGCATTGGCGCCACCTCGTGTTCCTGCGAGGCGGTTGAGCAATTCATCAACTTCACCAACACATTCCACTCTGACCTTAAATTTACCTGGACCATCTCTGACCCCTCCCTCCCCTTCCTGGACCTCTCCATCTCCATTAATGACGACCGACTTGACACCGACAATTTCTACAAACCCACCGACTCCCACAGCTACCTGGATTACACCTCTTCCCACCCTACCTCCTGCAAAAATGCCATCCCGTATTCCCAATTCCTCCGCCTCCACCGTATCTGCTCCAGGAGGACCAGTTCCACCACAGAACACACCAATGGCCTCCTTCTTTAGAGACCGCAATTTTCCTTCCCACATGGTTAAACATGCCCTCCAACGCATTTTGTCCACATCCCGCACCGCCGCCCTCAGATCCCACCTCTTCAACCGTAACAAGGACAGAACGCCCCTGGTGCTCACCTTCCACCCTATCAACCTTTGCATAAACCAAATCATCCAACGACATTTCTGCCACCTCCAAATGGACCCCACCACCAGGGATATATTTCCCTGCCCACCCCTTTCTGCCTTCCGCAAAGACCATTCCCTCCGTGACTACCTGGCCAGGTCCACGCCCCCCAACAACCCACCCTCCCGTCCTGGCACCTTCCTCTGCTACCGCAGGAATTGCAAAACCTGTGCCCACACCTCCTCCCTCACCTCCATGCAAGGCCCCAAAGGAGCCTTCCACATCCATCAAAGTTTTAGCTGCACATCCACCAATATTATTTATTGTATCCGTTGCTCCCAATGCGGTATCCTCTACACTGGGGAGACTGGGCGCCTCCTAGCAGAGCACTTTAGGGAACATCTCCGAGACACCAACACCAATCAATCACACCACCCTGTGGCCCAACATTTCAACTCCCCCTCCCACTCTGCCGAGGACATGGAGGTCCTGGGCGTCCTTCACCGCCGCTCCCTCACCACCCGACGCCTGGAGAAAGAATGCCTCATCTTCCATCTCGGAACACTTCAACCCCAGTTTCCTCATTTCCCCTTCCCCCACCTCACCCCAGTTCCAAACTTCCAGCTCAGCATTGTCTGCATGACTTGTCCTACCTGCATACCTTCCTTTCCATCTATCCACTCCACTCTCGTCTTTGACCTATCACCTGCATCCCCACCCCCATTCACCCATTGTACTCTTTGCTACCTTTCCCCACCCTCCTCCCTGACCTATCACCTCCATTCCCCCCGCCATTCACCTATTGTATTCTATGCTACTTTCTCCCCACCCCCACCCTCCTCTCATTTATCTCTGCACCCTACAGGCACTCTGCCTCTATTTCTAATGAAGGGCTTTTGCCTGAAACGTCGATATTCCTGCTCCTCGGATGCTGCCTGAACTGCTGTGCTTTTCCAGCACTACTCTAATCTAGAATCTGGTTTCCAGCTTCTGCAGTCATTGTTTTTACCTGGATATGTCTGTGTTAAAGAGTATATCAAGCCAAGAAAGGAAATCTGTTAATGTTGTGATCTGATTTCTGCCATATGCTACATTGCCCAGAAGCACAGACATCAGATTTCAAGGACCATGTTTATCTGTTCAAGAGAAAACCATGTTATATTCAAAACATTCAGGAGAAATGGGTCTGCTCATTCATTTTCTGGAAGAAAAAGAATTATTTACTGGGAAGGAAGGAGAATGATTTTGATTTCAGCTCTAAGTCTGAAAATAAATTATGTTGCACAAAAGTCTCTTGCAATTACTAAGGTCTGAAACACATCTTCATTATGTTACAATAACATACTACAGCCAAAAAAAAACATTCTTTTTATATGTTTTGCTTTCTGTGTTCTTGGTCAGAAAGTTAGTAAGAGGTTCCATGATATTGATTTTAAACAAAAATCCAAAATATTCGAGAAAATGTTAAATTTGTTCTGGCATAGTGTACCTACATAATATAAAAAATATTTTATTTAGTCCTCATCCCAAATTGATTTATCCGATATATTTCATTACTAACTTATGTATTGTAACTAATTAGACTTTGCTGTACTTGTTCAAATACAATGTCAAGCAGGAGTGAAATAATGGTGTTCACTTAGACCTTGAAAAATATTAACTACAAAGATTGAGTGATCTTTGTTGTGTGGGTTTCCCATCTCCTGATGTCAGTTTGCATCTGGTGTCAAGTCAGACTTATCTCCAAATATTCAGCAAAGGTGATGTCATCAAGGAGTGTAAGCAGCCAATCATGTTGAAGTATTCTCATAAACAGCAAATTAGGAAGTAAAATGTACTGATTATTTAACTTTATAATTAAAATGTTACAAAGAATAAAATAAATGATTGGAGCATACACATGAAATTCAGATAGTACGTGAAACATCATTAATATATATTTTAAGAAGTATTGTTTAACAACAACCTTTTTTAATCACAATGGAGAATCCTGACATTCCACAAATACTGTATAAAGAAGACCTTAAGCCTGAAACGTCGATTCTCCTGCTCCTCAGCTGCTGCCTGACCTGCTGTGCTTTTTCAACACCACACTCTCGACTTAGTTTTTCAAGTGCATGTTTAGGAGTAATTAAGAATTTATTACATTGTTAAAAACCAAATTGTGTCTCATTCAATCAGGTGTGAATTCTTCAAGGGTTTTTACAATGAGAGCAAGCGCAAAGGAGTCAAAGGTCACATCAGTTCAACAATTTCTATTTGATTGTTGTCTGCAGAGACTTCAACAGTGCACCCTATGGGGAAATCTGCAGTCACTGACAGCAAATATGTATTTCTACACTTAACCACACATATGCTGAATCCAGCAGTTGCTTTCATGTCACTGGTATGAAGAAAGTGAAGTCTGACAATTTCCCACTTTTACCACCATAAAACAGATCTCATTATTTGGCAGAAAATTTGTAGCTTGTGAAAGTGGCAGATTCTGTGTACATGTAATTACTCCAATGCATTTATCTTACATTAGTCTCATATATTAGCTGGTGACCAGTAAAACACAGGCTTTAGCTGGATTGAATAATTGATTTTTTTGCTTCATTCAGTTCTTTTCTAAATTATCCAGAAATTATCTCTTGGAATGAGATGACTAGTCAGATAGATGTGGATACAAAGCCAGTGATCAACAACTCACTGTTCTGCTGACGTTTCCCATTTACTAAGTGTCAGTAAATGACTATTAAACCGTCCAGTTTAAATTGTGCATTTGCACTTTTAAAGCACAGCTAATATGGTTCTGCACATTTTTAAAAGCATTTCTAACAATTTTGTACCATTCTTCTCAAATGATGTGCAGAGAGATAAGTAATCAATCAGTAACTGACATGAAATTTCCAGCTATCAGGCTAACTGGGTTTCAGACTGAGATCGGATGCTAAATTGGAAAGTTCTATTTCCCATCATGTGAAGTCCTCACATATCTCAACTCCAAAACACTTTTTTCAATGTAGCTTCATCTTCAGCAGCAACATGAACAGCCAAGACGCAGCAGAATAATAAATCTCCATTGATTTAATTATTGATTTCCTAATAAGTAGGAATTTTATGGTGAACCATCTTTGTATTCAATATTTTATTATAAATCTCAAATTTATATTGTGCAATTTCAGCAGGTCTGTCAGAAATCCCAACCTGTGAAAAGGTAGAACTGGAAAAGAATGATTTTTATTGTTAAGAAACATCTTGAAGGAAGATTGCACCACTCTGTTCTCAGAACAGAAAAGGAGCAAAAAGTACAAGCTTCCCAAAACTATCTTTACACCCCGTAGGGGTCCGAAATGTGCCTTGCATCATTTTGAGTCAGACCATACACAAACCTCTCCAGCTATTTCCTAAAACAGTCATTTTCTTTGTGTGTTAATGAGGTGCTTAATTCTTGTTTTGGACTTCTGCCAGAAAGTTATTAGGATTGCTCGGGTTCTTCAGTAGCCTAACCAGTGGCACTAAACAAGATTGATTGAGATGCACCATCAACAAGTAAACCTTTTCAGTGTTCTTTTATATTAGCTGGGTGCATTACAACATTACTGTAGATGCTTTTAGCTTGTGCCAGTGCAATGTCTTAGTGCTGGATGGATTTTCATCACTAATTGAAAAAAAGATCTATCCAGTGGGCATCAGTCTCCCCACTGGACTTGAAATGTTAACTCTGTTTCTCTCTCCACAATGCCGTTAGACCTGTCGCATTTCTCCAGCAATTCTGTTAACCTGTTATCATCTGTTCTGAATTAGTTCTTTTCTCCAGAATAAACTGCTTTTGCATTAGCCCCAACTAGGTCTTCTGTGAACTACTCAAAAGCTTTCCAATCCAAGGTTTGCATTAAGCAGAAATCAATTCTTGATTTTCCTTAACCACGAGCAAGCTAATGCCGTTCAATGTTTGCTGTCTCTGTTCATAATACTCTCACAATATAAACAAGAGTACTATGGCTCTAGGAAGGCCTGGTTGTCTGCAGTCTGAAACATCCTGGTTCAAAACCAGTTCTGCAGGAATGTTCACCGTTCCAAGCCAATGCAATTGGAGCTGGTCCATCAGAAATCCCAACCTGTGAGATGGTTCCATTCTCTCGGCAGTGATTAGAAACAGAGTACAGTAGAGACCCAGATTGTTTTTGTAGAGTCAAGAGCAGCAATCCTATTCCACCTGACTCTACAAAAGTACTTTAAGCCTTCTTACTATGCTTCCCTTTAGCTGGACTGAAAACTGCAGGAAATGCATGGCACACACTAACACCAATCTGTCTTAAAATGCCCAATCCACTTATTTTCACACATTAAAGTACCTACCATCAGGCCCAAGTTCGCACTGTCTCTCTGTTGTGGGCACTGTCAGTGGGAATTGGTTAATATGTATTAATGAGTCCAGGAACAGGTAAGTGTTGGTGGTTTCCAGATGCAATTGGGAGGTGGGGCCTGAGGACATTAGGAGGGAAGGTGAAGGACCTTGTGAGAAACTGAAGGTGACAGACAGAGCACACACTAAGTGCAGGCCTTATGGGAAGGTACCCAATGTAGAAAAGAAACCATTGAGGGGAGGCAGTGCCTTCCTACCTGAGGCATATGTAGGGTGACCTGTCAGGCATTTCTCCCTACCCTGCCCCGTAATTGATCCTGCCAGTATCAAGATCGAGCCAGGCGGGAAACTGTCTTAAAATGGTGATTAATTGTCCTCTTAAAGTCCTTAACTGGGGTCAATGCATGCCAGCTAGCTGTCTGTAAGTTTGGGGCTCATGGTGTGAGGGCCATTTGGGGAATTTTATGGTCTCCCACTACGTGCAGGCATGGGCCCAGAACATTGAGCCCATAGCCCTGCAGGCTGGTGAGGATCTAATATTCCCGTCTCTGGCTATTGCCAAGATTCACAGTTTCTGGAAAACATTTGTACTCAGTATGAATTTAGTTAATTTCGTCCAAACGAGCTGCTCCTCTCAGCTTTTCCCTTCAAGGCAAGTGAGTTCATCCGGAAGATTTTCTGAAGACTGACAGGGCTTATTAGATGTGGATGGATGGCTTTCAAGTGCCAGTCAGTCCTAGGACTCAAATTCTGATGATAGCAACACTTCACTTTTAAGCCACTGTAGTTAATAAGTTATGTTTTCCAGTAGAGTGGCAAGAGTTCTAATTGGAACTACCCTTTAAGATTTACACCTGTGCCAAACCTTAGATGAGATAAAATTTGGATCACAGATAAGTGATGGATTTCTGGTAAATATCCACTGCACCCTGTCCAGTCCAATTACATGGTGAAGATTTTAAACCACAAAAAGAAGGCTTTGTAATTGTTGGAAGCTCAGGATCAGACTGTTTTAAGTGCAGCACAGAAACAAATGCTTCAGTTCCACCAATCCAGACTGACTATATTCCCAAACTAAACTAGTCCCACCTGCGCACTTGGCCCATATCCCTCCAAATACTTCTTATTCATGTATTTATCCAATTGTCTTTTAAACATTATAACTGTACCCATATCCACTACTCCCTCTGGAGGTTCGTTCCACACACGAATCACTCTGTCTAAAAACGCCACCGCGCGTGCCTTTTTTAATCTTTTTTCTCTCACCTTGAACATATGCTCCCTAGTCTTGAAATCTCCTCTCCCATTCACCTTATCTTATAGCCCTTATGATTTAACAAACACCTATCAGGTCACCCCTCAAATTCCTATGCTCCAGTGAAAAAGGTCCCAGCCTCCTTTTTGAAATCCTTTCCGAAACCCCTCCAGTTTAATAATATCCTTTCCTATAACAGGGCGATTAGAACTGACAGTGCTACTACTTATAGTCACAGGGACAGATAAGATTTAATAAGTATTAATGGATTGCGCTATAGATTGATGATGAAGGGGGGATGTTGGGTGGAGAAATAATCGAGAGAGGGGAAATATATGATGGCATTTTAAAATGATGAGAAGGAGAGGAAATAAGAGAAAAGGAACCAAGATGGACAAATAGATACATTGGGTGCCGAAAGGCAACAAGTATGTGCAAGCCATGGGAACAAAAACAATTCAGTTTCAATACTTTTAAAATAGATTATCTATAGCTCAGAATAATGTGTGAGATTGATAGCAATATTTTGTGTATAATGTGGGTCACACTATTTCCCTGAAGTTCCCCAAACACCAGTCAGTAATCAAATGATATTTCAAAACTGAGAGAGCATATTGTTCTCTAAATCTTGTTCTGAATCAATATCAGTTTGCCACCTTTGATCTCTCGTTGTTTTGAGATGAAACATGCTTGTAATGTAGGAAACAACAATTGCTGCAGAGCATGGTCCATAAGCAGTGTGGAACAACTGTTTGCATCGTGTTGTTGGACAAGGGATTAATATTGACCAGGAAATCCAATTCTTTTTAAAATACCACTGTGAGGTCTTTTACTTCTACTCAAAAAAATGTAACCTTTCCTCTGAAGTACATCACAATTGACAGTGCACCTTCCTCTCAGTAGTGCACTGCAGTGACAATCTAGAAGCACTCAAGTCTGAATTGAAAATTGAACCCATAACATTCTGACTCATGCTCAAGTATCACTGTTTATTCTGTGATAACGATCTCATTTCAATTTCTGGAAATCTGTGAAAAATAAGACTTGTTCTCCTGACATGGATATAGGTGTTGTTGACTTATCATGTAATTCTCCCATAATTCTTGCCAAGGATCTTATTATTCAGGAATGAGATTCCCTGCAATTTTGAGCTCTTTAGTAATTGCTTTGTAATTTTTTTTCTCAAGAGTAAAGCTAAATGTAAAGGACTCTTGATATTCCTTTTAAGAGCAAGAAAGGTTCTTGGATATTCTTCTCTTGACATTAGTTATATTTCTGAAATGTTCTTAAGATATTATTTATATATATATAAATCAATATACTTGCTGTGTATCTTTCATGTTGTTTCACAAACTTGTTCTTGTTTCCAAAGGACCCTCCTTTATAAGTGCATGTGAATGCTGGTGTGATTTAATTACAAAGGAATTATATTCTAATATCAATGGTAAAATAATATTATGAAGTGAATTGGAACTTCTGTGCTTGAAGGTGAGGTTAGCAAACACAAAATGCTAATCATACCATCATAGAGAATTGCAAGAAAATAAATTTTATATTTTAGTGTTGGTTTTCAATTGTAAATGCACAGGCAGCATCATACAATTTGTTGACTTTGTTCAATAACAAACAATGTTAACCTTTCATCTTCATCATTTTAAAATGCTATTATATTATGTATGCCCATATATTACCCAGTTTCTTGGTTTCTTGGTTACTTGGTTTCCACAAGCCAAGTGACAATTAGCTGTAGCAGCTGAGTTTTTGTCAGCATCTCCTACGTTCACAAGTTTTCTTTTGAATGACGTGCAGGCAATTTATTTTGCTTGTAAGCATGCAGCTTTATAATACTTTCAAAATATCCCTTAAAATCATCATTTAATATCTTTGAAATAGTATGAAACTATGTTAATTTTGCTGAGACTATGAAACTGGAGAGTGTAACTGTCTAAATGCACACTCACTGTTAGAAAATCATTGCTTTCTGAAATATCAGCAAAAGCTAAAGTACTTTCTGTACTGGATATTGCAAATGAATTCTACAGTATACCAGTGACAAAAATAAATCAGAGCATTTTTGCAATAATATTGGGAAGTTATAGTTTCACTTGGATCGTGACCACAAAGGGGTTTCATAATGCATCCACTATTTCTCAGAATGGAACAAAATTCTGCAGCCAAAGTGTTTGCTGCAATATGTATATGACTTACTTTGACTCACTGAAACAATTGACGACTATGTTAAGTTACACAGTGAGGTGTTATCTTCGTTATTGAAGGGGAAATTCAAAAGTTAACCTGAAGGCGGCTCAGGTGCTGCAGGATGAAATGATTTTCATGGCAGTCTCAATATTACCACATAATTTGAGTCTAGGCAGACATGAGGTAGAACTCATTCAATAGTTGCCTTTGCCAGTATCCAAGCCTGTGCTTAACTTGTTTCTGTGATTGGCGTGTGATTGGTGCTGCTTTATATAGGGTTTTGCACAGATATTGGCACAAGACTTTGCAGACAACTGGCATCCAGTAGAGTATGTCTGTCATGTCCTACAGTGGGTAGAGAATTCTTATTTGATTTATAAATGGCATTTGTTAGCTTTCTTTTGTTGGTCTGCTATTTTACTTACATCATGGACCCACAAAATACCATCATCCATTCATCTCATCCTCCTTTAATTTTATTAATGAAACTGGGGACTGTTTGTAATTTCACAAAGGCTGAGTAGATGAACACTGGAATTATTTCACAGAGATTTGGATGTGACCCTATATGATATTACCCTTCTTCTAGTAATGATGGAAAATGAGGGCCATCTCACAAGGATAGTTGTAGATTCCAGGAGGTTAAAAAGGCTGGTCAGTTGGGCTGATCTGTGGCAAATGAAACTCAATACAGATAACTGTGAGGTGATGTACCTAGGCAGGACAAGGAAGGCCAGGAAAATAATGATGAACGGTAGGAACCTGGAAAGCACCAAAGATCAGAAGGGCCTTGGTGTGCATGTCCAATCATCCCTTAAAGCAGTGGGACAAGCAGATAAAGTGATAAGGAAAAGACTTGGATACCTGTCTTTATTAACTAAAGCATAGATTTTAAGTGTAGGAGGGCAATGCTTAAAATGTATAAAACATTGGCTGGTCCACAGCTAGAGTATTGCATGCATTTCTGGAATCCTTTACCATTGATAGATTTTGAGCAGAATCCACTTCTTTCAGTTCCTACTCAATAAGCTTCTGATGTTTAGAGTGATGGCTTGTTAAAGGAGTTTCTCAGAGGGTTTTTAGTGGCATTACTTGGCAGACTTTCAAGTTCAAGTCTTTGTCATTCTTCCCAGTTCATAGAATTGATGGCTTTTATGCATTGCAGCTCTAAAAGAGGTGAACACTGTGAATACATGATCTGAGACCTATGCTATTAAAAATCCCTATTGATCTTCAGAAAGTAAATCCTTGATCCAATGTCTAATTTTTCTTGACAAGTTTTGAAAGAGAGAAACATAGTTAATGTCATAGCAGAGAAGTGGAATAGTTCTCAGCACACACAGGGAAACAATTTCTAGAGTTAAGTACCATAACTCAGTCATTCAAAGATGAAACTGTCGCAATGGGTGTTTAATAGCTAAGCCTGCAGTGTGAGTAAAACCCACATCAAGTAGATATTTATTGGACTTTGGGTGCATTTTGGTCATGAACTTACATTATTTTCTTTTGAAGGTTCTCTTTGTTCTTTAAGGTGTGAGCAAAAGGTAAATCAAAATCCAGTGGTGTGTTCCTCCTGAACTAGAGGATTAATTTTTTTGTTTATTTCATTCTCATCCAAATGTTGGTCATTATTCTGCTAAGACTCTCCAAGTAAAAGTTGCAACTTGTGTTGATGTGGAGGTGCTGGTGTTGGACTGGACTTGTGTTGACCTTAGATAAAATATGGATGGCAATACTGCATAAGTGAGGACCCAAAGTGAAACCTGGCTTTATGGACCATAAGTTTTATTTTTGCAATTTGTTTACTAAGGTGGTCAGTTACATCTTCACAAGAGGCGGTCAATGTACTTTCAACAACAGAACTTCAAAGTTTAATACTTTCAAAGGCAAAAACATACTACTTTACACTATACAAGAACTATTTGAAAGGTTTCATTAGACAGCAGAAATGACTCAATTTTTTTCCGCCCACAAAAACCACACAAATACCTGAACCCTCAGTGAAATCACTCCTGCCTTCACTTTAGTTTTGTTGTTCAATTGGCATGCCTATACTTGGTTTCTGAGCTTTGTTCTTGCTGACTTGTAAACAGCTGGGTTTATGATTCCCTCAGTTTTCTCTTTCTGGAGTTTTCGTTTAATTCATTCAGAATGTTTTCCCTAGCCTTGACTTTTCAGCGACAGCTAAACTAATGGCACATTTTTGCTCTGATTGAACCTGCACACACTAACTTTCAAAGGACACCTTGTTGCTAGGCAACACCTTTTTCTCTACTACCCTCATTTCTAATGCACTGACTTATTCAATCAGCGTAGATTTGCAAATGAAAAATGGTTATAGACAAATTGTTGGTGTGTGAGCAAAAGGCATTGAAATATTTGATCAACCATGAAGATATTAAATAGTGGAATAGGCTTGACAGGCTGAATGGCCGATCCTATTTTCCCAAGTTCACCTCAACCTCTATTCCAAGGCTGTCAATCCTCATTAAAAATACATATTTAGCAAAGTTCGGACATCCCATCATCATTCACAGAACAAATCTAAAATGAAAATTAAATTATGCCCTTTACATTTAACGCACACAATATATTGATTGATTGATTGTCACATGAAACAAAGCATGGTGAAAAGCTTTGTTTACGAGCAGATCATAGTAAGTAAGGATGTACAGATCGAAATTAAGAGAGAGACATGCAGGTTATATCACACAGGGTGTGTATTAGATAGGATCAACATTAGCAAGTTCTGTGTATTTTAGAATCTAATTTTCGAGGCAGTAACAATAATATATCATGAACCTTCACAACAGGATGTAAACTCTAGATGGTAGATATTTGCCAGGGTTACAGGTAAACCCTACACTGAGTAGTAATAGAGCTTTCCTTAACTATCAGGCAGCACCATAGTTTCCTTTGATGCATGACCAAATTGACTTTATAGTCCTATTATCACCATCATAATTAAATTTTACATATGAACGTACAGTTATTGTCTAATCCATATAGAGCATTTCCTTGTCAGTCACATATTACATTTATGGCGACAAAGGTATTATTAAGTGATGTGTTGTGTAGTTGGGGACTTCATATATTGGCCAACTAGAACCAAGGTCTCACTTTACAAGGGATTTCTATTGTAATAGAAGAGTTGATGGAAATTCAGCAGAAGTTGCATATATCATACCGTCCAGTCTTCCGGAATTGTTGAGTGTAGTAATAGAATGTTTAAGAATATGTTGTAAAAGTAATGTGTAACTAATGTCACTCATTTTTTTGATCTACACCTCAGAACTACAGGTACGTCACATTGTCAGACTATGATGGAAGGTTAATTATTGGACATGGACCGGAACAACTCCTCCGACACAGCATTTGTGTAATTCTAAATAGAGTCATAGAGATGTACAGCATGGAAACAGACACTTCGGTCCAACCCGTCCATGCCAACCAGATATTCCAACCCAATCTAATCCCACCTGCCAACACCCAGCCCATATCCCTCCAAACCCTTCCTATTCATATACCCATCCAAATGCCTCTTAAATGTTGCAATTGGACCAGCCTCCACCACATCCTCTGGCAGCTCATTTCATACACATACCACCCTCTACATGAAAAAGTTACCCTTTAGGTCTCTTTTATATCTTTCCCCTCTCACCCTAAACCTATGCCCACTAGTTCTGGACTCCCCGACCCCAGTAAAGATACTTTGCCTATTTACCCTATCCAAGCCCCTCATAATTTTGTAAACCTCTATA